>NC_087346.1:108902500-109527500 GCF_030014295.1 Loxodonta africana | reverse complement strand
GAAGGGTAGAAGGCAGGATCTGGATGAGATTAATTAAGCTACTGTAGTAAAGTTTGATGAACTTTTTATAAGGTGCTTGCTTCCTGAAGTGTATGGGGGGTGAGCCAAGTGTTTATGACCTTGAGCTGCTTTGAACAGCAAGATTGTTGTGATGATTCAACAAGTTTTTTGAAAACACTAAAGCACCTTATCCAAAGGCAAACCCATTGCCATCGAGAAACCCTATAGGATAGAGTAGAACTGCCCCAGAGTGTTTCCAAGGTTGTAGTCTTTACAGAAGCAGACCTCGTCATCTTTCTCCTATGGAGTGGCTGGTGGGTTTGAACCACCGGCCTTTCATTTAGCAGCTGGGCGCTTAGCCACTATGCCACCAAAACAAAAAAATCAAACTCGTTGGCATCGAGTCGATTCTGACTCATAGCCACCTTATTGGACAGAGTAGAACTGCCCCATAGGGTTTCCAAGGAGTGGCTAGTGGATTCAAACTGCCGACCTTTTGGTTAGGAGCCAAGCCCTTAATGACTGTGTCACCAGGGGTCCTTATTTAATGATAAACCAAAAAACCAAGGCCACTGCCGTCGAGTCAATTCTGACTCATAGCAACCAAGGCTGGAATCTTTACAGAAGCAGACTGCCACATCTTTCTCCTATGGAGTGGCTGGTGGGTTTGAACCACTGACCTTTCATTTAGCAGCTGGGTGCTGAACCATTATGCCACCAGCACTCCTCAAGTACTTTATAAGCATGATATATTTCTTGGTAGGTTATGGCACGTCATTAATATTGTTAATAGAATTGTGATATAATCAGAGACTTATTTTAAGATGATTAATGTTAATGTAGTTTGAAGGATGATTTGGAGTGGATGGTTTGAACAATAGGCTGGGTAACTGGATAGAAGGCTATTTATAATAGAGATTATTGGCTTGTGAGTAAATCAGTGGAAAAAGAAAGAACAGGACAAATAACATGGAAATGGATAACTTAGGCCATCAATAAAGTTGCTTCTGACATTGAGACTCTGAGTCTGTAACATTTAGATATGATTTGGTGATTGATTAGAATCTGAGAATGTGATAAAAATTATGCCTTTGCTCTTTGTTTATATACAGATTTACATGACTTCATCTGAAAGGTACAAACACCTAAATTTCATACAGAATGGGAGAGAGAAGGAAATGCTAGATGACCCAGGGTTTTGGTTACAGGTTGATTTGGAAGAACAATGATGTTTCGGTAAAACAGTGACTAGGAGAGGAGATCTACAGGTAGAGAGCATAGGTAAGACTGCGGGTGAAAGACTGGGAAAATAAGATAAAGTTTCAGACATTTAGAAATTTTAAAGGCAAGAAGGATATCTAAGGGGAGAGTAATACTTAGGATATATCCGTAGATATCAGGCATCTCACATGGGGTTCTGAACCTCATGAAAATGATAGACTTAGAGATGTAAATTTGGGTGTTACCTGCATACCGAAGATAAATGTGTGGTGGAATTTGCAATCTTCTGGTGTAGTTCATTTCTGATCATTTGGTAACTCTTATTTCTTTCAATCTCAAGGATTACCAGGATTTTGGTTGTACATTCCCAGGTCCTTATTATGGGGCTTTAGCAAACCTCATGGAGCACTGGTCTCCAGAGCTTGTGTCAATGTTCAAGGTCCTTGTGTTCTGAGATGAAACAGTTGCAGCAACAAAATGAAAAGGTTAGCATGGTAGTGCAAGAAGAAAACCAGAAATCAGAGATTTAGCATTGGGTTTAAGCCAAGAAGGAGGCTATAATCAGGAAATTAGTCAAGGTGTAAGAATGAGATGAATTAGTTCAGGAACAGATAGAGACCTGAGGGGTCGGTAGGTTGAGGTTAATGATCCTTGACTATTTTGGGGAACACAACAATGCTGTTAGGAATCTCTAAAGATATTGGGTCAAATCTGAGAGTAGGAAATATTTACCCAGACCATCAGCCTATCTTCCATCTCTAATATGTTTCTTGTCAATATCTCCCTTAAAAAGTTTTTAACTATGTACAAATCTCAAGACACACTGTTAACTTTACATACTCTTACCACTGAATACAGCCTTCTCCCATAAAGGTGGCAGCTTCATTTTCCTGACACATTGTCAAAGCTATTTTTTCTTTTTGTTAATTGAATTATAACATAATAGAAAAGATATACAATCATTAGTGTACAGCTTTGTGAATAAGATCATTTTGAATAGCTTTTTTATATAAAATATATCTTAGTCAGATGTGCACTTAATCAGACAACATTTAGTGTTAATTAAACAAGTTTATTATAGTCAGCTGTCATAACTCATATAGATATTTTGTTCTGAAAGGAATTGAAAGGAATCTATTTTCTAAGTGAGAAACACTTTTATTCATGGCAAATAAGATCGGATTAAATTTTCACTCAATTAAAGTATTTTAACATATTAAGGGAAAGCCAAATTTGCTAAATCGTATCTCTTTGGTACTGGTAGAGCAATGGTTTATGAAACACCATTCATTCTGTTAATGGAATCTAAGAAAATGAAGCAACATTAGTTTGGTATTTAGAGAATGAGTTGCCAAAATGTGAAAGTACGTGAGTTTCAATTCATTCAATAAATATTTATTGGGTTCTCACCATATGCCACACACTTTTTAACCTATATTTTTCTGAAGAAGCTGAGTAAGGTTCAAAAAATGAATCCTGATTATAATTGCAAATAAGGTTTATAACAAAAAGATGCTTTATAACATAAGGCAAAGATCCTTTATTCCTAGAAGAACAAAAACGAATTGGATCTCGTTACAGATATCTCTCACTATGGTTTATTTTATTTATTTTCAGTTTTTCCTCAGAAGTTTGTAGCTCTGAGCTGTAAGAATGTTGAGGTAAAAATTAGTTTTAGTTCTGGCATGTAGTTTTATAGCCCTCTTACTTTAAAATATGAGGGGGGGTATAAGTTAAAGAACAGTTTTCACAACTTCAAATATCTGGCATTATTAAGCTTCTGTGTGGGAGAGTTCAAAGTGGAATTTTGCCTAAGAAATGTAACAGCTGTGAAGACCAAGATAGAAATGTATATTTCTGAGAGACACAACCATATGCTTTTAAAGATGTAGGATTAATCTTTTTTTTTTTTTTTTAATGTCACTTTGGGGTGTGGAGGACAGTATAATTGTAAACTTGAAATTGGTGCCTAGGATACCATATTGTTGCCCACCAAAGAAAAATCCATGTTAGGAATCCAGTGCAAATTCAATACTCTTAAGGAAAATTTTACTTTTGTCCAATTTTAAATGGTGGAGCCCTGGTGGCACAATGGTTAAGAGTTTGGCTGCTAACCAAAGAGGTCAGTAGTCCAAATCTACCAGCTAGTCCTTAGAAACCCCATGGGGCAATTCTACTCTGCCCTATAGGGTTGCTATGATTTGAAATATTGAATGCTCCATTTTCTCTTGCTTTCCTTAGTGAATAACAAAGTAGCATTCTGCTATTTTATTATTCTATAGCAGAAAGTACATGACCTTTGGAGGGAGTCAGGCAGGTTTGATTATTTAGCCTTTTAATACTGTTTCCCCATTTGTTAAAAAAAAAAACAAAAAACACATAGATCTGAGGGTGGAAAGAAAATAATGCCTAAGAAGTGCCTATGAGTTTCTTTCCATTTCTTTGTTGGGTACCCAGTATCCATATTCTATCCATTCATCATTAATTCAGCCAGTGTTTATTGAGCACCCACCTTATGTCAGACACAATTTTATTAGGCACTGGGGATGCAGCAGTGAAAAAAAAAAACAAAAAAACAACCTACCGTTATGGAACTTAAGGAGCCCTGGTGGTGCAATGGCAAAATTCTCTGGTGTTAACCGAAAAGTTGGCGATTCGAAATTACCAGCTGCTCCACGGGAGAAAGATGTGACAGTCCTCTTCTATAAAGATTTAAAGCCTTGGAAACCCTACGGGCCAGTTCTGCTCTGTCTTATACGGTTTTTATGAGTCAGAATTAACTCCGCGGCATTAGGTTTCGGTTTTGATTGTGGAGCTTACATTCTTATTTGTGAAACGTAAATACATTCTTGGTTAGAAAGGTAACGTTATGGTTTCTCTCTGAGATTATAAGTAATCACATCTGAGAAATCTTTCTAAAGCCATCTTTATTTACCTCTTCTTTCCTTTCTTTTAGCCCTTTCTATTTTCCCTACTGTCTTAGTTATCCAGTGCCGCTAGAGCAGAAATATCATAAATGGGTGGCTTTAACAAACAGAAATTTATTTCTTATAGTTTAGGAGGCTAGAAATCTGAATTCAGGGTGGTGGCTCTAGGGGAAGGCTTTCTCTCTCTGCCAACCTTGGAGGAAGGTCCTTGCCTCTTCTGAGCTTCTGCTCCTGGTCAGTCTTCATATGGCTTGGCATCTCTCTTTCTCTACCTCTGCTCTGTTTGCTTGTTTAATTTCTTTTATATCTCAAAAAAGATCAAGTCAAGAAGCACCCTACACTAATCCTGCCTCATTAACATAACAAAGACAACCCATTCCCAAATATGAGTATAACCCAGACATAGAGGTTAGCATTTAAAACACATATTTTTGGGAGATGCAACTCAACACCTACCAACTGCAATACTTTCTATTTTCCTTTTTCTTTTACAAGTCCTCTATATTCAGCTTGGGATGGAATGGGAGGGTTGGATGGAGAGTAGATCCCTACTCTCAAGATGCAGGATGTCACAGTGAAGAAAGAAAACATGTAATAACAGCACGAGTTAATACATATTAACAAGTCAAATGATAAATGATAATATAGCCAATGAGAATTCCGAGAAGGAAGAAATAAGTGAATAGAATTAGTCAAAATACACTTCAAAAAAGAGGTGGATTTATGCCAACTTTAAAGGCTTAAAATTTTTAATTTTAGCTGCATGGAGAAAGGGAAAACAATCATGAAGGGTAACATTTTTTTTTTCTCTCAGTTCCTAATGCCCAGCTCTCTAATTAGTATCCTTACTCTAATTGTGCTAGATTTCAGATGAGTAAACCTTGTCAAGTTACTTGGAAACCAAAGTCGTTTGTTGGCTTCATGAATAAATCCAAATTTCCCAGATACCATTTTTGATTTTTCTATAGATTCAGCCATAAATGAGGCGATATCCTTCCAGTTCAATTTTTAAATAATAGGATGCATGATGTGTCCGTAAGACCTCCTTTTGTCTGCTTGGGTCCACTGTCTTCTACATTCTAAGAAGAAGGTAAGGCTTGTGTCCATAGCCGTACGATAATTTGTGATGCTTGACAGGCCTTTGTTCCTTCAACTTTGATGGCCAGTGTTGTCTGACTGGGCTGGAGATGCATGTGCAGTTTGCAGTTCTTCTTTGGTTATGAACTAATCTACCCCCATCCCATCGGCATCATGCATTGTTCCAGGCCATCTCTCTGTCTTCATGCCTATATATGGTGGTTTCCTTAGGCAGGTAAGTATTTCAGGATATACCAAGAGAAATTCTTGCAGCTCTCTTGCCCTCTATTTCCTGTACATGTCATTCTCAGAGTATTCTCTAAATGCATGCAGAGGTTAAGAAAACTGATTGGTTCAGAAGGTGTGGGATTCTAGCTTTGGGTCCATTTCAAAGATAGCTTCTAAATGCTCAGGGGAAGGAGACCTGTTTCTCTGGTCTCACAAGTTTCTACATACCAAGGTTAGGTACTAAAGTGTCAAAGAATCAAAGTGTTCATCCCCATTTCCACCTATATTTTTTGTGGCCATCTGCCTGACTGTGATTCTGGGCATGTAATATTAGATATAGTGTCCAAGAATGTGCTTTTCCATCTATCTTCATTAAGGGGGCAGATAGTTGACATTCTGCCCAGATTTTTGGCATGTGGCGTCTCTTCTTTATTAGTTTGTGGTATTATTGCTGGTTTTTGTCTGCTTTCATATAGTTCACAGGTATTTCAGTGGGAACCCTGGGAGACAATTATCAGTCCACCCCTATACTGACTAGGAAGTCATTCCAACCTTCATTTTTGAAACCAGGACCAGCTACATAATGTGTGAGATGCACTGCAAAATTAAAATGTAGGGCCCCTTGTTCAAAAATTCTTAAGATAGGATATAGCAAAAAACAGAGTGCTAAATCAAACATGCAGGCCTTTTACGCTCGGAGTCCAGGTCACATTCCCATGATGCCGTTCCTACTTAAAACTTTCTCCAACATCAGGTTTGATGTCACTGCCATCTCCTGATGTTCCTTTTATCTTTCATAAAACTTTCTATTCCTTGACTGACTTTACTTCTCTTCTTCCTCAAGTCCCCTTCTTAGTTACCTAGTGCTCCTGTAACAGAAATACCACAAGTTAGTGGCTTTAAAGAACAGAAATAGATTTTCTCATAGTTCAAGAGGCTAGAAGTCTGAATTCAGGGCGCCAGTCCTAGGGTAATGTTCTCTTTCTGTCAGCTCTGCGGGAAGATCCTTGTCTTTTTTCATCTTTTGTAGCCCCAGCTTCCTCAGTTCTTTGGCAATCTTTACATGGCACCCCCTTCCAATTTGTGATCGCTTGTCTCTGTGTCTGTGCTGCTCCTTATAGCTCAGAAGTGACTAGGTTTCAGACACACCCTACACTGATATGGCCCCATTAATATAACAAAGAAAACCCTATTCCCAGAGGGCATTATGTCCACAGGTATAGGGGACACAACTGAATCCATAACATATATATAAAACAAACAAACAAAAAAACCAAACCCATTGCCATCGAGTTGATTTTGACTCATAGCGACCCTATAGGACAGAATAGAATTGCTCCATAGAAGTTCCAAGGAGCATCTGGCAGATTCGAACTGCCAACCCTTTGGTTAGCAGCCATAGCACTTAACCACTATGCCACCAGAGTTTCCAACTGGAAAAGACTTTTTCTGACATCAGGACTTTTTAATCAAACACATCTGTTCTGTTACAGAATGTCATAAAACAGAATTACAACAATCAGAAATTTCTCTGATTGTTTAAAATAGAAAAATT
The DNA here is from genome assembly GCF_030014295.1 of Loxodonta africana. Classification (NCBI taxonomy): domain Eukaryota; kingdom Metazoa; phylum Chordata; class Mammalia; order Proboscidea; family Elephantidae; genus Loxodonta; species Loxodonta africana. The sequence goes on along the minus strand of NC_087346.1, from coordinate 109,520,492 downwards.
GTTTCCTATAAATTAGATCCAAATTTACATTAATGCTAAATGAAAACACATAGGACTATGCTTTTATTTGTATTGCACGTTCTAGCTTCCCATTCTATTTACCTCTTCTTAGTCTTACTGTGAAAGACCAGGTTAGCTGGGCTGTGTCATTTTGCCAAGGATAACCTCAGAACATTTTCTACATTTAACCAGTACCCGTTGCCATCGAGTCGATTCTGACTTATAACGATCCTATAGGACAGAGTAGGACTGCCCCATAGGGTTTCCAAGGAGCAGCTGGTGGATTCAAACTGCCGACCTTTTGGTTAGCTTTGGTTAGCTCTTAACCACTACACCACCAGGGTTTCTAGTATGAACCACTAATAGTAGCAAAAGATTAGCAAAATCTTGCTAATTTGAGAGAAAGTAACTTTCAACCTTTGCAAATGCATTTTATAACAAAATAAATTGCCAAACTTGGTATATCCTACAGCTAGTTACTTAATGCAGTATTTATGGGAGTTCACAAAGAGGAAGATTTGTTTTGCTTTGTTTTCTTGAGAATTATTTTTCTGTTCTGCTGGCGAAGTATTTGGAAGTTCATTCCTAGCTGAAGACATTCATCTCAATTATTTGAACTGGCTCCCTGCAGATAGCCCTTAATATGGAATATCATTCACTTACAAAATAGTTGCCGCAGACATCTGCCAGTGCTCAACCTGGCAGCAAAGATGTGCAAAAACCATTTCAAATTATGTCTTTGGTCATGCAGAGAAAATCACTATACCCATAATGTTTAGTGCTATGATTTGTCTTCTTTCACTTTCTCTACTTACCTGCTCTTCTAAGTCAGCAGAATTGTCACTGCTAAATCTTGTGGAACATGTAATAGTGAATTAGTTTAGCTGTTAAGCTAGGTGATAGGGTAAAAAGTACGCCCTTACGAATTTTTTCGTGGTATGTCTGATTAGTTATTGTGGCTAATTGGTTCTATATTTTTTATTATGCTATTCTGACACTTTTCTTTGAGCAAGGAGAATAAAGTGTAAGCTGTTAGAAAGCTCAGAAACTACCACTTTTGTGTATAATAAGGGCCACTAAAGATTTTTTATTTTTTTATGATGTAAGAGAAGCAGATCTTCTGAGTTTTTAGAAAAATATTTGCGTTACTTTTTGAAATTCGTGGGCATCAATGCATGCATGTTCGATTTGTATGGTTCAACCATACAAAAGTAGATGTGGCATGTACCATCAGTCCTCCAGGCCTTTGCATGAGTAGGACTCTCTGCCGGATGCCTTCTTCAGTCTTTCTGATTGTTGGGAAGGGTGTTGATCCTCAGTGGTGAGCCAGTAGTCAAGATTTAATTCCTTTATGAAACCTTCCCCCCATAATGTCTTCTTCCACATCTACACATTTCAACTGCCAAACTCCTACTCCATTTAGGAGACATCATGGAACTCAGGAAAAGGCAATAGCTTTGAGATATTTCCGGTTCTACTACTTAATAGCACTGCCGCTTAATATCCATAGGGCTACATTTTTGGCCTTAAATTCTAGGAAACTTCCACATTAAAGAGTCAACTGAAAATCTTTACATGTAACAAAGATTGACTGTGAAACACTCATGGATTATGAAATGCAATGGTGAAATTATTCAGACTACATATGCTCCAGTTTCCTCATTTGTATGCAAAGGAGGGGGGGCATGTTTAGGATTGTTGTGATAATCAGAGACATTTTAAGTGAAGTACCTGGCACATAGATGACAATCCGTGAATGCTAATTATTATTAAATCATTTACCATATTGTTTTTATAGTATTTATTTCCTTTTCTTATGAAATTCTTTGAAGGCAGTATCTATGATTTGGTCACCTATATATATGCCCAGCACCTAAAACAGAACCTAGTGCTCAGGTGCTGCTTAGTATTATTTATTAAAATGAAACATTAAAGATATTATTAGAGTGTAAATAGTTAACTGTTTTTTATTGTTGATTGATGATTTGGGTCCAAAAGAAATGCTTGGAATTTATCTCAGTGTTACAATCTATGTTAATAAAGATGAAGGTGAGTTTATAGTAAAAATCATTGAGTTCAAATGCTAAAAAGTTTATAGGACATTTTGTTCTTCAAAATATTAGTTTTTTAGTTTGGGTTTTCTAGAGGAGGAAAACCAGTGAGGTGTATCTGTAAGTATTTATAGAGAGATTTACTTCAAGAAATGTCTCAACAATTGTGGAGGTTGGCAAATCCTAAATCCATGGGCCAGGGGGCAGGTTGAAGGCTTCTGCGGGTTCACATGGTTACAGGGGCTGATGAACCTAAAATCTGCAGGTCAGGGGGCAGACTGGAGGCCTCTGCTGGCTCAATGGGTTGAGGGGGCTAGTGAATCCCAAATCTGCAGGTCAGGTGGCAGGCCAAAGACATCTGCAGGCTTACGTCCCAAGAACTGGAGGTCAGGCAACAAAAAGAATGCTGGGTTGAGAGAGAGAGTGAGCCTTGTTGGAACATCCATTTATATACTGGAGGCAGGGCACACCCTGAAGATAACTCCCCTTTCAACTGATTGGCTGATCATATCAGATCACATCATGGAGGTGATTACATTATATTATATTATATTATGGAAGAGCAACAATCCAGTGTCTACCAAACCACTGAGAATGATAGCCTAACCAAGTTGACACATAACATTAGCCATCACATTGAGTTTGCTTGCACTTTTGTCTACCAATTCCAGTGAGTATAACTAAAGAGTCTCATCATTCACAAGACTCAAGGAGCAATTCGTTGATTAGAAGGATATAACCTAAGGTCATAAAAAGCCAGACTTCTTGTGACTATACAAGTGACTTCACACACTTTCATGTTATAAAGTATTTAATTGTTTGTATTTATTATATTGTGTCGAATATAATAGAAAATAATTTATCTAGAATAAAAACAATATTGAAAATTCTATAGTTAATTCTTGGTTAGGTATGCATGGCTCCTGATGAAGCACAGCCTCTTAGGCTTAAATCCTCTTAGGAATAAATGTGACTTGTTATTATTGAAGGGCAAGCCTGAGAAATGCTTGTACATGCACACATTCACACACACACATACGCACGCCCTAAACATACATGGCAAGCATATGCACATACGTATCTCCCAGTACCTCCAGAAATGAGCATCAGAGGCTTGTGCCAGCAAGCTGAATAGCTAAAAAGAGATATGCCAGCTGGGTGATGCATACTGAGACAAACACCTGCATCTTGTATTAGCAACTACATCTTTCAATGGGGGCAAGTGTCACACACTGAAAGATATGGAAGAGGGAGGCTTAACTAAAACGGGTATGGAACTGCTCAGTGATGAAAGAAATTAAGGCTTTATTTTTCAGGTAACACCTGCAAATTATACATGCATATGGAAACATGTACTATCAGAGTTCAAAACTTATTATAAAGCTAATGTAATTAAGACAGGGTGCTATTGATACAGGAAAAGGCAAACCAATGGAACAAAATCTGTACAAATAAACATCTGTCTATCTATTGGTCTATCTGTCTGTCTGTGTATCTGTCTACCTACCTACTTATCTATGTATCTACCCACACATAAAAGTTTTGTACATAATAGAGATAACAATAAATAAGGGGAGGGAGAGATTGATTGTTGAATAAAAGATGCTGGGAAAACTGATTATAAATATGGAATAAAATAAAATTCTATTCCTATTTATATTATGTATTTATATTATATTAACTCACTCATACTATATATTAATTGTATATTAATAATATGATGTAATAATACAACATAACATAACATATATAAATTCTATTTAGAAAATACTTTTTTATTCTATTTCTATGTAGAAAATAGAAGCAAATCTATATGATTTTAGGAGAGAGAACACTTTTTTAAACAAGATAAAAAATAGCATAAAATAAAAGTTTACTAAATTTGACCGCATTAAAATAAAACCTTTCACTTCAACCTAAGACACCATGAATAACCTTCAAACACAAAACTTATACTAAAGGAACGTTTTCAAAGTGTGTGTGTATAAAAATATAGCACTCCTATCCACAATATGGAAACCCTGGTGGCATAGTGGTTAAGTGCTACAGCTGCTAACCAAAAGGTTGGCGGTTTGAGTCCACTAGGCACTCCTTGAAACTCCATCCTATAGGGTTGCTATGAGTCCGAATCGACTCAGTGGCAATGGGTTTAGTTTGGGTTTTATCCATAATATATAAAACTACCCAGGAAAAAAAAAAATAAGTAACAGGTTTTAAAAGGCAATTTGCAGAAAAGAAATCCCATGTGGCCAATAAGCATCTGAAAAGATGTTTAAAGTAACTAAGTAATCAGGGACATTTGAAATAAAACAATGGAATATCATTAAATACCATAATGTAAGCACAAATTAAGAAGTCAACCAGGTACTGGTGAAATACTGGAGAAAGAAGAATGCTTACTGTCTGCGGGAAGGGATGTTAATTGGTACAAGCATTAACCGATAATAATTAGTATGGTTAGAGATGCACAACATTCAACCTAAGGGATCCCCTTCCAGGTATACACACTAGAGAACTTAAGCTCATATGCACGAGGAGATATGCACGAGAACATTCACTGTAGCATTGTTTGTTTAAGAAACTATTGGAAACAGCTTTAATGTTTGTTATAGGAGAATGTATAAGCAAATTGTGGCATATTCATAGTGAAACACTTGAAATCAGTTAGCATGAATGAACTAGGGCTACCATATTTCTCAAGAAAAACCTCAAAAAGTTAATTTTGAGAAAAAAGAAGTTGAAGAATGACATGTAAAGTATGAGAAGTTTACATAAAGTTTGAAAATTTGCAAAATAATTATATGTACTTTAAAATACATGCATATATGTTAGTAATAGTATAAAAACATATATATAAAATGTAAATATCAAAATCAGCTTATACAGGTAAACCTGTGAGAGCTGAAACTTGTCGGGACTGCCTTGTGTTTCTTGGTCTTGCAAGTTTCCTGCTTTTGACCACTTTTCTATCACTTGTTTTTGTGGAAAATATTTGAGTTTCCCTTCTCTGACAGGTTTCCGCCTTACACAGTGTTATGAATTGAATTGTGTTCTGCCAAAATGTGTGTCAAGTTGGCTAGGCCATGATTCTCAGTATTGTGTGGTTGTCTACCATTTTGTGATCTGATGTGATTATCTTAGGTGTTGTGAATCCTAACCTCTGTGATGTTAATGAGGCAGTTATGCTAATGAGGAAGGACTCAATCTACAGGATTAGGTTGTATCTTGAGTCAATCTCTTTTGAGATATAAAAGAAGAAAGCAGAGAGGAGACAGACGTCCTACCACCAAGAATGAAGAGTGGAGCACATCCTTTGGACCCAGGGTCAATGCACTGAGAAACTCCTAGATCAAGGGAAAGGTTGATGACAAGGGCATTTCCCCAGAACTGACAGAAAGAGAAAGCCTTCTGCTGGGGCTGGCACCCTGAATTCAGACTTCTAGCCTCCTAGACTGTGAGACAATAAATTTCTGTCTGTTCAAGCCATCTGCTTGTGGTAACACCAAATCACTAAGACACATAGGTTCCATCCAGCTTTCGGAGGTTTTACTGTGGTTACTTTAGGAATGAAAGGTAAAGGGCTCTGAGGGAATGCAAAGGTCTTCAACTAAATTGATAATTGTTTATTTACTCTAAAAATTCAAAATAAAATATAGCAAACTCTTAAGATTTAATAAAATTGGGTGGCTTCTCGGTGTTCATTATTCACTATAATTTTTTTGCAGTTTAAAAGATAGTTCACAATTAAAAAATATATCACCTTTACAAAAGAATTCCTTGTGTATTTCCTTAAATGTTAATATCACCTAGGTGGTTTAAAATAGAATTTGATTTTCAAAAATTGTACACATAAATGCAAAACATTTCCATAGCCAAATATTTCCATAGTGAAGTATTTTATGTACCACTCAGCTTAATGGCATTTAAATACCATTTAATGCCATTAAATACCATTAAGCTGAGAAGTACCTAAAATATTTGATTATGAAAATATTTCTTACATATATGAATGGATTCCATTTCAAAGGATGAGTATACAAACTAGTTTTCATTAAGCTGAGTTATATTTAAATTATTTTATGTAAATGAAACAAAGCTTATTTGTTTGGAACTTTATTCCCAGGTTTTTCTTATGGTAGGGTCTTGCCTGTAAAATAAATGATTAAGTTAACACCAAATGTGTGTAATCAAGCACTATTTTTTGACTTAAGTCCTCTTCAAAATATTTAATTTTTATTTTTAATAGTTAAACAGTATTAGCTTGTTAGACATGGTCTTCCTACAGATTCAGGAAAATAGATATTTCCATTCCCTGGTTTTCTAATCCATTTTCATGATGTCTATATCCTTAACTCCTCTCCAGATTACTCTCTGGTACTTCAGACTCTAAAAACAGCCTAGAGCAGAGCTTCTGGAGGAAGCCCTGTCAGCATCTAATACGTGACCATCCTGTTTCTGTAATATCGTCCTGAGCATGTACCTCTAAAACCACTTAACTGGATTTGTGCTTAAAAATTTGGACTCATCAGTGACTGAGGAAATACTTTTCTGCAGAGAGCTTTAAAATTTTAGTTGGCAATGTTGAATCTCAATTTTCTCAATTCATTCTGGGTGGAATAGCTTTCAGACTGTTTGGTTCTTCATTTTTGGCAGAAAAAGTTTTTCATCTTTTTGCATTTGATAACTTTCCTGTCATTACCAGTTAGGGTCCAGTCAGAAGACAGAAACCACATCACTTACTTGAACGAAGAGAATTTAACGTAAAGAATTGTTAACTAGGTCTAAAGTTATTAATGAGGTAATTGAAAGAGTAAAAGAGAATTCTAAAGGTATCATACAAGCATCAGCTTCAGAAAGCAGCTACCACCCCTATAGCTAGAAAAATAGACACTTAGAGGAGGAGTCTCATAGAGCTGAAGCTCAGGCCTCTGAGAAGTGGGCGCTGCTCAGCTGGAGCTCGTGTTTCTGAGGGAAGCACGATGGAGTTGGTAATATAAGTGTTGAAGAAACTGCAACAGACGCTGTCACAGAACAAAACTACCACTGCTATAGTGAAGAAACCTTCCTGAGGTGAAGCTCACAGAAACCACAAGTGGATAGGGAGTGCACAGAAAACGGACGGGAAGGAGGAAGTTCCTGTTTCCTCCTTTAGCCTTGAAGCTTCCCTCTATCTCCCTCTATTGGAAGAGTTTAAGAGGACTTGGCTGACAAGCAAAAATGTGTTTTTGTGGAATTCCAGCCCCAGTTATGTTTGGAGTTGAGAGATGGCACCTTAATAGCTGTCATATTGTCTGTATTAACACACAAAAGTAAGAGACTGTCGTTCTACGATTGTCTGTAAGCAAATAGATGTACAAATCAAAATACTCCTGATTCCTTCCAATTCTCTAATTTTTTTTTTTTTTAATTGTGCATTAGGTGAAAGTTTACAGAGAAAATTAGATTCCCATTTGATAGTTTGTACACAAAATGTTTCATGGCCTTGGCTTCATTCCCCACAATGTGTCAGCATTCTACCCATTTCTGCCCTGGGTTCCCCCATTTCCTTTCATCCTGATTTTCTATTCCTTCCTCCTTTTTCATCTTTGCTTTGGAGCAAGTATTGTCCCTTTTGATCTTATATAATTGATTGTTCTAAGAAGCATGTTCCTCTCATGTTATTGTCCATTTTATGGGCTTGTCAATTGTTTGGCTTCCTCACGTATCTGTCAGTTTTTCATACTGTAGGGGCTTATGTGTTGCTGTGATGCTGAAAGCTGTGCCACCAGTATCCAAATGCCAGTAGGGTCACCCATGGTGGACAGGTTTCAGCTGAGCTTCCAGACTAAGAATAGGAAGAAGGATCTGACTGTCTACTTGGGAAAGGAATCAGCCAGTGAAAACCTAATGAATAGTGGAGGAATATTGTCTGATATAGTGCCAGAAGATGAGCCTCTTTGGCTGGAAGGCACTCAAAAGATGATTGGGGAAGAGGTGCCTCCTCAAAGTAGAGTCGACCTTAATGACATGGATGGAATCAAGCTTTCCGGACCTTCATTTGCTGATGTGGCATGACTCAAAATGAGAAGAAGCAGCTGCAAACATCCATTAAGAATCAGAACCTGGAATGTATGAAGTATGAATCTGTGAAAATTGAAAATCATCAAAAAGGAAATGGAACACATAAATATTGATATCCTAGGCATTAGTGAGCTGAAATGGACTAGTATTGGCCATTTTGAATCCAATAATCATAGGGTCAACTATGCTAGGAATGACAAATTGAAGAGGAATGGCATTGCATTCATTGTCAAAAAGAACATTTCAAAATCTACCCTGAAGTACAAGGCTGTCAGTGATAGAGTAATATCCATATGCCTACAAGGAAGATCAGTTAATACAGCTGTTATTCAAATTTACACACTAACCACTGAGGCCAAAGATGAAGAAATTGAATATTTTTACCAACTTCTGCAGTCTGAAATTGACTGGACATGTGATCAGGATGCATTGATAGTTACTAGTGATTGGGATGTGAAAGTTGGAAACAAAGAAGAAGGATCGGTAGTTGGAATATATGGCCTTGGTAACAGAAACAAAGCTGGAGATCGAATGATAGAATTTTGCAAGACCAATGATATCTTCATTGCAAATACCTTTTTTCAACAGCATAAATAGTTACTATACATGTGGACTTTTCTAGATGGAACACACAGGAATCAAATTGACTACATCTGCGGAAAGTAATGGTGGAGAAGCTCGGTATCATCAGTCAGAACAAGGCCGGAGCTGACTGTGGAACAGACCATCAGTTGCTCATAGGCAAATTCGAGTTGAAGCTAAAGAAAATTAGAACAAGCCCACGGACAATATCATTAATATCACACACAAGTAAAATTTTGCTGAACATCATTGAAAAGCGACTGCAGCAGTACATCGACAGGGATCTCCCAGAAATTCAAGCCAGATTCTGAAGAGGATGTGGAATGAAGAATATCGTTGCTAATATTAGATGGGTCCTGGCCCTGACTGAAAGCAGAGAGCACCAGAGAGATATTTACCTGTGTTTTAATGACTATGCAAAGGCATTCAACTGTGCTCATAAGGAACGGGTACATAGATCAAAAGGCAGTCGTTCGAACAGTACAAGGGGACACTGCATGGTTTAAAGTCAGGAAAGGTGCGTGTCAGGGTTGTATCCTTTCACCATACCTATTCAATCTCTGTGCTGAGCAAATAATCCGAGAAGCTGGACTCTATGAAGAACAGGGCATCAGGATTGGAGAAATACTCATTAACAACCTGCGTTATGCTGATGACACAACCTTGCTTGCTGAAAGTGAAGAGGACTTGAAGCACTTACTGATGAAGAGCAAAGACACACCCTTCAGTGTGGATTATACCTCAGCGTAAAGAAAATAAAAATCCTCACAACTGGACCAATAAGCAACATCATGATAAATGGAGAGAAGATTGAAGTGTTAAGGATTTCATTTTGCTTGGATCCACAATTAACATCCATGGAAGCAGCAGTCAAGAAACCAAAAGACGTATTGCATTGGGCAAATCTGCTGCAAAAGATGTCTTTAAAATGTAGAAAAGCAAAGATGTCAACTTAAAGACTAAGGTGCACCTGGCCTAAGCAATGGTGTTTTCAATGTCTTCATATGCCTGGCGAAGTGGTTAAGAGCCTCAGCTGCTAACCAAAAGGACTGCAGTTCAAATCCACCAGGTGTTCTTTGGAAACTCTATGGGGCAATTCCACTCTGTCCTATGGGGTCACTATGAGTCAGAATCAACTAGATGGCAATGGTTTTGGTTTGGTTTGGCATATGCATTTGAAAGCTGGGCAGTGAATAAGGAAGACTGAAGAAGAATTCACACCTTTGAATTATGGTGTTAGTGAAGGTTATTGAATATTCCATGGACTATCAAAAGAAGGAACAAATCTGTCTTGGAAGAAGTACAATCAGAATGGTTCTTAGGAGCAAGGATGGCAAGACTTTGGCTCACATACTTTGGAGGATTAGTCCCTGGAGAAGGACATCATGCTTGGTAAAGTTGAGGGTCAGTGAAAAAGAGGAAGACCCTCAACCTCAATGAGAGGAATTGACGCAGTGGCTACAACAGTGGTCTCAAGCATAACAACTATTGTGAGAATGGTGCAGGACCATGCAGTTTCATTCTGCTATACATAGGGTGGCTATGAGTAGGAACTGTCTTGAGGGAAACTGACAACAATGTTGTTTGGCTGGAAGGTGGTTTCTGGGAATGCCTTCAGTTCCAGGTCAAACGGTGTTTTAAGACAGTCATCTCAGGTGTTCCTCCAGTCTCTGCCAGACCAGTAGGTCTGGTCTTTTTTTTTTTTTTTCTTTCCAAATTTGATGTTTTCTTCCACATTCCTCTCTGCTCTGTCTAGGACCCTCCGTTGTGATCCCAGTTAGTGTGGTTGGCAGTGGTAGCTGGGCACCATCTAGTTCTTCTGGTCTTGGGGTCACGTAGGCTGTGGTTCATATGGTCCATAAATCCTTTGGACTAATTATTCCCTTGAGTCTTTGGTTCTTTTCCACTATCCTTTGCCTGGACTGGAAGAGACCAATAGATGTATCTTAGATGGCCACTAGCAAGCTTTTAAGACCTCAGACACTATTCACCAAAGCAGGATGCGAAACATTGTCTTTATGAACTATGTTGTGCCAGTTATCATAGATGTCTCCTGAGTGTATGGTCTTTTGCCTTTGAACCTAGTAATTTCATCCCGAGAGCTGTTTATGTCTAAGAGGTTTCCCTGACCGTGCCCCTATTGTCTATACTGACATATGAATAGCATCTACAGTCATGTATACTGAAATATCCACCACCAAACCTGTATCTGTTGGTTGGTGTGCTCCCTTACACCCTCCCACACCTCTTGGCATATCTATCTATATCCGTTCATAAATTATTATAGGGTCACTATGAGTTGGAATCGACTCGACAGCACTGGGTTTGTGTTTTTTTAGTTAACACTATTGTTGCAGCATTGTCTATGCTATAGTAGTTACTGTAGTTCCCTTTATTCTTGTGTTCCTCTCCATGTCCTCTCTTGCCTTGGTCATATAGTGCTGACTTCTCCCATATTGTTTATTAACCGATATTAACACATGTCTGCTATCTATTTGGTAATTTTCCCTTCCTCCCCCTCCCATCCCTTGTAACCATCAAAGAATATGTTTTTTTCTTGTTTTTTCTGTGTGTAATCCTTTTGTTGTTACTTTATGATAGAGATCTCATACAATATTTGTCCTTTTATGATTGACTTTTTTTACTCAGCATAATTTCCCCCAAATTCATCCATGTTGTGAGATGTTTTGCAGATTCGTCATTATTCTTTATCATTGCATAGTATTCCATTGTGTGTATGTACCACAGCTTATTAATCCGTTCATCTGTTGATAGGCACTTAGGTTGTTTCTGTCTTTTTGCTACTGTGAATAATGTTGCAATGCACATGGTTGTGCATATGGCTATTTGTGTCATGGCTTTTATTTCTTTAGGGAATATACCGAGGAGTGAGATTGCTGGATCATATGGTATTTCTATTTCTAGCTTTTTGAGGAAGTGCCATACTATTTTACATAAGGATTGTACCATTTTACATTCCTACCAGTAGTGTATGTATAAGGGTTCTAATCTCCCCACAACCTCACCAACATTTGTTATTATTATTATTTTGATTAGTGCCAGTAATGTTGGGGTGAGATGATACCTCATTGTAGTTTTGATTTGCATCTTTCTAATGGGTAACGGGAAACCCTGGTGTGTAGTGGTTAAGGTCAGCAGTTCGAATCCACCAGACGCTCCTTGGAAACTCTATGCAGCAGTTCTACTCTGTCCTATAGGGTCGCTATGAGTCAGACTCGACTTGATGGCAAGTGTTAATGACTAATGATCGAGAGGATTTCTTAATGTGTTTGTTAGCTGTCTGAATGTCTTCTTTGGTGAAGTGTCTATTCATATCCTTTGCCCATTTTTAAATTGGATTGTTTGTCTTTTTGTTGTTGAGGTGTTCAAGCATTCTATAAATTTTTGAGATTAGACCCTTGTTGGATATATGGTAGCCAATTTTTTTTTCCCAAACTGTAGATTATCTTTTTATTCTTTTGAGGAAATCTTTTGTTGAGCTTAAGTGTTTAATTTTTAGGAGGTTCCATTTATCTAGTTCATCTTCTGCTATGTATGCATTTTTAGTTATATTTGGTATTTTATTTATGCCATGTATTAGGGCCCTTAGCATTGTCCCTATTTTTTCCTGCATGATTTTCATAGTTTTAGCTTTTATATTTTGGTCTTTGGTCCATTTTGAGTTAGTTTTTGTGTATGGTGTGAGGTATGGGTCCTGTTGCATTTTTCTACAGATAGATACTCAGTTTCACCAGCATCATTTGTTGAAGAGACTGTTTCTTCCCCATTTAATAGGCTTTGGTCCTTCGTCCAAGATCAGCTGTCCATAGGTGTATGAATTTGCATCTGGGTTCTCAATTCTGTTCCATTGGTCTGTGTGTCTGTCTGTACCAGTACCAGGCTGTTTTGACTACGGTGGGTGTATAGTAGGTTCTGAGATAGGGTAATGGGAGTCTTCCTACTTCGTTCTTCCTCTTTAATAATGTTTTGCTTATTCAGGGCCTGTTTGCTGTCCAGATAAAGTTAGTGATTAGTTTTTCCATCTTGTTAAAGAATGCTGTTGAGATTTGGATCGGGAATGCAATTTATCTGTATATCACTTGGGTAGTATCGGCATTTTCACAATGTTAAATCTTCCTATCCAAGAATATGGCATGTTTTTCCATTTATGTAGGTTTCTTGCAGTAGTGTTTCATAGTTTTCTTTGTATTAGTCTTTTACGTCCTGGTTAAACTTATTCCTAAGTATGTTATCTTTTGGGAGGCTATTGTAAATGGCATTGTTTTCCTGATTTTCTTTTTCAAAGTTCTCGTTGTTGATGTAGAGGAATTCAACTGATTTTTGTACATTGATCTTGTATTCTGCCACTTTGCTGAACTCTTCTATTAGTTCCAGTAGCTTTCTTGTGGAATCTTTGGGATTTTCTATGTATAGAATCATATCAACTGCAAATAGGGATAGTTTTACTTCTTTTCCAATTTGGATGCCCTTTGTTCTTGCCTTATTGCTCCTGCTAGGACTTCCAGTACAATGCTGAATAAGAGTGGGGATAAAGAGTATTAGTGTCTGGTTCCCATTCTCGGGGGAATGCTTTCAGTCTCTCTCCATTGAGAATAACATTGGCTGTTGGTTTTGTATAAACACCCTTTATTATGTTGAGAAATTTCCCTTCTATTCCTATTTTGCTGAGAGTTTTTAGCAGGAATGGGTGTTGGACTTTATCAAATGCCTTTTCTGCATTGATTGAGATTATCATGTAATTTCTTCTTCTTTTTTTTTTTATGTTGGATTACATTGATTGATTGATACCTGCTGTAAATCCCACTTGGTTGAGGTGTATTATTTTCCTGATATGCTGTTAAATTCTATAGGCTAGGATTTTGTTGAGAATTTTTGCATCTATATTCGTGAGGGTTTTGATTTGTAGTTTTCTTTTTTAGTGATGTCTTTGCCTGGCTTTGGTATCAGGGTTATGCTGGCTTCATAGAATGAATTACGGAATATTCCTTCCTCTTCTATGTTTTGCAATAGTTTGAGTAGAATTGTAAACTTTTCTCTGAATGTTTGGTAGAATTCTCCAGTGAAGCCATCCGGGCTGGAGCTTTTTTATGGCTAGGAGTTTTTTTATGACCCCTTCAGTTTCTTCTTTTGTTACAGGTCTGTTCAAATTTTCTACCTTAGTTTGTATTAGTGTAGGCAGTTAATGTGTTTCAGGAAATTCATCCATTTCTTCTAGGTTTTCAAATTTGTTGGACTGCAGTTTTTCTTAGTATTCCGTCATGATTCTTTTTATTTCGGTTAGTTCTGTTGTAATGTCACCTCTCTCATTTCTTATTTGGGTTATTTGTATTTTCTTCTATTGCTCTTTTGTCAGTTTGGCCAGTGGTATGTCAATTTTATTGCTCCTTTCAAAGAACCAGCTTTTAGTCTTGTTGACTCTTTTCATTGTTTTTCTGTTCTTGTTTCATCTATATATGCTTTAATCTTTATTATTTTGTTTTTTCTGGCAACTGTGGGCTTCTTTTGTTGCTCTCTTTCTGATTATTCAAGTTGTAGGGTTAATGTTTGGATTTTGCCACTTCTTTTTTAATGTGTGTATCTATTGCTATAAATTAACAACTGAACACAGCTTTTGTTGTCTCCCGAAGGTTTTGGTATGTTGTGTTTTCATTCTCATTTGATTCTAGGAATTCTTTTTTATTTCAGCTTTGATTTCTTCTAATACTCAATAGTTTACAAGCAAGATTTTATCCAATCTCCATGTCTTATTTTTTTTTCCTTGCTCTTCCTGTTATTGATTTCTACATTCATAACATTTTGATCAGAGAAGATGCTTTGTATTATTTCGATGCTTTAGAATTTGTTGAAGCTTGCTTTGTGGCCTAAAATGTGGGCTATTCTGGAGAATGATCCATGAACATTGGAGAAAAATGTGTACTTTGCCACTGTTGGGTGAAGTCTGTATTTGTCTATGAGGTCAAGTTGCTTGATTGTGTATTTAGATCTTCTGTGCCTTTGTTGTATTTCTTTCTAGTTGCTCTGTCCTGATGTTTTAAAATCTCCTAGTATTATTGTAGAAGTATCCATTTCTCTCTTCAGTGCTCTTAAAGTTTTTAAAGTTTGTTTTATGTATTTTAGGGTCTGTAATTGGGTGTGTAGATATTTATTAGGGTTATGTTCACTTGGAGAATTGACCCTTTAATCATTATATAATGTCCTTCCTTGTCTTTTATGATGCAGTCTATTTTATCAGAGATTAGTATTGCCTTACAGTCTATTTTATCAGAGATTAGTATTGACATTCCTGCTCTTTTTTGGTTATTGTTTCCTGGCCATATTTTTTCCATCTTTTAAGTTTCAGTGTATTCACCTTATGTCTAAGGTGGAAACCCTGGTGGCGTAGTGGTTAAGTGCTACGGCTGCTAACCATAGGATCAGCAGTTGAAATCCACCAGGTGCTCCTTGGAAACTCTATGGGGCAGTTCTACTCTGTCCTATAGGGTCGCCATAAGTTGGAATCGACTCGACGGCACTGGGTTTGTTTGAAGTCTAAGGTGTGTCTCTTACAGAGAGCATATCAATGGTTTGTGTTTTTTTTAAATCTTTTCTGCCACTTTCCATCTCTTTACTGGTGCATTTAGGCCATCTGCATTCAGTGTAATTATTAATAAATATGAGTTTATTGCTGTCATCTTGTTATGCTTTTTTAAAAAAATTTTTGATGGTGTTGATGATTTCTTTGTTCTGCTTAATTTTCTGGCTGAGCTCTTTTTGATTGTGGCTTTTTCTTTCATTTCTTTCCTCATTGTTGGCTTTTTTTTTGTGTACTCAATCTTTATGATTTTCTTCTTTTATATTTTGATGAGTAGAGTTATTAACTTTCTTTGTGCTTTTTCTGAAATTTACCCTTATCTTTTTAAGTTTAAAGCAGTCGTTTATTTCTTGATACCACCTTGACTTCCTTTCCATATGGAAGTTCTAAACCTATATCATTTATTTGTCTTTTGTGTTTCGAAGTGGTGGTCAGCTACAGATTGACGTCTCTGGTTCCCTGTTTTCTATCTTTTAGCTTTATTTTATTTTTGAGAGTTCTTTATCTGGGTGGATATCTGGCTGATGTTGTCATGTGTTTAATCTCAACTTGTAGATTGGTGTTGTTAGTTTTATGATGAAAGGACTCTTTATATTATTTCTTGTAAAGTTGACCTGAGTTTTACAAATTTCCTTAATTTCTGTTTGTCTGGAAATGTTCTAATTTCACCATCATAAGTGAGGGATAATTTTGCTGGATATAAAATTCTTCATTGGCAGTTTTTTTCTTTCAAGGTTTTATGTATGTCATCTCACTGCCTTCTTGCCTGCATGGTGTCTGCTGAATAATCAGAACTTAGTCTTATCGGTGCTCATTTGTAGTTGATCTTTCACCTTTCTCGAGCTGCTTTCAGGATTCTTTCTTTGTCTTTGGTTTTGGAAAGTTTGCATATGACATGTCTCAGTGTTGTTCTTTTGAGAGCTATTTTATATGGGGTTCGTTGTGCTTCTTGGATGGTTATCTTCTTGTCTTTCATGATATTAGGAAAGTTTTTTGTCAGCAAATCTTTAACAATTCTCTCTGCCTTTTGTTGTCTCCTAGCCCTCTGGGGTTCCAATCACGCATAACTTATTCCTCTTGATAATGCCACACATAACTCTTAGGCTTTCCTCATTCTTTTTTTTTTTTGATCCTCAAACAGGTTAGTGTCAAAGGATTTGTCTTCCATTCCACTGATCCTGTCTTCCATTGTTTGAATTCTACTCTGGTGACTTTCCATTGAGCTACTTCTAAAATTTTATTGTTAAGCTTCAGGATTTCTAGTTGCTGTTTTTGTGTTTTCCAATTGCCTATTTATTTTGTCATTTTGTTCTTGTATTATTTTTCTGAATTCTTCTAACATTTTGTCTGTGCTTTCCTTGGTTTTGTCTGTGTTTTCCATAGTTTTGTCTGTGTTTTCCTTGATTCCTTTGAGGACCCTATACATAAGTCTTTTGAATTTTGTATCACAAAGCTCCATTAACTTTTCTTCCTCGGGAAGTTTTATGGTCCTTCATTTTGGTCCCTTGCTGGGACCATCTTGCCCTGCATCTTTAGGTGGTTTGATATTGACTGTTGTCTCCTGGACCTTAAAGGGTTATTGTATTTATTTTTTGATTTGTATAATTATTTGTTGTTTCCTGTTTTTCTTTTTTTTTGTTTTGATGATTCCTGGCAGACTTGGCTAGTATGGTGCTCTGGTTGCTGGACTGTCCTTGCTGGAGCACTCCCTGTCTCAGGGTGAGTGGAGTGATGCATTGGTGTGGGAGGTTGGGTCTCTGTTTACTGGTCTTATGGGGCAGCTGAGTGTGGGTTGGTTGGATTTTTCCCTCCATCTCTCTTCTGTTCAGTGGTGCAGGGGCAGAGAGTGGTGCTTTCATTGCAGGTAGAGCATCCAGTGTGGTAGGTGTGGCCAGCAAGTGGGGACATGGTCATCACCTCTCACTAGTTGGGGGGAAGGTATTGGTGGTAAGGGGGAGGGTGGTAGGTGGACATGCATGCAGGCAAGCTACTTTCACCTCCTTGTGTGCAGGGGGAGAGAGGAAGGAACGACAGGCAGATGTGCACTTATGTGTACAGCATCTGCTTGTTGGTGGATGGGGAGAGGCAGGAAGGTGCAGTGGGTGGATGTGTGTGCACTCACTCTGCTTCCATATTGCATGATGCAGCAGGAGGGAGGAAAGGGCCTCAGGGGGGATGCACATGCAGTTGTGGCTCCTCTGCTGCTTGCTGGGTGAATTAAGGGAGGAAGTCATGTCAGGCAGATGCCTGCACAGTGCTGCCACCTCCTCCTCATGCTGGGCTGGGGTGGGAGGAAGGGACAGCAGAGGTGTGTCTACATAGTCGAATTTCCTCTGCCCCTCACCAGATGGGGGGAAGAAGGAGGAGTGGAGGGTGGGCTCTCTCGCTGTATTGCCACCTCTGTCCCCAACCAGGCCCTTAGTGGTGGGTGCAGGTAGCAAGCAGGTGCGTGCATGAGGGCATGCTAGTCCTGCTGGTCAGGTGGGTAATGGGGGTTAGTGGGGTTAGGTGGGGTAGAGGGAAAGAGGAGAGGCTCAAGTTGTGGGCTCCTGGTCAGGCGATGCAGTTGGGATATGAGACCCCCTGCTACAGATGATTGGAAGGATGGGATAAGGGGAAGTTCATCCCTCTGGCTATGATACATGGGTGCCAGGGCACCTCGTGTCCACTGCAGCCAGCAAGCAGGACCTGTCCCCCCTCAGGGTGTGCTGCCAGGAGACTGGTTAGGTGGCAGGCCTCCTGCCGACAACCATGGGTGCACTGGCTCGTGTGCACCACTCATCCCTGAGGTCAGGAGCCACTACTCCTGATTATCTCTGGTTCTGGGTCCTTGCTCCCTCCCTGCCTCTGCTTCTTTCCCTGTGTGTCTACAGAAACTTCTCTGTGCCTTTTGGGAAAGCCGTGAAGTTGCCTTGCTGTTTTCTTCACCCAGGCTTGCTGCTGGCTTTGTCCTAAGATGGTGTATCAGGCCAGGACAGTTGGCTGAGCTCTTCTGTTCTGTGTTACTCCTTATTCACTGCATTCACTCACTTCTTCCTTCTAGTTAGTGTTTGGTTCAGCTCTTAGACCTTCTTTTTTATATTCAGGGTTCCCAGATTGTTATCTGCTTTTGTTTCACCTGCTTTTTTGTTCTTTGGTGCAGGAGGGTGTTATGGTATGTGTGCCTAAGCCACCAACTTGGCTAGAATGTCCTCTCTAACCTTATGATGTCATAAATATCCCTTGGAAAATTGTGCTCAGTAAATCCAATATTTATTTATTTATTCTTCTAAATAAAATGTATTAATCAAGAACTTTACATGGTATGCTATTCTGAGCTAAAGATGAGATAAACACAGATCCTCTTTTCAAAGAATTTAAAACCTGAAAAAGAGACAAAGCTATAAAGCCGTAATGAGACTAAAAGCACTTGAAATATTACAGTACAACTTGAGGTCATAAGGTCTTCAGATAGGCCTATAGGTTGGTTAAACAAAGATGCTAGAAGAGTTTAAAAGGGCTGAGAGATCATTTGAGAAAGACCTCATGGGAGAGACTTTGTGGTCTTGAAGAATGGATAGGATTTTAAAGTTGGATGTGGTGGTGGAGAGAGACAGAGGAATGGCATATTAAAGTTGAGCTTGTAGTAAAACAAAATATACATTTAAAAAGTAGGAAAAAAAAAACTATCTGATTTTGATTGACTCTGGTGTTTATGTAAGAGAATGGTGAAAAAGAGGTAGGAAAGGAGATTAAGAGACAGACTGTAGATCTTTTTGATACCCTGCTAGGGAGTTTGTTATTTATTTAGTAGGTATGCTACTGGAAATTTTTGAAGAGTGAAAAAGCATCATAAGGTTAAGCTAATGACTCTGCACAGGAGAGAGACCATACTAGCAAATATTCCAGAAAGATTAGTAATGAATCCAGTAGAAAAGAAAGAATAGAGGACCTGAAAAAAATATATATTCTTTTTCATCTATTTTTTATTCTTCTTTACAGTGAGAATCCAATCTGTACATAAGCTAGATGAGGTACTAAAAATATTTTCTATGTAGGTGGTTAGCCTCTACTTCCATGTTCATAATACAGCTGTCCCTTTCTATATTATTTTAAGAATTATAAAAATATGCTAAAATCAGATTCAGTTGGAATAGAAAAAAAAATACACACATAGGGATGCCTCTTATGTGTCCTCTACTTTATATTAAGTTCCATGTCCTGAGTATATTATATTGTATGGATTAAATATTTGCACCTAATCCTCACTTATTGACTGTCTTGTTATCTGATATTTTGCATTCACAACAACAGTCAAATATCTATTATCCAAGTATTTTATGCATTAATGACATACATCTGGCAGTATTGAATGCCAAGTTGCCAGGTGAGAGTAACATTGGTTGTGATGGTTAAAGTTATGTGACAAGTTGACTGAGCCATGGTTCTCAGTGGTTTTGCAGTTATGTAATGACGTAAGTTGGCAATTATATATTGATGTAATTTGACGGTTATGTAATGATGTAGTCATCCTCCATTTTTGTGATCTGATTTGGTCATTCTCCATTTTTGCATAATGCTGATTTTCACATAATGACCTGGTCTTTGGAACCTAACCATGTTGATAAGTAAAGAGTGGTTGTATAATATTTATTTATTATGAGAATAGGAGATTAAAGGATTTTATTAAGTCAACATACAGGGATGATATCATTGTGCTCCTAATTTATAAGGGACTAGAGGAAGTTTCTTTATCTCTCTCTCTCTACACATGTATATGAAAACATAGATATGTATGTGGACGTGTGGATATATATATATGTATATATTTGATGGCAATTTTTTTTTAATATGTATTAAAAAAAACCAATTGCCATCAAATTGATTCTGACTCATTGCAACTCTGCATATGTCCGAGTAGAGCTGTACTGCATAGTGGCTGCTTTCTCAGAAGTAGATCTCTAGACCTTTCTTCTGAAGCATCTGTGGGGGACTTATACCTCCAACCTTTTGGTTAGCAGCTAAGAGTGTCAACTGTTTACACCACTCAGGGTCTATTGTTGTTAGTTCCCATCAGGTCAATTCCGACTCATGATGAACCCATGTGTACAGTTTATAACTGTTCCATAGTGATCTTTCTGAAGCAGATTGCCAGGCTTGTCTTCTGAGGTGCCTTTGGGTAGGTTTGAACTGCCAGCCTTTTGGCTAATAGTCGAATGCTGAGCTGTTTGTGCCACCCAGGGACTTCTCTCTTTCTCTCTCTCAATGTATATGTATACATACATATGTACACACCTACATATATACATACTTGAAATTACTGAGCATTAGAACACTTGATATGCAAATTAGATTAGGCTTAACTAGTTTAAGGAAATTATTTCTTCTTTTATTCACTGTTACCACAGTTGTTAGTCTCCATTTCTTTCTTCATGAATTAATTAACTAAGCAATAAAGTAATTTGGCACCTAGTCTCATTCTCCTACTCTCTTTCCTGCATGCTTTCTCACTATCTTTCTCACTAGCTTTCTCAGGTGCTGTTCTCCTGACGGAGCCCTGGTGGCACAGTGTCCAAGAGCTTGGCTGCTAACCAAAAGAGCTTGGTCCCACTCTGTCCTATAGGGTCGCTATGAGTTGGAATCAACTTGACAGGAAAAGGTTTTTGGATTTTTGGTGTTCCGCTGACACACATGGGATCGCCGTAAGTCAGGATTAACTTGACAGCAACTAGTTACTGATTATTCTGCACATGAACAAGAATCCACATTAGCTGACCCAGCTGGCTAAACTTCACCATTTCCCTTTTAACAACAGTTTTGTCTCTTATAAGCTGTATAATCTTGGGCAAGTATATAAAGCTTGCCGTGACCAGTTACTTTATCTGTAAAATGAGATTAAAAATGTTGTCCCCTACTGTGATAAATTAAAGATGCATAGAATAAACCATAGAGCAACCACTAAAAATGCAAAATGAAGATGAGTAGCTAATGATCTGATAGTGGAGATAAGTAGAATACTAAAATTCTAATTAATTTAAAAGAAGGCAGGAAAAGAGAAAAAAGAAAGAAAGAAGAGACAAATAGAAAACAAATAACATTAAGATGTATTTAAACCTAACCGTAGCATCAATTACATTAAGTGTAAACCACATATAAACACTCCAATGAAAAGGTAGAGAGTGTTATAATAACAGCTGTAAGAAATCATTTTAAATGTAGAGGTAGGTTAAAGTCAAATAATAGAAGAAAGATACAACCTTCAAACACTAATAATAAGGATGAAATAGTAATATTTTGAACTAAATGAAATAAAGAACACACAAATCAAAATTTGGGGATGCAGCTAAGTAGTGCTGAGAAGGAAATTTAGAACTTTAAATGCTAATATTAGAAAATTAGAAAAATCTCAAATCAGTGATCTGAGCTTTCATCTTAAAAAGCTAGGAAAAGAAGAATTAAGCCATATTAAGTATAAGAACTCCACTCTGAGGAGGCAACTCTTCCCCAGTCATCTTTTGAGTGATTCCAACCTTGGGGGGCTCATCTTCCTGCACTATGTCAGACAATGTTCTACTACTATTCATAAGATTTTCACTGGCTAATTATTTTCAGAAGTAGACTGCTGGGTCCTTCTTCCTAGTCTGTCTTAGCCTGGAAGCTCAGCTGAAACCTGTCCTACATGGGTGACCCTGCTGGTATCTGAATACCAGTGGCATAGCTTCCAGCATCACAGCAACATGCAAACTCCCACAGTACTACAAACTGACGGTAGAATCAACCTTAATGACATGGATGGAGTCGAGCTTTTGGGACCTTCATTTGCTGATGTGGCATGACTCAAAATGAGAAGAAACAGCTATAAACATCCATTAATAATCAAAACCTGTAATGTACGAAGTTTGACTCTAGGAAAATTGGAAATCCTCAAAAATGAAATGGAATCCATAAACATCGATATCGTAGGCATTAGTGAGCTGAAATGGACTGGTACTGGCCATTTCAAATCAGGAAATCATATAGTCTACTAAGCCGGGAATGACAAGTTCAAGAGGAATGGTGTTGCATTCATCGTCAAAAGGAACATGTCAAGATCTATCCTGAAGTACAGTGCTGTAAGTGAGGGGATAATATCCATACACCTACAAGGAAGACCACTTAATACAACTATTATTCAAATTTACATACCAACCACTAAAGCCAAAGATGAAGAAATTGAGATTTTTATTACCTGCTACAGTCTGAAATTGATGGAACATGCAATCAGGATGCATTCATAATTACTGGTGATTGGAATGCAAAAGTTGGAAACAAAGAAGAAGGATCAGTAGTTAGAAAATACGGCTTTGGTGATAGAAACAATGCCAGAGATCGAATAATAGAATTTTGCAAGACCAACAACTTCTTCATTGCAAATACCTTCTTTCACCAACATAAATGGCGACTATACACATGGACCTTACCAGATGGAACACACAGGAATCAAACTGACTAATTCTGTGGAAAGAGATGATGGAAAAGCTCAATATCATCAGCCAGAACAAGGCCAGGGGCTGACTGTGGAACAGACCATCAATTGCTCATATGCAAGTTCAAGGTGAAACTGAAGAAAATCAGAGCAAGTCCACGAGAGCCAAAATATCACCTTGAGTTTATCTCACCTGAATTTAGAGACCATCTCAGTAATAGATTTGACATGTTGAACACTAATGACCAGAGACCAGATGAGTTGTGGAATGACATCAAGATCATCATGCATGAAGAAAGCAAGAGGTCATTGAAAAGACAGGAAAGAAAGAAAAGACGAAGATAGATGTCAGAGGAGACTGTGAAACTTCTTCTTAAATGTCGAGCAGCTAAAGCAAAGGGAAGAAATGATGCAGTAAAAGAACAGAAGATTTCAAAGGGTGGCTCAAGAAGACAAAATAAGTGTTGTAATGACATGTGCAAAGAGCTGGAGATAGAAAACCAAAAGAGAAGAATACACTCAGCGTTTCTCAAGCTGAAAGAACTGAAGAAAGAATTCAAGCCTCGAGTTGCAGTAGTGAAGGATTCTATGGGGAAAATATTAAACGATGCAGGAAGGATCAAAAGAAGATGGAAGGAATACACAGAGTCATTATACCAAAAAGAATTAGTCAATGTTCAACCATTTCAAGAGGTAGCATATGATCAGGAACCGATGGTACTGAAGGAAGAAGTCCAAGCTGCTCTGAAGGCATTGGTGAAAAACAAGCCTCCAGGAATTGACAGAATATCATCTGAGATGTTTCAACAAACAGATGCAGCGCCAGAAGTGCTCACTCGTCTATGCAGAGAAATATGGAAGACAGCTTCCTGGCCAACTGACTGGAAGAGATCCATATTTATGCCTATTCCCAAGAAAGGTGATCCAACTGAATGTGGAAATTATAGAACAATATCATTAATATCACATGCAAGCAAAATTTTGCTGAAGACCATTCAAAAGCAGCTGCAGCAGTATATCGACAGGAAACTGCCAGAAATTCAGGCCAGATTCAGAAGAGGACATGGAACCAGAGATATCATTGCTGGTGTCAGATGGATCTAGACTGAAAGCAGAGAACACCAGAAAGATGTTTACCTGTGTTTTATTGACTGTGCAGCGGGCTTTGACTGTGTGGATCATAACAAATTGTGGATAACATAACGAAGAATAGGAATTCTGGAACACTTCATTGTGCTCCTGAGGAACCTCCACATAGATGAAGAGGCAGTTGTTCAGACAGAACAAGGGGATACTGCATGGCATAGAGTCAGGAAAGATGTGCATCAGGGTTGTATCCTTCCACCATACTTATTAAATCTGTATGCTGAGCAAATAATCCGAGAAGCTGGACTATATCTAGAAGAACAGGGCATCAGAATTGGTAGAAGTCTCATTAACAACCTGCGTTATGGAGATGACACAACCTTGCTTGATGAAAGTGAAGACGACTTGAAGCACTTACTAATGAAGATCAAAGACCACAGCCTTCAGTATGGATTACACCTCAACATAAAAAAAAACAAAGATCCTCACAACTGGAGCAATAAGCAACATCACGATAAACGGAGACAAGTTTGAAGTTGTCAGGGATTTCATTTTACTTGGATCCACAATCAACACCCATGGAAGCAGCAGTCAAGAAATCAAAAGACTGCATTGCATTGGGAAAATTGGGTGCAAAAGACCTCTTTAAAGTGTTGAAAAGCAAAGATGTCACCTTGGAGACTAAGGTATACCTGACCCAAGCTGTGGTGTTTTCAATCACATCATATGCATGTGAAAGCTGGACAATGAATAAGAAAGACCGAAGACGAGTTGATGTTGGCAAAGAATATTGAATATACCCATGGACTGCCAAAAGAATGAAGAAATCTGTCTTGGAAGAAGTACAACCAGAATGGCGAGACTGGGTCTTATGTACTTCGTACATGTTGTCAGGAGGGATCAGTCCCTGGAGAAGGACATCCTACTTGGTAAAGTACAGGGTCAGCGGAAAAGAGGAAGACCCTCAACATGGTGGTTTGACACAGTGGCTGCAACAATGGGCTCAAGCATAACAATGATTGTAAGGATGGTGCAGGACTGGGCAGTGTTTCCTTCTGTTGTGCATAGGGTTGCTATGAGTCAGAACCGACCTGATGGTACCTGACAACAAGTATAAGAAAGGAAAATATAAGATATGCATGAAAATGAATGAAATAGAAAAACTTCTACCTAGGCTATTCATGATAAAAAGATAAAATATGAATTATCAATACCATAAATAATAGGAATGATATCACTTCAGATCCTACAGACATGGAATAACTTTATGTCAATAAATTATTCCACAACTTAGATTGTGGAATATGAAAACATTTCATGACAGACAGAACTTTTCAAATGGGCTCAAGAAAAAATATAAAATTTGAATGAGAGTTGCTATGAGTCAGAATTGATTTGACGGCAATGGGTTTTTTTGGGGGGTTATTAAAGAGATTGAGCCCTGGTGGCACAGTGGTTAAAGCACTTAGCTGCTAACTAAAAAGGCCGGTGGTTCAAACCCACCAGCCTTGATGGGAGAAAGATGTGGCAGTCTGCTTCTGTAAAGATTTACAGCCTTGGAAACCCTGTGAGGCAGGTTTCCTCTCCTACTCTGTCCCATAGGGTTGCTGTGAGTCGGAATTAACTTGATGGCAGTGATTTTTTGAATAAAGAGAAAAAAAATTGTAAATAAAAACCTTCTCACTGAGAAAACCCCAGGTCCAGATAGCCACACTTGTAGGCTCTACCAAATATTTAAGGAAAAAATGACACCATTCCTCAGAAAATGGAGGAAGGAATACTTTGGAGTTAATTTATGAGCAAGATATTACCCTGATAATATTACAAGAAAAAAAATTACAGCCCAATATCTCTTATGAACACAAATGCACATTCCTTAGCAAAATATTAGAAAATCTAGTCCACCAAAACAAAATATATTAAAAGGATAATATCTCATTACTAAGTGCAAGTTTTTCCATAGGAATGTAAGGTTGGTTTAACTTTTAAAAATCAATCAGTGTAAGTCACATTATTGGCAGAATAAAAGAAAAAAAATCTCAATAGCTGGAAAAAAAGCAGCATTTGACAAAATTCAGTATCTATTTATAATAAAACTATCTGAAATCTAGGAATAGAAAGAAACTTTCTTAACTGATAAACGCATCTTTACTTAATTATTAAAAGCTCAACACTTTCTTCCCAAGTGTGGAAGATATTCACTTGCAAGGATATTCACTCTTATCACTTATATTCAACAAGTGGTGAATTTCCTTGGAAGTCCTAGCCATTGCAGTTAGGATATTAAATTAAAGGTATATATTTAAGGAATCCACAAAACTTTCAGGAACCTACAAAAAAAAAAAAAAAAAAACTGCTAGAGCTAATAAGTTATAGAGCAAATAAATGCTGTTGTGTGTTGTTCCTTCCATTCTGTAAAGAGGTTGAGAGCATCCTTTTTTAGGCCAGCCATTGAATTAATGATTTCAGATGGTGATCATGAATTTTCTTAGACATAGATTATGCTTTAATGGATAACTCAGATACCATAGTTAGCGTTCCCTCATGTCTCATAAATATGTATCAGTACTATTGTGAGAATTTTTATGGTAAAAAAAAAAAAACTTTTTTTAGAGAAATCTCATATGAATGCACTAAAGAGTGACCCTGGGGACTCCATACCTCAATTTCAACTCTTAGGGCAACCATCAATTTTGGTGAAGTAACTTAAGCATAGCAGCGGCCCTCCTCGTATATGACAAATGAAGGTAGAATATCTTCATGTGAGCGAATATGTCACGTAACCCTTGAGTATTAAGTGGCTTTGCCGTGAGAAAATCCTTACCAAAGGCAGCTCACAGGTACACTATCTGCTTACCAGAGAACATCTCACAGGTACATAATGTCAAAATCATTCCTTAGGCAGCACATTAGCTTCCTAGGACTGCCATAATACATTACCGTAAATTGGGTGACTTAACACATAAGAAATTTATTCTCTCACTGTTCTGAAGGTTAGAAGTCCAAATTCAGGGTGCCGTGTTCTCTCTCAAGGCTCTAGGGAAGGGTCTTTCCTTATCTCTTCCAGCTCCTGGTAGCCCCAGGAAGTCCATGAATTATAGCAGCATAACTTCAATCTCTGCCTCCATCTTCACATGGACATGTTCCTTCTGTGTGTGTGTGTCTTCTCTTTTGTAAGAACACCAGTCGTATTGGATTAAGGCCAACCCTACTCTAGTATGACCTCATGCTGACTAATTACATCTGCAAAGACCCTATTTCCAAATAAGGTACTGGGGTTCTTACTTCAACATAACTTTTTGTGGGACACAATTCAGTCCATAACAGGCAGAGAACTTCCAACATCATTTATTTCCAAACACATCGTCCCTTTCTATTTGTTCACTTACCCCTCTCTGCTTTCTCCATCCTAAGGTAAAGAAAGTAAATATCACCTTCAGTGAACACCATGCCCCTAAAAGAGCCCGCTCTCTAGGAGGATCCATCATAAAAGAGACATGATGGAACATCACTGGCAAAGCAGACCCAAAAAACAAAAAAACAAAACAAAAAAAACTCTGAAGTAATTTAGATGCCCCTCTGCCATGACACAGACCAAATACCAAACATGAAAGAGATATTTCCAAGATAAATGTGGATTTAGTCTTGTCGAAGAAGTTATATTTTCATGCATTTGTTTAGTTGGCAAATTCTCTTTAGTTCCAAAGATGTGCCAGGCACTGTACGTACTGAATATATATAAAATGGTGATGTATTGCACACAGGTCCTGCCTTCAAGGCACTTGGAGTTGAGTGGTAGAAATATAAAATTAAAAGAGCAGTTATGAATAGTTAATTAAGGGTCCTGGGCTACCTTGTGCAATGGTAGCCACAGTCTAGGGAGTCATTGAAAACTTCCTGGAGACATACTTAAACTAAGGCCAAAGAATGATTAGGCCAGGCCAAGTGAAAAGATGGCCAAGGAAGAGAATTCCCTGGAAGAGGATGCAGCATGTGCTCCATGACCCCAGATAAAAGGAAAGAGAATCATTCATTCCAGGAATGGGAAACAAATCAGTATTTGTTGTTTTTTGGTGTCTTCTAGTCAATTTTCAACTCATAGTGACCACATGTGGCAGAGTAGGACTGTCCCATAGAGTGTTCTTGGTTGTAATCTTTACGGAAGCAGACTGCCAGATCTTTTTGTGGAGCCACTGGGTGAGTTTGAATTGCCAATCTTGGTTAGCAGTTGAGTGCTTAAATGTTGCACCAAAAAGCAAGAACATAAATGTATGAGTAAATAGATAGATAGCCTGGTTTTACTTTTCAAGAGTATAAATCATTGTCACATTTTTTTCAATCACTCAGTTTTTGAGAAGTATATTGAAAAGTTTGCTAAAATTTCCCAGGGACTCACATGCTCTCACATCTCTTGCCTGGACCATTGTTTCCTGCAACAGACTCGTAAGGAATCTCCCATAGCTCTTACTTCCCAACGAACTCTCCCCCATATCAAGGCAAGAGTTTTCTTTCCAAGATGCAAATCTGATCATGTCACTCCCTTGCTGAAACCCTTCAATGTCTTTCCGCTGTCCTCAGGATAAGATCCGAAACCTTAACCAGTCTGGTGTAGAATGGTTCCTGCTCTCCTCTGCAGCCTTATCTCACTGCACACTCCCCTGTGATCTCTGTTCACCAGTCGGTATTGCTTTTCTTCAATTTCTGTAAAATACAGTGCTCCCTACTGCAGCATAGCCTTTGCACAAGCTGTCTTCTCAGCCTGAAGCCCACTTCTGCCCTACTTTTGCTTGACTCATTCAGCTTTTCTCAAATATCCCTTCTTTGTGAGACCTTCCTGACCATCTACCTACTCCCCAAACCAGGAATTAAAAAACAAAGAAGTATTACATGCTTCTACAGACCCATAAAACCTTTCTTTCGTGATATTTCTTACCCCTGTATTTACATATTTAATTATGCAATTATTCAGTCAGTGTCTGTCTGCTATACTGGGTCATAAGTGCCATGAGGGCAGGGACATCATTGGCTCTAAGTGTCATAAAGATGAGGACTCTTATATGTTATTTATTATTCTATTCACAGTTCATAGCACCGTGCTTTGCACATAGTAGGGTGTCAATGAAGATTTCTTTATTGAAGGAATTAGTCCCATATTCAAGAAAGCTTGTTGAAAGACAAGTTGTTGATGTCCCTTAGGTGAATGTGTAGAGAACAGGCCTATTAGAGGTTGACCAGTGGTCAGATTGACAAGTGGGATAGAATCACTAAATCTATGCTTTTGCAAAACCTTCTTCATGTGTAACACACTGCTTTGATTTAAAGGCTCTTTTTTTTTTTTGTGCTCACGTTCACTCAAAGATTTTGTTGTCCTTGAAGAAAACTAAACAGGCCATTTTCTGAGTGCTTAAGTCCAATGTTTCTTTTGGAGAGTCTTGTTATTTCTGAGTGCAAACCAGTTTTACATAATGGAGCCCTTGCTATAGATTGCATCATTGCCTGTCTCTATGATACTGGGAAGGCAGTAGACAAATCTGCCAGATTTTGGATGTAGGAAGTAGTCATTACTTTCAAATGAGCCATGCAGTGCTATGGTACAATGAAAGAACCAGTACCTGGAGTCAGATGGCCCAGTTTTTATTTCCGTTTCATTACTAACTCCACGTGAACTTGTGCAAACTATTGAAACCTTAGATAAAGTTGACTATCAGAAAGGATTTAAGGACTCTGAGCGTCTTCTAGCTGACAAGTACAATACCTGAGAACCAATACTGATTTCTTTGCAAGGGCAGAACACATTTTTTTATAGCATCTAAAATCAGAATTCCATATTTAGATGTAATGTTTTCTCTTTCCTTTGTTTTTATAATCTACAATTTAGTTTGACAAACTGCCTCTTAACTATTGCCTCAGAAAGTGAAGTAGTTTAATATGTTTTCATATTTTTAGAATAAATCTGCTTTGATTTATTAAACTATGAATTTATTTGATATTTAACTACAGTGATATTGCAGAAGAATAAAAATCAATTCATAAAACATTGTACTGGGCTGGTTTCATTGGGAAACTAGCACTTGGACTGAGTTCCCCCCCCTTTTTTAAAGTTTTGTTTTCTTGTTGGCAATATGGATCACTGTTTATACACTGTAGGTTAACTTTCTTTCTAGCTATTTTACCGTGGATGTGAGAGAGAGCACAACTCGCAGGTCTCATTGTAACATTACTATTAAAATCCTCCAATGCCCTTGGGCTGGTCAAGAACCTCTTTGTAAAAGTTACCTCTTTTTTGTTTGTATTGGACTTGCTTTAAAGAAAGTTTAGAGCTAGTTTTGAGAAAATTACTATTTAGTTCAAGAAGGAAAACTGAGCACATTCATTTATGTTCTCTACTTCTAAAGAGTCCATTAAAAAAACTTTTATAAAGTACAATTTCACAACAATGAAAAAGCCAAGAGTTAGGCCATTTATAAACTAGAAATCTTAGCAAATTCCTGGAAAGAGGGAAAGTAGACAAGTAAGGGTAGTTTAAGGAAACTACAGGGAAATAGCCACCATCTAGAATGTGTTCAGAGAGGCCTGCAACTGAGGAAGAAGTCAGGGTGCCTCAAAAACCCCAGAAAGTCTCCAAGGCAAAAGTGAGAAGTTCCTAGAATCCCTACAGGACAAATCTCATTTTGTTTTGCATTCCTGATCCTTCTGCCTTAGAAGACACTTCTCTTTAACATCTCCATGTCTTTCTACCTCATTTCTTTCAAGACCCTGCTCAACTGCTGCTCTATCAGAGAGGTATTCTGGAAACAGTTGTCTAAATGAGAACTCTCTCTACCCTTTCATCTCAAATCATCACTCTTTATCCACTCTACCCTGCTTTAATTTTCTTAATCCAAATTCAAACCTATTGCCCTTCAGTCAATTCCAACTCATGGTGATCCTATAGCACGGATAGAACTGCCCCATAGGGTTGCCAAGGAATGGCTGGTAGATTCCAACTGCCAACATTTTAGTTTAATAATATTCGGTATGTTATGCATTTATGTTTTAATTTGTTCAAGGTCTCTCTTGTAAAAGAAAGTAATACTCATAAAAGCATGAAGTTTTTTTTTTTTTTTTTGACTTCTGCATCCCCTCACCTCAGGTAGTGCTTGAGATACTAAAAAAAAAAAAAAACCTAGACACTCAATAAAAATGTATTGATTGATTAAATGAATCAATGACTGAAGTGTGAATACGAACTTGTATATGTGACATTGTCCCCATCTGTTCACTGCCCTCCACATTTAGAATGCCTAGTAGACAGACACTTACACCCAATATGGTAGTGTGGGAGGAGTAAGTTCTGCAAAGAAGGAATAAGGAGTCAAAAGCAAACTGGAACAAGTAGTGTAGATGTTCATGCTTTGGGCATATGAGAGCTTTGCAATATAATGGCTGGCTTCAGTTCCCCACGTACATAAAACTCTTAGTTAACCCATTTATTACCTCAATCTTAAACACAAAGTTCAATCAAGAATTATCATATGATTGAAGAAAGTATGTGGCATGACAAAAATCAAGATAAACAAACAGAAAATCTGACCCTAGAAGAACCAAATGAAATGAAAAACAAAATTTTAAACAAAATCTAATTTATATACTTAGTGAAGTTTGAGACAATATTGCATACTCAAAACTATAACAAGATGCTATGAAGAAGGGACAAAAATAATAAAGAGCTCTTGGTAATTAAAAATATAGTAGATAACATTTTAAAATGAAAATCAAAATAATGAGAATATGAAGTCAAGGGAGTTTCCCAAAATACAGGGGGAGGAGAGAGAGAGACAATGAAAATAAAAGACAAAAAGAGTCAGTGGCACAATGGTTAAGTGCTCAACTGCTAATTGAAAGATCAGCAGTTTGAACCCACCAGCCATTCCATGGGAGAAAGATGTGGCAGTCTGCTTCCATAGAGATTACAGCTTTGGAAACCCTAAGGGAAAGTTCTCCTCTGTCCTATGGAGTCGCTATGAGTCAGTATCAACTCAATGGCAATGGGTTTTTTGAGTAAGTCTCAACTAATAGGGATTCCAGAAAGAGAAAGTGAAAGGGAGGAGATTCTCAATAAATTAACTAAAGGACATTTCCTGGAAATGAAGAGAAATGTGAATCTTTAAATTGAAAAGGTCTACTAAATATAAAGATGAGTAAATGACAAAAGCAGCACAATTAGGAACATGATCATGAAACCGTAGAACACCAGGATAAGGAAAAAATTTCAAAAGCCTCCAGTGAAATGAAAAAACAAAACAAAAACAACACCGACAAAAAACAGCTCCTTACCAAAGGATGAGAATCAGACTGCATGCATTTCTCTTCAGCAACACCAGATGCCAGCATACATAGATAATTGTGTTCAAAGTCTTATGAAAAAATAGTTTCAAATCTGAAATTCAATGGCCAGCAATACAATCAATAAGTTAAGAGAGTAAAGCCATTTCAAGACTTGTAATGGCTCAGAAAATTTACCTGTCAAAAGCTCTTACTTAGAAAATCACTTGAGGATGTTTACCAAAAAATTAAGGAAGTAATTTTTTAAAAAATAGCAAGATTTGGGATCCATAGATTAGTAAAAGTAGTAAAAAGAAATCTCAAAAAGATATCTTTGTAGTAGGCTGAAGAGGAACCAATCCACATAGGATCAACTCTAGGACTGAGGTCTTTACAGAAATAAATGTGGGAGGCAGGTGTGGTTTTATAGAAAGAAAATATGACTGAAACCTAGAAAGACTTTAAGATTAAAAGGACAGAATACAGGTAAAAATAAAGGTAACTAGAATCTTCAAGAAAAACACAATTTAAGTTAAAAGCCAATGTTCTTCAACAAAAAGGAATGAATTCCAGTCATTGCCCAAAACTACAAGACATCAAGAATATGGTTTCTTCTCCCATCTTCCAAATATACACATAGAAAAAAGGGAGTCTCGACAGAAAAACTAGATAAAAAGGCATAATCTAAAATGAAGCAAACCAAAATGGCATCATTTTAGTTACTGGTGCAGTATTGGAAAGGAGGCTCCATTGAGCATTCCCTGTGAGTGACCCTGAGGATTTGACGCTAAAACTGGAGGGAAGGAAATGTAATCGTAGTCATACTTGACTTTGTCTTGAACTCTATCCTTATAGTCACAAGAAGGTAAGTGTTGTGTATCAGTTTTGAACTTTTAGTCTAAATCCATAGGCAAAGTAACTACAATTTAATTGTGGTTATGTAATGCAACATAATTGCTATAAAATCAACCCTAATAAAGGGAGAGCAAAAGTATGACTGAAAAATTGGGAGGTGGTTAGGAAGAGGAATGGAGAAAAACACAGTAAGTATCCTTATTTTGAAAAGTGAAGAGTCAAGAAATACAGTGTATAGTTTATAGAATAAGTAAGAGAAATATAAGAATATTTTAAATATAATTACTAGTAGAAGAAAGTAGTGCCATAATTATATTGTGGGAAAGGGAAGTAGCACGTGAGATAATCTTAATCTACAATAGCAAAAAGGTCTGTAGAGAGTATTTACACTGATAAATCAAAACAGAAAAAAAAAAAAGGCGTATTATTTAGACTAGAAGCACCTGCCAGAACTAAAATAGAAATGGTCAAAAGTTTTGGGAAAAAACAGGAAATGGAAAGCCTTCCTCCACTATTTTTTTAAACAATGTACATGAATTATTTTGATAAATTTTAATTAATTTATAATTAAATAGAATACAGTTTAAAATATTTTTTTTAAAAATGCAGAGATCTTTTCACCAACTGCTAGAATACTAGAATTAGCTAAATTTTTTAAAAATTAAAAGTGAAAGTTATAAATAAAAGAAAATATTGAATTTTGTAACTTTTAATTTTGATCTAATTTCAAATGTAAAGTTACAAAATAATATCAGGAATCCCATTTTGTTCATATTTTGCCTATTTTCTCCATTATTTACTCTCTCTGCACACATAACACACATACTCAATTTTTTTCTGAACCGCTTGAGAATAAGCTGCAGATAGTGTGAGTTTTTTTTTTTACCCCTAAATACTTCAGTTTATGTTTCTTAAGAACAAGAAACATTCCCTTACATAGTCATATTATAATTATTAAAATAAGAAAATTTAAACTTGGTACATCGCTATTATTTATCCCAGAGTACGCATTCAAATTTCCGCAATTGTCCCAATAATGCCTTTTGTAGCTATTTTTTTCCCAGTTTAGTGTGTAATCCAGGAGCACAGACTGCATTTAGTGATCATGTCTCTTTAACATGGAACAGTTTGTCAGTCTTTCCTTGTCTTTTATGACCTTGACATTTTTAAGAGACAAGCAAGGTGTTTTATAGACTAGATCTCAATTTGAGTTTATTGATGTTCCCTCAAGATTAGATACAGGTTATGCATTTTGGCAGGGATAACAGAAATAATGCTGCATTCTTCTCAGTGCATCACCTTAGAAAGTACGTGATGTTGGTTTCTTCCATTACTGGTGATGTTATCTTTGATCATTCTGTTAAGGTGATGTCTTCCAGATTTCTCCATTAAAAAGTTAAGAGTTTCTAGCTTTACAATTAATAAGGAATCTTGTGACACTATATAAATATCCTGTTCCTCATCCCATTTTCATCCAGTAGTTGAAGCATGGAAATATGCTATTCTACTCTCTTAGGTTGGTTTTCTAGAGGAGCAAAATCAGTGAAGCATATATATAAACACTAAATATAGAGAGATTCATTTGAAGGAAATGGGTCACTCAATTGTAGAGGCTGCCACGTCCCAAAGCCATGGGTCAGGTGGCAGGCTGCAGTCTTCTCCAGACTCACATGGTAGCAGGGGCTGACAAACCCACCATCAGCAAGTCAGACTGCAAGTTGCTGGCTCATGTCCCAAGAACTGGAGGTCGGAGGATGACAAGGCGAATGCAAGATCAAATGCAGGTTCAAGAGAGAACAAACTTTGCCAGAACATCCATATATATTGGATGTAGGCCACCCCCACAAAGAAGCACACCTTTAAACTGATTGGCTGCTCACATCAGATCACAAAATGGAGGATGATTACATAGTATCTGCCAAACTACTGAGAATCATGGCCTAGCCAAGTTAATACATAACCTTAACCATCACATATACGTAGTAAAAGTTTTGAGGAAAAGTAATATTTTATTTTTGTTTCAGTATTTAAGAACAGTCAATAGCTTACTATTTCAAAATATTTACTGGGAGATTCAAAACAACCAGTGTTTGTTTCATATATGGCATTGTATTTATAATTTATTCTAAAAAACACATTTAGTAATTTGTAATACTTTAATCAAAAGGTGAGGAATTATTTGTTTGATCATACTCCACGGAATCTTTACAAAGTTGAAAATAAACCTTTTGGTAGAAGTACTCTAAATTACTAAATGTGAAACTTTTTATGCTATGTTTTCTATTCATACTCTGAGAAGGATTAGGACTGTTTATCCTGTCAGTATCAGGGATGGAAAATTATATTCTCTATTTACTAATATTTAGGAGGTGGAATTATATCACATCAAATATATACAATAAAACCATACTTAACTAGCTTGGCTTAAAAGAAGAAATCAAGACAAGAGGGAAAGAAAAGGGAAAAGAAGGGAAGAAGAAAACCAGACAGCAAATTGATGTTATCAATGTGCGAGATTGAGAAAACAAACAATAATTAGAAATAAAATTATCAAAAATCAGTAACACAATTAATAAATCTCCTTGGGAAAATAGTATCTATAGTTATATCTTTATACACATATATAATATATAAATTTATTTATTTTATCATTTTATAAGTGATTTATTGTATTATTATAAATGATTTATTAAGTTTTTCAATAGGTAAATATCATACAAATTTAAAGGTGTTACCAATAAAAAATATTCTCTGTCAAACTTATTTTGTTATTAGGTTCAGTAGAGTTGGTTCCAACTCAGAGTGATCCTATGTACAATAGAACGGAATACTACCCAGTCGTGCACCATCCTCACAATCATTGCTATGTTTGAGCCCACTGTTGCAGCCACTGTGTCAATCCATCTCGTTGAGGGTCTTCCTCTTTTTTTCTGACCCTCTACTTTACCAAGAATGATGTCCTTCTCCAGGGACTGGTCCCTCCTGATAACATGTCCTAAGTATGTGAGATAAAGTCTCGGCATCCTTGCTTCTAAGGAGCATTTTGGCTGTACTTCTTCCACCACAGATTTGTTTGTTCTCCTGGCGGTCCATGTTATATTCAGTATTCTTCACCGGCACCATAATTCCAAAGCATCAATTCTTCCTCAGTCTTCTTTACTCATTGTCCAGCTTTCACATGCATATGAGGGGATTGAAAATACCATGGCTTGGGTCA
This sequence comes from Loxodonta africana, assembly GCF_030014295.1. Taxonomy (NCBI): domain Eukaryota; kingdom Metazoa; phylum Chordata; class Mammalia; order Proboscidea; family Elephantidae; genus Loxodonta; species Loxodonta africana. The sequence continues at coordinate 109,484,301 of NC_087346.1, read as the reverse complement.
GGCGCACCTTAGTCCTCAAGGTGACATCTTTGCTTTTTAACACTTTAAAGAGATCTTTGTAACAGATTTGCCGAAACTGTACACAAAGAGGCAGTTGTTTGAACAGAATGAGAATACTACATGGTTTAAAATCAGGAAAGGTGTACATAAGGATTGTATCCTGTCATCGTACTTATTCAATCTATATGCTAAGCAAATAATCCAAGAAGCTGGACTATGTGAAGAAGAATGCATCAGGATTGGAAGAAGACTCATTAAAAAAACTTTTTGTTATGCAGGCGACATAACCTTGCTTGGCGAAAGTGAAGAGAACTCCAGGCACTTACTCATTAAGATCAAAGACCACAGCCTTCAGTATGGATTACACCTTAACATAAAGAAAACAAAAATCCTCACAACTGGACCAATAAGCAACATCATGATAAATGGAGAAAAGATTCAAGTTGTCAAGGATTTCATTTTACTTGGATCCACAATCAACACCCATAGAAAAAAGCGCAGTCAAATCAAACTGACAGATATGTGCAGTTTTGCATCCCTAGAAAATCTGAGATTAGTCTTGAAGAAGTGATAAAAGAGAAATAGTTCTCTTTTTTTTTTTTTTTTAAGTGGATAGCACAGTGTGTAGAAAAGGAAAGAAAAGGGCATTAGCAAAAAGCTTTGACTGGAAATGCAAGGAAGGAGACGTAAGACTTGAAAACTTAGTAGATCTCATGAACAAATGATAGATGAGTAAAAATAACAGATTATTTTGATCCTGGAAAATCTGAAACATGGCTGTTTGTTTACTGGCTGATTTTTTACTTTTTTAAAAAAATTATTATTGTACTTTAGATGAAGGTTTACAGAACAAACTAGCTTCTCATTGAACAATTAATACACATACTATCTTGTGGCATTGGTTAACAACCCCATGACATGTCATCACTCTCCCTTCTCAACCTTGGGTTCCCTATTACCAGCTTTCCTGTCCCCTCCTGCCTTCTAAACCTTGCCCGTAGGCTGGTGTGCTCCTTTAGTCTCATTTTATTTTGTGGGCCTGTCTAATCTTTGACTGAAGTGTGAACCTCAGGAGTGAATTCATTACTGAGCTAAAAGGGTGTCTGGGAGCCATACTCTTGGGATTTCTCCAGTCTTTGTCAGGCCAATAAGTCTGGTCTTTTTTTGTGAGTTAAAATTTTGTTCCGAATTTTTTTCCAGCTGTGTCTGGGACTCTCTATCGTGATCTGTATCAGAGCAGTCAGTAGTAGTAGCCTGTCACCATCTAGTTGTGCTGTATTCAGTCTGGTGGAGGCTGTGTAGTTGTGGTTCATTAGTCCTTTGGACTAATCTTTCCCTTGTGTTTTTGGTTTTCTTTATTCTCCCTTGCTTCAGACAGGGTGACATCAGTGGAGTATCTTAGATGGCTGCTTACAAGCTTTTAAGACCCTAGATTCTACTCACCAAAATAGAAAGTAGAACATTTCCTTCATAAACTATGTTATGGCAATTAAGTTAGATGTTCCCTGAGACCATGGTCCTCACAGCCCTCAGCCCAGAAATTAGGTCCCTCAGGGAGTTTGGATGTGTCTACGGAGCTTCCATGACCTTGCCTTGGACAAGTTATGCTGCCTTCCTCAGTATTGTGTACTGTCTTACCCGTCATCAAAATTATCACTTATCTAATGTTTTTTCCATCCCCATTCATCCCCTCCCTCACAACCATCAAAGACTGTTTATCTCATGAGATTTTATAGTAGTGGTCTCATATAGTATTTGTCCTTTCGTGATTGACTTATTTCACTCAGCATAGTGCCCTCCAGATTCATCCATGTTGTGAGACAATTCGCAGATTTATCATTGTTCTTTATCATTGCATAGTACTCCATTGTGTGTATGTACCATAGTTTGTTTATCCATTCATCTGTTGATGGGCATCTGGGTTGTTCCCATCTTTTTGCTATTGTGAACAATGCTGCATTGAACATGCGTATGTCTATTCATGTGATGGGTCTTATTTCGCTAAGATGAATTCCTAAGAGCGGGATTGCTGGATCATATGGTATTTCTATTTCTAGCTTTTTAAAGAAGCACCATATTGTTTTCCAAAATGGTTGTACCATTTTGCATTCCCACCAGCAGTTTGGCTGATATTTTTTAATATTAATACAGCTACTACTTTTAGTGGAAAAGTGTTGATGCAGGTTTATTTCATTTTGAAGTATGATATGCTTCAAAACTCACTAGACACACATATGGAGATAGCCCAACAATAGTGTGGGTAGAGGTATCAATGCTAGTACCACTGAGTCATCCTTCTTGCAGACAAAGCAGAAGCCCAGATGGCTCCTAGGGGAAGCAAGGACAGAAGGAGGGCAGAGCACCAACGATTCCACTTTTGTCGTGGCTTACTCAATGTGTAAAAACAGAAGAGAAGCCATTGGAGACATTTCAGGGGTTGGAAGAAATAAATGAAAACACATCCTTAGATATTATGACACCAAAGTTCAAATGATTCTCCCTTCTTAGTAGCTCTGCAATCTATGTGTCTCTTCTGCATCCTCACTGCCTGTTCCTTGAATCAAGGCTTCATTATTTCCTGCATCAGTAAACCAAGTGATATCCCTGCCTTTGGCTTTTTTTGTTTTTTTTAAACCTCCCCTCCCTCAACCCATTCCAGGTTATCAGAGTAATTTTTATAAAATGTTCATCTGACCATAGCTTCCCCTATCTAAAACCCTTTAGTGACTCCCTCATGTTTTCAAATTAAAATCCAAATTATGATATGGACATGATTACTACTCAAAAATTCCCAAATACTTCATGCTATTAAACATGGAGTTTCTTCTAAAATTACTAGACACTCTACCAAGAACAGCCTCTCCTTCCTTCTTTACCTGGCTAGTTCCTACTTATCCTTAAAAATTTAGGTCAAATGCCACCTCTTGGAAGCCTTCCATTTTTCTGGGACAAGTGTCATTTCTATATGATGATATAATATTCTTAGCTTTTCTTTGCTATAGTTCTGTCACATTATGATTACCTTGAGTGACTTGGACAGTCTGAAAAATAATTACTGCTCAGTAAGTGCTTGTTGAATGAAAAAAAAAAAGAATGAATGAAGACAAGCCTAGGGAGGCTTAAGAAACAGGGAGTGCATGACCTTCAGAGAGATAAAAAAGAAAGAGAACTGATAAAAACAAAGAATAAACCAAAAAATGACTGCTGGATTTCTCTAGAAGGCCGGGGAAGGCCATAATAATAGTTTCACCGAAATGAAATTTGCAGTACAGAGAAATAAGAAAAAGGTAGGGCCAGTCTATTCTAATGATTCTAATGATAGGACCCCATCATTAAATCTTGCTGTTTAGTCTTACTTTTTATACTCAGTTATACTTTCAGTAACTCTGTAACACATGGGAATGCCATGAGTCGGAATTGGTTTGATGGCAATGAGTTTGGTTTTTGTTTTTTAGGAAGTGGAGGGTGAAAATGCGGACTAAACAGGTATCATGGAAGTAGAGGAGAAAAAGGAACAGCAGGAAAGGAGTCAGAGGTAGTCTGATAAACACCAGGGATCATCATGATTGCCCATGTCAGCCCTCTGCCCGGTTTCTGGCATGATGGTATGTGGGTCGATGAAACCATTTAAAGGACTGAGGATTGAACAGACAGGTGGTGAGACATCTTAAATAAGCAACATTAAAAAAAAAAAAAATTTTTTTTTCAAATGGAATGGAATTCTATATTTATTATTGTTCACCAGATCTGTCCACATTGTACAGATGTCCATGTCATGTTGAAATGCATAATGATGGTACCATCAACTGGAAGTAGCCAAAAAAATAATTGCCTTTCTAGTTTGAAACATTTATTATTGTTTGCAAATTACTCAAAATTCATTGTTGGTAATGAGCAATCATGACATTTATATCACAATTCCAAAAATATGGAGTAATATAGACTATGACATCCATCAAATACTTATTAAATATTCATACTAAATGGCAAGAATTTAAGGCATTTAATTACTTGACCAATTTTCTTACAAAATCTCCTAAAATTTGAACCATGTAGAAATAAGTAAAAACAGAAAATAAGAAACTGTAATCCCTATGCCAAGAAATTTGGAAGACAGTTACCTGGCTAACCAACTGAAAGAGATCCGTATTCGTGCCCATCCCAAAGAAAGGTGATCCAACAGAATGCAGAAATTTTCAAACAATATCATTAATATCACATGCAAGTAAAGATTTGCTGAAAATAATTCAAAAATGGTTGCAGGGAACTGCCAGAAATTCAAGCCAGACTCAGAAGAGGACGTAGAATGAAGGATGTCAGTGCTGATGTCAGATGGGTCTTGGCTGGAAGCAGAGAATACCAGAAAGATGTTTACCTGTGTTTTATTGACTATGCAAAGGCATTTGACTGTGTGGGTCATACCAAATTATGAACAACATTGTGAAGAATGGGAATCCCAGAACACTTAATTATTCTGCAGATCCTGTACATAAACCAAGAGGCAGTCATTTGAACAGAACAAGGGAATACTGTGTGGTTTAAAATCAGGAAAGCCGTGCATCAGGCTTGTATCCTTTCACCATACCTATTCAATATGTGTGCTGAGCAATCAGTCCAAGAAGCTGGACTACATGCAGAAGAATGAGGGATCAGGATTGGAGGAAGACTCATTAACAACCTGCAATATGCAGATGACACAACCTAGAAAGCTAAGAGGACTTGAAGTACTTACTGATGAAAATCTAAGACCACAGCCTTCAGTATGGATTATACCTCAACATAAAGAAAACAAAAATCCTCACAACTGGACCAATAAGCAACATCATGATAAACGGAGAAAAGATTGAAATTTTCAAGGATTTCATTTTACATGGATCCACGATAAACACCCATGGAAGCAACAATACCAAGGACATATTGCATTGGGCAAATCTGTTGCAAAAGACCTCTTAAAAGGGTTAAAAAGCAAAGATGTTACTTTGAGGACTAAGGTGAGCTTGACCCAAGTCATGGCATTTTCAATCACGTCTACGCATGTGAAAGCTGGACAATGAATAAGGAAGACTGAAGAAGAATCGATGCCTATGAATTGTGGTGTTGGTGAAGAATATTGAATATACCATGGACTGCCAGAAAAACAAATAAATCTGTCTTGGAAGATGGTCAGACAGAATGCTCCTTAGATGCAAGGGTGGTGAGACTTCTTATGTACTTTGGACATGTCAATAGGAGGGGCCAGTCCCTGGAGAAGGACTTTATGCTGGGTAAAGTAGAGGATTAGCAAAAAAGAGGAAGATCCTCAGCAAGATGAATTGACACAGTGGCTACAACAGTGGACTCAAACACAGCAATAATTTTAAGGGTGTCACATGACCGAGTAGTGTTTGGTTCTGTTGTACATAAGGTTGCTATGAATCAGAACTGACTCAACGACATCTAACCACAACAATCCCTATATGTCTGTCTGCATTGCATATGCAGACAGGCTGTTCCTTAAACTTCTAGGCAGCCATAAGACAGCTAGGCATGGGACATGTACTGCCATCAACCATTCCATGGGTACTATGTTCATTTGTGATCAAGTTGGACACATGAGACACTTACATAGTGTTGACAAAGTGAAAGCCATTATTATTATTTATGGAAAGCAAACAGTAAACGGTAACAACAGATTCTCAAAGGGGAAATGCTTACTCTTCTCCAAATCACCCATGCCCATTCTTACTTAGGTTGCTAGGCCTCTGTACCATGGTCTATGTCAGATGCTCTGTTCACGTCATTGCTGCCTCTGGCTACCACCATGCTGCCCTGGGGGCCTGCAGGGCTCCCAAGCCTTCTGCTCTGCCACTGAACTTCACTGGGCCTTGCCTTGCCAGTGGGAAGGCCCCTACTCAGGATCACCTGAGCCTCTGCTATTGGGCCTTTCTAGGCATGCTGCTGGTTCCCATCACACTGCCCAGGGGAGGAGGCATGTTGCTCGGAGCACACTCAGGCCTCTGCCCTGCACAGGCAAGTGTCACAGCTCTTTAGTAGCAGGCAAACCTTCTGCACAGAGGTACTCAGCTCTCTCTCTCTGGGCTGACCAGCATCTCTCCATCTTCAGTGTTACAGCTCTGTTTTCTGAGTCTAGGAGTTTCTCAGAACAGGGACCCCCAGGTCCACAGTACATGCTTCGCTCCAGTCTCTTCTTGATGGTAATGAGGTCCCCCCAGAACCTCTGTGGGACTGGCTCCTATATAGCAGTATGGCAAAACTGACCAATCCCCTAGCTGAACCAAAAGGGGCTCAATCCTTTTGGGTGGATTTTCAAACCACTCTTTGCATAGTAAATTGACCAATCCCTTGCAAGATTGTGGCCCAGCCAATCATTTTGTGGGACAAAAGCAATTCTTTGCATCACAGGAATTGTTAAACTAAAATGCAATTTATTTCAATTCAATACATATAAGCAAAGGAAAAGAAAGATAATTTGACCCCAAAATGTACAGGTACTAGAAAAATCCATGAATACTAAAGCAATTCTGATTAAATTGGCTAGTTCCACTGCATTGAGGTGGCCTGTCCATTAAAAAAAAAAATCAAAACGTGCCCGTAGTGTAGTAATGTTTGGTCAGTATGTATTCAAGATTGCATGAATGGCAAGTTGTAACTTACCACTTATTCTCCGTAAAACAAAATAAAACCGATGGAACTTTATGGTCTCTAGTTTTTAAGACAATTTCTGCTGGACACTTAGAGAAGTAGTAAATTTATTCATTAAGGTTATAGGAGTAATGTCTAAAGAGTGAAAGAGAAGAGGAGTATGTTCTATTAACCCAAGGGTGATTTGGAATTAATGTCTTTAAGGTGGTCTTTATTGATTAGCATCCTAAGATTTGAGTGAATTCAGCTTGACCACTTTAGTTGACGTACAGGTATTTGTCCAGAACCCCTTGCTTTAGGGGAATCACCTTGCTCCTTTTTCTCATTAATCCTGTTCAGTCCACATGGTTTTGTTGGAGCTGACACTACTCCTCAATCCCAAGGTTGGAGGTATCCTAGCCCTGACCAGTCATAGTCCTACCTCTGCTTGGCCAGAGTGATCCTTTCAGACATAAGCACATAACCAAAGCTAAACCACTGAGACTTCTCCTGGGTATTTTGCCAGAGCTATCAAGTAAAATCCTCTCTTTCTTTGGTAATCACAAGCTATAATGATTTCATTTACTTGGTGCTGTCAGAAGCCATTCTTCAGCCATATGGAGCTGGGTTGTCTGAGAATGAAGACAAGCAGAGATGAGTCCAGCTGAGAGATGTAGTGAGGCAGAGTTCTGACATCATTTGACACTTGGACCTAGCTGAGTGTGAAATGAGGAAAATGCTCCTTTTGGCCTTCCCATCTGTGAGACTGGGTGTTTTCTTTTACGTTTAAATTAGTTTGAGTTGGGTTTCTGCCATTGAAATTAAAGGAAGCCTGACTAATTCACCATAAATAGCTTAAATCAGTGGCTCCCAAATATTTGGGATGAAAGAGCAATAATTCAAAGACCAACCTTCTGGCACTGCACCTCTTCTTACACATTGTAATCATTTCTACTTCTTCTTCATTCTCTTGTAGAATTGATTTCTCTAGCAAGGGTAGATGAACTTTTTAAATTTTTCAGGATTGTAATTATGTCTATTACTCCCCCTACAGACTCTTTGAATCCTTCAGGCAGACCTAGAAGTGTATCAGTGGGAAGGAACAGGCTTCAAGACAGGGATCGCTCTAAAACAGTTCCCAGCAGTAAATAAATACATTATCTCTAATATTCCTCAGTTCTCAGCAGAGCAGACTTGTACAAGGGCTTCCAGACAATAGTTCCTATGGCTGTAAGGTCCTTATCGTCTCAGTCCTTTTGCTTTTAACTCACCATCAACTTACAAATTTGTGTTATTTATGTACCTCTAAAAAATTTTTTTTTTTTTTTTATGGTCTGAGGTCCTTGAGTGGTGCAAATGGTTTGTACTTGACTACTAAATTAAAGGTTGATGGTTCAAGCCAAAGAAGAAAAGCCTGCTAATCTGTTTCCATAAAGATTACAGCCAAGAAAACCCTATGGAGCAGTTCTACTCTGCAACACATGGGGTCAGCATGAGTTGGAATCAACTCAACTGCAGTGGTTTTTTGTTGATTTATTAACGTGGTGAGGGATACAAACAACTTTTAAATATTTACCTCAGAACACCTGAATAAGCTTTACATTGATTGACATTAAAAAAAAACACTGCCATCCACTCATAACGACCCTATAGGACAGAGTAGAACTGTCGCATAGGGTTTCCAAGGCTGTAATCTTTACAGAAGCAGACTGCCACGTCTTTCTTCCACAGAGCAGCTGGTGGGTTTGAATGACCAACCTTTTGGTTAGCAGTCAAGTTTCCACCAGGGGTCCTCACTGGTTGACATTCTAAAAACAAAAACAAAAAACCAAACCCACTGTCGTCAAGTTGATCCCAACTCATAAAGACATTAGGAACTGCTATTTTGAAGTCATATCCTTGAAAAAGTTAACATCGTAGGCTTTAAGTCTGTCACCTGCATCCCAGTTACCTGGAGAATGGGGCAAATACTGATTCCAAGGTCCCACTCTGACCCTACTGGATTAAAAGATCTGAGGGTGAATGCTAGAAATTTTCGTTTTTAACCAACTTCACACGTGATTCTTACTAAACGTGAGAACAAGTGCCTTAAGTCTATACTTTGAAACTACCAGAGTAGAAGTCAATATATAATTTTAAACACTAACTTAGATACATTTGTTAGTTTATTTCTTAATGCTCTACTGCACTGCTTCTCTGATTTTCATGTGCACATAACTCACTTAAGAATGTTTTTAAAATGCAGATTCTGATTCAATAGGGTATGGAGTGGGGCCCAAGGTTCTGCATTTCCAGCAAGCTCCCAGGTAATGCCAATATTGCTGGTCTAGACTATACTTTGAATAGGGAGGTTCTAGTGCATTCACAAAGGATATGAAAGAACCCATGAAACTATATGCAATTAAAAAGATTAAATAAATAGTAAATCTGGACTCCAGGGAAATAAAAGTAGGACCACAGGGATAAGAACACCACTTTTATGGGCTGGGTGGGAATACAGGTTGTATGATGGCATACAGTTGTAATTCACTACCATTTTGTTTTCTTGGCAACTAAATCGAATGAAGAAAAACACACTCATACAAGATTCTTTGGATACATAAAACAAAATAAGCCTCAGGAGAAGTACAAATCTTCTAAACTGTGAGATGTAATAAATACTGTCCTCAAGTATTAGTTCACAATATAAAACCTTTGTTAGACTTTTTCTTACAGTATCTCTTGTATCAAGTTTGATGGCATAATAAGGAAATGAAAAAAGAAAGATTAGTTCTATTGGAGCCAAAAATTTCTGATCAAAGTATACAATTCCCTGATGGCTTTTCTGGGTACAAATGTAAAATTCATAATAGCTGGAGAAATGGATGGCATGTGTTCCTAGCAGGTTAGGTACTGGGGAAATCTAGACAATCCTAAAAGAACTCTTGTTTTCTACTGTGGAAAAAAAGGAAAGATAAGATTGTATTAGCAATGATCATATTTGTCAGGTATGAGGTAAATATGCAACCCTGGTGGTAAAATGCAAGATAAAATGGGTAATCAGATCACACAAAATATGAGTTACTTAGCTCTGATACCCCATGTTTTTCATTATTAATTCTTCTCTTAACTCCCGCGAGGAGATAGAGCCACTCCCCTTCTTTGCTCTACATTTGGACTTGTGTACCTTAGCCCATTATTTCTGTGACTAAAGGATCTTTGGTTCTAAAAATCAGAACTCACTTAAGCTAGTGTTATGGATTGAATTATGTCCCCCAAAACGTGTGTCAACTTGACTAGGCTATGATTCCCAGTATTGTGTGGTGTTCTCCAATTTGTGCTCTGATGTGTTGTAAATCCTAACCTCTATGATGTTAATGAGGCAGGATTAGGGGAAGTTATGTTAACGAGGCAGTACATAATCTACAAGATTAGGTTGTATTTTGAGCTAATCTCTTTTGAGATATAAAAGAGAGAAACATGCAGAGAGGAGAGAAACCTCATACCACCAAGAAAGAAGAGCGAGGAGAAGAGCACATCCTTTGGACCCAGCGTTGAGAAACTCTTAGACCCAGGACAAGGACCTTCCCCCGGAGCTGACAGAGAGAGAAAGCCTTCCCCTGGAGCTGGCACCCTGAATTTGGACTTCTAGCCTCCTAAACTGTTGCCTTGAAAAGACTGTTGGTGGAATTATGGACATCAAAGACAATTCTGGTTAGGGCTCAGAAGGAAGTTAGGAGAGCTGTAATACCAGAGACAGCGCAGATGGTGAGAAGCAGTGTGTGGTGGCAGCAGAAGCAAGAGACCGTTGTGAGACAGCACAGAAACCAACCCACAGAGCGAGAGGGCTGATTGCCTTTGGGCAGGAGGCTTCCTGGTGGAGTGGGGTGCCTCTGGGCACTTATCTGGGGAGCTAGGTTTGCAAACCCATGGAGCAAGAGAATTGAATGCTTTTAGGCCAAGACACCAAGGAACAAGGAAGGAGAGGCTGAAAAGACAAGGAGCACAGGAAGCAGAGCTGCCTCAGTCTCAAAGGGTGGGGACACAGCTTCCTAGGTTTCGGAGAGTCAAATCTTCATCATCTTGGTTCCGGAGTGTGGGACTGCTGTTCATGAGTACCAGTGAGATGGGTTCGGATCTGCTACCCAAAGCTGAAGGAGCAGGGCTACCACATTGTGCTGGTTAAGATCGTGGGTCAGCTTGGCTAGGCCATGATTCTCAGTGTTTTGGCAGTTGTATAATGTTGTAAAATTTGATATGTGATTACCTTTTTGATGGAATCTGCTGAGTGGTACCTGTGGCGGTAGGACCTGTGGTGGCTCACTGCCCTCTCAGCCTTCATCTCTCCTCCTTCTACCACCTACTTCCTCTCTGCTCGTCTTGCAAAGGTTGTTGGCTTCTTTTGGATCCAGCACCTGTCTTTTGTCTGACCTCTGGTTCTTGGGACTTGAACTAGCAGCTTACCTAGCATCCATCTTCACAGCCTGTGAGCAAGAGTTCTGCTCTCCACCCTGCTGATCTGGGGTTCACCAGCCCCTGCAGCTACGTGAATCAGGAGAAACCTTGTGGTCTTGCCTGCCGACCTTGGGGATTCCTCCAACTTCACAGCCTGTGAGCGGGAGCCATGCTTGCTGACATGCTCATCTTGGGTTCACCGGCTTCTGCGGCTCTGTGAATTGGGATACGTCTCTATCCTGATCCAAGGACTTGGGACATTCCAACCCCTACAATCATGTGAGCTGTTTCCTTGATATATATATTTATATGCTTCACTGTTTTTGTTTTTCTAGAGAGCCCAGCCTAAGATACATGCCCAAGGGGCAGAAGAACAGGGACTGTTGGGTGGAGGGGGGGAAGTTGCTGCTCAGATGGACTAGAAAAATGGGGCCACCCAAAACTAAGTAAGCAGAGTTACCATCCCAGTGGGCCTGGAAAGTGGAGCTGAAGCCCAGGGCCAAGAGACCTCCACTAAGAATCCAGAGAACACAGAGTATAGAGGGTAGGGCCATTATCTAAATGGTAAATTATTTTAGCCTTGAGAGCTAATGTAAATTGTTCTGCTGGATTTTGGACTTGCCCATAATCTCTTCTTCTCTTCGAATTTCTTCCATTTGTAATGGAAATGTCTACCTTGTGCCCATTCCGCTATTGTACTTTGGAAGCAGATAGCTTGTATTCCAGATTTCACAGATGAAGAGGACTTTTGCCCCAAGATGGAATTTGGACTTAGAGTTTATTTAAGATTTTTGGGATGGTATGATGGGATGAATGTGTTTTACATGTGTTAAGGACATGAATTTTGGGGGGCCAAAGGGTGGAGTGTCATGGATTGAATTGTGTCCGCTAAAAATGTGCATCAACTTGGCTAGGTTATGATTCACAGTTTAGCGTGGTTGCTCTCCAGTTTGTGATCTGATGTGTTGTAAATCCTAACCTTTATGACATTAATGAGGCAGGATTAGAGGCAGTTATGTTAATGAGGCAGGGAACAACTACAGGATTAGATTGTATTTTGAGTCAGTCTCTTTTGAGATGTAAAAGAGAGAAGTGAGCAGAGAGGAGAGGGACCTCATACCACCAAGAAAGAAGGGTACATCCTTTGGTCCTGGGGTCCCTGTGCTGAGAAATCCCTAGACTCAGGGGAAGATTGATGACAAGAGTCTTCCTCTAGAGACAGAGACAGAGATAGAAAACCTTCCCCTGGGGCTGGCACCCTGAATTCGGACTTGTAGCCTCTAGACTGTAAGAAAATAAACTTCTCTTTGTTAAAGCCATCCACTTGTGGTATTTTTGTTATAGTAGCACTAGATAACTTAAACAGTTACTTTATCAAAAAATAGGGCATATCCTATATAAATATAGAGGTGGACATGATATTCAAAATATTTAACAATTCCCAATTGCTGCCTTCTGGTCAAATGCCTAAATACTAGTTCATTGATTCTTTATCATATATTTCATCTTCAATCCCCTCAGAGTGTTTGTAAAAAAGATATTCAAAATAAATCAGAATTTGCTACAAAGGGCTCTAAAATGAGCAGGACTGGAGGATAGAAGATATTTAATAGTCAGTATTTTTTTTTTTTTTTTTATAGTGTTGATGCCATCCAATCTGAAGGAACCACAGTTGTTAAAAAAATGGATATACTGTACTGTGTATTCAGCTGAATTCCATCCTTGTACAGGGAGGATGGCGAGACCTCATCTCACATACTTTGAACATGTTATCAGGAGGGATCAGTCCCTGAAGGAGGCCATCATGATTGGTAAAGTAGAGGGTCAGCAAAAAAAGAGGAAGACCCTCAAAGAGATGGATTGACACAGTGGCTGCAACAGTAAGCTCAAGCATAGCAATGATTGTGAGGATGACATAAGACAAGCTGGTGTTTCTTTCTGTTGTGCCTGGAGTCCATATGAGTTGGAACTGACTTGATGGCATCTAACAACAACACAGAGATGTCAAATGCTAACTCAGGGTTGAACTATACATAGGCCTCACAGAGAGATTAGAAACTGGTACTGAAAAGCCATTAGGGCTCTTCCATTTCTCATCTTTGATCCTTTCTGCATGACTGTTTCACTCTTCTTTTTTAAAACTAGATTCCGCTTCTCAGTCTACATGACAAGTAGAAGATGAGCATGGCTGAAATCTGAAGTTAAATCTCGCACCAAATTATAATTTCTTTATTGAAATTCAGAATTTCCAGGAGAAAATAGCTGATTGTCCCAGCTGAGGTCAAGAGATTTTCTCTTAGCTCAATCAACTATGGCCAAGGATGCTGGGTCATATTTAATAAATATGGCTTTTGGGAACCCAGGTGGTCATTACGCATATTATATTTTATGTACTGTGAAATTCATTTTTTACATTATTTTCATATACTGCTGTTATCTTCATTCATATACCTACGTTATTATTTTATCAAATCCTACAATCCTCTCTAATTTTTCTGAAGTTGGTAATCATTTCTCAGAAATACGTACTATCAATATTAACAGCTTTTAAACTAGCACTAAAAAGATTAGCTCCTTGGGTACTTGGTTTCTTCTCCAGAAACTCATGCCACTTATTAACCTCAAGGTGAATTAAAGTAAACATAAACATCGTTCCCACAGAACATCATCCCCAAACCAGGTCTTAATAAGTGACTAACTTTTTAAAGATGACCCTGAGCCAGTTCAGATCACACAAAGGCAGACTCTCTAACCAGAGTCCCCTTGTGTGATTGTTAAGGTTGTGTGTCAACTTGGCTGGGCCACGATTCTCAGTGGTTTGGCAGTTATGATGTAGTTTGGCAGTTGTATAATGATGTAATCACTTCATGATGAGATCTGATATAATGTGATCACCTCCATGATGAGATCTGCTGTGAGTAGCCAACCAGTTGACAGGGAGTTTCCTTGGGAGTGTGGTCTGGATCCTATGACGGTAGACTTTCTGGCAAGTCTCCTGGGCTGTGCTTGTTTTGGATCCTGCAGCTGGCTCCTGTGTATCTGACTGCCAGCTCTTGGGACTTGAGTTAGCAGCTTACTTGCCAGTCTTGAGATTCATCAGCTCTGCCGCCTGTGAGCCAGAGGCCTGTTGTCTGACCTCCTGATTCTGGGTTCGCCAGCCCCTGCAGCTACGTGAGTCAGGAGAAGCCTCCAGCCTGACCGACAGACTTGGGAGGTTCCAGCCTCTACAGCCATGTGACCCATTTCCTTGATATGAATCTCTCTGTGTGTGTATGTGTGTGTATATATATATATATATATATATATATATATATATATATATATATATATAGTGAGAGAGAGAGATGCTTCACTGCTTTTTCTTCTCTTGGTACCTAAGCCATTTGGTACCAAGAATGGTTCTACAGAATTGTAAGGATGAATTTTCTAAATTGGTTTTCAAGTCTCATCAGTCTTAAAGATGTTGATGACTGTTTCCAGTAGTAAAGAGGGCACTGCTAATCCATGGTGTGAGGTGACAGTTGAAATATCACCACCAATAGATATCACCACCAATAGATCAGGTATTGGTGAGAGATGAGGCACTGGCTGATTGCACGTTTGATATCTTTTTACAATTTTGTCGTAATGAGAAGTATAGGAAGGTGGCGGGTTGGTCCTACTTACGCTAGACAAAGTGGTGAAAGAGACAAGCTCAGGGCTTCAGAGTCAAAGCTGAAGCACTGCATAAACAACCTCAAAGCTTCCATTTGTGCTTTGAAAGAAAGCCTTATTTTTTGTGGTAACAGAGGGGATATTGCCAAAAACCAAACCCAGGGTCTTAAGAGTGGCTGAATTACAATGCCAGCTCAATTCCCAATCTTGAATGGTGTCTAATGTTAAAGTAAGGGAATTGAGTGGAAAGAAATGGGATCCTGAAACTTGGAATGGGAATATATGGGCAGATAATCAGGAAACTGGGGACATGGAACCCCTAAATTCTTTTGAATCACCCCTGGCAGCAGAGCCAGTCCTCTCACTCGCATCTAAAGAGATTATCTTTGCTAATTCACCCTTCCCAGTAAAACCATTATTCCCTCCATCCCCATTTGATTACATTAACCCAGCAGTGTCTGATTCCTGGAAATAAATGTTTTGTTTGTCTTACCCATGTATCAATTAATTTAGAAAATGCTTCTTGAAAGCAGTAACTGTGAGTCAAGCATTGGTTAGATGGTAGAAAGCATGGGTGATTAAAATAGAATTCCATTCCTATGGGAGCCTACACTGCAAAGGGGAGACATTAAGAAAACAAGTAATTTCAATAAAATGTGCTAAATGCTAACACGGACAATGAATAAGGAAGACTGAAGAAGAGTTGATGCCTTTGAATTATGGTGTTGGTGAGGAATATTGAATATACCACGGACTGCCGAAAGAACAAACAAATCAGTCTTGGAAGAAGTAAAACCAGAATCCTCCTTAGGAAGAAGGTTGGTGAGATTTTGTCTCACATACTTAGGACGTGTATTCAGGTAGGACCAGTCCGTGGAGAAGGATATCATGCTTGGTAGAGAGGGTCAGCAAAAAAGAGGAAGGCCCTTGACGAGATGGATTGACACAGTGGCTGCAACAGTGAGCTCAAGTATAATGATTGTGAGGATGGCACAGGACCGGGCAGTGTTTCATCCTGTTGCACACAGGGTCACTATGAGTTAGAACTGACTTGACAGCACCTAACAACAACAATGCTAACATAAAGGTAAATCCAGGGTGCTATAAGAGTATCTCTAGTCATGTGAAATAAAGGAATTATTCCCAGATTAAGGGACATCTAAACTGAGGACTAAATAATGGGAGATAGAGAAAAGCCAGAATGGAGCGTGCAACCTGAATTGGGATAAAAGCAAAGAATAGTGGAAATGCCAAAAAGTGTATTCTGAGTGCTAGTTTATGAGAACATGAGACAGAATGCATTAGAAGAACATGATCCTTTCAAAAATAGCAAAGAGCATTTATGGCTAGACGGCAGAATTCAATGTAGGGAGAGAAAGGACAGATGAGACTAGACATACGGATAAATTGCAGGTTCTAAGTAATCTGAAAAATAATGCCAATAAATTTGAATTTAATCCTGAGAGCAATTGGGGGAAGGACATTTAAGCAAAGTAGGGACGTTATGAGTCGGAATCGACTTGACGGCACTGGGTTTGGATAGGGACGTGAGCAGATTCTCGCTTTATAACATAATTACTTTGACTATAATGTGAAAAATGGATTTGGAGGAGTGAGTAAATTTGAGGCAGGGAAACCAGTTAAAATTGTGCAGTTATTCAAAAGAGTAGACTGTAGCCTGAATTAAGACCATGGCAGTGAATAGGAGAGAGGTAGATAAATTTCAAGTGTATTTAAAAGTTATAAATGACAGATGTTGATAATTGATTGGGTGTGGGGGGAAGGGGTAAAGAAGGGAAAGACAAAGTCAAAGTTTATACTCAAGTAAATGGATGATAAAGACGGTGCCTTGGATGGGAAAAGGAAATAACTGAGATGACTCAATGATTTTTTACTCCTTCATTAGTATGTGTTTTTATATTATAGAATAAGTATTTTTCTTCTTTATCAATTTCCTTCCATTGAAATCATCTCTGCATCATATTCACCTGGTCCTCATGGAAAGCCTGATTTCTTTGACCTTCCTGCTGGGAGCCAGAATTGCAGATGTGGTTTTTGTTATAAACTAAAAAAGATGGTGTGAAATGCATTCAGAAAGTTTTTACCAATACAGTCCTCCTTCAGTATTCACTGGGGCATTGGTCCTAGGACGCTCTGCAGATACCAAAAACCGCAGATGCTGAAAAAAAAACCTAAATCAAACCCACTGCCATGGAGTCCATCCAACTCATAGCAACCCGATAAGACAGAGTTTCCAAGGCTGTAAATCTTTGCACAAGCAGACTGCCACATCTTTCTCCCACTGCCACATCTTTCCCACACAGAGCTACTGGTGAGTTCCAACAGCAGACCGTTTGGAGCACTTTAACCACGGCATCCCCAGGGCTCCTCCAATGCTCAAGTTCCTTCTATAAAATGGCCTAGTATTTACATATAATCTACCATATCCTCCCCTTGGCCCTAGGACGCTCCAAGCTCCATGCTGCTGTTCACAGCAGCTCTGGGCAATTCCGCCAGCAGCAACAGAGCCCCTTAGGCCCAACCTCTGGACCCCAGGCCTGCGGAGGAGAGCGCCCCACGGACCTGCTGACTGCCAAGAATGCCACCTGGGAAGTGAGGAACTGGAGCGAGTGCTCCATCATCTGCGGCCCTGTTCCACCTGGCACACCGGAAGCTGGAGTAAGTGCTCCTGCAGCTGTGGCAGAGGTGCCTCAGTGTGGAACATGCAGTGTGTGGACACGAGGGACCTCTGGCCGCTGTGATCCTTCCATTGCCAGCCTGGGCCTGCCAAGCCACCTGCGTGAGGATCCTGCGTGGCCCAGCCGTGCCTCAGGGGGTACATCTCTTCCTGGTGGGAGTGCTCTGAGGTCTGTGGTGGTGGCAAACAGCAGCGTTTGGTGACCTGCCTGGAGTCCGGCCTATGCGAGGAGGTGCTGAGACCCAACGCCATTCGTCCCTGCAACACCCATCCTTGCACGCAGTGGGTGGTGGGGACAGTGCTAAGACCCTGTGGCGGTGCCGTCCAGCGGCGCCTGGTCAAGTGTGTCAATGCGCAGAAGGGGCTGCCAGAGAAAGTGACCAGTGTGGCCGCAAGGCCTGGCCGAAGAGTTCCCGGCTGTGCGGCACTTAGGGCTATGAGCCCGCCGAGCCCCGCGCTGCCAGCCAGACCACCAGTCCATTTGGTTTCTGTGAGACGCTGCGCGAGTCCGGCCGCTGACAGCTGCCCACCGTCCTCAGCGAGTGGGGCAGCTTGTGGCGCTCGTCTGGCTGCAGTGTCCAGTCTGCCATCATCAGTGGGTCGTCTGCTGCTGACCTGTGCCCCAGCCCAGGCCAGGCCAGGACACACAGAACCACCGACCGACTGACCTGATGCAGACCTCAGCCCCTCACCACGGGCTGCGGCAGAGCCCTGTCCTTGCAGCCTAATGGTGCTGACCCAGGACCCCCTGTCCAGAGCAAAGGCTGGGGACCTCATCCCCCTCAGAAAAGGTATTTTTTCTTATTCTAATAGTTTGAATGACACTTAGTATAGTAATTATTATACATAAATGAGCATCTACTGGTCTCCACCCCCGCTCCACACACACATACACAAAAGTTTTGCTCTTTGGAGCTTTTTTTTCTGTGAATATTTTCCATCTGCGGTTGGCTGAATACAAGGGTGCGGAACCTGCGGATACTGAGCGCCGACTGTACTTTTAGCAGCGGTGCTCTGGTAAGACTTTTCTGTGATATTACGAAATAAGAGCTGCAAGCGAAAATGTTTTCCCCACCTAGTGGCTAACAACAGAAAGCTAGGAGGACGCTACAAAAACAAGAATTCTACCTTTTTTCTCTCTCATTTGAACATCTCACTGGAGAAGGCAGTGTCCTTCCAGCAGTACTGACTCCAGCATATTGTGGATTGCATAACATGTGTCCAACAGTGGGTTTCCTTGCCTGGATTATTTCCCTTCCCTTTCAGGGCATCCTGTTCTAAAGTGTGGAGGGGTTTCTACTGATTGCTCTATCTTGACAAGATTGCTCTATCTTGACAAGAAGGATATGCACGCATACACAGGAACACACAAATACACACTTATAGGAAAAGTTAGAGATTAAACCTTAGAAGTAAAGGGACTGAATACATTCTATTGTTCTTAGTGTGCTCTCCTCTTGAATTCCTGATACACTGTGGATCCTGCCTGGCACATGTATGGCGAAGGAGTTTGAAGGTATTTATCACATCAGACCCCATAGGCAGCCACTTCATTTTGGAGTGAAATTGACCTTGTATCTTGGTGTTTGTATTTGCATATTGAAAAAAAAAAGTCTTTTGGTCAGCAAGTTTTAAATACATTGCTTAGATGCTACTTGAGTGATGTAATACTCAGGCTAATGTAATGCTAAGGCTAAGACCTGATAATCTGCTTTCAAAAAATCAGCCATTAAAAACCCTGTTGTTCTTAATGGTTAGATCCTTTGTGTATGGAGTCTCCATAAGTGTGTGTGTGGGGGTGTGACTCCACAGAAGCTAAGAACGACAATGTTTAAGAACAACCATACTATTGCTAATAATAGAGCACCTCACAACTACTGAAATGCTTAGCTAAGCATGCTATTAAGTGTGTAAAATAGATTATCTGATTTAATTCTTGCAAAAACTATATGAGATATGTTCTGTGTTATCTCCACTTTACAGATGAGAAAGCTGAGTTCTAAAAACAAACAAACAAAGGAAAAACCATTGCCGCAGAGTTGATTCCGACTCATAGAGACCCTATAGGACAGAGTGGAACTGCCGAGTCGGGTTTCCAAGGAGTGGCAGGTGGATTGGAACTGCTGACCTTTTGGTTAGCTGCTGAACTCTTAACCACTACATCACCAGGGCTAAGAGAGGTTAAAATAACTTGAAAGCTGGTAAAATTCAGGGTCAGAATTCAAACCCATCTAGTCAGACTGCAGAACCTACTCGACTCAGTCTATGGTTTAAGGACTCTTAGATGAGAAACTAAACGAGGAGAGACTGACAAAAAAATTGCAACTGTATTTTGTTCCTCGGAAGGGGTCCTGAGGAGTGGCTGTACATTCAACTCCTATTTTTATGTTGTTTTCAAATTCTGCTCGTGCTTTAGGATTCTGCCCAGTTCCTGTTTCTTTCAAGAGCACTCCCCAAGGTTTTATATCCCTCATGATATATCTCTTTTCTGAAATCCTGGAGCTCTGGAGTCTATACTCTGTACTGTAGCATAACTCAGCTTTATTGTCTGATGGGGCATGCCCGTTCTGTGCCACAACTGATGCTTTTCTGGCTTGTGATGCTGCAGCCATGCTGGCCTTTTTTTTCCTCAAACTCACTGAACTTGTTTCTATCTTAGGGCCTGCAACCATCAGTTAGTTTTCCCTGGAATCTCATTGAGAATGGAGAAGTTTTCTGTCTTGTTCATTGTTTTATTCTCAGCACCTAAGACAGTCTTGGAGTCCTGGTGGTGCCAGTGGTTAAGTGTTTAGCTGCTAACCAAAAGGCCAACAGTTCAAATCTACCAGCTGCTCCTTGGAAACGCTATGCGGGCAGTTCTACACTGCTCTGTAGGGTCACTATGAGTTGGAATTGACTCAACAGCAATGGTTTTTTTTTTGTTTGTTTGTTTGTTTAAGACAGTCTTTGCTGCATAACATTCATTGGATAAATATTTTTGAACTTATGGATGAGTACTGTTCATGAATTGTTTTATGTGCATTTATCCTTTCTGCCTGACCATACTGAAGGCAGAGACTATGATAAATTCCATATGCCGTAAAAAAAAAAAAAAAAAAAAGCCATATAGGACCTAAAACTCTACGTACCAAAATATTAGTGATAAAGCTTACTGACTGGCTAGTTCTATTTGTGAATATCCAAAAATTATTCAAAATTCAAAAGAACAGCTTAAGGGAGTGTGTTAGTTTCCAGTGGGTACTATAACAAATTAGCACAAACTGGGTGGTTTAAGGAACCCTGATGGCAAAATGGAAACCCTGGTGACATAGTGGTTAAGTGCTATGACTGTTAACCAGAAGGTCAGCAGTTTGAATCCACCAGGCGCTCCTTGGAAACCCTATTGGGCAGTTCAACTCTGTCGTTTAGGGTCTCCGTGACTCAGAATTGACTTGACTACAGTGGGTTTTCTTTTTTTGTTTGTTTGGATGGTTTAAAACAATAGGAATTTATTCTCTTAGAGTTATGGAGAGAAGTCCGAAATCAAGGCATCGGTGGGCCCACACTCCGTCCGAAGGCACTTTCAGCTTCTGGTAGCTTGAGGCATTCCTTGGTTTATGGCTGCATAACTCTAGTCTCTGCCTCCATCTTTACATGGCCTTCTCCTCTTCTCCCTATGAGCCTATCCTCTGTATGTCTTTTTTTAAATTTTTTTTTGTGGTGAAGATATATAAACAAAACATATGCAATCTCAACATATACAATTCGGTGACATTGTTTACATTCTTTAAGCTGTGCACCCATTCTCACTATTCGTTTTCCAAATCATTTCACCATCATTAACATTGTGTGTCTTTTATAAGGACAGTTGTCTTTGGATTTAGTGCCCACCCAGTTATCCATGATGATCTTATCTTGAGATTCCTCACTTAATTATATCTGCAAAGTCCCTTATTCCAAGTAATGTTTCATTCACAGGTTCCTGGGGTTAGGACATGGACATGTCTTTTTTGGGCTGATTTTACCTTTCAGCCCAGTATAGGAGGCCTGGTATAGTAGAACTTGTACAACTTTGGTTTCAGGTAGATTCAAGACCCAGCTCAGAAATTTACAACTAGCTCTTTTATTCTCTCTGAACCTCAGTTGTAATATCATTATATATCTACTTTTATGGATTGCTCAGAGGACTATGTGAGATAATACATAAAAAGTGCATAGCAAAGTGTCTGACCCATTGCAGATTTCAAGAATTCTTAATTCCATCCCTCCTCACTTTGGAAGCATTTTTTGGAAGGTACTTACTAATTCAAGGTATCTTTCTGGGTACCAGCTGTATTCTTACGATATTTTAATGGCTAAATCTCAAGCATCTTCCTACTATTGAATCTTGTAATCAAATTACCAAGTAATATATTCTTGCAACTAAATACAACAAAAGCCCTTTAGAAATTAAAACTAGGCTTCTATAAGAATTTGAAATCACATTCGTTTCGGGATATCGGGAAGAAATTATAAATGAAGGAAACTGGCCATTTTTCCTTAATATTGCTAATTGGACAAAACCAAATGGATTTTAAGTATATTATTGTGTCTTCTATGACACTGTACCAAAAAAAAAAAAAAGTTGTTCCCATGAAATACCAGAAATACTTGCTTGAAGTCCTTTTTTGACAATGCTGAGTATCTCACTAGATAGACTGTACTTAGAGTAAAATCAAATATGATTAATATGAGCATGGAGTCCCTGGGTGGTACAGATAGTTAAAGTGCTTGGCTGCTAACCAAAATGTTGGAGGTTCAAGTGCACCCACTTGAAAAGAAGCCTGGCCATATACTTCTGAAAAATCAGCCATTAAAAAACCTATGCAACACAGTTCTCTGCTGGACGTGGGGTTGCCATGAGTTGGAACAGACTCCACGGCAACTTTTATTATTTTTTTTGATAATATTAGTGTAAATGGTTTTAATGACTTTAACAAAATGGGCATGATATAGAACTTTCAGACATATTTAACTTGCAAAAATGCTTATTTATATGCCATATCAGTTAATATAAGCTTGGGGGTGTTCACAACTTCATAGGTAGAAATAATATAAGACAGACCTCTGTATGTATTATATACTGCTCTTCAAGAAATTATATCAGTGTCACCAAGAAATCACACTTAGCACTATTCGATTAATATATTCATCCATTCATAAGATTGTTAATGAGCTCCTATTATAGACATTGTACATGACATGGAAATAAAAACAAAACAAAACATAAATACCACCTTCCAGGAAATCAAATCCTAGGAAGATAGATTAGTTAAATGCAAATGCAGTACACTGCGATTAATACTAAATATAGAGGAGGAAGGAAGTAAACTCTTCTTGAAGTTTCAATGCCTATCAGAGTTCTTGGCAGGTAGCAGCTACTCAAAAATTAGTTGATGATTGCCTAGGAGAAAGTTTCAAAGAGTGGGCATGTCTAAATCAGAAATATTGTGATCCTAAGGTAGGCACAGGAGCTCTGGTGGTGCAGTGGTTAAAGCACTGGGCTGCTAACCCACCAGCCACTCCACTGGAGAAAGACCTGGCAGTCTGCTTCAGTAAAGATTTACAGCCTTGGAAACCCTATGGGAGCAGTCCTACTCTGTCCTATACAGGGTTGCTATAGGTTGGAATTGACTCAACAGCAATGAGTTTGGTTTGGAAGGTAGGCACTTTCAGGTTGTAAACAGCATAGATAGATTCCAGTTATTTTAGTGAATGATACATGGAGGCGTCTGGAAGAACTGAAAACAGTCATAGTCCCCACCACAGCTGGGCTTCCCTGGGAACTAAGACCCAACTGTAGAAATTCTCAGACACCAAAACAACTCCAATGTTTTTACTTCGTCTTGCTCTTCCATTCCATTCCCCTCATTACCTTTGCTTTGTCTGTAAGCATTCCTGAGTCTCTTCGTTTTATTCCTTCTCTTGCTAGTCTCCTTTTTTAACATACATACAGCTTTCTCTGGTGTTTCTTGGCTTGTGCTTCATGCTACTGTGTCCCTTTCTGTGTGCCTTCAATTCAAATTTAAGAGTCAGTTTCTATCCAGTACAGAGTATGTGTAGTAAGCTTAATATTTTCTCAAAGCTAATTTATAGCCTACTACCCAGTCTATCGATGGCACTGGGTTTAGGTACCCAGTCTTTGGTGGCACAGTGGTTAAAAGCAGTCAGCCGTTAACCGAAAGGTCGGTGGTTTGAATTCACCAGCAGCTCTGAAGGAGGAAGATGTGTCAACCTGCTTCCTTAAAGATTTAAAGCCTTGGAAACCCTATGGGGCAGTTCTACTCTGTATTATAGTGTCTCCATGAATTGGAATTGACTCAATAGCAGTGGGTTTGGTTTTTTGGGTTACCCAATCTATAGAAGGAGACCTGGTGGCACAGTGGTTAACAGCTAGGCTGCTAACCAAAAAAGAAAAAGGTAGGCAGTTCCAATCCACCAGCTACTCCTTGGAAACCCTCTGAGGCTCTACTCTGTCCTTTAAGGTTGCTGTGAGTAGGAGCTGACTCAAGGGCAAAGGTTTTTTTTTTTTTTTTTAATCATAGAGTTGTGGCCAGCCTGAGAAGGTCATATAACCAAAGCATGGTAAAAAAAAAAAAAAAAAAATTGTGTACATATGGACACAGACACCTCAAGGGGTTATTTTACGTGCAGTATAGCAATCACAGAGGAGTTGCCCAGTGGTATTTATGAGAACAACTAAAATAAGGCAATTTCTCATAGTATCCTTGTAGTAAGTTAATAATAACTACTATTTGTTGAGTATATAATTATATACCAAAATGCTATACTAAGCCATTTATTACACTATCTCAATTAATCACAATTTAATCGATGAGGAAACTGGACCTCAGAAATGTTAAGCAACTTGGTAACAAGGCTAGTTAAAAATGAAGCTGGGATTCAATTCAAATCTATTTGACTTCAAATTCTATACTGTCATCATGTTATCATACTATATAATTTCTAAAAGTGCCGGAATTTTAGGGAAACCATCCCAGCTAATAGAATAGCCTATCATGTTTACTGACAGACAGACACCTGGGGGCCAGCATCACAGCAACGCGCAAGCCCCCACAGTACAACAAACTGACAGACATGCGTTATGCAGATGACACAACCTTGCTTGCTGAAAGTGAAGAGGACTTGAAGCACTTACTAATGAAAATCAAAGACCATAGCCTTCGGTATGGATTGCTCCTCAACATAAAACAAAAATCCTCACAACTGGACCAATGAGCAACATCATGATAAACGGAGAAAAGATTGAAGTTGTCAAGGATTTCATTTTACTTGGACCCGCAATCAATAGCCA
Source organism: Loxodonta africana (assembly GCF_030014295.1). Lineage (NCBI taxonomy): Eukaryota > Metazoa > Chordata > Mammalia > Proboscidea > Elephantidae > Loxodonta > Loxodonta africana. The sequence goes on along the minus strand of NC_087346.1, from coordinate 109,459,561 downwards.
TGGAAGGAGTAGTCAAGAAATCAAACAACACATTGCATTGGGTAAATCTGCTGCAAAGGACCTCTTTAAAGTGTTGAAGAGCAAAGATGTCACTTTGAAGACTAAGGCGCGCCTGACCCAAGCCATGGTATTTTCAATTGCATCATATGCATGTGAAAACTGGACAATGAATAAGGAAGACCGAAGAAGAGTTGATGCCTTTGAATTGTGATGTTGGCGAAGAATATTGAATATACCACGGACTGCCAAAAGAACGAATAAATCTGTCTTAGGAGAAGTACAGCCAGAATGCTCCTTAGAGGCAAGGATGGCGAGACTGCATTTTACATACTTTGGACATGTTGTCAGAAGGGATCAGACCCTGGAAAAGGGCATCATGCTTGGCAGAATACAGGGTCAGAGGAAAAGAGGAAGACCCTCAACGAGATGGATTGACACAGTGGCTGCAACAGTGAGCTCAAGCATAACAATGATTGTAAGAATGGCTCAGGACCAGGCAGTGTTTCATCCTTTTGTGCATAGGGTCACTCTGAGTCGGAACCGACTTGATGGCACCTAACAACAGCAACAACAACAACATGTTTAACTCAGAACTAGGGCAATCAAATAGACTCTATCAGAAGATTAGCCTCAAACTAGGACTATGTGCATCTTGACTGGTCTACCAGATCTTGAAGACTCAGACCCTAAAACTCAGTTGTCCGTCTTTCTGAGCTGTAGTGAGCGTAACATTTTATTCAGTACATATCAATTTATTTAAATCTAGTGAACATGGTAGTGAACATTTATTGGTGTCTACGTCACCTTGAGTCAGAATTGGTGCGATGGCAACTGGTGTTTGGTTTTGTAATACACTAGGTAGAGGGGCAGTGGTGGTTCAGTGGTAGAATTCTCACCTTCCATGCCAAAGACCCGGGTTTGATTCCCAGCCAATGCACCTCATGTGCAACCACGACCCATCTGTCAGTGGAAGCTTGTGTGCTGCTATGATGTTGAACAGGTTTCAGTGGACTTCCAGACTAAGACGTACTACTTTGAAAATCAGCCAGTGTAAACCCTGTGGATCACAGTAATCATGGGGATGGTGCAGGACTGGGTCACCACGAGCTGAAAGCCAACTCTATGGTAGCTAGCAACGACAAACAACAATAGCACCATATGCTGGGTACTGTGGGTATACAGCAATAAGGCATGGACCACGCCCTTAGAGTGGAGAGATGGAGGAATATCCAAGTCATGAACATACCAAACGGAATGTGCAAATGCTGTAGTAGAGACATAAGTAAAATAACAAGGAGCAGAATAAGAGGGAGATTAATTTGGCTTGGAATGGGAAATGGGTAAGTCTTTGAGGGAACTGGAATCAACTTGAGGCTTGTATATAAGTAGGATATTAATTTTCTCAAAGAAGAAAGAATACAACAAAAGCACAGATAAGTGAAAAACATAAGAATTTGGGGAAATAATGAATATACCTTTGTGTCTGCAGGAGAATGCGCATGAATGGGCAGGTAGTCAAGGAGGAAAATAGGCTGAGCCAGATTATCGAGGACCTTGCTTGTCAAAGATGAGGCTAGACTTCTTTTTTTGGAAGTATGGCAGCTACAAGCAATTCTCTTCTGCCAAGCAGATCTTTCCTGGAATATAAATTAGGAAACAACACAAATGCTGCCCATAATGGCGTCACGTGAAACTACAGCATCATTTGCATTCATGTGCAGTTGCAGCCTGGCAAGCCTGCAAGTGTTTTCAACCACTCTCCTGAAAATTGAGGCTCATGATAGCTGTCCAGAGTGTCCTCTTCAAGTATTTCAAATATGAAGAACACTGATTACACACACACAGCACAACACTGACACCCAGGAAAGATAATGGAGAGAGAAGGAGAGGGAGGAAGAGACAGTGATAGATTGATTGTGAGCACAGGAAGGATTTTTATGGATTTGTCTTTCATCTCATCTTGTGGAAGAAACAAGCATGACGTAGCATTCCTATTTATAGATCTCTAAAAAGGATTTCAAGTCAGGTAATCTTGCAAAATCAGGGATTGCAGATATAACATAATGAATATTTAAATGCAACGGGAACTTCAGATCCTCCTGAAACTAAGGCATTTCACTGGTGACATCAGAAGGAGACTGATGGACCCAAAGGGATAAGAATTGTTACCATGGCAACTCCCAGGCTGACTCATTCATAAGTAACCCCTTAAACCTGTAACATGAGAGAAATTGCTTGAGGATTTTTAACACTGTACCAAAATACACATTGCCTCATGCAGATGAAAAATCTATCAGCACAGCCTTTTTTCTCCCTAAGGCTTTCTGTGCTATTTCTACACAAGACCACTTTTGCCCTCCAGTCTTCCCCATCTTCAGAGTGGGGAAATGGCCAAAACAAGGTGTGGAGGATTGGAGGGAACTCAAAGTGCTCTACAAAAAATAAAATTCTGCATTACAGTCGCAGATAGCACTTTAGGGGCCACACCACCTGCTGATTTGTATATCCACTCATATCTTAGGTGGGTATTCAATTTTCAGGATGTTCTGGAGTTATTCATTTTAAAAACAAATGTACGAAACCAGAAGTAAATAAGTTAGAGGGACAGGAAAACACACAGTAGCAGAAAGTAAAGATAATAGAGGTCTCTCTGTTGTCTGTATATTTCTTTTCTTCTTTACAGTTTTCATGAAAATGTGTCTTTAGAGAGCAACACTTGGAGAAATTTCCAAGCTTATAGTCACTTTCCTGAGAAAGAGAGTATAAGAGGAAAATGACAGAAGACAGAAGAGAGTACAAGAGGCAATATACAGAAGACATCATGTACGGGAACAGGAACAAACAGATTTTATATGCCTAATGAAAGCATAGACATTACTCGCTTAGAATTTTTAAGAACTCTTAGGGAATACCTCAGATACCGTTTCTCAAACTATGATCTGAAAATGAATAGCGTGTAATCTCCATAGAAGCATCTATCCAAAAATACAGATTTCAGGACTGTTTTTCTCACGATCATATTTAATAGTCCAGGTAGTCCTTGTAGTGATTATGCACATTGAGTGTGAGAATCACTGACCTAGGCTCACCCGCTCATTTTACTAGATGAAGGAGCTCACTTTCTGAAAATTTGGCTGGACAGAAATTGTCCCAGGACTAAATCCAACTTCAGACGCTCAGGCTAAGTTCATTCTCATTAGCACACCAGGTTTCTCACTCAAATTTTCTTAAAGGCAGTGTTTTTAGAAAAAATTTTAAAAGAATTTAGAATATGATTAAATTGTTGTTGCTGTTAGCTGCCATCCAGTTGGGTCCTGGCTCACAGAGACCTCATGCACAGCAAAATGAATTGCTGCTCAGTCCTGCACCATCCCTGTGATGGATTGCAGATTGGATCATGTACTTGGAATGAATATCCAACATGAATACATCAACTTTTTCCAAAATTCTGGTCCTCTTCCAGTACTTGCATTCTTTTCTTCACCTCCTATCTCCACAGCAACCAATTTAAATTTGTTCTTTTTCAATATTTTATCTCTCCTTTCATACTACCCCTTCTATGCCCATTTATGCTCACATTGTGCTTTGCACCTACTACAAATTTTAATTGTTTCTTAACTAAGCTGCCTATCTCTAAATTTGCCCCACTCTAATTAGCGATTCATTAAAGAAATACTTGGTGAACACCTACTAGATAGCAGGCCAGCCCTCAGCACTGGGTATATAAGAAGACAGGTATGCCGTCATGGAGCTCACAGTTTAATGGAGGAAATAAAAAAAGCAACCAAGTAATTTCACGGCAGGTTAATAAAGGCTATGTTGAGAGGGTGTTATGGGAGCACATGTTGTCTTGTTGTTAGCTGCTCAGTGTGACCCCATGCATAATGGAACAAAATGCTACCTGGTCCTGCACCATCCCCGTGACAGGTGGAGGATTAGACCATTATGATCCATGGGTTTCATTGGCTAGTATTTGGAAGTAGATCTACAGGCCTTTCTTTCTAGTCCATCTTAATCTGGAAACTCCTCTGAAACCTGTTCAGCATCATAGCAACACACTCTTCACCATTGACAGATGGATGGTAGCCGCGCACGAGGGGCATTGGCTGGGAATTGAGCCCGAGTCTTCCTCATGGAAGGTGAGAATTCTACCACTGAACTATCAATGCCCTATACGAGAACACATAAAACCAGTTACCTGTTGAGTAGGTTCTGACTCATGGCAACCCATGTGTGTCAGAGTAGAACTGTGCTCCACTGGGTTTTCAATGGCTGTTTTTTCTTCTGAGGTTCCTCTGGGCAGACATGAACCTACAACTTTTTGGTTAGCAGCTGAGGGCATTAACCATTTACACCACCCAGGGACTTCATGGAGCACATAGAAAGAGCCAAACCCAAACTTTCTGGCTCCTGGGAAGGAAAAAAAAGTATTATTTGTCCAGGTTTCCAATCTAAGGCCTGTATCAATCAGTAAAGGATGGCCAGGCAAAGAGGAAAGAGAATGAATCAGTGTTCAGGTCAAGAAAGTTTCATAGCAAAAGAAAAACATGGTGTGTTTGGGGAACTAAGAGAAGATGAAGGTAGCTGAATAATAGAGTGCAAGCAGTAACAAGTAAGAAGTGCTGCTGGAGAGATAAGATAGGAGCAGATAAAAATTACATTTTATCCTCAGATCACTGAAGAGCCGTTGACGGTTTAAGCTTTGGAGTAACATGATCATATTTTCAGTGAAAAGAAAATGCAATACCATTTTGCTTGCCATGCAGCTAATAGGTTAGAGGAGAGTAAGACTAGAAGCAGAAGACTAGTTAGGAGCCTATGGAAGTAAACCAGGTGAGATATGATAATGGCCAAGTGAGGGAGTAGCAACAGTAGACAGAGATATTTTTAGGAAATAGAATTGCCAGGTTTTGCTGATTTATTTAATATGGAAAATGATAAATAGAAAAGCGTCAAGAAAGATATCTAGTTTCTGATTTGGTAAACTGAGTGGATGATTGTTCTATTCACTGAGAATGGGGATGGATGTGCAGGGCCAGATTTAAGAGTGGGCATGATTTTATATTGGGCTATGAATAGTTCCTTCCAGCATTCTATCAGCTTAGTTCAAGGGGTAAAGCACAACCGTACCTACCTTACCCAGTTTATGCTCATCCACTTCTCCTAGAGTGTCATCATGCACATACAATGTAAATTAAGAGATTCTAAGCCTCCAAATACTTATGCTATTTGTCTTTCATCTTACTGTCACTTAGAAATAATTTTTAGCAAGGGAAATAAAGTTGCCATCATAACTAATGATTAATGAGGTTTTTACCTGGAAGTGGTAAAATACTTTGGCAGGCTTTTGTGTGTGAAAGCTATCCTACCACGAGAAAATTATTCGTCTCCCTGTATTCCTCAGGGATTATGATGGAACAAAAATGTTGGCTTTCCCTTGGCTAAAATCTGAAGAATACTCCAGGGCAGTGATGAACAATGGATTGCATTTAGCATTTCATGGAGATGTCAATGATACACAGATAAGAGCTCTCCCTGGTAACAAGGCAGTGCTACTGTTCATTACCATCACTGGCTGATTAAGGGAAGTTCATAGATAAAACATCATAAAAGACTGAAAAGTCCATATAGAACAATATGCTAATGTTAATTGGCATCTATAAAAAAGCAAGGTGGAAGTTAGCCTTAGGCAAGAGATAAAGGCCATGTTCTAGGAGGAAAACCTTTTTTGCTTGTGGTACATGCTTTATTGCTTGTGATGTGATACAGTGGAGAGAACTAAGATTTTAGAGCCAGAGAGACCTGGATTCAAATCCCAAATCTAGCATTTTCAAGCACAGTCACCTTGGGTATCCATCAAACTCAGAGTCTCATCTACAAAAGAGAGACATTAATCTCAATATCTTACCATTGCTGTGAAGTAGCCCTGTGGTACAACAATTAAACACTTAGCTGCTAACTCAAAAGTTGGCAATTTGACCCCAACCAACAGCTCTGTAGGAGAAAGACCTGGAGATCTGCTCCTGTAAAAAGTACAGCCTGGAAAAATCTATGGGACAGTTTTACCCACATGGGGTCATTATGAGTCCAAACTGACTTGATGGCATCTAACAACAATAACTATTGTTGTGAGGTTTAAACAATGTAATATGTGCAAAGGACCTAGTAAAGTGTTGATTGGTAATATGCGCCTCTTATTGTTAAGTGTTTGTTGATGTTGTTAGTTGCAGGCGAGATGGTTCCAATTCATGGCAACCTGGGGTACAGAATAAAACATTGCCTGGTCTTGTTTCATCTTCATGATCATTGAAGTGTTGTAGCCACTGTGCATTGTGAGCCCCTTCCAACCTAGAAGGCTCATCTTCTAGCACTATATTGGACACTATATTGGCACTATATTCTGTTGTGATCCATAGGGTACTCACTGACTAATTTTTGAAATTAGATTACCAGACCTTTCTTCATAGTCTGTCTTAGTCTGGAAACTCCACTGAAACCTGTCCACATGGGTGACCCTGTATTCAAAGCTTCCAGCATCATAGTAGTATGTAACCCATCAGAGTATGAGAAACTGACAAATGAGTATTAAGTATTTAGGGGAACAAATTTGTACTTAGTTGAATGAAGTGAAAATATTTATTAAGCACTGCATTGTTCTGTAACATGCTTTAATGAACTTCATTTTCCTTATTTGTTCATTTGTAGTTTTTACAAATATTACTTATGTTAATCAATCATTCCAATAATCGTGTTGATAATGCACTGCCCATCACACAAATAAACATTGAGTTTTAAACTAGTTGACAGGTTTTCTCCAACCCACAAGCCTAATAACTAATTAAATTTTAATTAGATTCCAAGTTTCCCAATTCCTAATGCCGCATTTCATTATTATACTGAATGTCTATGTTAATCAAATACTTAGTTGATATCTCGGTTTGTTTTAACAGTGTTTGGAAGCCCAAGATAGGAGATTTTTATCCTTAGCTGAGTTTAGTCTGTATCCCTAATGCAAATCTACTTAGATATGTTTGGTACAGGCCCAACATCAGAGATTGATCAGAATTGTTAGCTTTAGAATTCATAAATTTTTTTCTTCACCACCAAAGAAAGTTCTAGAGATATTTTTTCTCGTTAGGTATAGAATTGCCAAGGTCCTTCTCTATAGCAATGTCTGGCATGTCTGCCAAGTCACTTTGTAGCCAGGCCCAGTCAAAGACCAACAGAAGTTTGAACAGATGCTTGGTGAGGTTTAGCCACTACAGAAAGCCAATACGGATAACTACATAGCCCTTTGGTTCTGTAAACCTGACTTTGAGGCCTAACGATGCTTTTTATAAATTTGAGTTTAGTTTGATATTTCAAAAATGATGATTTCAAAGGAGTAGCCTATGGTTTTATTTTTATTGGCTTTAGCAAGTTATGATATTAAGCTGTAGATTATAGCATCATATAGAGCAAAAGATGCAATAAAGGACCAGTGTATTTATATATGTAAACCCTGGTGGCATAGTAGTTAAGAGTTACAGCTGCTAGCCAAAAGGTCCACAGTTCGAATCCACCAGGTGCTCCTTGGAAACCCTATGGGGCAGTTCTACTCTGTGCTATAGGGTCACTGTGAGTCAGAATTGATTTGACAGCAATGGGTTTATGAATAGATACATGTAGAGAGATGTATTGCAGCACTGTTTTTAGTACCAAAAAAATAAAACGACTTCAGTGATCACTGAGAGAGTGATTGATTAATTTATAGTATATCCATATAATAGTATACTCATTTGATAGATTTGGGTATGGTGTTTGTATCCATTGATGTAGAAGGATTTCTGTTCTGTGTAGTTAAGAAAATAAAGATTCACAGACGTGAATATAATATAATGCTTTTTTTATGATTACAAAATTATCATCTGTATGGGAACCTACAGATATGTTCCTATATAAAAAATTGTAAGAGTATGAGCAAACGTATAAAAGGCTGCTCATCAAGGTAGTGATTTCTTAGTGAAGGAAAGTAGAATGGAGGAGGATAGGTGATAAACAATAAACAGACAAATTACTGAATAAATAATAGCTAGCTGTAGGGAAAAAAAGGTAAAAGATGCTCATGATAGAAAGTAGTATCTATATAATAATTTTTTTTTTAATTAGATAGAAAAGGTAGTGACTGTCTCTAGGTAGTAAATTAAAAAAAGTAAAATAAAAGATGGTACAGATGAGAGAGGATGGAGCAAGAGAGTGAACGTGGTAAAATGGACATTTGGGCATTGCAACTTAGCTGCCCATTCTATTTTGAAAGCTCCCCAGGGATTCTCCAGGACCCTTACTCACAGTCTCTTCAGAATGATAACTGATGGATAATTTGATAGAAATCCCTCCTCCTGGTAGAAAGTCTGAAAATGATGTTCCTAAGAGTGTTGAAAGGGTTCTTTCCTGGAAAGGTGATGGAAAGCCTTGAAAGATGTCAAAAATACTTGATTTTTGAGAGGGATGTTACTACCCAGTGCTGTTGATATTACTGTATCCCTAAATAATCCCTTCTTTACCACCCTATAAACTTCAAGCTAAGAGTTCATAAGAACTCATTCTCCTCCAATAAAATATTACCAGACCTAGAATCCTTGCTTGATACTGCTTGTTTTTAACCTCTATACACATTAGAAGAGCTCATACCACAAGAGAAAACTACTTCCTCTTGTGTTAAAAAGCTGCGTTAGAAAATAACATATGAATTTTTTCATCTCTTCTAAGTAGTGTTTTGAAAGAATCCTGTTTTAATTCTGATTCTCACATCCTTTCACAGCTTGGCTCATTTCATAGCTAGCTTGGCATTCTCACGTTGCCATGCACACCACATACTGGTTGCCATTCCGATCATGGAGACATAGCCAAAACCACTACATAATCAATATTCCATCAGATCCTCTACACATCTTATTTTATTTCTGTTCTTACTTAGGTACTGGGGAAAATGGAAACATTAATTTTCTTTGAACCTCTGGAACTAAAGCACTTAATACTAGCGTGTCATATGCAGTTAATCCTGTGGTTTCAAATGTCAGTGAAGTTTATGAATCATTCCCTTGGGGAAATAATCATCGATTTAATATGTGATAGTTTTGAATATTGACTAACTTGTAGATGGGCTCCAAACTTTCAACTGAATAGAGATCCATTTTTTTTTGTTTTTGTTTTAATAATTTTTATTGAGCTTTAAGTGAACGTTTACAAATCAAGTCAGTATGTCACATATAAGCTTATATACACCTTACTCCATACTCCCACTTACTCTCCCCCTAATGAGTCAGCCCTTCCATTCTCTCCTTTCGTGACAATTTTGCCAGTTTCTAACCCTCTCTACTCTCCTATCTCCCCTCTAGACAGGAGATGCCAACACAGTCTCAAGTGTCCACCTGATACAAGTAGCTCACTCTTCATCAGCATCTCTCTCCTACCCATTGTCCAGTCCCTTCCATGTCTGATGAGTTCTCTTCGGGAATGGTTCCTGTCCTGGGCCAAAAGAAGGTTTGGGGACCATGACTGCCGGGATTCCTCTAGTTTCAGTCAGACCATTAAGTCTGGTCTTTTTATGAGAATTTGGGGTCTGCAGCCCACTGATCTCCTGCTCCCTCAGGGGTTCTCTGTTGTGCTCCCTGTCAGGGCAGTCATCGGTTGTGGCCAGGTACCATCTAGTTCTTCTGGTCTCAGAATGATGTAAGTTTCTGGTTCATGTGGCTCTTTCTGTCTCTTGGGCTCATAGTTATCGTGTGACCTTGGTGTTCTTCATTCTCATTTGATCCAGGTGGGTTGAGACCAATTGATGCATCTTAGATGGCCGCTTGTGTAGCATTTAAGACCCCAGACGCCACATTTCAAAGTGGGATGCAGAATGTTTTCATAATAGAATTATTTTGCCAATTGACTTAGAAGTCCCCTTAAGCCATAGTCCCCAAACCCCCGCCCTTGCTCCGCTGACCTTTGAAGCATTCAGTTTATCCTGGAAACTTCTTTGCTTTTGGTCCAGTCCAGTTGAGCTGACTTTCCCTGTATTGAGTATTGTCCTTCCCTTCACCTAAAGTAGTTTTATCTACTAACTAATCAGTAAATAACCCTCTCCCACCCTCCCTCCTCCCCCACCTCCTAACCACAAAAGTATGTGTTCTTCTGAGTTTATACTATTTCTCAAGATCCTGTAATAGTGGTCTTATACAATATTTGTCCTTTTGCCTCGGACTAATTTCGCTCAGCATAATGCCTTCCAGATTCCTCCATGTTATGAAATGTTTCACAGATTCGTCACTGTTCTTTATCGATGCGTAGTATTCCATTGTGTGAATATACCACAATTTACTTAACCGTTCATCCGTTGATGGACACCTTGGTTGCTTCCAGCTTTTTGCTATTGTAAACAGAGCTGCAATAAACATGGGTGTGCATGTATCTGTTCGTGTGAAGGCTCTTATTTCTCTAGGGTATATTCCGAGGAGTGGGATTTCTGGGTTGTATGGTAGTTCTATTTCTAACTGTTTAAGATAACGCCAGATAGATTTCCAAAGTGGTTGTACCATTTTACATTCCCACCAGCAGTGTATAAGAGTTCCAATCTCTCCGCAGCCTCTCCAACATTTATTATTTTGTGTTTTTTGGATTAATGCCAGTCTTGTTGGAGTGAGATGGAATCTCATCGTAGTTTTAATTTGCATTTCTCTAATGGCTAATGATCGAGAGCATTTTCTCATGTGCCTGTTAGCTGCCTGAATATCTTCTTTAGTGAAGTGTGTGTTTATATCCTTTGCCCACTTTTCGATTGGGTTGTTTGTCTTTTTGTGGTTGAGTTTTAACAGAATCATATAGATTTTAGAGATCAGGCACTGGTCAGAGATGTCATAGCTGAAAATTCTTTCCCAGTCTGTAGGTGTTCTTTTTACTCTTTTGGTGAAGTCTTTAGATGAGCATAGGTGTTTGATTTTTAGGAGCTCCCAGTTATCTGGTTTCTCTTCGTCATTTTTGGTAATGTTTTGTATTCTGTTTATGCCTTGTATTAGGGCTCCTAAGGTTGTCCCTATTTTTTCTTCCATGATCTTTATCGTTTTAGTCTTTATGTTTAGGTCTTTGATCCACTTGGAGTTAGTTTTTGTGCATGGTGTGAGGTATGGGTCCTGTTTCCTTTTTTTGCCAATGGATATCCAGTTATGCCAGCACCATTTGTTAAAAAGACTATCTTTTCCCCAATTAACTGACACTGGGCCTTTGTCAAATATCAGCTGCTCATATATGGATGGATTTATACCTGGGTTCTCAATTGTGTTCCATTGGTCTATGTGCCTGTTGTACCAGTACCAGGCTGTTTTGACTACTGTGGCTGTATAATAGTTTCTAAAATCAAGTAGAGTGAGGCCTCCCACTTTCTTCTTCTTTTTCAGTAATGCTTTGCTTAACCGAGGCTTCTTTCCCTTCCATATGAATTTGGTGATTTGTTTTCCATCACATTAAAAAATGCCATTGGAATTTGGATCGGAAGTGCATTGTATGTATAGATGGCTTCTGGTAGAATAGACATTTTTATAATGTTAAGTCTTCCTGTCCATGAGCAAGGTATGTTTTTCCACTTATGTAGGGCTTTTTTAGTTTCTTGTAGTAGTACTTTGTAGTTTTCTTTGTATAGGTCTTTTACATCTTTGGTAAAATTTATTCCTAAGTATTTTATCTTCTTGGGGGCTACTGTGAATGGTATTGATTTGGTGATTTCCTCTTCGATGTTCTTTTTGTTGATGTAGAGGAATCCAAGTGATTTTTGTATGTTTATCTTATAACCTGAGACTCTGCCAAACTCTTCTATTAGTTTCAGTAGTTTTCTGGCGGATTCCTTAGGGTTTTCTGTGTATAAGATCATGTCATCTGCAAATAGAGATAATTTTACTTCCTCCTTGCCAATCTGGATGCCCTTTATTTCTTTGTCTAGCCTAATTGCTCTGGCTAGGACCTCTAGCACAATGTTGAATAAGAGCGGTGATAAAGGGCATCCTTGTCTGGTTCCCCTTCTCAAGGGAAATGCTTTCAGGCTCTCTCCATTAGAGTGATGTTGGCTTTGTATAGATGCCCTTCATTATGTTGAGGAATTTTCCTTCAATTCCTATTTTGCTGAGAGTTTTTATCATAAATGGATGTTGGACTTTGTCAAATGCCTTTTCTGCATCAATTGATAAGATCATGTGGTTTTTGTCTTTTGTTTTATTTATATGGTGGATTACATTAATGGTTTTTCTAATATTAAACCAGACTTTCATACGTGTTATAAATCCCACTTGGTCACGGTGGATTATTTTTTTGGTATGTTGTTGAATTCTATTGGCTAGAATTTTGTTGAGGATTTTTGCATCTATGTTCATGAGGGATATAGGTCTGTAATTTTCTTTTTTTGTAATGTGTTTACCTGGTTTTGGTATCAGGGATATGGTGGCTTCACAGAATGAGATAGGCAGTATTCCTTCATTTTCTATCCTTTGAAATACCTTTAGTAATAGTGGTGTTAACTCTTCTCTGAAAGTTTGGTAGAACTCTGCAGTATAGCCATCCGGGGCAGGGCTTTTTTTTGTTGGGAGTTTTTTGATTACCATTTCAATCTCTTTTTTTGTTATGGGTCTATTTAGTTGTTCTACTTCTGAATGTGTTAGTTTAGGTAGGCAGTGTTTTTCTAGGAATTCATCCATTTCTTCTAGGTTTGCAAATTTGTTAGAGTACAATTTTTCATAATAACCTGATATGATTCTTTTAATTTCAGTTCGGTCTGTTGTGATGTGGCCCTTCTCGTTTCTTATTCGGGTTGTTTCCTTTCCTGTATTTCTTTAGTCAGTCTGGCCAATGGTTTATCAATTTTGTTAATTTTTTCAAAGAACCAGCTTTTGGCTTTGTTAATTCTTTCAATTGTTTTCCTGTTCTCTAATTAATTTAGTTCAGCTCTAATTTTTATTATTTGTTTTCTTCTGGTGCCTGATGGATTCTTTTGTTGTTCGCTTTCTATTTGTTCAAATTGTAGGGACAGTTCTCTGATTTTGGCTCTTTCTTCTTTTTGTATGTGTGCATTTATCGATATAAATTGGCCTCTGAGCACTGCTTTTGCTGTGTTCCAGGGGTTTTGATAGGAAGCATTTTCATTCTCGTTGCATTCTATGAATTTCATTATTCCTTCCTTAATGTCTTCTATAACCCAATCTTTTTTCAGCAGGGTATTGTTCAGTTTCCAAGTATTTGATTTCTTTTCCCTAATTTTTCTGTTATTGATTTCCACTTTTATGGCCTTGTGGTCTGAGAAGATGCTTTGTAATATTTCGATGTTTCGGATTCTGCAAAGGTTTGTTTTATGACCTAATATGTGGTCTATTCTAGAGAATGTTGCATGTGCATTAGGAAAAAAAGTATACTTTGCAGCAGTTGGGTGGAGTGTTCTGTATAAGTCAATGAGGTCAAGTTGGTTGATTGTAGTAATTAGGTCTTCCGTGTCTCTATTGAGCTTCTTACTGGGTGTCCTGTCCTTCTCCAAAAGTGGTGTGTTGAAGTCTCCTACTATTATCGTGGAGGTGTCTATCTCACTTTTCAGTTCTGTTAAAATTTGTTTTTTGTATCTTGCAGCCCTGTCATTGGATGCATAAATATTTAATATGGTTATATCTTCCTGGTCAATTGTCCCTTTTATCATTATGTAGTGTCCTTCTTTATCCTTTGTGATGGATTTAACTTTAAAGTCTATTTTGTCAGAAATTAATATTGCTAATCCTGCTCTTTTTTGCTTATTGTTTGCTTGATATATATTTTTTTATCCTTTGAGTTTTAGTTTGTTTGTGTCTCTTAGTCTAAGGCGTGTCTCTTGTAGGCAGCATATAGACAGATCGTGTTTCGTTATCCAGTCTGAGACTCTCTGTCTCTTTATTGGTGTGTTTAGTCCATTTACATTCAGCGTAATTATAGATAAGTATGTGTTTTTAGTGCTGTCATTTTGATGCCTTTTTGTGTGTGTTGTTGACAATTTCATTTTTGCACTTACTTTTTTGTGCTGAGACGTTTTTCTTTGTAAACTGTGTGTTCCTCATTTTCATACTGTTTGACTTTATGTTTGCTGAGTCGTTATGTTTTTCTTGGTTTTTATTTTGAGTTATGGAGTTGTTATACCTCTTTGCAGTTACCTTAATATTTACCCCTATTTTTCTAAGTAAAAACCTAACTTGTATTGTCCTGTATCGCCTTGCATCCCTCTCCATATGGCAGTTCTATGCCACCTGTATTTAGTCCCTCTTTTTGATTATTGTGATCTTTTACATGTTGACTTCAATGATTCCCTGTTTTGAGAGTTTTTTTTTTTTTTAATTAATCTTAATTTGTTTTTGTGATTTCCTTGTTCGAGTTGATATCCAGATGCTCTGTCCTGTGACCTTGTGTTGTGCTGGTATCTGATATTATTGGTTTTCTGACCAAACAATTTCCTTTAGTATTTCTTGTAGCTTTGGTTTGGTTTTTGCACTTTCTCTAAGCTTGTGTTTATCTGTAAATGTCTTAATTTCGCCTTCATATTTCAGAGAGAGTTTTGCTGGGTATATGATCCTTGGCTGGCAGTTTATCTCCTTCAGTGCTCTGTATATGTAATCCTATTGCCTTCTTGCCTGCATGGTTTCTGCTGAGTAGTCTGAAGTTATTCTTATTGATTCTCCATTGTAGGAGACCTTTCTTTCATCCCTGGCTGCTTTTAAAATTTTCTCTTTATCTTTGGGTTTGGCAAGTTTGATGATAATATGTCTTGGTGATTTTCTTTTTGGATCAGTCTTAAATGGGGTTCGATGAGCATCTTGGATAGGTATCCTTTCGTCTTTCATGATGTCAGGGAAGTTTTCTGCCAACAGATCTTCAACTATTCTCTCTGTGTTTTCTGTTATCCCTCCCTGTTCTGGGACTCCAATCACACGCAAGTTATTCTTCTTGATAGAGTCCCACATGATTCTTAGGGTTTCTTCATTTTTTTTAATTCTTTTATCTGATTTTTTTTCAGCTAGATTGGTGTCAATTCCCTGGTCCTCCACATCTCCCACTCTGCATTCTAATTGCTTGAGTCTGCTCCTCTGACTTCCTATTGCATTGTCTAATTCTGTAATTTTATTGTTAATCTTTTGGATTTCTGAATGCTGTCTCTCTATGGATTCTTGCAACTTATTCATTTTTCCACTGTGTTCTTGAATACTCTTTTTGAGTTCTTCAACTGCTTTATCAGTGTGTTCCTTGGCTTATTTCATTTCTGAGGTCATCCCTGATGTCTTGAAGCATTCTGTAAGTTATTTTTTTATATTCTGTATCTGGCAATTCCAGGATTGTATCTTCATTTGGGAAAGTTTTTGATTCTTTAGTTTGGGAAGTTATAGAAGCAATCATGGTCTGCTTCTTTATGTGGTTTGATATCGATTGCTGTCTCCGAGCCATCACTAAGATGTTGTAGTGATTTATTCTATATTTGCTCACTGAGTCTTATCTTGTTTTGTTTTCTTTCAATATACGTAGATGGTCTACTAGATTGCACTGTCTTGATTGTTGTAGCCCTTGACTCACTTATGTCCTATTACCAGCTGGTTTGTGCTGTTACCAGATATATAAGCCTGAGTCCATTCACTATTCTTGAGTAGAATCTGACTTTGGGTCATCAAGTGTGTGGAGCAGACTGTCACCTGTCCACCTAGAGAAGTAGTGGTGATAGTTGTGTGCACCAGATTCTAGTAGCAGCTGGGGTTCACACTCCGGGGGGGGGGGCAGGATGCTGACAGGCTTCCCCCAAGTGCCAGTGAGGCAGGTGTGTCTCTATTCCTAAAGCACTTTGGTGGGTGGGCTCTGCAGCTGTACCTTAGGCCCCCAATGCAAGTACCTCTACAGATTGGTAGGTGTCACCCTCCTTAGACCCCTAAGGCAGGAGGTTAGGTCGTCTGGGAGGAGCTTTAGCCCTCAGTTCCCTATTGTGGGTCAGTGAGGGCTCTGTTGAATACGCAGAGATATCAGACCTGGGAAACTTGTCTTTCCAGTAAATCTGCTAAAACAATTACAGTCAGATCCCTATCAGAAATGCCTTTGCATTATGATAGCCACCTTGTTCCCTGTAGGGATGAAAGCCCAAGACTGTGGATCACATATGCTTGACTGGAGCTGGTTCTGTGTTTTTAGTTCAATTAGGGAAGGATTTTTGGTCCCTGGTTTTTTTGTAGTTGCTTCTCTCAGGCCAGGAGAATGGGTTAGGAAAAGACCAAAAAAAAAAAAGGAAAAGAAAAACCACAGAGCAGTTCACCCTCTGGCTCAGGAAATTCCAATGTTAATGAAGCCACCTGGGAAGGGGGGGAGGGTTCAGATAAATAGGAGAGAGTAGCACCCCAGAATATAGACAGTTACTTATCTTGCTTGGGATGACTGTTTTATCTGAGATTCCTGAGGAGCACATCGACTGTGTGCGCTGGCTGGGTAGAGATTGCCCCCGAGGGTCAGGCCCGCGTCCCATGCTTGCGCTGTCTCAGAAGCCACGGTTAGTTCCTCTGCTCCCAGTCCAAAGCCCAGCGCCAAGGTTCCCAGGCAGGGACGCCACAGTCCCGGCTCCAAATCCAGTCGCTGCCTCCCGGTGACTTCTCCTCCTGTCAGCTGCATCACTGCGCTGCCTGTGTGCACTGGCTGGGCTTCCCCTGAGGTCAGTTCAAGGGCTTAGGGCTGCGCCCCGTGTTTGCGCCACCTCAGGATGCCATGCTCAGTCCCTCTGAGCCCAATCCAAAGCCCGGCGCCAAGGTTTCCTGACTGGGTTGCTGGCTCCAGGCTCCGAAAACAGTCACTGCTTCCCCGTGGTTGTTCTTTCTCAGTCTCTGTCACTCAGGTCAACTCTTTGAATCTGTGTTTGTTGGCAGTGTTCATAGATTGTCATGTATGTGATTGATTCACTTGTTTTTCCGAGTCTTTGTAGTAGGAGGGATCCAAGGTAGCATCTACCTAGTCAGCCATCTTGGCCCCGCCCTTCGAGATCCATTTTTAAAGCTTTTATGCCTTGGAGGCATTGGTAGTTTAGTGGTAGAATTCTTGCCTTCCATGTGGGAGAGCAGGATTGTCTCCCACGCGGAATGTACCTCATGTACCTCAGGTGCAGCCACCACCTATTTGTCAGTGGATGTTTGAGTGTTGCTATGATGTTTAACAGGTTTCACTAGAGCTTCAGGACTAAGATGGACAAGGAAGAAAGTCCTGATGAACTACTTCTGAAAATCAGCCAATCAATGATAATCCTATTGAGCACAACAGTCCAGTCTGCAACCAGATATGGGGATGGCACAGAATCAGGCAGTGTTTTGATCAATTGTGCACGGGGTCAGCATGAGTTGGAGGCTGACTCCATGACAACTAATGACAACATCCTAAGTAGTCTTATACTTCCAAAGTGACTGGAGTTATTGCTGGAACTATCAATGATATTTGACTTGATATAATTCAAAACATGTCTATTAATATTTTGTATAAAGTCACTATTAATTCATCCCTAAAGGGAAATTTTTTTTTTTTTTTTAAAGGGAAGGTTTGTTTTAAACTTCATATACTTTTATCATATCCTAGAAATTTACCAAGGAGCCCTGATGGTGCAATGGTTAAAGTGCACAGCTGCTAACTAAATTCTGCGGTTTGAAGCCACCAGAAGAAAGACGTGGCAGCCCGCTTCCGTAGATTTACAGCCTTGGAAACCCTCTGGGGAAGATTTACTTTGTCGTAGCCCTGGTGGCGTAGTGGTTAAGAGTTTAGTCTGCTTTTAATCAAAAGACCGGCAGCTCAAATCCACCAGCCACTCCTTGGAAGCCTTAAGGGGCAGTTCTACTCTGTCCTGTAGGGTCACTATGAGTCAGCATCCATAAAGATTTACAGTCCCTCCTGATAAGTCTAAAGTACTTAAGAAGTCTTGCTATCCTTTCTTCTAAGAAGCACTCTGGACTGTACTTTCAAGACAGACTTGTTCATTCTTCTGGCGGTCCACGGTATATTCAATATTCTTCACCAACACAATAATTCAAAGGCATCAATCCTTCTTTGGTCTTTCTTATTCATTGTCCAGCTTTCGCATGTATACGAGGCAAAAATACTATGAAAATACCATGGCTTGATTCAGGCCCACCTTAGTCCTCAAGGTGACATCTTTGCTTTTTAACACTTTAAAGAGATCTTTTGCAGCATATATGCCCAGTGTGATATGTCCTTTGATTTCTTGACTGTTGCTTCTGTGGGCGTTGATTGTGGATGCAAGTAAAATGAAATCCTTGACAACTTGCCTTTCCTCCGTTTATCATGATGTTGCTTATTAGTCCACTTGTGAGGATTTTTGTTTTCTTTATGCTGAGGTGTAATCCATACTGAAGGCTGTGGTCTTTGATCTGCATTAGTAAGTGCTTCAAGTGCTTCAAGTAGTCCTCTTCACTTTCAGAAAGTGAGGTTGGTCATCTGTATATTGCAGGTTCTTAATGAGTCTTCCTCCAATCCTGATGATGAATTCTTCATATAGACTAGCTTCTTGGGTTATTTGCTCAACATATAGATTGAATAAGTATAGTGAAAGGTTACCAGCCTGACATACACCTTTCCTGATTTTCAATCTCTTTATTCTGTTTGAATGACTGCCTTTGGTCTATGTACAGGTTCCTCTTGAGCACAATTAAGTATTCTGTAATTCCCATTCTTTGCAATGTTATCCATAGTTTGTTATGATCTACATAGTCAAGTGCCTTTGCATAGTAAATAAAACGCAGATAAACATCTTTCTGGCATTCTCTGCTTTCAGCCAAGATCCATCTGACATCAGCAATATCCTTGGTTCCATGTCCTCTTCTAAATCCAGCTTGAAAGTCTGGTAGTTCCCTGTTGATGCACTGCTGCAACCACTTTTGAATGACCTTCAGCAAATTTTACTTGAGTGTGATATTAATGATATTGTTTGATAATTTACATATTACATTGGATTACCTCCCTAATCTCACAATATTAAAAGTCCCTGTCATGGATTGAATTATGTCCCCCAAAAAATGTGTGTATCTATTTGGGTGGGCCATGATTCCCAGTATTGTGCAGTTGTCCTCCATTTTGTGGTTGTAATTTTATGTTAAAGAGGATTAAGGTGGGATTGTAACACCCTTGCTAAGGTCACATCCCTGATCCAAAGTAAAGGGAGTTTCCCTGGGGTGTGGCCTAAACTACCCTTTATCTTACAAGAGATGAAAGGGAAGCAAGCAGAGATTTGGGGACCTCATACCACCAAGAAAGCAGCACCAGGAGCAGAGCACATCCTTTGGAGCTGAGGTTCCTGCGCTGAGATGCTCCCAGACCAAGGGAAAACTGATGACAAGGACCTTCCTCCAGAGCTGACAGAGAGAGAAAGCCTTCCCCTGGAGATGGCATCCTGAATTTAGACTTGTAGCCTACTAGACAGTGAGAGAATAAATTTTTCTTTGTTAAAGCCATCCACTTGTGGTATTTCTGTTAGAGCAGTACTGCATGAATAAGACAGCCCCCAGTTCCTATCCTAAGTATCTCATATATTTATCCTTTCCTCTATCTCCCTTTTAGTGCTGTGTTAAGGCAACCCTGACTTATTTATTCTCTAGGTTAATGCCAGAGCTTGTTAAACTAATATCCTTCTACTCAATGATCTTGTCTCCTTTACCAGGCAGCTGCAAATGAAGAAAAGAGAAACCACTCTGAGGTTTCTGAGTGTTTTAAATGGAGGCAATTTCATGTAGGGAGCTGATTACACAAGAGATGGAAGAACTGAGAAGCTTACAGAGACAGTGGGATGTCCTGAAAATTAGCAATGCTAAGTCTCACCTACCAGCTTATGAACTCTTTGATACAGGAATACTTTTTCTTCTCAGCATTTAGCAGAATTGTTGTTGTTGTTAGTTGCCATTGAGTGGCCTCCAACATATAGCGACCTCATGTTCCACAAATGAAACATTGCCGGTCATACACCATCTCTTGATCATTTGTATGCTCAGATCCATTTTGGCAGCCACTGGGTAATATGAGTGCCTTCTAACGTAGGAGACTCATTTTCTAGTACCATATTAGACAATATTCTTTTTGATCTATTGTGTTTTCATTAGCTAATTTTCAGAAGTAGAATACCAGACCTTTCGTCCTATTCTATCTTAGTCTGGAAGCTCCACCGTAATCCGTCCAGCATCGATGACCTTGCTGGTGTTTAACATACTGGTGGCGTAGCTTCCAGCATCATAGCAACGCACAAGCTACCACAGTACAACAAACTGACAGATGAATGGTGAATGTAGCATTGGGGATATAGCATTGCATAATATAATTCCTTAAATATAGTAAACAATCATTAAATGTTAACAGAATGAATTAATCATTCTAATAACCTAAGGTATTTTTAGCTCAGAAAGTTCTAGAAAACATTCCCTGCTTCAGGCCTAACAGTTAATTATATTTTACCATGGAAACAATTCTAATTATTTTAACCTGGTTATTTAGATTCTAGAATATACAACACTAAAACTGTCACTGTGTGAAACATAAATTTCATTATTCCTATTTTAAGAATTCAAATGGATTCGTTGGATAGAAAAAATGCTTTTAAACTTTTAAAGAAAATGAACCTTTGTAGTTTTTAGAGTAAATATTAGATGACAATACTAAAATCCTTACATTAGTGTAGCTTTAAAGTTCCGGATAATGAATCTCATGGAGTTCATTGCACTGGAACACAAATGCATAGTCTATTTGTCATGTCAACATCATAGATGACACTGGTGTTACAGTGTGCCTCATGTGATTTCCGTGGGTGAGTCTCACTTTGTATAGGGCCGTAACTCTAAAATGCTTTTGTCACCCACTGTGTTGATTGATACTAAAATTGTTCAGGAGACAACAGAAGACTAACAAAAAATCTGACTACACAGATGGATAGAACAAATGGGGCTATTTAGGATTAAACCCATTGCCGTCGTGTCGATTCCAACTCATAGCGACCCTATAGGACAGAGTAGAACTGCCCCATAGAGTTTCCAAGGAATGCCTGGTGGATTCAAACTGCTGACCTTTTGGTAAGCAGCAGTAGCTCTTAACCACTACACCACCAGGGCTTCCATTTAGGATTAGCAAATTTAAAAGCAGATGTGTTCCCTGAGGCATAGTACTAAGTTACAGTTGTTGAGAAACATCAATAATAAATAAGAATATGGGCTTTGCTAGCAATGGTAATGAAGAATGCATGTGTTTAAAAGGTATTGTAGTATAAGATCACTAAGGAATAAGTACAACAAACACATAGTTTACATAATTCTAAATGATGTAAGGATAACAGATTATAACAGCAAACCTGGAGAGTACAATGATGAATTTCTGCTGCAGAATGTACTTAGTAGTGACACTGACATACGAAACATTCATTTAAACAGGAGGTTCCATTAGGAACAGATGTTGTGTGGTTTATTTCAATTACAGCTTAAATTGGTTTATTTATTAGACCATTTTTCACTAAACCTTGTTTTCATGAGAGGCAAGTTGGGTTATTTTTATTTTTCCCCATCCTTGTAAGAGGTGTTAATTGTTGTTCTTGATAATTTTCACTGTGTTTCATGTGGAAATGTCTTGATAGGAAGTAAATATATGCCCCATCTCTCTTCTTGCTCCTCTGGGAAATAAACAAAACCAAAATTAAATATGTCGTCCTTTTGTTAAGTCCTTTAACATTTCTGGGTCTCAGCTGTCTCATAATACCTCCCTTTTAAAATCAGAGAGATGGACTAGATGATTGAAGTTTCCTTGGGGGTTAATTGCTATGATTATTAATTATAAGATTTTGATACGTATGTTCATAAGCATCATTATTATGGCTTTTTCTAGTTGGAGGAAAGAAAAATGGGATCAACTTAAGGAAAGTGGAGTTTGTTATAATGATACAAAGAGGGTGCATAATGATACAAAGAGGGTACTGAACATGTCTAGACCTCACATGAGCTAGAAATAGAAAGTCTTCAGGAACTTGATTATTCTTTCTCTTATCCATACCTGACTCTGCCTCACTCAGCTATTTTCTATACCTTTCCCCATTTTCTTTCCTCCTCTCTAAACTTGCTCTCTCTTTTTATTCATACTCTCCTTTCTCACAACCTCATAATAGCAGTGCAGCTCTTGTTCTATGTCATACCTTTGCTCTTGATCCCACAACTCTTGTCTCAGATTCTTCTTTGTCCAACAGCAGATTCTTGGGAAAGGATTTTGACTGTTCTATTTCACCTTCATCTTGAGCACAGGTTTATTGCCTGCCTGTGATCAGCTACTCTTGAATCAGGTGTCTCACTCTGTTCTCAGCAGCCCTGGCCAACATGGGAAGAAGGTAGGGTCATGGGATATAGAATGTGGCTGTGCTCCGTCAGTCAGCAGGTGTTGTAGGCAAGGCAGTTTCCATTAGGGAAGGGACTGTAGACGGGAATGATGCTCAGCTCTACTATGGTCAGCCTTTGGGGAAAGCAGCCTCAGCTTTGGAAAGAGCAGATCTGAGTTCAACTAAACTGGTCTCAATACTTTGCAGGGAAGAGGGGTTGTGCTTGGGACTTCTAATGGTGTATATTGAAATCAATGAAAAATAAAATACAAATGTGTACAAGAGCCTTTGTTCTTTCTAAAACACCGTAATAAAGCCATTCTTGAGAACAGTTTGAAAAGGAGGGATTGCTTATATGGTCCCTTGGAGTGCGTGCATTATTTTAAGATGTTGAGGCAATACTTGGTCTCTTCACTTACGTAATTAGCCTGAGATGTATGCTGATTGTAGAGGCAGGTAGTAATAAGGGGTTCTCACTTTTCAAGCACACTGTGGTCTTCTTAGAGCTCATCCTGCTAAGATTCATGACTCAGTATATTTGCCGAAAATATATGGCTGTTTTTTCCTACCCCAGTGCTAAATAATTAATGAACGTTTTAATCAAATAATTTCTTAGAGTAAAACTACAAACCATCTTACATCAACATTCCCTAGCTCAATGTTAGGAACTTAGGGTATATATTTATTTATCACAATAAATAATGATAAAAGATTGTGAGATTATTTACTGACAATAAAGAGAAGGATATTTTTATCTAAGATGTTGTTTCTCCAATTCAGTACTATTGACATTTTGAGCCAAATTCTTCATCGTGGGGGGCTATGCTGTGCATTGCAGGATGTTAAGCAGCATTCCTGGCCTCTCTCCACGGGATACTGGTAGCACAGGCTTTTCCCCAGCTGTGAGAAACAAAACTGCCTCCAGACGTTGCCAAATGTCCCCTGGGAGGCAAAATCACCAGAGTTTAAAAAAATAATGTTACTTTCATTTCCCCAAACAATTACTTCTATTTAATATAATTATTTTCTTGCAACTTTACACTCATTTAGACTTTAAAAGTAGGTTCTTTTGTAGTTTTATTGAACACTACTGCTTTGATATCTTCTCTCTTGCCTTTCCCCAATGAATTAAATTCTCTCATGCCTGAGTTAGCCTGACCAATTTGATTAGCAACCTCACACCCTTAATTTGCTTCAGTGTCAAAGAATCCCCTATGGCCCACAGTTTCTAAATATGTCACAATTCTTCTCAGGGAGTAGCTTGCACATTTGAGAAAGCTGGTTGATCACTTGTCAATATACCTGCAAGACAGATGATTTTAATGCTCTTGGACTAAATATTAATACCTTAATTTCCTTCTGAAAGATTTCCCATCCTCTCTAAAGTACTTATTCTTCGAACTATTAAAGAATTAATAGAAAATTTGTTGTGTGGGAGAGCAAAATACAGCATTTTTAAGCCTTTTTTCCAGATAAAAATAGAGTAAAATGAAATCTTAGGCTTTAGTATATTCAGTTGTCACCACTGTTAGTATTTATATAAGGTTTAGATAGAAAGAATAATTTATATTAAAAACAGTACATTATCTCTCTGACATGGAAGTAATAAATTATCTCATAGCTGCCTATCTCACAGGTTGTTGTGAGAACAGAATGTGGTAATAGATATGAGAGGACTAGGAAAACCAGAGCATGGAGCATTCTCCGGGAGAAAGGGATTACTGTCATGCATGTAGTATAACACAGATAGTACAAAAAGTAGATATTGCTGTGTTCTAGGTGTTTCCATGGTGTTCACCATTCTCCCCATAATTATCCTTATCTCCAAAAAGATTATCAACTGCATATGTCTACATTTCCATTTATCAAAGAATCAGGTCCTAGATCAGGATACCAAAAAAAAAAAACCAAACCTATTGCCGTTGAGTCGATTCTGACTCATAGCGACCCCATAGGACAGAACTGCCCCATAGAGTTTCCAAGGAGCACCTGGTGGATTCAAACTGCTGACCTTTTGGTTAGCAGCTGTAGCTCTCAACCACTACACCACCCAGGGTTTCCTAGATCAGGATAATAACCCTAAAAATGGATAGGAAGAACAGGTCTGAATGGTATTTGTCCCACCTCACCCCACTTCAAGGTCTCTGGGTAGCACAAATGGTTTGCTCTTGACTATTAATCTAAATGTTGGTGGTTTGAACCTACCCATCAATGCCACAGAGTAAAGGCCTGGGGATCTATTTCCCTAAAGATCACTACCAAGAAAAGCCTACGGAGCAATTCTACTTTGTAACTCATGGGGTCGCCATGAGTCAGAATCAACTCAATGGCAGTGGGGTTATGCCACTTCCAAATGTAACATACTAGTGTATATAAATTTTTCACTGGTTACTTCTTAATGTAAATAGTGTAAATTATATTGCTTTAATTAAGAACTGTGATGTGATTTTTATTCAATATTTATTGAAAATAGCAAGTTGTGTAGAGCACAACTCTCACCACACGCTTATAGTTTTCTCTCTACAGGAATCAGTCCTCAGAGAGGGAAGGAAAGAAGTCTACACACACACACAAACATGTTGATATCTATCCAGCGATCACTGGTGTTTACGTTATTTTCTTTTTTCTACTCTATTGTTTACTCACCACACTTGCATTTTAATTATAACATTTATCATTACAGTCTTATTTTGCCATCTTAATCCTTTATATGTCACAGTAATAAAATTTCTCCCCATTACAGATTAAATGTTCTTTATTGAGGAGAATTGTAGAGTAAGAATTTCCCCACAAGGTCTCATTTTGTGGAAATTCTCTGTAGCACCCCTGATAATCTGGAAGCAAGTGAGGATTCACTGTGAGTCCTGAAACGTGTGTTGCATTGTCAGTTGTGCTGATTACCAAGGCAAAGTTTACGACAACATAATTTTTGGCTACTTATTAATTTTTTTACGCTGCCTGAATTACAAATAAGAACCTAACACCAGGACTTAGAATTGATCACAGCTAATTGTTTATTTCCATGGCCAACAGAGATCTTCTGCCTACAAACTGTTTCATAAACATCTCTTTAAAAATAGGTATGCTTTAGAAGATATGAAGACTTCAAGTAATTTGGCAGTGTGAATTCATCTATACCCAGCAATGAACAATTTTTAAGACAGTATCTTTTATTTGTTTAGCATGGTCCAATTTCTAAAGTGCCTTCACCTTAATTTTCTCAGTTGATGCTCACAATACATCAGTAAAATGCTATTAACTTCATTTTAGAAATAAGGTACCTGAGGTATAAGAAGTTAGGTTAGCTGTCCATGGTTGTATATCTAACGTGATAGAGCTTGGAATCAAGATGTTTTGGAAACTAAGATGCAGAATCTGTCCAAATCATTTTCTTCCAAAAGGGCATAGTGTTAAGAACATCAAGAGGGTACAAATGAGAATGGTAGCAATTGAGGAGAGATTTGTATATAACCCTCTAGCTTCCTCTTCTGTAGATGAAGGTAAGGTGAAATAAGGTTTTAGACTTTTAAAGGGGAGTATTGTATGAGTAATAGTGAAGAGAAAGTCTTCTTGACATTGAAAAAGAAAAAATCTTTTAAAATTATTGCAAGGTGTTTTCTGAGTCAACAACGTAAGCATTCTTGAATATAATGGTTAAAGGTATTTATTATTCACAATAAATATTGTTTTATCTTTTAGGATTCTTCAGAAATGTATACTTATCCATTTCAGGGTCTAGCTGAAATGCAGTTTGCCCAGATGTGAAGCGTGATCTGAGTCAATGTTTCTCAGCTAGTGACTATACCTAATGATGTCAGTAAAATTGTATAGGAGTATTTCAGTGTCTTTTCAACAGTTCCTGAGACATTCAAAAAGTCACTACTGGCATATAAATGTCCTTTAAAAAAATGTGGACCTTCTGTTTTTATTATACTGGGACCCAAATCTTAAAGAATTTATGATTTTACTGCTACCATTTATTTTCTTTCAATGGACAATAACATTTGGCGTTAGTAGGAATCTTTCTTTACCAGCAGATGACAACTAACACTCTCAGGTTATCATCACCATTCCCTCTCAGTAGCTTGATCCATTTACTGAGCCCAAATCCTCCTTTTCTCTCACTGTCTGATGAAACCTGAGCAAAAAGAAAAGTACAGAGGGATGTCCTTAGGATAATTTTTTACAGAAGGCGAGGAAACAAATTCTCAGGTAGAACCCTAACTCTGAATTCAAACCAGATCCTAAAAAGAAGTAGGAATGAGGTCAGAGAGGAACTGCAGTTCCACCACTGAAGTAAGTTCTCAAGCCAAATAAAACATTTCTATCTGCAGGTGCTTTATAAACTCAGGGCTGATAGACAAGTTGTAATTCTCTAGAAAGACCCATATAATGGTAATTGATAAACTTGGCTAATCAAACAAAGCACTAGTCATTCAAAGGACATTTGCAATTTGAAAAACACTCTCGCCTCTTGAGTACATCCATTGCTATTATTTAGCAAACATTCCCCCCAAATAGTGCTGTAAATATCATATCCAGAGATGACCTTTTGTGAACATGGATCTCTCAGTACAAAGTCCCTTTATTGTTTTCCCCATGAAATCATTACTTTACCTTCAAACCATAAAATTCAATTGAATGTATTTACTCTATAATGGTGGAAATGCTTGTGTATAAGTTCAAGTATTGCTCTAGTACTTTTAACCTATTGAGTGCACTATACTTGGAGATGCAAATTTAAGTGTATTAAAATATAATCTCTTTGGGGACGGGGAGATGGTGGGTCTCTGGGCACCTACAATACCACACGTTAACAAGTTTTTAACAGAAGGCTTTAGATGATGATGGTAGTAAAATTCCTTTTTGGATTCTTTTATTTCACAGGACTATACACTCACCATGTATTTCCAGCAGTCTTGGAAAGACAAAAGACTTTCTTATTCTGGAATCCCACTAAACCTCACGCTAGACAACAGGGTAGCTGACCAGCTCTGGGTACCAGACACCTACTTTCTGAATGACAAGAAATCATTTGTGCATGGGGTTACGGTGAAAAACCGAATGATCCGGCTGCATCCAGATGGAACAGTTCTCTATGGACTCCGGTAAATGGCTCTATGTTGCATGTTTTACTGTTATTGTTGCTGTTGTTTTACTTTTAGAAGGGGCAGAGGTGAGAGAAGCAAGTAGAAGAGTATACAGACACTCTCATATTTATAATAAAATTGTACTAAAGACCAGAAAATGGTCTTTTAGAACAATTTGAGCTCAATCTAGGCAACTCTCTCCATCAAAGGTAAGTGAATTATTTGCCCTGAACTCCAAATAATAAGTATAGTAATAAGAAAATATGTTTTTACCAGCCATATTTCACATCTAGTTTGTTCTAGAAGTTATATCTTTTCTTAGCCAATTGCTTGATTATCACGTAACAACCAGACTGAGCTGAAAGATGTTTTAGGTGCTGCATATAGCTACTTAATTATGAAAGTGGATTGGGAAGACATTTGATGAAAAAGTAGGAAAATATTTTGTGGTGACTTTGACAAGCTCCACAGTGGGTTTATTTATTTTTCCTTTTAAAAGCTTTAGTTTTTAGTTTTTATGTTTAGGTCTATGGTCCATATATTAATTGATATTTGTTGTGTGTGTCTGTATGTGAGGTAGAGGCTGAGATTCAGTTTTCTCCCATACTGATATCTAGCTATTCCAGCCCTGTTTGTTAAAAAGCCTCTCCTTTGCTCATTGGATTGTTTTGATGCCTTTGAGCATATAAGTGGGGGTGTTCTTCTGGGTTCTATCCTGTTCCATTAAGAGCCTTGGTGGCAAAGTAATTAAGAGTTCAGCTGCTAACTAAAAGGTTGGCAGTTCAAATACACCAGCTGCTCTTTGGAAACTTAGAATTGACTCAATGGCAATGGACTTTTTGGATCTTGTTCCATCAGTGTATTTGTTGATTCTTAGGCAGTATCATACTATTTTAATTGCTGTAGCTGTATACCAAAAAAAAAAAAAAAAAAAACCTGTTGCTATCAAGGTGATTCCGACCCATAGCAGCCCTATATAGCCCATTGCCATTGAGTCAATTCTGACTCATAGAGACCCTTTTGGACGGAGTAGAATTGCCCCATAGGATTTCCAAAGAGTGACTAGTGGATTTGAACTGCTGGCCTTTTTGTCAGCAGCCAAACTCTTAACCTCTACACCACCAGGGCTCCACATATAGTAAGTCCTGAAGTCAAGTAGTGTAAGTCCTCCAGCTTTGTACTTATTTTTCAAGATTGCTTTGGCTATTCTAGATCCTTTTTATCTCCCTGTAACTTTTAGGATCTTCTTGTCTATTTCTACCAAGAAATCCTGCTGGGATTATAATTGAGATGGCATTGAAACTATACATCAGTGTGGGGGGGAACTGACATCTTAAAAATATTAAGTCTTAGATAGCTGACATGTAAATGTTTTGTTACATATATATTTAACAAAATTTTTAAAAAATGTATCGAGTCTTTTAATTCATGAACATGATATATATCTTCATTTATTTAGGCTACCTTTAATTTATCTCACTAATGTTTGGCACCATAGTGCTTTTATGTTTTTGTTTTAAGAATCAAGTATAAAGCTGAAGGCAAATTATTAACCTCAAAGTAGTTAAAGTCCTACTAAAAAATTTAGGCTATGTTTTAAAAGTAACTTCAATTTCTACCAAAGAACTATCTGAACTGTGACATTTTATTGTAGGATATATAAAGTGGTGGTTCTTTAACCTTTCTACTCATGATTTGATATTCCTTTGAGAAGATGATGAAAACTGTATATCCGCAAATTCAAATATATCCAAAATTTTCCTACAATTTCAGGGTGGTCATGTTGTTTTTGTTAGGTGCTGTAGAGTTGGTTGTAACTCATAGCGACCCTATGTAAAAGAAAGTGAAACACTGCCTGGTCCTGAGCCATCCTCACAACTGTGCCAAGTTTGAGCCCACTGTTGCACCCACTGTGTCATAAGTACCCTAAAGTCATTGCATGCACCATGATGCTAAGTTCACTGACACAAAAACAATAAGCAAGTGAAAAAATGTAGCTGTGACTGAAATTCTGACCTTACCCTAATATTTGGTTTATTAGTTGATAGTTTTTCTCTTAAGTTTCATAGTAAAATGTCATCCATTAATCCTGGCAAAATGACCTTTAGAATTTTTTCACTCCTCGGATACTCCAAGACCTTTCAACACCAGTCAAAAACCTATGACCTAAAAATCTCTCAGAAGAATGGTGAAATAAACTAACAATTCCCTTCAGTCTAGCAGCAATTACTACAGAAAAAAATCTACTAATTTGAGATCAAAGGTGGTCATTAGTGATGGTGCATACACTGGAAATTGGTATTAATTTTTCTGCTACCTATGTAATACTTCTATCAGATATACTCAAGGTGTAAAGAGATGAATTACCCTTTTGAAGTATTCTAGAAGAATAATTCTATGACAACTCAGTAAGCTACTCAACCTGTATAAGTGCCCCGAATAGTCAAGAATTTTTTTTTATTAACTTTTATTGAGCTTCAAGTGAACGTTTACAAATCAAGTCAGCCTGTCACATATAAGTTTATATACATTTTACTCCTTACTCCCACTTGCTCTCCCCCTAATGAGTCAGCCCTTCCAGTCTCCTTTCGTGACAATTTTGCCAGCTTCCCACTCTCTCTATCCTCCCATCCCCCCTCCAGACAGGAGATGCCAACACAGTCTCAAGTGTCCACCTGATATAATTAGCTCACTCTTCATCAGCATCTCTCTCCTACCCACTGTCCAGTCCCTTTCATGTCTGATGAGTTGTCTTCGGGAACGGTTCCTGTCCTGTGCCAACAGAAGGTTTGGGGACCATGCCTGCCGGGATTCTTCTAGTCACAGTCAGACCATTAAGTATGGTCTTTTTATGAGAATTTGGGGTCTGCATCCCACTGATCTCCTGCTCCCTCAGGGGTTCTCTATTGTGCTCCCTGTCAGGGAAGTCATCAGTTGTGGCCGGGCACCAACTAGTTCTTCTGGTCTCAGGATAATGTAGGTCTCTGGTTCATGTGGCCCTTTCTCTCTCTTGGGCTCTTAGTTGTCGTGTGACCTTGGTGTTCTTCATTCTCCTTTGCTCCAGGTGGGTTGAGACCAATTGATGCATCTTAGATGGCCGCTTGTTAACATTTAAGACCCCAGACGCCACATTTCAAGAATTTTTTTTAAAGCAACATTTTGCAAACAAGAATGTAGGTAGCATTCTCAGTTTATAGAGTCTCACTTTGGCATTTCCCAACTTATGGGAATTATGTGGAGGAAGAAAAATATCTGAGAACCATGAAGTTCAATACATCTCATTTTACAAATGGGAAAACTGAGGGCCCAAAGGGAGGAAGGGCTTAGCTAAGGGAACACAATAAAGTAATGGCAGAGTTGAGCTAAAATCAGGTCTCATGTTTCCCATACCTCTACCTTTCCCATTACACTGCCTCTCAAATGTACCTAGAAGTCAACATCTCCTTCCAAGTTGTGCAACATCACTTTCTCCTCTTCAAGGACAACACAATGGTTTGTAGCTTATAGCCTGTGAATAGGCATAGACCTTCTAAAGAGAAACACAAACCCTTCCTGTCTTATCTACACTTTGATCTGTTTATGGCTCCAACTCTCTATATAAGAGCGTCACATCAGCTCTGATATCTCCCTTTTCCTTCTCCCCTGTCTTCTCCCAACCTCTTCCCTCAGAGGTTTGTTATTCCTTTTCCTAATAACCCCTAATTCATTCTTTCGTATGATCTTCCAAATAATCAGTTAGGGATGGTTTGCTCCTTACTGCAATGATAAAATGATGAAAGGTGATCCAACCAAATGTGGAAATTATAGAACAATATCATTAATATCACAAGCAAGCAAAATTTTGCTGAAGATCATTGAAAAACAGCTGCAGCAGTATATCGACAGGGAACTGCCAGAAATTCAGGCCGGTTTCAGAAGAGGACATGGAACCAGGGATATCATTGCTGATGTCAGATGGATCCTGGCTGAAAGCAGAGAAAACCAGAAAGACGTTTTCCTGTGTTTTATTGACTATGCAAAGGCGTTCGACTGTGTGGATCATAACAAACTGTGGATAACATTGAGAAGAATGGGAATTCCAGGACACTTAATTGTGCTCATGAGGAACCTTTACATAGATCAAGAGGCAGTTGTTCGGACGGAACAAGGGGATACTGATTGATTTAAAGTCAGGAAAGGTGTGTGCCAGGGTTGTATTCTTCCACCATACCTGTTCAATCTGTAAGCTGAGCAAATTATACGAGAAGCTGGACTATATGAAGAAGAACAGGGAATCAGGATTGGAGGAAGACTCGTTAACAACCTGCTTTATGCAGATGACACCTTGCTTTCTGAAAGTGAAGAGGATTTGAAGCACTTACTAAGGAAGATCAAAGACCGCAGCCTTCAGTTTGGATCGCACCTCAACATAAAGAAAACAAAAATCCTCACAACTGGACCAATGAGCAACATCATGATAAATGGAGAAAAGATGGAAGTTGTCAAGGATTTTATTTTACTTGGATCCATAATCAACAGCCATGGAAGCAGCAGTCAAGAAATCAAAAGATGCATTGCACTGGGTAAATCTGCTGCAAAGGACCCCTTTAAAGTGCTGAAGAGCAAAGATTTCACCTTGAAGACTAACGTGCGCCTGACCCAAGCCATGGTATTTTCAATCGCATCATATGCATGTGAAAGGTCAACAATGAATAAGGAAGACCAAAGAAGAATTGTCACCTTTGAATTGTGGTGTTGGTGAAGAATATTGAATATACCATGGACTGCCAAAAGAACGAACAAACCTGTCTTAGAAGAAGTACAGCCAGAATGCTCCTTGGAAGCAAGGATGGCGAGACTGCATTATACATACTTTGGACATGTTGTCAGGAGGGATCAGTCCCTGGAGAAAGACATCATGCTTGGCAGAGTACCGGGTCAGCGGAAAAGAGGAAGACCCTCAACGAGGTGGATTGACACAGTGGCTGTGCAACAATGAGCTGAAGCATAACAATGCTTGTAAGGATGGTGCAGGACTGGGCAGTGTTTCGTTCTGTTGTGCATA
Organism: Loxodonta africana; assembly: GCF_030014295.1. Taxonomy (NCBI): domain Eukaryota; kingdom Metazoa; phylum Chordata; class Mammalia; order Proboscidea; family Elephantidae; genus Loxodonta; species Loxodonta africana. Next base: position 109,427,049 of record NC_087346.1, on the reverse strand, counting down.
GGGTCACTATGGGTCGGAACTGACTCAGTGGCACCTAATAACAACAACAACAACAAGTGCAATGATAAAACTGAGGCTCAGTAAATTTGCATGACTTGTTCAAGTTCAAGCTGTTAGAAAATGGTGGGGTTGAAGCCCAACTTGAATCCTCTGATTCCAGATGTCATACTCACTCTACAGTGCTTTATCCTCATTCTGGGATATTTACGATCAACAGGGAAAAGAAAACCAAACCTATGAGGGAAGCAGTACGGATGAAGGGAGATGAGGAGGAAAAGTAATGTCCATTTTAATTCCTCTGATGCAAGATTTCCTAGCCTTAAAAATGACAATTTGCATTTTTCTTTGTAATAGCATTTTTAAAGAATATCTGCCATGTATCAGTTCCTAAACACCCATAGTAGAAAATTCTTATCATGTATCATCTTCCTTGGCATATGTATAGCTGTACTTACTTTAGACATGGGTAATCAGGAAAATGAAATTGCTTGCCTCATTCCTTTCGGTAAGTCCAGTTAATGCTAACCGTGAAACGAGGTTATACATTGATAGGTTGTTTTCAACAATGGTTAGATTTATGGTATTTCCTGAGTGAAACCAAAAACCCCTTTGGCCAGGTATTCTGTAATTAAAAGACCATGTCATTACACTAAACAATTTTTTTTCCCTATATTCAAACACAATATGAGATACTATAATGTAATTTATATTAAGCCACAAGAATAGAGTTGGTCATTTTCTAGGAGCTATGTCAAATCAGATGTTGCATAAATACTCTAAATATTCTTAAATAACAGAATGGCATCTGATGGGAGACATGACTTCATCGCAGTTTATGGTCCCACTGAAATGCCCTGCCTTCTCTGCCCCCAAACACTCTTTCCCTCACCCCACCACTTTCTCTCAACTTAGCCCTTTTTCTTAAAAGTGTCTCTCAAATTCCACTTACTCTGTGAAGACTTTCACAATCTTCCTAACCTGGTGAACACCTTCTCTCATCGAATATCCTATTACAATGTAATCTCATGTAGGCCCATAGGATTTATAACTCTTTTATAATGTTTCTTTCTATGTCTTAGAGTTATTTGTACAGTTTTCATGCAGTGTAATGTAAACAAAATTGTATGTCTGTTGAAAATGTGAACTGTATTTGTTTAATCTTTGTATCCCATCTTGCAAACCAAATAGATGCCCACTAAATGTTTTTAAAATTGAAATAAAAATTTTAGGATGCAATCACCTGGCTCTCAATAGTTGTCAGCTGCAATATTATTTCCTATATCTAACTCATTGCTTTAACCAAAGATCAGTTATCACTATTAATGACCAGATGTGTTCTTCCTCTTGTCCAGTCGTGCTCCAGCTGGCTGTACACACTGATTCCCTCCAAGGCCCAGCCACATGGGTGCTGAAAGACTGTGTTTTATCTTTCCCTGAAAATGGAGGCAGAGAATGACTTAATTCTGGGAAGATATTCAGTGGAGTATTTAACATTGCTAAAATTGTCCTTGTTTTTGCCTTGCCTCTTAACCTTTGGCATGGATTTCTCTTCAGAGTTCCACAATGCCTCTTTTCTTCACCACCTAGCAGAACCCAGCCCAGGGCCAGGTGATTTTGAGGAGCCATGTGAGAATGCGCAGTGAAAAGCTTTCCAGCCCAATATTGTCTCATGTTAGGACTCAGGATGTTTGTTTTAGAGTGTGTCTTGCCTGTGTGCACATACCTATAAGCATATACATAGTAAGATATATATAAGGCATCATTTTAACTAATATTCTAAATTAAATATCAATCATATATGGAATTTAACCAATATGCATGTATATAAATAATTGAAAGTGTGTATGTCAGGCAGTGTGCTAAATGATCTACCCATTTTGTCATATTTAACCTTCAAAGAGATAGAGGTACATAGTATTATTATGAGATACACTATGAAGTATGTACCATTATTCTCGTTCTGGAGACACCAATACTGGGAAATTTAAAGTAACTTTTCCTATCTCATAAGTTTTTATTTGCTTACTCTTAGAAGATAGATTCCAATAAGTACACACATCGCATTTAACTGATAAATTGTCTCTTTGATCACACAGGTGATCCTCTCCCTATCCCTTGTAATTTATTTTTTGAAGAAACAGTGTTATCTTTTCTGATTGTGTCTACTTGACGTAAATGTGTTCCTCTGTCCCTATGTGAAGCTTGATCAGATTTAGGTCAATTATTTTGTTGTTGTTATTGTTTTGGCAAGCTTACTTCATAGGTAGTATTCTGTACTTCTATCACAAAACACAAAATGTCTGCTGTCTCTCTTTGTCCGATGTCAAGATTGATCAGCACATTCAGGTATTGACAGCCTGATCTATTCATTAAAATAATCCCATTAATTTTCTTTTTAGTTTTATTGTGCTTTAGGTGAAAGTTTACAGAGTAAATTAGCTTCTCATTCAAAAATTTATACACTAATTGTTTTGCGACAATTGTTGCAATACCCACAATGTGTCAGCACTCTTCCCCGTTCTACCCTGAGTTCCCTGTTCCCATTCGTCCAGTTTTCCTATTCCTTCCTACCTTCTCAGCTTTGCTTTTGGATTACCCATTTGGTTTCGTATACTTGATTGATCTAAGAAGTGTGCTCCTCACCTGTGTTATTGTTATTGTTTATTTTATAGGCCTGTCTAATCTCTGGAAACTGTGGTGGTGTAGTGGTTAAGAGCTATGGCTGCTAACCAAAAGATTGGCAATTTAAATCCACCAGGCGATCCTTGGAAGCCATATGGGGCAGTTCTACTCTGTCCTATAGGGTCACTATGAGTCAGAATCAACTCAACAGCAATGGGTTTGGTTTTAGTTTTTTGGTCTAATTTTTGGCTGAAAAGTGAACTTGGGGTGTGGCTTCAGTTCTGAGTTAAAAGGTTGTCTAAAGGCCATGGTCTCTGGGGTGCCTCCAGCCTCTGTCAAACCAATAGGCCTGGGTTTTCCTGTGGATTTGAATTTTGTTCTGCATTTTTCTCCTGCTCTGTGAAGGACCCTCTATTTTGATCCCTGTCAGAGCAGTTGGTGGTGGTAACCAGGCACCATCTAGTTCTTCTGGGCTCAGACTGGTGGAGGCTGTGAATCCCATTAATTTTTATCTAGTGGTTTTAGAAGCCACTGAAGATCATTGCCTAAATGTATTTAGAGTTTGCAGAATGATGATACTCTATTATTCTTTCTTTATTATTATTTCTTATTATCTATAATTATTTTATAAATAAGAATTAAAGTATAGTTAGTGCAGTAAAAATAAGACAAATGCTTATTTCCTTTTATTTAGCAGTTTTCAAAATGGCAAGTTGTTTATCTAGTATCCCCCAAACTTGACCATTGAGGCTTGGCATTTTGTTGTTTGTTTTGTTTATCATTAAGAAAGCCTGGGTTTTAACATGTATGGCTGTTTTAATCCATTGCAGCTATTGTTATTTTTAATGTTCACTCTGTCTTATTTTTGGCCAGAAGCAGCTCTTCGAAGTTGTCTCCTGAGTTCTTTTTTTTTTTTTATTAACTTTTATTAAGCTTCAAGTGAACATTTACAAATCCAATCAGTCTGTCACATGTAAGTTTACATGCATCTTACTCCGTACTCCCACCTGCTCTTCCCCATTGAGTCAGCCCTTTTAGTCTCTCCTTTCGTGACAATTTTGCCAGCTTCCCTCTCTCTCTATCCTTCCTGAGTTCTTTTAAGATGATCTCAGTAGTTGTTGATAGCTTCCTTGTTTCCCAATACATCAAGATATTCTAGATTCAACTTATACATTCCCTGTTCCAGAAACAGAAACCCTGATGGCATAGTAGTTAAGAGCTATAGCTGTTAAACAAAAAGTTGGCAGTTCTAATCCACCAGGCCCTCCTTAGAAACCCTGTGGGGCAGTTCTACTCTATCCTGTAGGGTTGTCATGAGTCAAAATTGACTTTATGGCAACCGGTTTGGTTTTTGGTTTGTTTCTAGAAACAGAGAAAATACTAACATTTCTAATTCAAATTTAAGATTACAGAGTTTTTACTAAACTCTTTGATTTTGTATTTTATGTTTCTTTGCTCTTCCATTGAAAATATTGGTTCCTAATGATATTAACAAGTTCCCTGGGTGGCAGAAATGGTTTGCGCTCAACTACTAACCTGAAGGTTGACAGTTGGTATCTATCCAGCAGTGCCACAGAGGGAGGACTTGGTGATCTGCTTCCAGCTAAGAAAGCCCTATGGAGCAGTTCCATTCTGTAACACATGAGGTCACCATGAGTAAGAATAAACAAGATGGCAACAGGTTTTTTTTAATGATGTTAACTTGATTTTTTATTTACTTTATCATGTTAAATACACACACACAGCGTATACATATGTATATATATACATGCATCCATACATATGTACATACATATGACTACTATATATATATATACATATGTACATATATACATACATATATGTGTGTGTATGTATATGGAGCCCTGGTGTCACAGTAGTTAAGTGTTCAGCTGCTAACTAAAAGATTGGCAGTTTCAATCCACCAGCTGCTTCTTGGAAACCCTGTGGGGCAGTTCTGCTCTGTCCTGTAGAGTCCCTATGAGTCAGAATCAACTCGACAGCAATGAGTTTGCTTTTTTTTGTGTGTGTGTATATATATATATATAAGTATATTTAAAGGTGCTGTGGTGGCATAGTGGTTAAAGTACTTGGCTGCTAACCAAAAGGTCCTGAAAAGTTGGCAGTTCTAATCCACCAGCCACTCTTTGAAAGAAAGATGTGGCAGTCTGCTTCCCTAAAGATTATAGCCTTGAAAACCCTATGGGGCAGTTCTATTCTGTCCTATAGGATGGATATGAGTCAGAATTGACCCAATGTCAGCAAGTTTGATTACGGCTATTCTATTATATATATATATATATATGTATATATATAGTTTCAAAATAAAATTACCAACGTTATTATAATATCTATACACCTAAAAGGAAGACCAGTTAATACAACTATTACTCAAATTTATGCACCAACCACCAAGGCTAAAGATGAAGAACTTGAAGATTTTTATCAGCTGAAATTTATCAAACATGTAATGAAGATGCACTGATAATTACTGGTGATTGGAATGTGAAAGTCGGAAACAAAAAGGATCAGTAGTTGGAAAATATGGTGATGGAAACAACGGCAGAGATCACATGATAGAATGTTGCTAGACCAGTGACTACTTCATTGCAAATACCTTTTTTTACCAACATAAATGGCGTCTATACACATGGACCTTGCCAGATGGAACACACAGGGATCAAATCAACTACATCTGTGGGAAGACATGATGGCAAAACTCAATTTAATCAGTCAGAACAGGGCCAGGGGATGCCTGCAGAACAGACCATCAATTGCTCATATGCAAGTTCAAGTTGAAGCTGAAGAAAATTGGAATGAGTCCATGAGGGCCAAAGTACAACCTTGAGTATATCCTGCCTGAACTTAGAGACCATCACAAGACTAGATTCGACAGACTGAATACTAATAACCAAAGACCAGGCTAGCTGTGGAATGACATCAAAGACTTCATACATGAAGAAAGCAAAAGGTCATTAAAAAGACAGGAAGGAAAGAAAAGACCAAAATGGATGTCAGCGGAGATTCTGAAACTTTCTCTTGAACACAGAGTAGCTAAAACAAATGGAAGAGATGAAGAAATAAAAAGAGCCGAACAGATGATTTCAAAGGGCAGCTCGAGAAGACAAAGTGTTATAATGATATGTTCAGAGACCTAGACTTAGAAAACCAAAACTTAGAAGAACATGCTTGGCATTTCTCAAGCTGAAAGAACTGAGGAAAAAATTCAAGTCTCAAGTTGTAATAATGAAGAATTCTATGGGCAAAAAATTGAACGACTCAGGAAGCATCAAAAGAAGATGGAAGGAATACAGGGTCACTGTACCAAAAAGAATTGGTCGACATTCAACCATCTTAGGAGGTAGCATATGATCAGGAACCAATGATACTGAAGGAAGAAATCCAAGCTGCACTGAAGGCACTGGCAAAAAACAAGGCTCCTGGAATTGATGGAATACCAACTGACATGTTTCAGGAAACAGATGAAACACTGGAAGCACTCATTTGTCTGTACCAAGAAATTTGGTATTTTCAATCACCTCATACTCATGTGAAAGCAGCACAGTGAATAAGGAAGACCAAAGAACAACTAATACCTTTGAATTATGGTGTTGTCGGAGATTATTGAACATACCATGTACTGCCAGAAGAATAAACAATCTGTCTTGGAAGAAGTACAGCCAGAATGCTCCTTAGAAGCAAGGAGGACAAGAATTCATCTCACATACTTTGAAAATATTATCAGGAGGGACCAGTTCTTGGAGAAGGACATCATGCTTAGTAAAGTAGATGATCAGCAAAAAAGAGAAGACCTTCAATGAGATGGGTTGACACAGTGGCTGCAAAAATGAGCTCAAATGTAGCTGTGAAGATGGCACAGAATGTGGCAATTTTTTATTCTGTTGTACATGGGGTCACTATAAGTTGGAATTGACAACAACAATGACTTTTGTCTATATCCCATCTAGGACATGCAGTCAAATTAATACTTTTTAAGTTACATTTAGAGTTTTGCTTCATTTTGCTTTTTTTTTTTTTTTAGTTAATTTTGTTTCATAATCCTGTAAAACATTTACATGGTTATAAAGTCAAATTGGAGCCCTGGAGGCGCAGTGGTTAAGAGCTCAGGCTGCTAACCAAAAGGTCAGCAGCTTGAATCCATCAGCACTCTCTGGAAACACTATGGGGCAGTTCTACTTTGTCCTATAGGGTCTCTATGAGTCAGAATCAATTCGAGACCAATGGATTTGGTTTTGGTTTTAAAGTCAAATTATAAGATAGAAGAAGTTTTACTTCCATTGCTGTCCTCCCCTTCCCATTCCCTTCTTCCCCCATAGACATTTTTATTCGTTTTTGGATTTCCCTTCCACTGTAACCAACACATATATATATATTCATATTCCTTACCTTTGCTCAAAGAGAGGTAACATGCTGTACCCATTTCTCTGAACCTGGTAAAGTGATTTTGCAAAGCTAACATAAATTTTGAAAGAGAGGTTTTAACCCAAGTCTTACCCTTTCACAGTCTATACACATCATTTCTAGGAAGATCATTTTCTATGTACGATGATTTCATTGTTTACCATTATAGAAATGAAAATAAGTACAGAAGGTGCATGACATAAACGGGCATAGCTCTGGCAGATGTGTGAGCTTGCAAAAATGGACATGATTTTTCCATGTTCTCCAACACACACTATTGACTCCAACTTCCAAAGGGAAGCTTCACTGCTTCAGGTTTCAGAAATGAAAGTCTGTGTTAAACAGAAACCTGTGACCTGTTGTGGATTTTGAGAACTTCCTCACCACATTTGCTTACCTAGGTCTATTCTAAATCAATTTTTTGATGTTCTTGACAGTGCCTGACTATGGGTTGTTTGTGAGAATAAAATCGATGGCTATGCCTCTTGAATATAAGAGAAAGACAGAGTTTCCGCCTATTCCTTTGAGGACCATCTCGTCTTGCCTTGGTTCTCAAGATAAAGCACAGTAAAAAGTAGAGGCAATTATCTTGATAATACAGATCCAAAAAATAACGCTGCTATTGATTTTTAAAGCAGTTTGAGGGTCCTAAATGTTTCATGTTAGCGCTCTACATTGATTGTATACCCAGGAAAAAAAAAATGGTTTCTCTTTCCCAGTGACTTTCCCTGTGCAGAGGTGGTTGTGGTTATATTCAAGAGTCCTGGACAGATCACACTGAGCTTATTGTAAGATGTGCCTGGCAAAAATATTGTTGAGTCAATTGCAGAGAATGAATATGTGGGCTGATGTCATATTTGCAGAAGAGGACTGGCTGATCTTGACAAATGCAACCTGTTAAGAGAAAGAAACTTGTTGCTTCAAATGGAAGAGAGAAAAACAGGCCATGCGTAAAGAATAGGTAGCTGGCTTTATTAAAAAGAACGCCTGGAGACTTTCTTTATGATTCCCACCAAAGGGCACAATGTTGCTTTTCTCTCCAGTGTAGCTGACTTATATTTTAGAGTTTGATCAGAGGAGTACAGAGAAAGCTATTGAAAATGCTCTTGAGTAAAAGGGTGGCTATTTTTGCTTCATGGGTTTTTTTTTTTTTTCTTTTTTAATTTTTATTTTTAATGCTCTTTGTTGATCTATTTTTATATGGAAAACTTTATGATGAAATATTTGTTAGGGTTTCTTTTTTGGTAAATATGGCACTATGACTAATTCAAAACTAAGCAAGTAATTTAAATAATGATGTGGTTATTCCAGCTGTTATGTGACCATGCGGTCTGTGGATATTTTATCATGATTAAAGTTCTTCTATTAAATTAATGTGGAAGATGATATAGAAACAATGATCAGAAATAATCTAGAAAAGGACGATGTCTACTCAAATTCTTAACCTTAATTGAGGCTTTTGTGGAAGAACATCCAATATAAACTCTCAGGAAAGAAGAAAAGAATGAAGGAAAAGGGAGGGAGAGAAGAAGGGAGAGAAAGAAGGAGGGAGAGAGGGAGGAAGGACAGAAGGAAGGAACGAGAGAACAAAAAGGAAAACCAAAATCTTAGAAATATGGTATGAATTTTAGATCCTTTATATTATTGTGGAAACCCTAGTGGCGTAGTGGTTAAGTGCTATGGCTGCTAACCAAAAGGTCCACAGTTCGAATCTAGCAGGTGCTCCTTGGAAACCCTGTGGGGCAATTCTACTCTGTCCTATAGGGTCGCCATGAGTTGGAATCAACTCAACGGCATTGGGTTTGGGTTTGGTTTTTTAGTTATATTATTACAAATGACAGCATTTCCCAAGAGGACATATTAGGTTTTACAACCATTTTGGAAATTTTAAAAGTAATCTTTCCAGTGCCTTCAACTTATTTCATTAAACGATCATTTCCAATTTCACTATTCCAGTACCACTCCATGATTTTTCCACAATTGCGTATCAATTAAAAATATTGACTCAGTTTTTTTTTTACTTTTGTACGCATGACTGTATGTGTATGTCTATGTATATGCATATATGTATTTTTAGCTCTGTTTGTGGAAAATCATTATTTTAGACATTAAAATAAATCTAAACTACATATATTATTAAAGTTTAAAAAATGCTTGTCCATATTACACCTACAATGACATTTCTTCGCTTATAGAATTGAGACAAAAATATTGCTTATTTTATGGGATACTTATCAAGGTTAAATAAGTTAATAGAAGTTAAAGACATAACAGTCACTGACACAGAGTAACAGATATGTGAATACTTATAACCCATGTGCTACATGCATTATACTTAAATAGTAAAATCATGCTACTTACATAATAATAATTACCATCAAAATAAAAGCCTAAGTTTTATTTACTAACCTTTAACCTTTTGAGACACCAAGCTAAAGCTAGCTTTCCTTCAATCAGTGTTAGGATCCCAGATTGTGTAATGGCTGCCCCAGAAGCTACCACTTGGCACTATTGCAACTCGGTTTCTTATTTTGTATACCAAAGGAAGTCAGAGAATGTTTCTCAAACCTAAAACTTTCACCTTAAACTACTAAGCTTAATATATCACTTTTATTTTAAAGTTTTATGACATTATAACATTCTAGATTTCACATCAGAGTATTTTGTATCGATGTAACCTGGCGTTTATGGAATATATATATATATATATATATATATATATATATATATGGAATCCTATTACCATAAGGTCCATGAGTGGCACAAATGATTTGCACTCAACTATCAACCTAAAGGAAACCCTGGTGGTGTAGTGGTTGAGAGCTACAGCTGCTAACCAAAAGGTCAGCAGTTCGAGTCCACCAGGTGCTTCTTGGAACCCCTGTGGGGCAGCTCTACTCTGTCCTATGGGGTCACTAAAGGTTGTTCTACTCTGTCCAACAGGGTTGCCAAAGGCTGGCAGTTTGAGCCCACTCAGTGGCACCTTGAAAGAAAGGCCCAGTGATCTGCTTCCATAAAACTTACAGTCGAGAAAACCCTATGGAGCAGTTCTACTCTGATACACATGGAGTTGCCATGAGTTAGAAGTGACTAGACTGGCAATGGGTTTAGTCTTCTTTAAAATAAAACAGAAATGTCACAGAGGATTTCTGAAAGGATATAAACCACTAAAATACAGTAAAAAATATTTTTAAGGCCAGATCTTTAGAAAAATATTACCTTATTTTTTATATCAACCTATGTAGTCTTATCGGAGTTAATGTTATGTATTTGCAGTAAACTCAATACTGCTTTCTTGCATCTAAAAGAAGTAATGGGACAACGAGTATTATATGTATTGAATGAGTGTCCCATCCTTCTGAGTTCTTCAACCCAAAACACACATTTGGAGAAGAAAACAATATTTTCCTACAGGACTCACCCTCCTACCTCCCCACTTAGAAACAGCCAGTGTTGCTTTTCCAAGTGGAACATGCTTTGTCTTTTCTAGGACAGAGACAGTTAGAGACTCAGCACTTTGTCCAAATAATCAGTATTTACTTCTCTAGCTCTCTTAGGAGAATTTTAAGTTTACCTTTCCTAAACACTTTTTCTTCCTTTTTAATAAAGACAGGAATAGAGCTGTTGGAATAGAGCAAACCTGTAAGGAAGCCATTAATTGAAGCTGATAGAGCTGTCCACTTCATTTTCTTCTAATTGCAAGATAGACAGATAAACATCTGCCATTGAGTCAGCTCCAACTCATGACAACCTTATGTACAACAGAAGGAAACATTGCTCAGTCCTATGCCGTCCTCACAATTGCTGACACGTCCGAGTTCATTGTTGCAGTTATTATGCCAATCCCTCTCACCCAGGATCTCCCTCGTCCTCACTAGCCCTCTACCTTACCAAACATGATGTCCTCTTCCAATGATTGATTACTCCTAATGACACGTACTCTGTGGGATTTAGCTGTAATGCTCAAGTTTATGTCACATAAACTCATTTTGTTTACTGCAAGGTGGTCATGGCAGGGCATGCAGGCAAGACCTCAAGGCATTCGTTTAGGGCTGCAGAATCAGAATTAACAATTACAATCTGTTAGTTCAATGGTTTACAATATTAGTTCAGTGGATAGAGTTCAAATCTTTAGACTTTAAGGTTTTATCTTTTACAAGTGGTAAACCTTCATATTTCTTATGCCTATTTTTTCAAATTCATATAAAGTTGCTTAAAGCAGAGTTGTTAGTTCTTAGTAAACATCAAAGGATTACTGAAGACAGAGAGAAATGTATCAGTCTAGAACCCAAACAATGGATTGCTTTGAAAATCTAGGTTATTACACTTCACTAACTAAGGTAAAAATCCTAAAGATTAATGAGTGCCACTTAAAGCATTATGACCCAAAAACCCACCAGATATATGTTATTTACATATTTATGCGTTTTCAATTAAAGAGTGGATAATACAAGTGCAAAGAACTTCATTCCTTCAAGTTCAAGAATATTTTATTCTTAGACATGACCAACACAGATTCCAGGGCCTACCAACTTTTTTTTAATGTTCTGGGAATATATTTAAGACATGAAAAGGAAAGCTTAATAAGTTCCAAAATAGAAAGGAGGACTGCAAGATCAAAATTAGAATTATTAATTAAATGCTTCCAACTGTGACATTATATGTACAAGTCACTTGTGAATAAAAAAAAAAAAATTCACAAAACTCAAAATGATAAAAGTTATTCTTAAAATTATATTTACTGCATTTGCTCAGGAATGCATCAGGCCAATAGAATGCTCGCAAAGCCTTCACTCTTGCTTCCTTTACTTTGGAGTTTTCTGCCTGACCTCTTGCCTCTATTCTGTTTCTTTCAGTTCTTTCCTGCAGTCCACTAGCAGATTTGTTTTTCTAAAGCACCATTTCAACACACCACTCTCCTGCTCAGGAACCTATTGACTCCCAATTACCCACCACATCAAGTCTAAATCCTCTCCAGACATTTGTCACACTTCACAATTAGATCTTCCCTTGTTATACAGCCTCAATTAAGATTCCATCCAACCATGAAGCCTTACACCACAAGTGTTGGTTTCCTTTCACTTTCATAATTACAAGACTCTTACTCCCAAGCCTCTGTTCAGTTGCTCTTTTTTTTTTTTTTTACTAAACAATGAAAAGTCATTCCTCCTCTTTTTAACTGTATACTGCTCATCTTTCAAGATGGAACTCAGAGATGACCCCTTTCTTAAAATCTTCTATAACTACCTCAACCCTTCCTGGTAGTTCTCCCTCCACAAAACAGGCCTTCCAACTGGTTCCTTCAGGTTCGAACCCCTGCTGAGAATTTGCATTTCTAACAAGTTCCCAGGCGATGCTAATACTGCTGATTAGGGACCAATTCTGAGAACCACTAGTAGAGCAGTTGTTCTCAAAATCTATTATATGTAAGAATCACCTGGGGGTCTTGTTAAACTGTAGATTCTGATTCAGTATATCTGAGGTGGAAATGCAAATTCTCAGCAGATTTTCAAACCAGGATGAACCAATTCAAAGCCCTGCTGCAAAGTTATAGAAAACTATTACATGGTAGCCCTTAATTATAAAACACCTTCTCCTATTAGCTATCATTTCATGTGTTTTAGCCTCATCTGCCCCAAAATAATGTAAACAGTATAATCTTAATATTTTTGAGAACAGACTTTTCCTTGTAGTTCTTTTACCCACAGTGTGTACCACCAAAAAAAAAAAAAAACAAAAAAGCTATCATTTCATGTGTTTTAGCCTCATCTGCCCAAAAATAGTGTAAACAGTATAATCTTAATATTTTTGAGAACAGTCTTTTCCTTGTAGTTCTTTTACCCATAGTGTGTACCACAGTTAGCACAAATTAGATAGATAGACAGACAGATAGCTGTCGCTGAGTTGACTCCAACTCATAGCAACTTCATGAACAACAAAACAAAACATTGCCTGGTCCTGGATCATTTTCACAATCACTGGCATGTTCAAGTCCATTGTTACTGCTGTTGTGCAAATCCATTTCACTAAGGGTCTCCTTTGCCCTCACTCATTCTCTGTTTTACCAACCATGATATCCTCCTCCAGAGATTAATCCCTCCTGATGACATGCCTGAAGCAAGTGAGTTGGAAAATATTCTGTTATGATCCATAAAGTTTTCATTGGCTAATATTTGGAAGTAGATCACCCAGCCTTTCTTTCTAGTCTGCCTTAGTCTGGAAGCCTCACTGAACCCTGTCCCCCATGGTGACCGTGCTGATATTTGAAATGTGAGTGGCACAGCTTCCAGCATCACAGCAGTGTGATGGCTCAAGTAAATATGACTTAGAAGATACTAAAGCCAAGATAATGCCAAATTGTAGGAGGACATTTAGTTACCCAGATGATGTGGAAATCAATACACTGAATGATTTTGCTCATAGGTTAGGTATCAGTTGTGACAGAATGGAGGAGTTAATGACAATTCTAAGATTTTTGACCTAAGGAACTGAAGAGCAGAGTTGGAAAAGACTGTAGGCAGAACACATCCAGGGAGAAGCTAAGGATTGTTTTGGGGGCTGCAGCACAATGGATTGCTTTTGGGTGGCCTTTCTTGCCATTGTCTTGTAACTCCCACCCAGGTGTTTGGGTAAGACTGTGCAGATAGCGTAATTGTGGCCCACCAAGGGGGTTTGTCAGTTTTGCCATCCTGCTAAGCTTAAAAGAGAGTGAATTCCAGAGCAGAGAGAGAATTCCACCATTGTCAAGGAAGAACAGCCAGGAGCAGAGAGCACGTCCTTGGATCTGGGATCCCTGCACTGAGAAGTTTCTAGAACCAGGAGACAGCAAGAGAGCTCAAGAAGCTATGGCAGAAAAATGATGGCAAGAGACAGTGTGGTGGGCTTCCCAACCTATGAAATGAGAAAGCTGACTGCCTTGGGGCAGGAGTCTTGCTAGCAGGGTAGGTTGCCTCTGGGCACTTATTGGCAGAGTTAAAAGAGCTTAGTAACACTTGCCCAAGCAGGGCAGAGGTCAAGGGTCAGAGAGGCATGCCTGTGAGCACAGCTGAGAAGAGGCTGTCCTGATGAAAGAACTGTATCCTCAACCTGAATTGTAACCTCTTACTTCCCTAATAAGCCCCATAATCATGAGTATTGTTTGCAAGTTCTGCGTGGCCATTGCAATGAATTATTGAACCCAGCAGAGAAATAGAGAGTGCTGTGGGAGGGACAGTTGGTGTCAGAACTGGTAAAGATGGCACAGAGAGACAGCATATCTGACCTCTGCCTCATAGGAATCAGCCTTGGGCTGTTTATCTTGATTCTCCTTCCCCCTTGTGAAGTTAGCGGTCAGACATCGCCCCCATGCCGTTTTTACAGAGGTGTTATATTTTAAATGGCTGATAGGCAAGTGAGTAGAAAGGTTGATTGGCTGGTAGATGTGAAAGCTGGTGAGCCAAGAGGGAAGTCTGGATTTGGAGTCATCAGCATTTATTTTTGTTGTTGTTAGTTGCCATTGAGTCAGCTCCAACTGATAGTGACCTTATGTATAACAGAATGAAATGTTGCCTGGTCCTATGCCTTCTTCATGATCATTGGTATGTTTGATTCCATTGTGGTGGCTATTGTGTTAATCCATCTCACTGATGGTTTCCCTCATTTTCTGCTGACCTTCCTCTTTGCCAAATACGATGCCTTTTCTAGCAACTGATCTTTCCTTATGGCCTGTCCAAAGTAATCAGCCAATGTCTCGCAATCTTCATTTCTACAGAGCTTTCTGGTTGTATTTCTTCTAAAACTGATTTGTTTGTACTTCTGGCAGTCCACGGTACATTCAGTATTCTTTGCCAAAACCATTATTCAAATGTATCAATTCATATTCTATCTTCCTTTTTCAATGTCCATCTTTCTCATGCATATGAGGTGATTGGAAAGACCATGGCTTGGGTCAGATTCACCTTGGCTATCAAATTGACATCTTTGCTTGGCCTTTAAAGCCATGTGAGTGGATGAGATCACCAAAGGTATGAGATCGGTAGAACCGAGAAAATATATCCAACATTAGGAAAAAGAAATCCTCCAACATTTAGAGTTTGGAAAAAAGAGGAGGAAATAACAAAGGTTACTAAGAAGAAACAGCCAGGGAGAGGAGGGAAATAAGTAAAGCATGGTTTCCAAAAAGCCAAGTGAAGAAAGTATTCTAAGGAGGTGGGAGTAATCAATTGCCCCAAGTGTTGCTAATAGGTCAAATGATTTGGAGACTGATGGTTCACCATTGTACTTAGCAACATGGAGGTTATTGGTGACTTTGACATGAGCAAATTGGGTATTATGGTGGAAGAAAAAGTCTAATAAGAATAGATTTAGGAGAGAAAGAGAGGAATAGAATAGGTGACAATGAGCATGTCAGTTTGCTGATGAGAAAGATAGATTCAAAAAGGAAAACTTGATAATTCAGAAGAGAGAGGGAAAAGATACTGGGGCAATGTCCTTGAGGCAGCAAGAAGGTATGGATCTACTACAAAAGTAGAGGCTTAGCCTTAGATAAGAGTATGGATGGTTCATTCATCATAACAGGAGAGAAGGCAGAGTCAGTGGGTATAAAGTAAAATAAATGGATCAATGTGGTGGTAATATTTAATCATGACAGTGACCTCTGAAGATAGATAGTCCCATTTCCCCCCTTTTTAAAATGAGGAAACTGAGGCACCAAGGATTAAAGATCTTGCTTAACATCATATATCTGGAAAGTGACTGAGATAGAATTTGATCCCAAGAAATCTAACTTCATGGCTTAAATGTTTAATCACTATTCTAATAGAAATACAGGTTCCAACACAAGGTCAAGTCTCATGTAAACTATTTTTTCTCTGTTCTCGATGGTTCATTTTGACATTTGGAGAACAACATTGATGATCTAGGGGGTATTGAGAGGAGCATAACCAGGCTGGTTCAAGCAAAAGCATAGAACCATGTTCTAGATGGCAGAGATGATGAACCTGAAGGTTATTACTTTTAAATATTTTTATCTTTAAAAACTCGTTCCATAGATGAGAAGCCAACATAGCCTACTTGTGTTTTAAAATTTTAAGAAAACAAAGAACTATATGATTTTAAATATTCAACAGAAATGGAAAAAGTCAAAGGAATTAGAGATGAGGAAACTAAAGATGAGAAATGTGATGTCCCCTGAAATATTTGAAAGTCTACCATCCTTATACTTACTCTGTGTTGCTTCTGGTAGAAGATCTGTAACTAAGATGTGAAACTTTCAAGGAAGGTGTCAGTTCCATTTACCAACCATAGTAAACCAAATGTGACAATGTTCACAATAATAGTTTTTCTACCCATCTGTTCAAACATGGAAATAATGCCTTGTTACAAGTGTCTGTCCATAACTGGGGAGGCTGGTAGAATGGAAAGTACTTGAGATTTGAATGCCTTACTACCAGTTACTCAGTCTGAGACCGGTTACCTCATTTATAAAATGGCCTTAATTAAATCCACCTTTCCTTCTCAAGAGAACCAATAATATGTGGTTTTTGTTCGTTTATCTTGTTGGCTTGGTTTTCTCTTACACTTCTCTTTTGTCAGCACCTTCATCACCAGAAATGTTTAGACAGAACCTGGATGAGCATAGATACGTATCAAGGATGTTGTAAAAGGAACTCTAGCCCTGAGTGTGAGGTTGAGTATATAGGTTGTAAGGTGCATTATAACTGCTTGTTGCGTAGAGCTAAGGGAAGCATTGTTCATAGAAATTAAAAGCATGGATATTGGAGGCAGGCAGTCCTTGGATATAACCCTAACTCTCCAGTATGCCAACTATGTGACCTTAGACATGTCACCTAACTTGCCTATGCCACTGTTTCATCAACAGGATCATAATAGTACCAAAAGGACATAGTTGTTGTGATAATTAAATGAGAAAATACGTTTGAAATATGCAGCAAAGAGTCTGTCACATAGTAAGCACTCAGTAAATGGTAGCTATTCCCATTCTTTGAGACCCTGAGTGATGCAAACAGTTACTAGGCTTGGCTGATAACCAAAAGGTTGGAGGTTTGAATCCACCCAGAAGCCCCTTAGAAGAAAAGCCCGGTGATCTACTTGTGAAAAATAAGGCATTTAAGACCCTATGGAGCACAGTTTTACTCTGACACCCATGAGTTGACCATGAGTTGGAATGTACTTGACAGGAACTGGTATTAGTATTTTTATTCTTAGGAACTGCTCTGTGGGTTGAGAATCTGTCTCTGTAATGTGCTGTTCCACTTTCTGGGGAGGTGCTACTGCTTTCAAGATTAAATGGAAAGCTCTTTAATGGCTCCGTGGAACCATTTGGATTACCTTTGATGATATCTGTTCCTAGCCCTTTACAATACCTCCAGGTTTGTTCAAACTGGACAATGAAGAGAAATTTCATTCTTTTCTATGTTTTGAGTTTTTTGAGTCATTGGATTAGTGGGGTCCGGGAAGAATGAAGCCATTATCTTGGTGCAGGAAACTATGTTATTGCTCATTATTTTCAAGTATTATATACTTTAGTCCTTTGTGTCACAGGATAATTTTGTACCAAAGAAACTATGTGCTGAAAATATAGTCATTTTTATTCATCCTATATAACAAGGGCAATGAGGAATGCCATTTTTAGAAAAAGATAAAGTCTTTGAAGATCAGCCTCCTTCTTTTATCTAGAAAAAAACATGCCAAATGAGATGCCAAGAGATTTGCTTTCTGCTAAGAAGTTTAAGAAAATTGGGAACTATGGTTGAATGTAGTATTTCACAATGAGAAATAGTCTAATGAATTTATAGCTTTGTTCCAGATTCCACTTCCATAATCTGCTTTTATGTCCATCTTTACTGTTAAGAAATTCGAAATATTGCTACTTCTTGAATAAGAGAATGACAGCCTATACTCTTAGGTCATTTACTTTCCCCAAAGTGGATGTTTTACTTGTTTTTATTATCCAAAAATAAAATGAAATAATAGCAAAAATAATTAACCTACATGATACATCCTGAAGAAAGTACACAAACAATGTCTAGTCAAAGAGGTGTGATACCATCAGCCATTGGATGATTTCTGGAATATACCAGGGTCTGAAGTGATGCTGGAGAAATATTTCTCCCCTGACCTTCTGTAACTACAAGGCTATGTGTTGAGAAGAACCTCCCTGGAAACCCTATGGGGCAGTTCTACTCTGTCCTACAGGGTCTCAGTGAGTCAGAATCAATTCTTATATATGTAAAAGCCCGTTTCAGTTGAGTCAATTCTGACCCATGGCTATACCTGGGTGGTACAAATGGTTAAGCACTTGAGTACTAACTGAAAGTTTGGTGGTTCAAACCCACCCAGAGGTGCCTGAAAAGAAAGGCCTGGCAACCTGCTTCTATTTTGTAACACATGGGGTCTGCAGGATGTGTGCTTGTGTGTGTGAACAGATGATGCTCGAACACCATGTTTATAGTTATCCTTTTTTTCTTTTTTTGAAAAGTCTACAGTGAATCTGTATTTCTAGTCCATTCATAAATACAAGCTCTTCTCCTCTAACTACTGTGATGGTTAATTTTATGTGTCAACTTGGCTAGACTATGGTGCCCACTTGCTTGGTCAAAAACCAGTCTAGATGTTGCTGTGAAAATATTTACATGTGATTAACAGTTAAATCAGCTAACCTTAAGTAAAGCAAATTACCCTCCATAATGTGGGTGGCATCATTCAATCGGTTGAAAGCCTTAAGAGCAAAACCTGAGGTTTCCCAAAGAGAAAGGATTCTGCCTCAAGACTGAAAATAGACATCCTTCCAGAGTTTCCAGCCTGCTGCCTGTAAACAGATTCCTTAAATCAATCCCCGCCCCCCACATCTCTCTCTCTCTCTCTGTGTATGTATATATACACAGAGAGAGAGAGAGAGAGAGAGAGAGGGAGTCGGTGTTTTCCACAGAAACGGAATCTATCTATCTACATATATACAGTGGTACAGTGTTTAAGAGATACAGCTGCTAACCAAAAGGATGGCAGTTAGAATCCTCCAGCTGCTCCTGGGAATCCCTATGGGGCACTTATACTCTGTCTGATAGGTTGGCTATGAGTCAGGATCGAGTCGATGAAAATGGGTTTGGTTTATTTTTGTTTTTGGTATACATATATGTGTGTGTATGTACACACACAAAAAAATAAATAAATAAAATCAATATACGTATACATATATAGATTCTGCTTCTGTGGAAAACACTGACTAATACAACAACCCTCTTTATTCTTCCCCAATATTTATTGTCAATATTTGAATTCCAGCTCATTTTAGAGCACCTGTATTTATCATTATTACTATGGTCTTTTAAGAATCAATACTCATTTGAGTGTTTGGTAGTTTTTGCTCAATAGCTCATCTTCCAAGGGAAATTTCTTCTGCAAGCATCCTGGGCTATAATGACCTCACAGTAGGACTGACCTGTGGAGGCTCTTCAGCCCCAGGCTTAAAGAGGGGAGTGACTACAGCCCACATCTCACTCCAGGCTACTTAGTACAAGGCTCCAGCCCTTATAGATGGCAAGGTTCTAGCTCTTTCCTTGAATCTACAGCAACCTAAGTCTATTATGGTGGCCCCAACCAGAGCAGCAACTCAACAGAAACACTGATCTTGGAGCACAGAGGGCATAATTTGAGTCCCTTTTTTTTTTTTGCTTGGACACTATGACTATGACTAGTGTCACTGATAACTTTTTATCCAAAAGTGAGTGACCTTTCAGATTTGGAGGCTAAAAGGACTTGTTCATGGAAACATGGGAAATAATTACTAGGACACTCACTGCTGTCTGGTTGACCCTAGTGGGTTTCTAAGGCTGTAAATCTTTACAGAAGCAGATGAAAAAAAAATTATTAGGAAATATCTTCAGGGAGGGAGTTGATGATAACCAGGATGGGTATTTATCTATATTAATATGATGCCCTTGTGTCAGGATGATGTACTGCAGGAAAGCACGAACAATAGACCTTCATGGTCTTGCAATATAGAAAACAAAGCATGGAACTCAGATTTTCAAAGAAGATAATACACGTATTTTCTTTTTAAAAACTTTGGTGAATGAATGATCCTGTAAAAAGTCTTGTACAAAATAGTAATGCCCACATTACAAATTTTCCTTGATATTTAGAAAGGAAGACATTTTGCTTCTTATGCACATATAGAACATTATTTAACTCCAAAGACAAAATCTTATTTCATGGCATAGTGAGAAGATTTAATAGGAAATTTTGTTATAATTACTCTGATTTTTTGCTCAAACTTTTTCTTTTAGTCTTGGTAACCAAAACTAAACCCAACTCATTGAGTTGATTTCTACTCATAGCAATCATATAGGACAGAGTAGAACTGCCGCATAGGATTTCCAAGGAGTGGCTGGTGAATTCAAACGATCCGCCTTTTGGTTAGCAGCCATAGCTCTTAACTGCTGCGACACCAGGGCTCCTTGGTACATAATACAGAAGTAGGCGTAGAAGTTTAGGTTATTTCTTTCCATCCACACTCTCCCTGCTGACTAGGTTCAAATCAGGAAAAGAGGGTGGCTAAATAACTATGATCAAAGCAAGGTGTTTAAATTGCTTTAATATTTTAACAATACTCTTTCATCGTGTGTTTATGCAAATACTTCATTGTAAGTGCAACAACAGTGCAGACTCTAGCATGGCACTGCAGAGATTTTGCATATTCCTTTTAAAATCTAAATCTCAGTGCATAAAGTAGGCTAGATACATAAATTCCAAAGGAACTGCTATCCTTTTCAGTGTCTGGAAGTACTCTTATGTCAATAGTTTATTGATCCATTTGTTTGGGCATTTCCTTTTGCTGTGAAAATTAAAAATCTCTTGTGTATTGCTTGCTCTCTGAGATGGACCAACACTATTGTCAGTGGGATGCTTCATATAGGGTATTGATCACATGGTGAAGGTATTAAAGAAATGAGGTGATATCAGTCACATGCTTCTATGACATCTCTATGGT
The DNA here is from genome assembly GCF_030014295.1 of Loxodonta africana. Taxonomy (NCBI): domain Eukaryota; kingdom Metazoa; phylum Chordata; class Mammalia; order Proboscidea; family Elephantidae; genus Loxodonta; species Loxodonta africana. Next base: position 109,406,015 of record NC_087346.1, on the reverse strand, counting down.
CATCAAGCACTTTATGGGAATCAGGGGAGGTGAGAGAACTCCTAACATTAAAGCATTTTCAGCTCGTCATGCTAATGTACATAACTGATTTAGCATATTTATTTTTAAGCTTAGTTCTTTGATTCACATTCTGTAATTACACATAATGTGAGATAACAAGCTAGCCTCCCATCCCTCCGTCTTCTGGACCTGTGGCCTACTACTCTGCTAAAAGCACGAACTATCCTTTCATTTTGTTCATGGGTTCCCCACCTTCCCTTATTCTCCAAAACTCTGGAAATGGTGTGCCAAGTAGACATTTTGTTGTCTTCTCCCCAGTTGCTACTTCTAAACTATTGAATCACTCTCTTCTTTATAGATCTTATCTGGGCTCCACTTTATTTGCCTGCCTGTACCACCCTCTTTCAATCCCTGCTAGTCTTGTCTGCCATCCCCATGAAATTACAGCCACTTTCCTATACAACTTACATTTTTGTTACTACAGAACTCAATTTTTTGTGTTTTATCCTATTCTACCTTCAATCCAGTGGATTCTACATCCAAGTAGATCATACTATGGACCCTTTAACTTCACAGTTCATTGACTTCCGGTTTTATCCATATAAAAAGCATACCAACAAGTTTACACTGGCTTTGTCTTTTTCACTTTAATCTCTTCACCCAGTCCTCCACAAGCCTTCAACTGGAAGTTCTTCCATAAGTAGTTTCCATTCCCCTCTGAATTCACTCATATTAGACTCTTTTTCAGTCAAAATGCTACTACTGGCCACTAGCCTGTGGTTCCCACCAGACTTTAGCCTTCTTTCATTTCTAAAAGGCTAATGGCCACCCTTATTCACTCTGGTGATCTTCTAGTAATATTGGTGGAAGCCACTCTTATCACATACTCTATAACCCCACACCTCTACCAAAGCAGCCATCCTTTTAGTCATTAGTCCTCTCATAACTGCCATATCCAATTACCTTTCAACTGTCTTGTGAATATGTTATATTCCCAACTAGGCTATTAGATTATTGATATCAAAGACTAAATTTTATACATTTGTCTAATCCCATAAGAACTGGCACGTTGCACAAGTGCAGAATTGTTTTTGAGTGAATGAATTGATAAGTGAATGGATGGATGGATGAGTAGATGGATGGATGATTGGATCCCCCTAAAATCATTAAGAACTTAGTTTCTCCATCTTACCTCACTTCACCTCACTCCAAGTCATGCTGGTCGAACAGCTTTTAGCACTATACTGAAGCAATGTTAAGCCCTGCTCAACTCAATCCTTTTCCCAATGTAATTGATTTCTTATTAACAACTTTGGTCGTGCACCCTGGAGAACTAGGGCAGACTACAGAAGCCTATCTTGATTTAAGGGTAAGAGAAAAAAATGACTTGTTCTCAGCTGAGGTTACTTTCACATGATTTTGCTTCTCCACCTGCAGAGCTTAAGGTTACAAGATGGTATGAGTGACCATTGCCCCCAGATGCCTCCTTTGACCCACATGGTGATATATCTGAAGTTTGGTGGCTTCAATGGTTCTTCTAAGGGAAAGATTTATGATATCAGAGGAGCCCAAGTATGCACATATTTGCATTTTACCTTTTGGACAGAGTAGTTAGAGAACAGATGAGGACTCAGAAGTTACCTTGTTATTGCAATGGTTACCTTGCTATACCACAGTTTTGTGTTTGGCTTTTTGTTTCTTCCTGTGCCATGGCTTGGGTTACAGTGCAGCAGGCCTGTCCACAGCTTAGTATACCTGCTTTCATTCCTCTAAAATAAGAATTATATTTATATTTTGGTTCATTTCTATGGTACCTCAGAGAATATTCTGCTTGCATTTGATATTTAGCAAATATTATTTTTGTCTTCCTTTGCCATGCAGTTGTTTTCTCAGCACTTTATAAAATGTGTCAGTCCTTAGAACATAAAAACTAACTGAAATTCTTCCATTTTGTTCCTTATACACCTCTTCCCAAGACTATTCATAGGCAGATTGACCATAGCAGAGCTCCCCTGATCCATCCAAGGAAAGGTGACTTCCCTTCGCTTAGTCCTTTTCCTTCCTCGCACATAAATTCCCAGGAAGAATCCAAACTACTGCTTCTTGGAAGATTATCTATACCACTCCCCTACCAGGGAGTAAAAGGTCACAGTTTATGTGAAATCAGTCATTTAAAGGAATAAATTAAATTTCAGCCTCAAATCTAAAGGTCAACCGTTCAAACTTCCTGACATAAAATATATTCACTGCTTTCTCTTATTGTTGTAAAAGACTGTGTTTCCAGTTGTTGCCTACTCAGTTCTCACTCATGGAGACCCATGTGTGTCAGAGTAGAACTATGCTTCGAAGGGTTTTCAATGGCTGATTTTTTGGAAGTAGATCACCAGGCCTTTCTTCCAAGGCACCTCCGGGTAGACTCAAACCTCCAGGCTTTTGGTTAGCAGCCAAGTGTTTAACCATTTGTGCCACCCAGGGACTCTGTTATAGAATATAGTGTAGTGTATTATTAAGCAGAACAATGGAGTCACGCAGAGCTGGGTTCAAATTCTAGTTCTTCCTACTACCAGTCAAACTTCAGTATCCTCATCTGAAGATGCTATTAACACCAACCACCTTACAAGATCTTCATATTATGTATAATTATTTGTAAAGCATCTTGCAAATAGCAAGAGTTCAGTAAATGAATGTAGTTATCATCTCCTTTTAAAAATGTGACCTGTAGGGGCGAAAATAGTGATCAAAATTTGGCCTCCAAATCTAGCTCTCAAGTTGCCGGGCAGAATGCTTTAAAACTAGCAGCAACAGATTGCTGCTGTCTTTGGGACATGATCTTTCTGTTCAGATGTCTCCTGGAGAAGTCCCATGTGTGGCTCTGTTATACTTAACCAGTGAAAATGTCAAGTGATGTTCAACTGGCCATGACTGGACTATTTATAGTCTTTTTCAGAAGGTCTCCAAAGTGCTTAATTGAATATCTTCCCAAATAGTGCTTGCAACCCTAATATGTGCACCGACACTAAGCTCATCTCTCAACGTGTTCTAATAAGTACAAATTTTGATTGACATTTCCTGAATGTGCCTTCAGTTTTACAAATTCAAGGTTGCAACTAGGGAAGGTGGAAGTGTTTCAAAGCAAACATCACTAAACCAAACTTGGGGAGTCCCGAGCTCCCTCTTGTAATCGCTGTGCTTAAATGAACTTTTAACCATCTGTCAGAAAGTCAATAACTATCAGCACCCCAGAACACATACTAGATATCAAAGGATGGACCCAAAATCATAGACAGGAACCTATTTGTAATTTTCACATGGCAAAAATGGGAAAGGCTGGTGTAAACACTGATTTGTGGAGGAAATTTGTGGAGAACGTGGGCAAGCTCAAATGTGTTTGTAAAAATGCATTAACAATTCAGGGAATCTAAGTAGCAACAGATGTCAGAGGAAATGGTCCGTGCTCTTGCCAGGTCTCATGCAATTAATCATATTTGTAGCCAATTTGTATTTTTGAATCTTTAAGTAGCTCGTCTATCCCAAACTGACAATTATGCTCAGATAATAGCCATGAAATTCAGTAATTACCACCTTGGACAAATAACTCAAACAGAATAGCCTAAAAAATGCAATAACCTTTTCATCTAAAAAGGGTGGTATTATATGTGTGAGATAATTTATAAACTCTTATTAGAGGTATTCCTTTGGTATTGTGGCTGACTAACTCTTATAGGGAAACCCTGGTGGCATAGTGGTTAAGAGCTATGACTGCTAACCAAAAGGCCAGCAGTTTGAATCCACCAGGTGCCCCTTGGAGACCCACTGGGGCAGTTCTACTCTGTTCTATAGGGCCACTATGAGTTGGAATTGACTGGATGGCAATGGGTTTGGTTTTTTTTTTTTTTTTTAAACTCTTGAGGGTGCTTTCTCCAAACCGTGACATCATAGTAGCCAAAACTTGTATAAAACGCTAGGTTTTATTGAGGGCTCACTATATGCCAGGCACAATAAAAACAATTTGCATGGATTATTTCATTTCATTCTCACAAAATCCCTCTGAAGTAAACTAGTATCTGTATTTCAAATGAAGAAATAAAGGCCAGAGGGTGGCTAAGTAACTTTGAAAAGGTTGCATATCTAATAAATATCAGAAACTGTGTTATGAATCCCTAGGAACTGTGATTCCTGTGTTCTTGCATTTAGGCGCTGTACATAACAATCTCTCTAATTTACGAGTTGCCATCTTGTCAGTCTGGACTCATGCCAAACCCGTTTGTGTCAGGGTAGAACTGTGCTCTGTAAGGTTTTGAATGGCTGATTTTTCAGAAGTAGTTCACCAGACCTTTCTTCCGAGGTGCCTCTAACCTTTTGGTTAGCAACCCAGTCCATTAATCTTTTGCACCTCCCAGGGTCTCCTCTCTAATCTACAAAGCATGCCTATCTACAGGTTACGTATTGTTCTCATAACAATCCAGTCTGCAGATAAGTAAGTTCATGTGAAAAGGTGTGAGGCTCACACAGCTTGCTAGTGGAAAAAGTAAGACACAGGTCCAAATTTGTTTCAAGTCACCTAAAATTATTATGGAATTAGATCAATCTGCCTTAAAAAATACATGTTTATTTTAGTTAGATCCATTACATACATATGTAGCATTGATTATAAATTAATTATATACTGGATAATTCCCAGATTCAACGACGTTTCACCAACTTTATTGTTACTGCCCGCTTAGTCAAAGCCATCATCCTTCCTTACGTGAACTTTCCTCCTCTCATTCACTTGTAACAGCAGTTCTTTGAGGTCAGAGATCTTTCTGAGAAGGTAGTGTAAGAAATGAACTTTGTCCTCCAGGAAAATAAACGTACATGTACTTCCACACACACTGGCTTGTGCACAATTTAGCATGAAGTGTCATGCACCCTCCCAAGTTAAGACTTCCTCCCTTAAGTTTTTAACCCCTGCTCTACAGACTGTTAGATGCACAACGACCATAGTGATACTTAAAATAGAAGCCATGCTGCTCCTTCACTAAGAACTTTTCAGTGACTCTCAGCCTCACTCAGAACAGAATCTGAGATGAGACACCACATTATCTGGCTCCAGGGTACCTCCAGGCGCCTCATTTACTACTTTCCTTCAATCACTTCACTCTGGCCACAGAGGCATTCTTGCTCATGTATAAGTGAAGCTGACTTCCACCTAAGGTCTTTGTTCTCATTATCCCCTCTGCCTAGAAGGCTCTTCCCACAGATACCCGTTAATGCTGAGTCCTTCACTTCATCCAGATCCTGAAATGCCATCTGATCAGAGAGGCATCATTCTCCATCCTCTTCTCAGATGTATCTCCATCTCATCAGTTATCACTATTTTTCAGTTCATGTATTTCTTTGCATCTTAATTCCTGTCTCCAAATACCCTGATCATCAGCTCCGTGGGTCCATGAACACTGTTGTGTTCACTGCTGTAATCCAGTAACTAGATCATCGTTGGCATTGATCCATAGTGGGCGCTCATGTAGTCTCTGTGGAATAAAAGAATGAACTACAGAGAGGACTATTAGTAAGTGTGGTACAAAGTATAAACCCAAATGAGTGTCTTCCCAGTCAAATTAACTACTTTTTAAAAAGACACTGATATTTATTTGTCCTCGGAGCTAGTTCAGAATTAGCTCTTAAATCATTCGTGAATTTAGTTTCATTACATTGTAGTCATTTCAGATTTTTTTTTTTTTAAATGCAAGATATATTGTTTAGATTCCTCACCAGATATATCCCTGGTTGGCCGTTTTACTCACCAGGTGTATCTGTGGTTGATTTTTCATCCGAAATCTAATTGGCCTTCAAAAGGGAAGATTATATTTCAGGTGCCAAGGTAAATGGTGCTGTACTTGTTGGACTGCGATCAATAGTCCTATCTGCAAATTCTTATATATCAAAAAAATATTGTTGCTCTTGGAGTTTGTTCGTCTGTCAGAAATCCAATACACTTTTGAAGGAAAATCAAGAAACCATTCCCTCTGTTTCCTCTTCTATGATATATGACATTGAAGACTGGTTCAAAAAATTCTAAAAAGGACAGAAAAGAAGCATACTATTGAGCCAAGATAAACTTTAGTAAATAATAAAATTTTATGATTTCAGTACCTACAAAGATCATTGATAGTATCCAAATAAAATTTTATTCAAACTTTTTTATGCAGAAGTTCATATGTGACTTGCTTACATGAATTCCTTCTGCATTGGGCTTGGCTGTTACAAGAGGTCATCAGGAAAGACCAGTTGATGGAAAAGGACATCATGTTTGGTTAAGTAGAGGGTCAGTGAAAATGAGGGAAACCTTCAATGAGATGGATTGACACAAAAGTCAAAAAAATGGACTCAAGCAGACTAAAGATCATGAAGATGATACAGGACTGGACAATGTTTTATTCTGTCATACATAAGGTCTCCAGGAATTGGAGCTCACTTGTTGCCAACTAACAACAAATAGACAATAGTAGACAAATATACTATGTAGTTAATCTCTGCTTATCCATTCTACAAATTTTATGGAACATCAGCTATGTGCCAGAAGCGTTACTAGATTCTGGGGATATAAAGTTGAGTGAGACTTATCATTGTTTAGAAGGGAAGAGAACATAGAAAGAAGTGCAATGTATAATGTATTTTGGGAGTGGAAATGTACAAAATGGTATAGGGGCACAAGAGAACAGGAGTCTAAGGCTTCCAAGAGAAGTTAAGAGCAGAATAGAGATTTTGAAGGTGACATTTGAGCTGAGTTGTGAGGAATGCTTAAAACGTTACCAAAAAGGAAGGCATTCTGGGGAAGGAAATGGCCATCAGGGCAAGGGAAATACTTGGAAAGTCTTGGTGTAGATGGAGAGTACTGTGTACGGGTTAAGCCTACAAGGATAAGTGACGTTCTTATATGCAATGTTGGAGTCCCTGGGGGTGCAAATGATTAAAGCACTCAGTTACTAACCAGAAGGCTGGAGGTTTGAGTCCACCCACGGGCATCTTGGAAGAAAGGCCTGGCAATCTATTTCCAAAATATCACACATTGAAAACCCTATGGAGTACGGTTCTACTCTGATGCACATGGGGCCACCATGAGTTGGAGCTGACTTTGCAGCAACTGGTTTTATATGCGATGTTAACAGTTGTGATGAGCAATCCAAGTTTAGGAAGCAGGCAAGTGACTGCTTCAGAACCGTGTTTTAACAAGTCCCTTTCTGGGAGCAAAGTGGAACATGGTGTATAGGGAGGATGAGGCTGTGTTGGATCTTAGTACCTGACCTGCATTTCTAAACAGGAGTTTTGTTAAGGAGCTAGGCATTTTTATCCACAGACTCACTGTAAATATCAAATATCATGCCTCCCACACTGCACTAGACTCCACATTCCTAACGGTGAAGTACTGAGTCTTATTCATCTTTATTTCTCCAGAGCTTAGCAGAGTTCCTGGAACTGTAGGTGCTTAATAAATAATTTTTGAATTGAAAAAAACTTGTGTTGTATTTTTAATGCAGTGAACTCCCAAACTCTGTTGTACAACCAAAGATGGAGATAAGCCTTACATTGGTGTTCAGTAGCCCATCTTTGATAAGATGCAGCTATGCTGGCACTCATGACTCAAGACAGCTGTTGGAAAGTGCAGAGAAAGCACTTCAGGCCACCTTGGTCTGCTTATCCTCCTCAGCAGGGTAAAACCATAAGAAATAGTCCAATTAGTGGCAACGTTGAATTTCTATTCGATCTGACTCCCTTAATATTCTAGCTCTACTAGATTCAGTGAATAGAACAATGCAAAGAAACCTGGCAAGATTTCCCTGAAAAGGCGGCTGGAGTAATTGTTGGGAAAATTGGCTAAGAAAATAATTGAATGTGTCATTTCGTGCATCTTCCAGCAGCTTACTCAACAGCGTAGGCAATAAGTCCTGCCCACCTCTTTACTGCTAACCCTACTCAGATCTATCTAAATTAGTTCAATTGATGGTTAATTTTTAATTGTTTTAGTAAACATGAGAGAAGTTTAGCTATCACTGTGCACATACTGTAAACCAATACACAGTATATACTAACAGCTTTATCCACATTACCTCTTTTAATCTTTCTAACAAACCTAATTGTCAGCACCTGCACTGATAATAACCCCCCATGTGGGCTTTTGACAGCCATCACAACCACTTTCAAAGGCTTTTAAATCCCCTGCCTTCAAAGCAAGGCTTTGAACCAGTTCATTCCAGTTTGCACTGTGCTGAGAATTTGCATTTCTAAAAAGTTCACAGGCGATACTAATGCTGCTGATTAGGGTCCAGTTCTGATCAGACTGAATCAGAATCCACATTTTAACGAGATCACCTGGTGATTCTTATGCATAATAAATTTCAAGAACCACTACTCTACTAGTGAGTGGTTCTCAGAATTGGTCCCTACTCCCTAATCAGTAGTATTAGCATTGCCTGGTACCTTGTTAGAAATGCAAATCTCAGCAGGAGTGTGAACCAGAATGAACCGGTTCTAAGCCCTGCTTCAAAGCTTAGTGAATATATTCTTTTGAGAACAAAAGTAAAAGGCTATGGAACTAAAATCCTGAGAGATTAAGTTGGGCAAGGCCATGTGGGTAAGAAGCAAGACCAGGGCTCAAACACCAGCAAGTCTGACTCAAAACTCCACGGCTGTCAGACCTGAATGCATTTGAATCACTGGGGGTCTTGTTAAAATGTATATTATGATTCAGTAGGTCTGGGGTGGGGTCTGAGATTACAAGGACCACACTTTAAATATTTAGTATTGGAGCCCTGGTAGTGCAGTGGTTAAGAGCTCAGGCTGCTAACCAAAAGATCAACAATTTGAATCCACCAGCCGCTCCTTAGAAACTCTATGGGGCAGTTCTACTCTGTCCTATAGGGTCACTATGAGTCAGAATTGACTCGACGGCAATGAATTTGGATTTTTTGCATACCACACCCCATCTGTCAGTTTGTCGTACTGTGGTGGCTTGCATGTTGCTCTGATGCTGAATGCTGTGCCAACGGTATTTCAAATACCAGCAGAATCACCCATGGTGGACAGGTTTTGGCAGAACTTCCAGACTAAGGCAGACTAGGAAAAAAGGCCTGGTGATCTACTTCTGAAAATTAGCCAGTGAAAACTTTATGGATCACAACAGAATATTGTCTAATACAATGCTGGAAGATGGCACAGGACCAGGCAATTTTGTTTTCTTCTGTTATGCATAAGGTCACCATAAGTAGTATAAAAGAGCAAAACCTTGTACTCTGTTAGGATTAAGAACAAAGAGTTTTATTGAGGAATAATACAACTCTAGTTGGGGAGCACAAAGCAAAAGTACAAAATGGTCTGAAGCTTGGTTGCAAGAAGGGTTTTTATACTGGAGATTCAGCGTGGTCAGTACGACCACAAGCGTGTTCTTTTCAACTATTTTCTACATATCAGCTGATCTACAGACTTCCTGGAGCGAGCCCATATCTCTAAAGAACAGGGGGCTATTTGCACAAGCATTCTTTCCAAGAACAGCTGCAGTTCTGCCTTCCCCCTCCCCATCCTCTCTGAGTGTGGATTAACCCATTACTTTGAGCTCAGCTCAAAAACCTCTTAGTTTTCAGATCTGCTAGCACATTTCCCGTTTTGATCAAGCCTCCACTAGGGGCCGCTGATCACATCACCCACAATAAAGTCACCTTTCTTCTGCAAGGGCTTTTATCTGCCTTTTAATAAGGGGCTGACTCTTCACCTTGCCATGCTAATAGAGCTCATCTTCAGGGTGAGCTAGGTTAGTTCTTACTGGGGTAGCAAATATGGCCACATTTGAGGAACAATAGCAAGGGTCAATGTGCAATGCTTTAGAGGGAAAGAAGGGAAGAAACAAAAGGCTAGCCACTACAGAGCGTAAGTTTTTTCAAGATACATAGTTCTTTGCATAGCAAGAGGGGCTTTATCCTGATTACAAGCATTAGACAAGTATTTCATTAGTCCTATGATTAAAATTATAATGATCAAAAAAGAATTAGTGCATTGTAATAATGAGCATAACCAAGAACCAATGCCATTGGGTAACCAACTGAAGATACCAAAAAAAAAAAAAAAAAGGAGAGTCAGGCATCGGAGGCATTGAATGCAGCCAAGTAGCTCTCTGGAGGATTTTCCTGATATCTTTTCCTGCTTCTCCTGAAGCATTCACCCAGGTGCAGCAAGAGGAGTTAGCAATGGCACAGACCCCTCCTTGTTGAGCTAAAATAAAATCAAGAACTATTTTCCAGTGCAACCTTAGCAAGAGATTCTAAGGATCTTGGCTGAGCAGCCATCCCATCTGCAACGTCTTCGGCAATTTAAGCTGTTGTGGTAGACAGATTTCAAACGGATTTTCAAGTTGGGGAATGCCATAATTGGGCAGGGGTGCTCAAAGGAAGACCCCCCCAGTCCAGGTTTGTCAAGTCTTGGATTGTTGTTTAACACATTATCCCTATTATCTTGAGTAAGAATTTTCAGGCTGCTAGTTTTTTTTTTTTTTTTTTAGTTTAGTCCAATAAAGTCTTCTAGGTGGTGTAGTGGTTAAGAGCTACAGCTGCTAACCAAAAGGTCAGCAGTTCAAGTCCACCAGGCACTCCTCAGAAACCCGGAGGGGCAGTTCTACTCTGTTTTCTAGGGTCTCTATGAGTCTAAATTGACTGGACGGCAACAGGTTTTTGGAAACCCTGGTGGCGTAGTGGTTAAGTACTACGGCTGCTAACCAAGAGGTCAGCAGTTGGAATCCACCAGGTGCTCCTTGGAAACTCTATGGGGGCAGTTCTACCCTGTCCTTTAGGGTTGCTATGAGTCGGAATCGACTTGACGGCAGTGAGTAATCCAATATAAGGAGACCTGGTGGCACAGTGGTTTAAGCGTTTGGCTGCTAAACAAAAGGTCAGCAGTTCAAATTCACCAGTCATTCCTTGGAAACCCTATGGGGCAGTTCTGTTCTGTCCTACAGGGTTATTATGAGTCAGAATCGACTCGGCAGCAGCGGGAGTCCAATGTATACTTTTATTGTAAGAATGGATATCCAGGGGCACTCCTAGTAAACCAAATGTGCATTGACCTCTCATTCTCTATCTCTTCCAAGCAGGGCCATGCCCAAGCATAGGGCTTATCATCAGGGTTTGTTTCCTTTATCGTGTTATAATTGGATTTTCTACATAAGAACACATAACCCCAGGGAGCATAAAACATACCATTTCCTGTATTTCCCCTTCCTGTGTGGGAAGGAGATAGTTCTATTGGCCTGCTCAAACCAGCTTTCAGTAAGAGAATTGTTACAAACAGATAATCATCCCAGTCTTGCAGGGCTCCAGAGCTTAGTGCAGAGAGGGGACAAATTGTTAAGATCTGTCTTGGTTTCTTTTAAGCAATATGGTAATTGGGTTGTCTTCAGAGACAAACTATCAAAATATCTAGGGGAATCAGCATTTTGGATTGGGAGATCCTTTTGGCAATATTACAGAAGTCAACTAGAACTGCATCAGAGACCAGGAAGGTTCCTATAGTTGGAACAATTCCATCTCCATTCTACAACATGGGTCAGATTAAAGCAGGATATATGAGGCCAAGCCAACATTCCAGGGCAGTGCCATAGGCGCACACACATATGGCTTGTTTAAAGGTTGCATTAAAATTAACATTAGCCTCAGGTACAAAACTATAATTTGATACAGGAGACACCAGTGGATCTGAATTTTTGTTCTCAGATCGTAGGTAGGGGTGGCAGATCCAATATTCAGTCTAATTGCTAGTGCTCCTCATTGATTGGGCTAACCAGACAAGTACATTTTTATCCATTACCTGAGAGGAAAGTACCAAAAGAGACGAATGAAGCTCAGATAGACTCTCATACTGAGCCACTTACTAAGGAAAAAGTCCACAAGTAAAGCTAACAACATAAGAATAATTACAATTATAAAGTCCACAAAGTTCGGCCAGATGCATGAAATCTTGTCCTGGGATCTTGGAATCAGCTGTCTACCTCATATGTCTGCTTCTGGCCACTAAAACCTAAATCCATTACCATTGAGTCACTTCTGATGAACAGTGACCCTATAGGATAGAGCAGAACTACCCTGTAGGGTTTCTAAGGCTGTAAACCTTTACAGCAACAGACTGCCACATCTTACTTCCATGGAATGGCTGGTGGGCTTGAACTGCCAACTTTTGGTTAGCAGCCAAGTGCTTAACCACTGCACCACCCGGGCTCCTCTCTGGTGATTTTTAGTTTTCCACAGGTTGACAAGTCCACAGAGGTGTGTTAGCCCTTTTTAGCTGAGAGGAATGAATTTAAGCTTGTCTTCTTTTAGTTTCGCAGCACACGAATTGGTATTGCCCCTTCAGTAAGGCTGTAAAGAGTCTTTTAGTTGATGTCGTCTCTAATATACATTTCCACTGGCCAATGTAATAGTCAACATTTACTTGAACTGACCACTGTTATAAACCTGTCGCGACATAGAGCTTTTGGTCCTCCCCACTTAACCCCTTTTAAAGACTATGATCTCATTGCTATTTTAATAGAAAGTGTATCACTCATGTAACATTTTGCAGTAAAAAATTCACTGCTCTTTTTTCCATCTTATGAATAAATCCACCAAGATTGATCTAGTATTATAAAATTTTCAAAACATTTCATTGTGACTTTTCCAACTCATTATTTGCCAGTATTATAAACCATGGCAAATAAAGTTCACGTCTTCTCATGCCTTCTATAACTTACTACACACCCTTAAGTTTAGCTTCTATTATCATTCATATTCTGGCACAACCATTCTACTTTAAAACAGAGCTACTCTTTTTTCCCCTTAAAAAAGAAAACTTATTACCAGTCATTTTGCTTTCCCTCTTGCTTTTCCCTCTTGCTAAAACTTTCAGCTTAGTTCTTAAGGTGGTCTTCCATGAAGTTTCAGAGTTGTCAAGAGTTTGTCATAGATCACTGAGAAACAATACTTGAGTTATTTATCCAAAGATCTTAAAGGTAAAAACCTTAGCTTTTTCCAAAGCCAAGTGGCTTGTTTTTTGACATGGTAATTTATTCTGCCAAATCCTTGCCTTCCAGACATATGGTACAAAGAATAAAATTAAAGTTTCAAACTAGGAATTAAAGAAAATTTCGTTAAGAGCAAGAAGCTAAATTCTTTGCTATTTGACATTAAAGCTGTTAAGAGTTCTCATAAATTAACCTATCAAACTTTTAGCTGCAGTGAATAAAAATTTTGACCATATTAAATAAATTATCTTTTAATAAGCCTTTTAAATTTCTTGTCATTGTTACATATCTCTTATAGTACAACCCTTTAAGTTGCAAGAATGAACACACTCATTACCAGACCTAAATGTGCATATATGTACACATATATACCTTTTTTTTATGGCATAAGAAGAGCCTATGACGTTGTTATCGTTAGGTGCTTTTCAGTCATTTCCAACTGATAGCAACCCTATGTACAACAGAATGAAACACTGTCCATTTGTGTGCCATCTCCTATGTTTGAGTCCATCACTGCAGCTACTGTGTCAGTCCATCTTGTTGAGGGTCTTCCTCTTTTTCACTGACCCTCTACTTTACCAAGCATGATGTCCTTCTCTAGAGAGCCTATAAACCTCCAATATAATAAGTCACTATCAACTCAATTTAATATCAGTAAGTTACCTAAAAATTTTAGAAATTAATTTAAAGCTATATATTACAAAACATAATTACTGTTGAGGTAAAGTTTGTCTAAACAGTTTATATTTGCATTTTAACCTTTGCCATTTCTTATATTTTCTCAATCTAACTTTAGATTTGTCCTTTTTTTTTTTTTTTTAATGGTGATCTACCCAATTTCTGGTAACTGTATTAAGATAACACTTTTTTTTTATTTTAGACCTCATTAATGCTCACATTATTTATCTTATTTTCTTTTGTCTTACAAAGGTTTTTACCTGTTTGGGAGGGGTTTTTTCAAAACCTTCTCTGGAGCAATGTGGGTCTCAGAGGCTCATTATCAAGAAAAAGTCAGTTAATCTCAATTCATTTGCATGTATTTAAGTTGTCATAGGTATTTTGAAAGACAAGGGGTAATTAAATTCTTTCCTTCTAATTTTTATGATTTTTTTGGTAAGCAGTTTAGCCTTTCTTCATGTTCCAGTTGTTTTTTTCTGGTTGAGCTCATTGTTTGGTGTTCTAAAAGTCTTTCTAAAGTTAATTCATGAAAATGAGAGTCATCAATAAACAAATCTGGAAAATCTCTTTCCTTATTCATCGTAAGGGCAACAGTAATTTGAGAAGCAGCTTGTTTAGCTGCCCCATATGCAAAGTTGCTTCCCTTAATTTCCTCAGTCTTAATTATTTGTGAAAGTCAGAAGACATGGGCAGAGTTGGCAGAGCCCCCAATCATCTGCCGTGGGGTATGGTCAGTGTTTCGTTTCAGAGTGCCTTCGTTGCATGAGAGTTGTCTTGTGGCTGGTGGGCAGCACAATGCTCTGGCCCATCTCGTGTCCTAGCTTATCCTTTTGCAGGTGTCTTTCTGTTGGTGGCTATCACCCTAGAGACTGTTTAAGATGCTCGGACCTGTGCCCACATATTTGTGGCCAAAAGACTCTGGGATTCCTTTGTAACAACAATATGAAATCTGGTTTCATTCCTTCTGAACCCAATTTCATTTTGCTGGCTAGAGACCTAGTTTCTTATTTTGAACATATTAGTCTTTTTAATTATAAAGTACTTAAAAGTGACCATTGATTTAACAAAGTGTTGTTAAGAAGCTCAAACAAAAATCCAAATACAAATAATCAAAATAGGCATTCCATTGAGACTGTTTTAATCCAGGAGCCTTGATTCTCTAATTTACTGGGCAGAAGACCCAAAGAACTTCAAAGTGGCCACTGATTTTCCAAATTATCTTTAGTAAGGATATGCCAACTGAGGAGAAATTTGCACGTTAAGGGGCCAAAGTTCTTATTCATGTAGTAGGCAGGAGTCTCAGAAGGTGGCTCCATGCTGCCCCTAAATTTGGCATTCCCCAGTCTCCCATAGGATAGTGAAAAACTTACTTACAAGCACAAAATAAATCCTGCAATAAAACTCGAAGAGCTTCTAACGTAAGAGAGTGATGTTTGGATTCAAGAGGTTATTTACCTTGAAATGACTCCCAAAAGGTCACGAGGAGAGCCCAAACAGCCTGGCTGGTATCAAAGCCTAAATCCTAAATATCTAGGGAGTCATTATCATTAAATGTGTTATTAAATTTCTCCCTCCACATAAAGAAACTTTGGAATGAGAGGTTGTGCGTTCCAATTAGGTATTATAGTCCCACATACAAAGTAGATCTATGATCTTTTTTCTTTAATGTAAAGTTTTTAAAAAATCAAAATGGAGGAATGTGAAATTAATGTTGGATTCAGAAGTCAAGAGATTATATCAATAATAATATTGATAAACTTAACTGTTAAACTTTATGGAATAAAGTTGTAAAGTACTGTTCTAAGTGATTTACATGTATTAACTTAATCCTTATGAGAGTTATATGCTGTGAGTACTATTTTCATGTCCATTTTGCAGATGAGGATAACCAGTTGCTGGCGGGTAGACTACAACTTGTAGCAACCCCTTGTGTGTCAAAGTAGAACTGTGCTCCTTGAATTTTTCAATGGCTAATTTTCCAGAAGTAGATAAGCAGAGCCTTCTTTCAAGGTGCCTGTAGAACAACTCAAACCTCCAACATTTTCATTAGCAACCAAGTGCGTTAACCGTGTGCACCAGCCAGGGACTCCACAGATGAGGATACTGAGGTATAAAGAGGTTGAATAACTTCAAATTTATGCAGCTAAAGTACAGATAAAGTACAAATTCGAATAGGTGCTCAGTATTCAGAACCCACATGCCTATCCACTAGTCATGAAAGAAATTGTTAATCCACACAGAGTCTGCAATATATAAATAAGCATAGGCTTTTAATTCTCCCCACATCCCTATGAGATACATGGTGTTATCCCACTTTAGAAATGAAGAAATTGGAACTTAGGATCAGGCCCCATATTATCTGTTAGCATTGGTAACTTAATCTCTTTAAGTCTCAATTTCCTCACTTGTACAATGGGATAACACCAAGTATCTCAAAGGATTTGGGGGAGATTTAAAAGCAAAACATATATGTAAAGTGATTGGCAAGTAGTAGAGTCTCTCTAAATAGCCTTTTATTGAAGGTATCATCTAAATCTAAGTATTTTCCAAATTGAAGTAGCCAGTCTACATTGAAAATACTTAGTCTAATCCTTTTTTATCAATATAATGTATTTGTGCAAGGAAGATGCTGTGGAAATAGAGTAAAGTGTGTATATATATATATATATATACACACACACATACATATATATGTATATATATATGCAGATGAGTTCAAATTAAATTAATTTCCAATTCCATGACTCTTCGTTGGGAGTTAGAATCTTCACTCTAATGCAAGATTATGCAAAACATGATTGATACCTGAATGCAATTTTTAAGACCAAGAAAAGGTCAGCAACTCTTTTATCTCCTAAATTTCATACAAAAATGCATCATTTCAGACGCGATGCTCAAATCTTAGATACAATGGATGATTATTTTGGAAATGACAGAATTAAACTGCACTCTGCTTCTCTTTAAATTATTAACTATAAAATTAATAACTGTAAAATCATTAACTATAAAATAGCTTGTGTTTTCTCTCTAGCATTGTCATCTCAAGCTCATTAATATACTCCTTTTATTTCTTGCAAAACTTATGTCAGTTTGATTAAAGCAGGACATAAGTTCAACAGTGTGAAATAGAATTGACGTCATTTTGTCAGATGGTACCTTCGCCTGGAATCAAAAAGCAGCCTGTGCCATGTAATCCAAATTTGGAATGTGTTTCTTTAGCCAGCCTAAGGACCACACGATATTATGCATGCTTCTTTTAAAAAGCTTCCATTTTTTCATTGGCTAAATTTTATTTAGAATGGTAGTTGTTTCTGCTGGTCCTCTTGTTTTGCCTTTTCCATCTGTCATTTCTGTTATTAAAATGAGAGAAAATACATAAAGCTATCATTTGGGGTTGTTTTATCTCTTCTTGTTCCAGAAATATATTTTATTAACCTTTGAATCTTTGTGTTTGCTTTAACAATACAGTGAGTGTTCTATGTTCTTATGGTAAATACTGTTTTTCCTGTGATGAAAGTCCTGAGGCAGGTGTTTTTCAAACTTGTACATCAGTGCACAAAAGTTACCAAATAGGAGTATATTCATAAACCTTTAATAAGATATTTTATTGAAGACCATCTCAATGAGGATATTGTCAAAAGCCGGTACAGGACTCTATGAAAACACTCATGGGAAAAAGATTTGGTGTTGATGAGACTTCAACACATAGTATAGTTAATGTCTAAAGTGTGTAAACCTGCTTAAATAGCCATAGTCATGTACTAAGTGACATGGAACCATGACAAAGAAATATGTAGATTTTAGAAACCCAAAGGTTATACAATTTAATACAAAATGGCTAGACCTCACTCTCTATGCTCAAGGTCTTGGAAGGAGCCAATGTAAATGAGAGGCCCTGAAGTTCAAATTTCATAGCTTCACAGTGAATCTGTCTTTTGACCTTCGGTGAGCAGAGGGGGGAGAGGTGGGTGGTGATTGTGCCCCACCTACATAAGTCAGTATCCCAAATTCTAATTCCTAGTTTTCAAATACTCCTACCTCATGCTCCAACCTTTTTGTTTTTGTTAGATGTCATTGAGTTGATTTTTGACTCATAGCAAACCTGTGTGACCATAGGGTTTTATAGGCTGTGAAGCAGATTGCCAGATTTTTCTTCTGTAGAGCTACTGGGTGGGTTAGAACCACTGGCCCTTCAGTTAGCAGCTTAGTGTTTAACCATTGCACCATAAACCTGTCTAAATGTTGGTAAGGCTTAAAATCATGGACCCTAATATTTTCATAGAATTCTGCAACCACAAGGACTCAAGCTTCTAAGTGCAGTACAATAACTGATTCTATTTTTTAACCAATAGTGCTAACATTAAACACTTCCAGACACTGTGTTGAAAACTTGACTGAATTATATAATTAAATTTTCTCAGCAGTGGGGAAGGAAACATGATTTTTTTCTGTGTTACCGATGAGAAATTGAGACTTGAAAACAGTTTAGGCAATTTGCCTAAGATCATTGGTTATTCTGTGGCAAAACCAGTATGTCTTGACATCATCACTTCTCTAACCCAAATTGCAGTACTGCTTCTGTGGTATGGAGTGAATATAGAAAGTAAAAGCAGAACTTGATAGACATTCCTAGTTGTGTGAAAAGCTTAAAATGTATGTAGTAGCATTCAACATTTTAAGATTTTCTAAGCCAAACTCGTGGCATTAACAGCAACGCATTTACCAAATAATGCATCCTAAGAGACCCTAACTAGAACTTCACCTTGGAAAGCAAGGGATATGGATCTAGATAAATGAGATAATGAACCCTCAAATATTCCACTGAAAGCTAATTCTTAAACAGGGAGTAGATTTTTATCTGTGAGACTGAACAACCTTAAGAGGAATTTAAGTGAATTCTCACAGGCTGGGATATGTGGTCAACTTCTCTAGGAATCCTTTTTCAAGGACTTTCAGAGTCTATCGAGGCCCAAGTACTTGGGCCTGGATCTTCACAAGGCTCACACTCTGGCCATCATGCCCATAGTGGAGACTCCAGGCAGAATCAGCATTGAGTGGGTGACAGCCTATGGATTTGATTTGAGGAGTCCTCAAAGATTATCTTCCTTAACAATTGAAATCCCCACAGTTAGAATCAGTAGAATAAGGCATTAACTTTAAATGATCCCCTGTTTAAAACATACATGCTATCTGGAAGTAGTAATCTATTAATGAGTAGATCAAAATGTGGCTACACCCTGAAAGAGTAGAACGTAGGGAAGGTAAATTTCATATGAGTGAGTGGAAGATATACATTCATTTAGTATATAGTTCTTGTATGTGGCTTTGCTTTAAGTAAGCAAGAGAGACGTGGTCACTGGGTCCAGTGGTGAGCAAGATATGTATGGTGCTCACCCTCTAGTGGAGGCTAAGAACAGGGAGACAGGAAGTTACAGTAGAATGTGATGAGAGCTTTGATGGGAGAAGCCAAGGGTGCTGTGGCACCTAATATAGCATGTGTGCTGGAGGTGGAGCAGGTGTTGACAAAAGATCAGAAAAGTAAGAGCCTAGAACCTTGGATGCTACCACAGGGGCAGACCAGCTAGAGCATTTCAGGGCCCTGTGTATATATGCAAATAAGGAAGTGAAATGGTCACAAAAAGAATAGTGGAAAGAATCTCTTTTCACTCCCAAATAGACCCTGATATTCCCCGCAAAACCTCCTGGAGTTAAGACTTACCAGACAGCAGAGGTATCCCTAGGGAGAAAAGGTAATGTGTAGAGGGACTGAGAAAAGTTTCATACATGGTGCTAGAGTATTAAGGAAATGCATCCCCAGATTATTTAAAATCTGAGTACTGGCATTAAAACAACAACAAAAAAAAAACTTTCGGGAGGCGGGGCCAAGATGGCGGACTAGGTAGACGCTACCCCGGATCCCTCTTGCAACAAAGACTCGGAAAAATAAGTGAATCGATCACATACGTAACAATCTACGATCCCTGAACAACAAACACAGATTTAGAGACAGAAAACGAACAAATACAGGGAAGCAGCGACTGTTTTCGGAGCCTGGAGCCAGCGTCCCAGTCAGGTAACCTTGGCGCCGGGCATCTGGCCCAGGGGAGCTGAACTCATAAATATTGTGACGGCGCAAACAAGGGGCGCAGCCCTACCCCCCTGAACTGAACCCGGGAGGGGGCCCAGCCGGTCCCTGTGGGCAGCGTGGCAACACAGCTGGTGGGAGAACTCCCTGGGAGGCAGTGACTGGTTTTGGAGCCGGGAGTGCTGCGTCCCAGCCGGGGAACCCTGGCGCCGGGTATTTGACTGGGCGCTGTCACGGCGCAAGCACGGGGCGCAGCCCTGCTCCCCTGAACTAACCCCGGGAGCAGGCCCAGCCAGTCCGTGGGGGCGGCGCTGCGATGCCGCTGGTGGGACGAGAAATCCCCGGGAGGCAGCGGCTGATTTTGGAGCCGGTAGTACAGCGTCCCAGCAGGGGAACCTTGACGTGAGGATTTGGACTGGCAGCAGAGGATCTTACTGTGGCTTCAGCGGGCCAGACCCCCAGGGGCAATCTCCACACAGCCAACACACATAGGCAACACGCCCTCTTGGGAATCTCAGTTATAATAGTCATTCCAAGCAAGACAAGCAACTCTGGCTATATTCCGAGGTGCTACTCTCCAATCTCTCTGATCCCTCCCCCACCCTCCCCAGTCGGCTTCATTAACATCGGAATTTCCTGAGCCAGAGGGAGAACAGCTCCGGCTCCACAGCGGCTTTGCTTCCCCCCCCCCCTTTTTTTTTCTTTTGGTCTTTTCCTAACCCACTCTTCCGGCCTGAGAGAAGGAACCACAAAAAATCCAGGGACCAAAAATCCATCCCTAATTGGACTAAAAACACAGAACCAGCTACAGCCAAGCATATATGATCCCAATCTCGGACTTTCATCCTTACAGGGAACAAGGTGGCGGTTTTAATCCAAAGGCAGTTCTGATAGGGATCTGACTGCATTTTTTTTTTTAGCGGAATTTCTGGAAAAACAAGTTTCCCAGTGATGGCTCGGAGACAGCAGTCGATATCAAACCACATAAAGAAGCAGACCATGACAGCTTCTACAACCCCCCAAACAAAAGGATCAAAATCTTTCCCAAATGAAGATACAATCCTGGAATTCTCAGATACAGAATATAAAAACTAATATACAGAATGCTTCAAGACATCAGAAACAGAATAAGGCAAACTGCAGAAAAAGCCAAGGAACACACTAATAAAACAGTTGAAGATCTCAAAAAGATTATTCAAGAACATAGTGGAAAAATTAATAAGTTGCAAGAATCCATAGAGAGACAGCATGTGGAAATCCAAAACATTAACAATAAAATTACAGAATTAGACAACGCAATAGGAAGTCAGAGGAGCAGACTCGAGCAATTAGAATGCAGACTGGGAAATCTGGAGGACCAGGGAATTAACACCAACATAACTGAAAAAAAAAACAGATAAAAGAATTAAAAAAAATGAAGAAACCCTAAGAATCATGTGGGACTCTATCAAGAAGGATAACTTGCGAGTGATTGGAGTCCCAGAACAGGGAGGGAGGACAGAAAACACAGAGAAAATAGTTGAAGATCTCCTGACAGAAAACTTCCCTGACATCATGAAAGATGAAAGGATATCTATCCAAGATGCTCATCGAACCCCATTTAAGACTGATCCAAAAAGAAAAACACCAAGACATATTATCATCAAACTTGCCAAAACCAAAGATAAAGAGAAAATTTTAAAAGCAGCCAGGGAGAAAAGAAAGGTCACCTTCAAGGGAGAATCAATAAGAATAAGTTCAGACTACTCAGCAGAAACCATGCAGGCAAGAAGGGAATGGGACGACATATACAGAGCACCGAAGGAGAAAAACTGCCAGCCAAGGATCATATATCCAGCAAAACTCTCTCTGAAATATGAAGGCGAAATTAAGATATTTACAGATAAACACAAGTTTAGAGAATTTGCAAAAACCAAACCAAAGCTACAAGAAATACTAAAGGATATTGTTTGGTCAGAAAACCAATAATATCAGATACCAGCACAACACGAGGTCACAAAACAGAACATCCTGATATCAACTCAAATAGGGAAATCACAAAAAAAAATTAAGATTAATTAAAAAAAAAAATGCTCATAACAGGGAATCACTGAAGTCAAAATGTAAAAGATCACAATAATCAAAAAGAGGGACTAAATACAGGTGGCATAGAACTGCCATATGGAGAGTGATACAAGGCAATATAGAACATTACAAGTTAAGTTTTTACTTAGAAAAATAGGGGTAAATATTAAGGTAACCACAAACAGGTATAGCAACTCCATAACTCAAGATAAAAGCCAAGAAACACGTAACAACTCGACAAACATAAAGTCAAACACTATGAAAATGAGGATCTCACAATTTACTAAGAAAAAGTCTCAGCACAAAAAAGTATGTGGAAAAATGAAATTGTCAACAACACACATAAAAAGGCATCAAAATGGCAGCACTAAACACTTATTTATCTATAATTACGCTGAATGTAAATGGACTAAATGCACCAATAAAGAGACAGAGAGTCTCGGACTGGATAAAGAAACACGATCCATCTATATGCTGCCTACAAGAGACACACCTTAGACTTAGAGACACAAACAAACTAAAACTCAAAGGATGGAAAAAAGTATATCAAGCAAACAATAAGCAAAAAAGAAGAGGAGTAGCAATATTAATTTCTGACAAAATAGACTTTAGACTTAAATCCACCACAAAGGATAAAGAAGGACACTACATAATGATAAAAGGGACAATTGATTAGGAAGACATAACCATATTAAATATTTATGCACCCAATGACAGGGCTGCAAGATACATAAATCAAATTTTAACAGAACTGAAAAGTGAGATAGACACCTCCACAATTATAGTAGGAGACTTCAACACACCACTTTCGGAGAAGGACAGGACATCCAGTAAGAAGCTCAATAGAGACACGGAAGACCTAATTACAACAATCAACCAACTTGACCTCATTGACTTATACAGAACTCTCCACCCAACTGCTGCAAAGTATACTTTTTTTTCTAGCGCACATGGAACATTCTCTAGAATAGACCTCATATTAGGTCATAAAACAAACCTTTGCAGAATCCAAAACATCGAAATATTACCAAGCATCTTCTCAGACCACAAGGCAATAAAACTAGAAATCAATAACAGAAAAACTAGGGAAAAGAAATTACATACTTGGAAACTGAACAATACCCTCCTGAAAAAAGACTGGGTTATAGAAGACATCAAGGAGGGAATAAGGAAATTCATAGAATGCAACGAGAATGAAAATACTTCCTATCAAAACCTCTGGGACACAGCAAAAGCAGTGCTCAGAGGTCAATTTATATCGATAAATGCACACATACAAAAAGAAGAAAGAGCCAAAATCAGAGAACTGTCCCTACAACTTGAACAAATTGAAAGTGAGCAACAAAAGAATCCACCAGGCACCAGAAGAAAACAAATAATAAAAATTAGAGCTGAACTAAATTAATTAGAGAACAGAAAAACAATTGAAAGAGCTAACAAAGCCAAAAGCTGGTTCTTTGAAAAAATTAACAAAATTGATAAACCATTGGCTAGACTGACTAAAGAAATACAGGAAAGGAAACAAATAACCCGAATAAGAAACGAGAAGGGCCACATCACAACAGACCGAACTGAAATTAAAAGAATCATATCAGATTATTACGAAAAATTGTACTCTAACAAATTTGCAAACCTAGAAGAAATGGATGAATTCCTGGAAAAACACTACCTACCTAAACTAACACATTCAGAAGTAGAACAACTAAATAGACCCATAATAAAAAAAGAGATTGAAACGGTAATCAAAAAACTCCGAACAAAAAAAAGCCCTGCCCCGGATGGCTATACTGCAGAGTTCTACCAAACTTTCAGAGAAGAGTTAACACGACTACTACTAAAGGTACTTCAAAGCATAGAAAATGACGGAATACTACCCAACTCTTTTTCATTCTGTGAAGCCACCATCTCCCTGATACCAAAACCAGGTAAAGACATTACAAAAAAAGAAAATTACAGACCTATATCCCTCATGACCATAGATGCAAAAATCCTCAACAAAATTCTAGCCAATAGAATTCAACAACATATCAAAAAAATAATTCACCACGATCAAGTGGGATTTATACCAGGTATGCAAGGCTGGTTTAATATCAGAAAAACCATTAATGTAATCCACCACATAAATAAAACAAAAGACAAAAACCACATGATCTTATCAATTGATGCAGAAAAGGCATTTGACAAAGTCCAACACCCTTTTATGATAAAAACACTCACCAAAGTAGGAATTGAAGGAAAATTCCTCAACATAATAAAGGGCATCTATGCAAAGCCAATAGCCAACATCATTCTAAATGGAGAGAACCTGAAAGCATTTCCCTTGAGAACGGGAACCAGACAAGGATGCCGTTTATCACCGCTCTTATTCAACATCGTGCTAGAAGTCCTAGCCAGGGCAGTTAGGCTAGACAAAGAAATAAAGGGCATCCAGATTGGGAAGGAGGAAGTAAAATTATCTCTATTTGCAGATGACATGATCTTATATACAGAAAACCCTAAGGAATCCTCCAGAAAACTACTGAAACTAATAGAAGAGTTTGGCAGAGTCTCAGGTTATAAGATAAACATACAAAAATCACTTGGATTCCTCTACATCAACAAAAAGAACACCAAAGAGGAAATAACCAAATCAATACCATTCACAGTAGCCCCCAAGAAGATAAAATACTTAGGAATAAATCTTACCAAGGATGTAAAAGACCTATACAAAGGAAACTGCAAAGCTCTACTACAAGAAATTAAAAAGGACCTACTTAAGTGGAAAAACATACCTTGCTCATGGATAGGAAGACTTAACATAGTAAAAATGTCTATTCTACCAAAAGCCATCTATACATACAATGCACTTCTGATCCAAATTCCAATGTCATTTTTTAAGGTGATAGAGAAACAAATCACCAACTTCATATGGAAGGGAAAGAAGCCTTGGATAAGCAAAGCATTACTGAAAAAGAAGAAGAAAGTGGGAGGCCTCACTCTACCTGATTTCAGAACCTATTATACAGCCACAGTAGTCAAAACAGCCTGGTATTGGTACAACAACAGGCACATAGACCAGTGGTACAGAATTGAGAGCCCAGATATAAATCCAACCACATATGAGCAGCTGATATTTGACAAAGGCCCAGTGTCAGTTAATTGGGGAAAAGATAGTCTTTTTAACAAATAGTGCTGGCATAATTGGATATCCATTTGCAAAAAAATGAAACAGGACCCATACCTCACACCAAGCACAAAAACTAACTCCAAGTGGATCAAAGACCTAAACATAAAGACTAAAACGATAAAGATCATGGAAGAAAAAATTGGGACAACCCTAGGAGCCCTAATACAAGGCATAAACAGAATACAAAACATTACCAAAAATGACGAAGAGAAACCAGATAACTGGGAGCTCCTAAAAATCAAACACCTATGCTCATCTAAAGACTTTACCAAAAGAGTAAAAAGACCACCTACAGACTAGGAAAGAATTTTCAGCTATGACATGTCCGACCAGCGCCTGATCTCTAAAATCTACATGATTTTGTCAAAACTCAACCACAAAAAGACAAACAACCCAATCAAGAAGTGGGCAAAGGAAATGAGCACACACTTCACTAAAGAAGATATTCAGGCAGCTAACAGACACATGAGAAAATGTTCTCGATCATTAGCCATTGGAGAAATGCAGATTAAATCTATGATGAGATTCCATCTCATTCCAACAAGGCTGGCATTAATCCAAAAAACACAAAATAATAAATGTTGGAGAGGCTGCGGAGAGATTGGAACTCTTATACACTGCTGGTGGGATTGTAAAATGGTACAACCACTTTGGAAATCTATCTGGCGTTATCTTAAACAGTTAGAAATAGAACTACCATACAACCCAGAAATCCCACTCCTCGGAATATACCCTGGAGAAACAAGAGCCTTCACACAAACAGATATATTCACACCCATGTTTATTGCAGCACTGTTTACAATAGCAAAAAGCTGGAAGCAACCAAGGTGTCCATCAACAGATGAATGGGTAAATAAATTGTGGTATATTCACACAATGGAATACTACGCATCGATAAAGAACAGTGACGAATCTGTGAAACATTTCATAACATGGGGGAACCTGGAAGGCATTATGCTGAGCGAAATCAGTCAGAGGCAAAAGGACAAATATTGTATAAGACCACTATTATGAGATCTTGAGAAATAGTATAAACTGAGAAGAACACATACTTTAGTGGTTACGAGGCGGGGAGGGAGGGAGGGTGGGAGACGGTTTTTTACTGATGAATTAGTAGATAAGAACTGCTTTAGGTGATGGGAAGGACAACACTCAATACATGGAAGGTCAGCCCAATTGGACTGGACCAAAAGCAAAGAAGTTTCCGGGATAAAATGAATGCTTCAAAGGTCAGCGGAGCAAGGGCGGGTGTTTGGGAACCATGCTCTAAGGGGACTTCTAAGTCAATTGGCAAAATAATTCTGTTATGAAAACATTCTGCATCCCACTTTGAAATGTGGCGTCTGGGGTCTTAAATGCTAACAAGCGACCATCTAAGATGCATCAATTGGTCTCATCCCACCTGGAGCAAAGAAGAATGAAGAACACCAAGGTCACACGATAACTAAGAGCCCAAGAGATGGAAAGGGCCACATGAACCAGAGACCTACATTATCCTGAGACCAGAAGAACTAGTTGGAGCCCGGCCACAATCGATGACTGCCCTGACAGGGAGCACAACAGAGAACCCCTGAGGGAGCAGGAGATCAGTGGGATGCAGACCCCAAATTCTCATAAAAATACCATACTTAATGGTCTGACTGTGACTGACTGTGACTAGAGGAATCCCGGCGTTCATGGTCCCCAAACCTTCTGTTGGCACAGGACAGGAACCGTTCCCGAAGACAACTCATCAGACATGAAAGGGGCTGGACAGTGGGTAGGAGAGAGATACTGATGAAGAGTGAGCTAATTATATCAGGTGGACACTTGAGACTGTGTTGGCATCTCCTGTCTGGAGGGGGATGGGAGGATAGAGAGAGTTGGAAGCTGGCAAAATTGTCACGAAAGGAGAGAATGGCTGACTCATTAGGGGGAGAGCAAGTGGGAGTAAGGAGTAAGATGTATATAAACTTATATGTGACAGACTGACTTGAATTGTAAACGTTCATTTGAAGCTCAATAAAAGTTAATAAAAAAAAACTTCCATCAAAATGGTGTTTTAAAAATAGAAATTCAAGATATTTTTCCTCTTATCAGATTCTGGTATAGACAAAATAGATAAAATCTCAGTCGCACTTCTGTATTTCATACATAGGTTTTAACACTGAACACACACTGTAAGCAGTTGTTTGTTTTCTTGTCTGTCAAGCCCACTAGAACATGAGCTCCTTGAGGGCAATGTTCAAGATTTATTCTTACTTGTAGTCCCACCCTCTGTTCTGTGCTTCACACAGAGCTCTTTCTCAATGCATACTTGCAGTACGAACTTGCAAAACTGAGGCACAGTGAGGTTTAAGTAACTTGGGTGCGGTAGCAAATCAGTGATAGAAGCAGAATTAGAACCAGGTTCACAACATCTTGGCCAGGGTTTTCTTATAACCTGCAGTAACAGCTAGGTGTCCTTTGGATATGCCTAGGCATCACTGAGAACTGCTGGAGTTCTCTGACGCATCTAGCATTACCAAATGTGGAAAGATTATGTATTATATTCTACATAGTTTTGTTTTGTTTCAAAGTCCAGAACTCTCTGTGTTGTTGTTGTTATTAGGTGCCATTGAGTCGGTTCCAACTCATAGCGACATTATGTATAACAGAATGAAATACTGCCTGGTCATATGCCGTACTCACAATCATGGTTATGTTTGAGCCCATTGTTGCAGCCACTGTGTCACTCCATCTCGTTAAGGGTCTTCCTCTTTTTCGCTGACCCTCTACTCTTCCAAGCCTGATCCTGTCCTCCAGGGACTGGTCCCTCCTGAAAAAATGTCCAAAGTATATGAGAGGAAGTTTCGCCATTCTCACTTCTAAGGAGCATTCTGGTTGTACTTCTTCCAGGACAGATTTGTTTGTTCTTCCGGCAGTGCATGGTATATTCAATATTCTTCACCAACGCCATAATGTATGCCTAATCCATAGTCGGTTTTATGTCATTTCAGTGAATTTGTTCATTGGATTTTATTTTCCTGGATTACCCTGTTATGGATTAAATTGTGTCCCCCCCAAAAGAAATGTGGAACTCCTAACCTCAGTACCTATAAATATAACCCTGTTTGGAAATAGGAATTTTCTTTTTTATGTTAATGAAGTCTTACCAAAGTAGGGTGAGTCATGAATCTAATCATTTCTGAGTCGTGTCCTGTTCTGGAGTTTTAGGCTCCAGAACTGAGAGAAAATGAATATAAGTTCTTTAAAGCCATCACTTATGGTATTTTTTGTTACAGCAACGCTAGGTAATTAAGACATAAAAAAAAAAAAAAAAAGACATACCCTTTTTTATTAACTGTATCTTCCAGGCTCTGCCCCAATTCATTAATGGCAATGTGGCACAATAAATGAGCCCCATTTGCTGGCCCATTTTTGTTGATCTAATGAGGTGGCTTATTAGAGCTGGTGTTTCCTTAATATTCACAACTGAATCTGATGATGGCAAATGGTGCTAAAATGTCCATTTCCCCAGGCCGAATCAATAATGCTGCTGTAATATACACTGTAGGCTCTAGACTCATGCCTCTATCATAGTGATTTTAAGGTCATATTATGTCTATATATATAAGTTATGATTCCTCCACTGAAATATAGGCTCCTTGACGTCAGGGATCATATCTTGTTTTTCTTATTATTCTTAAGCCCTAGGCTAGTGCCTGGCCCATAATATATATATTCAATACATGTTTTTGAGAAAATTAAAAATACATGACTATTTTGGTCATTTATGCTACCTCATTCAAAATATGAGCCTCTTGTAACTTTAGAAATAATTTTACTCATAAAAATACCTGTAATATTTTTCCATTCTGGGTGTGCCACTCAGTGTGTCTGTTTGTACCCTTGAGCCTCAATTTTGTCAAGGGTGTTCCTCCCAGTATAAAATGTCACCATAGATACTTTAATCACAGCACACCCCAAGGGCCTACCCCCGTTTGTTTCCATTTCCAACCTCCCATCCAAGAATGAATCTGAACAGCATTAGAGAGCAGCGAGGAGAAGTTTCCTAGGGGTCAGCAATATTACCAGGCATCAGCAGGTATAAGGAAGTACTCCATAAACTGATACCTCTTTTGGTCACTTAGCTCAGAGTTTGCAGGCTTCCAAGCTTAGGAAAATTCAGCCAAGGCCCAGCTGTTGTACAGAGGAATGATGTGAATTCCTAAATGATGAAGTGTCCTAGTTGGTGAAGTAGAGAAGAAATTTGTGAAGCATAGAATGAACTCAGAGGAAATGTGGGTCTGGAGACAGACAGAAAGCAAATAAAGTAATGTGGTATAGATTTTGGTACCTGGAATTGAGGTACTGCTGTAGCACCTAAAAATATAGAATTGATTTGAATTGGGTAATGGATAGATGGTGAAATAATTTTGAAGAACATGGTGGAAAAAGTTGAAATTACCTTGAACACACTGTTGGTAGAAATATGGATGTTAAAGCCTGTGTCAGTGTGGGCTCAGAAGCATATGAGGAGCATGATAGAGAAAACCTGTATCATCTTAGAGAATATCTAAATAGTCATAAACAGATTGTTGGTAGAAATATGGATGTTAAAAACACTGCTGGTAAGGACTCAGAAGGAAACGAGGAAGATATTATTGTAAACCGAAGGATAGGGGACCCTTGATACACAGTGGCAGAAATTAATTGAATTGTGTCCTACACTTATGCAGAAAGCAGAACTTGTAAGCAATTAACTTGGATATTTAGCTGAGGAGATTTCCAAACAAAGTGTTAAAGATCTGCCCTCATTTCTTCTTGCTGCTTATAGTGAAAAGAGAAGAAAGAAAGAAATTGAGGAAAGACACTAGGACTTGATAATTTTCCAAATTATCAGCCTATCCAGATTGCAAAAGACACTAAACTAGAAGATTCAGGGTGTGGCTGGACAGCCTTTTGCTAGTTCCTCTGATAACCAAGTGGTCAGAATATGCATTTACAGGGAATGTCTTTTGAAGAGATTGTTGTTGTTTTTAGGTGCCACAGAGTCAGTTCCGACTCATAGCGACCCTATGCACAAGAGAACAAAACACTGCCTGGTCCTGCACTGTCCTCACAATTATTGTTATGCTTGAGCCCATGTTGCAGCCACTGTGTCAGTGCATCTCGCTGAGGGAATGTGACTAGTAGATCCTCTCAAGCATTCCAGCAGAAGCTAGGAATAGAGCCCAGATAATACAGGAAAGATTTGTGATAGAGCCTATTATCTAATGGAGTAAATACCCATGACATATACAGAAGACTCACAAAGTCTTTAAGACTTTAATATCACAGCAAACATTGCCAACTTGGAGTGAAAGGTATGGAGAGATGACAAATAAAAGAAGGCTGTCAGACTCCCAAAATTCTACAGGTAGGTACCGACTGCCGTCAAGTTGATTCCGACTCATAGTGACCCTATAGGACAGAGTAGAACTGCCCCACAGAGTTTCTAAGGAGCACCTGGTGGATTCAAACTGCTGACTTTTTGGTTAGCAGCCGTAGCTCTTAACCACTGCACCACCATGGCTTCCACAGGTAGATAGCAGACTTAGTCCATGAGCTGCCTTCCATAATAATGAAAGGAAGACTCTGAATGATGAGCCTTGGAACTAGAGGGCAGGGCCTGGAGCCACAGAGGATTATTCCTAGATCCTCAAACCTAATGGAGTTACTCATATACAAATTTCTTGGGACCAATAACTCCTTTGTTCCTTCCATTTTCTCCCCTTCTGAATGGGAATGTTACCCTATGCCTGTCCCATCATTGTATTTTGGAAGCAAAGAGCTTATTCCCTAGTTTCACAGTCCATAGATGGATAGAAAATTTTTCCTTAGAACAAAGCCTTACCTGTAATTAATTTAGATGCTTTAGGTTACTATGTGATGAGATTTGAGGCTTTTGAATCTGATGAGACCAAAATTAAATTTTTGTGCTTGAGTTTATGCCGTAATGGGTTGAGGCTTTTGGAGACCCTGAAATGGGTGAATGTATTCTGCATCTTGGATGGGCATGAATCTTTGAGGACCAGAGGGTGGACTATGGTAGGCTGAATAATGCTTCTCCCCAATGATGTTCACGTCCTAATCTCCAGAACCTGTGATTATGTTACTTATTACGGCAAAATGGATTTTACAGGAGTGAATAAGTATCTTGATATTAGTGAAATTATCTTGGATTATCCAGTAGGGCCAATGTAATCATAAAAAAAAAAAAAATAGGGTCCTTATAAAAGGGAGGTAGGAGGGCCAGAGAGTCATGTTGTAGTAGTTGTTCTGTGCCATGAAGTCGGTTCTGACTCATAGTGACCCTATGTACAACAGAACGAAAGACCGCCCGATCTTATACCATCCTCACGATCATTGTTATGCTTAAGCTCATTGTTGCAGAAAGTCTCAAACAGCTGGTACTGGTTTTGAAGACAGAAAGGAACCATCAGCCAAGGAATGCAAGCAGCCTCTAGAAGCTATAAAAGTCAAGGAAACAAATTCTCCCCAAGAGCCTGGAGAAAGAGAATAGTAGGGCCAGCTGCAATAAGAAACAAATACAGGTAGAAATTGTCAGTGTAAGAAAGAGCCCAAGAGCCTTATTTTACGTCTTTCTGAATGGACAAGAGAAAAGAGGATGACAGGAAGAGAGTAAGACATTCACCGTTAAATGGCAGTATCTTTGTTTTAAGTTTTGCTTTATGAAAGGTGGTCATGTCAATATTCATAAGGGCTATAGGGCATTATCTGAAGTGCAATAGTTAAGACTATGAGCTTTGTCATCAGACAGTGCTGCATGGGAAGACAGGCCTGGCAATCTGCTTCCCAAAGTCACAGCTCTGAAAACCCTGTGGTGCACAGTTCTATTTTGACCACACGGGGTTGCCATGAGTTGACATTGACTCAGCGGCAACTAACAACAACAACATTATGTTGTGGAAATTACTGCTGGATGAATCGATTGAAAATAGAGGTCGCCCCTGCGTGCAAAAGCTTTTTCTGACTATTTGAATTCCCACAGCTTCGCACAATGCCAGGAAATAAACAATTGTTCAGTAAATGTATGCTGCCTTTAAAATACATAGCACACCTAAAGTCACAACTTTCGCTGATGTTATCTAATATTAACTACATCTTTAGAAGTCAGCTCTAGTATGTTAATTCAACATCAATCATTTGTGTATTATATTAATGTACATACTTAATTTCTTCCTCTTACTTTGATTTAAATTAGCCAGACAGGTTAATATCATATTAACCAGCTAGTGTAGCCATTAGCCAGTTTTACAATTTAAAAGATCACAAAAAATTAGACATACTACATTTCAAGAAATAGAGATAATGGATATTTATTTGGAGAAACTTTTATTTTACTTTGAGTATGTATTCATTTGATGGCTATTCATTCTGAATGCACCTGCTCTAACCCATACAATATCCTTTAAATAT
This sequence comes from Loxodonta africana, assembly GCF_030014295.1. Lineage (NCBI taxonomy): Eukaryota > Metazoa > Chordata > Mammalia > Proboscidea > Elephantidae > Loxodonta > Loxodonta africana. The sequence goes on along the minus strand of NC_087346.1, from coordinate 109,373,558 downwards.
GTTAAATCTAGTGAAAATAGAAATAAACCCAATACTGTGGAAGAATAAAAAATTAGATAGGCAATAATTTCTTAAGGAATAAATTATTGACAATCTCATATAGTATATTACCATGTATTTTAATGAAATTTACCAAACAGCCTATACAAAAATGTTGGATAATGTGTTAAAGTTCATGGAGAAACTTTATCTGCAAAGAAATTCAAGCTAAGTCAGCTCTTGGTCACTCACTGCTACTGCATGGCTAAATTTATGGCGTACCTACCTAGATTTAGTCCCTGGGTGGTACAGTTAACACACTTGACTGCTAACCAGAAGCAAAAGTTGGAGATTCAATTCTACCTAGAGGCACCTTGGAAGAAAGGCCTGACAATCTACTTCTGAAATAGCAGCAGTTAAAAACCCTATGGAACACAGTGCTACTCTGACACACGTGGGGTCACCAGGAGTCAGAGTTGACGGGACCACTGGTGGTACCTAGATCTACTGCCTCTCCAAATTAAAAAAAATGAATGCTTTTTATTGTGGAATCAGTAAACTATCATTTATTTTTTGTCACTCTTTTCTTTAGAATGAAATGATGAGAAAAATGATGGAGCATGTACTCCTGCATCTGGTTCCCTCTTAGAAAAAAGCAGTGGAAGCACCAGTGTTATCATAGGTGGATTCAGCAGCATCAGAAATGTCATGTTTCTTAAACTGTTAGGTAAACATGTGTTTTATTATTATGCTTGAAAATGAGCATATTTATGACAAATAGTTTTTAAATATATGAAATATTTCACAAAAAAAAGTTGTAAAAAAATGATATAATCTGGCGTGCACCTAAAACCCTATATAGATCAAAGAGGAACAGAGTCAACCAAAAATAGCACATGTGCTTATTTTTAGTGGCATGTAATATAGTCCTTTATGTCCTTATCTGTTCCAATCTTTTGGAAAAATATGAGCATCTGCTGCTTCACCCTATTTTAAATTCACTGGTATAGAAAAGGATGCCTGGTAACCTTGAAGGAATTAACATGGTCCTCCCACTCTGATCCAACATGTGCTGCCTTGACTGCACAAGTAATGCACTGTTTCTAGTGTCTCCACTCTCACCACCTTGGCTTCAAACTAGGTGGTGGAGATGGATAAGGAATTATAGTTCTGAGATGCTTTTCTATTTTATGTGAATAATCCACTTTGAGTTTTACAAGTGCATAAACTCTTTCAGTAATCAACTAGTTCCTACAGAGAAAGGGGATAATTGAAAAACTTTCTGAGAACAGGGACCTAGGGAAAGGAAAACAAGCATAGAATTTGCATGACCGTCCCCAAAAGATCACTTCTTTTGTATAAGGCAACAGTTAATTTCCAAGGGGTGATCTAAACACTTTTCTTAACTCTTTCCCAGTGATGGAAAAACCCCAGCCCTAGTTCTTTGAACTGACTACTCCTTTATGAACTAGAGAAGCCAACAAGGACTGCCTGCTTGGGCATCTGCCCACATGAATTGGAGAAGCCCATAGTGTTCGTATAAAGACTTCAGAGGATTGCTGTGGTGGTCATTCACTCATTAAAGGGACACAATGCCATGAGTCTATGGTATGGGTGTGCAAGGCTTAGCAGAGAAAAGTAATGAGGCCTCTGACACATCCACTTGCCAGATAGCACTGTCCAAACAGTGCTAATTGGACAAATGTTCTAGACTTTCCAGGGGTAAGAAGTCATGGTGATGCTTAAACCTTGGACCGAAGGTCAAATATTCAGAAATTATAGTTTGGATAATTTTACCCTCATAAGAACGGATCTTGAGATGCTACCTAACTCTTCCTTTCCCTCTTCTCGTATGAGAAGTTCACATCTTCTAAGCAGGCGTAGGCCTTTCCTGAAGAAAAATGCTGATCCTATAACCACTTGTGTGCTCCATTCATATTCACTCCTCTCCAGACTATGCAATTTAAGAAAATAATCAATCCTAAAAAACTCCTCTAAATAAGGAGAAATTATTTTCTCTGTGCTACCTCCCACGCTAGGTCGTTTAATTACGCCACAAGTCCGTCTCTCACCACAGGAAGCAACTTCTCTGCTGCCACGTTGGGAGGAGTCATTCAACATGTAAAATGATTGTGATGCTTCACATTTCTAGTCAAATGTCATTTTCTGCTTTTCCCTAAATGTTGAATGAATTATCAGAGCAGGTGAGCCTCTCATTTCTATTATTTCGTCAGCAAATAAGTGTCTCCATCCCAGAATCCATTTCTTTGCTAAATACCCAGACGTATATCATGATGATGGGGTGGGGACAGAGGGGTGAGGAGAACTTTTGTTTTTAATAATATTTTTACTTATTTTTTGGTGGCAATATACGCAACCAAGTATACATCCATCCACAATTTCACATGAACGGTTCTATGACATTGGTCACATACTTCACATTGTGTCACCATTCTGTCTCTACTTGGGTTATTTCATCACCATTAATTTAGGCTCTCTGCTCCTTAAAGTTCTCATCTGTGCTTTAGATCAACTGTTGTCAGTTTACACTTGTATAGATAATCTTTTCAAGAGTGCTGTGCTCAAGGCAAACATCATTAATTGGGCTAAATTGTTGTTTAGTTTAATGATGGCATCATAGGATAGTTTCGGTTCAAGGTTTAAAGATTATTTCCAGTTAGATTCAGGGTTTCCCCCAGCCTCAATAGAGCCAGTAAGTCTGGTTTTGAGGAGGACTTTTTGAAGCAGGTGAAGAGAGGAAGACATGAAGTTTCTGCTGTTATAACCATCCTCCTCCCTTTTAGCAACTGCTGGTCTTAAAACAGAGCTGCCCTGGTTGCTGGTGGCAACCCTGATTTGTGACACAGTGATGGCACACAGCATATCTTCTCTCAGTGGACGCATGGGCACAACACCAGATTGCCATGCATATTGATTTTTCTCTCATCCCAACGAGACATCACAGCTGCCCCGTCCCAGCATGAGTGAGGTGAGACCTCACTCCAGAGCCAGACAAATGTATGCTTACAGCACCATCCTTAAAACAGTTCTCATGCTGCTCTGGGCCTTTTCCATTTGTTCCTTCTGGATTTGAGAAAATGAAAGCACGATTCTCAGAAGACCTTAGATAGGTCTGAAGAATAAAAAATAAAGCATCTAGGTTAAAACCAGCAGAATAATCTCCCTCTCCCTCTGAAATTATTGCTGTGGAAAACACTGAAAAAGAGAAAATTGGATATGATCTTGAGGTTTAAAGGAAGCAGATGCATCTGCATTTCAGTGGTAAAAAACTGTGGTCATCTTTATGAAGTGGTTCGATTATTCCAAACTGGAGGATTACATAATTAGTGTTCTAACACTTCAGGTCTGGGATTTGTGGTTACAGGTTTGGCACACATGTGGTCTGGTGTTTCAGCTCCCAACTGACTGCATGTTGTGATTTTTCAGTACGTATTTGATGATCAAAATCAAGCACAGGAAAGAAAGACAGCCACAAAAAGCATGGATTGGACAAATGTTCTAGAGTTTCCAGGGTTAAGAAGTCATGATGATACTTGAACCTTGGACCAAAGGTCAAATAGTCAGAAATTACAGTTTGGATAGTTTTACCATAATTAGAAGAGATCTTGGGATGCTACATAATTCTTCTCTCACTTTCCTCCTGTGATGAGCTTTCCAAGCATACCCATCAAGAAAATTGTTCACCTAATCGAACAGGTTTCTTGGTCTAGCTCAAGCTTTAAACTGTTGATAAATCAAAGGCTTCACACATAGTGAAATAAATGACTACTTATTAGGAGTTCAGGGACAGCTTCTCTGCATTTTCCCCTCACTCACCATTTCACGGGCATGCGTGGGTATTCTTACTAGGTTGCTAGCATATTAAATCCCTGTAGCAATAGATGCTACTTTCAATTCCAAGGCCTAACCTCCCAAAACTCCTGAGTGAGGTAATGCAAACTTACACTGACTAATAACAGATTCTTTCATGAAAATAGTTTTTATAGAGAGAAGGCACTAGACTTATTAATGAATGGAGGGAAAATGAGGCAGAAAAGACAGGCTATATATTTTCCAATTTTGTAGGATGTGCAGCTCAAAAGAACTCTGATTAAATCACTTGGCTAGATTTGTTTTATGTCACTTTCATAAAATAGATTGGCTTGTGGAAATTATGAGACATTTCTGTTGTCCAAGTATTCATTTTTTCCTTTATTCCTTATTTTTTTTAATTAATTTTGTTCAAAACAAATGCTTGAACATATCTTAATTTCACTTCAAATTTCCGAACAATTCAGCTTAAGGTTTATATAATGTATGTTCTGAAATACTTTTTAAAATTCTATGTCATGTAATTTATGCTCTTAAATTTTGGTATACTAGTTCCTTTCTGAAGTTTCTTTAATTCTAGTGACCATCTGGAGCAGATGTAATTACCAATTCTTTGTAATTCCCCACATGTCTGTCAGTCTGTTTTACTGGGGCAGCTTGCATATTACTGTGATGCTGGAATCAGGCATCCATATGGTACACCATGCCACTGGTATTTCCAATGCCAGCAGATCACCCATGGCGGAAAGGTTTCAGCTGAGCTTCCACACTAAGACAGACTAGGAAAAAGGACCTGGCAGTCTACTTCTGAAAAAAATTAGCCAGCGAAAATCTTATGATAATTGTCTGATATAGTGCTGAAGATGAGCCTTTCAGGTTGGAAGGCACTCAAAATACAACTGGGGAAGAGCTGCCTCCTCAAAGTACAGTCGACCTTAGTGATGTGGATGGAGACAGACTTTCTAGATCTTCATTTGCTTATGTGGCATGACTCCAAATGAGAAGAAGCAGTTGCAAATGCCATTAATAACAGGAATGTGGAATCTATGAAGTATGAATCAAGGAAAATTGGAAATCATCAAAAATGAAATTGAACGCTTAAACAGCAATATCCTAGGCATTAGTGAGCTGAAATGTCCTAGTATTGGCAATTTTGAATCAGACAGTCATATATTCTATTCGGGGAATGATAAATTGAAGAGGAATGGCATTGCCTTCATTGTCAAAAGAACATTTCAAGATCTACCCCCTGGATAATATCCATAGGCCTGCAAGGAAGACCAGTTAATATGACTGTTATTCAAATTCACATACCAACCACTAATGCCAAAGATGAAGAAAATGAAGATTTTTTACTAACTTCTGCAGTCTGAAATCAATCAAACATGCAATCAAGATGATTGATAATAACTGGTAATGGGAACGCAAAAGTTGGAAGCAAAGAAGGATCAGTAGTTGGAAAATACGGCCTTGGTGATAGAAATGATATTGGAGATTCCATGATAGAATTTTGCAAGGCCAACCACTTCTTCATTGCAAATACCTTTTTTTCACCAACATAAACAGCAACTATACATGTGGACCTTGCCAGATGGAATACACAGGAATAAAAATGACTACACATGAGTAAAGAGACCATGGAAAAGCTCAACATCATCAGTCAGAACAAGGCGAGGTGCTAACTATGGAACGAACCATCAATTGCTCATATGCAAATTCAAGTTGAAGCTGAAGAAAATTAGAACAAGTCCATGAGAGCCAAAATATGACCTTGAATATATTCCATCTGAATTTATAGAACATGTTAGGGATAGATATGACACATTAAAAACTAATAACCAAAGACCAGATGAGTTGTGGAATGAAATCAAGGACATCATACATGAAGAAAGCAAGAGGTCATTAAAAAGGTAGGAAAGATTGAAATGGATGTCAGAAGGAAAGAAAAAGGAGAAAGTGATGAAGTAAAAGCTGAACAAAAGATTTCAAATGGCAGCTCGAGAAGACAAAGTATTGCAATGAAAAGTAAAAAGAACTAAAGTTAGAAAACCAAAAGGAAAGAACATGCCTATAGCAAAGGCATATGAAGACTAGATGAGATGTGTAACGACATCAAGGACATCACACATGAAGGAAGCAAGAGATCGTTAAAAAGGCAGGAAAGAAAAGACCAAAATAGATGTCAGAAGAGACTCTGAAACTTGCTCTTGAACACTGAGTAGTTAAATCAAACAGAAGAAATGATGAAGTAAAAGAACTGAATAGAAGATTCCAAAGGGTGGCTCAAGAAGACAAAGTATTATAATGACATGTGCAAAGACCTGGAGTTAGAAAACCAAAAGGGAAGAACACACTTGGCATTTCTCAAGCTAAAAGAACTGAAGAAAAAATTCAAGCCTTGAGTTGCAATACTGAAGGATTCTATGGGCAAAATATTGAACAGTACAAGAAGCATCAAAAGAAGATGGAAGGAATACACAGAGTCACTGTACCAAAAAGAGTTGATTGACGTTCAGCCATTTCAGAAGGTAGCATATGATCAAGAATTGATGGTACTGAAGAAAGAAGCCCAAGCCACACTGAAGGCATTGGTGAAAAACAAGACCCTAGAATTGATGGAATACCAATTGAGATGTTTCAACAAATGGATGAAGCACTGGAAATGCTCACTCATCTATGCCAAGAAATTTGGAAGGCAGCTACTTGGCCAACTGACTGGAAGAGATCCATATTTATGCCTATTCTAAAGAAAGGTGATCCAAATGAATGTGGAAATTATCAAATGATATAATTTATATCACATGCAAATTAAACTTTGCTGAAGATCCTTCAAAAGTGATTGCAGCAATACATCAAGAGAGAACTGCCAGAAATTCAAGCTGGATTCAGAAGAGGATATGGAAGGAGGGATATCATTGCTAATGTCAGATTGATCCTGGCTAAAAACGGAGAATACCAGAAAATGTTTATTTATGTTTTATTGACTCTGTCAAGGCATTCTATTTTGTGGATCATAACACATTATGGATAAGATTGCAAAGAATGGGAATTCCAGAACACTTAGTTGTACCCATGAGGAAACTGTACATAGATCAAGAGGCAGTCGTTTGAACAGAACAAGGGGATACTGCGTGGTTTAAAGTCAGGAAAGGTGTGCGGCAGAGTTGTGTCCTTTCACCATATTTATTCAATCTGTATGCTGAGCAAAGAATCTGAGAAACTGGACTATATGAAGAAGAATGGGGCATCGGGATTGGAGGAAGACTCATTAACGACCTGGATGGAATATGCAGATGACACAGCCTTGCTTGCTGGAAGTGAAGAGGACTTTTGAAGCACTTATTGATGAAGATCGAAGACTAGAGCCTTCAGTATGGATTACACTTCAGCATAAAATAAAAATCCTCACAACTGGACCAATACACATCATGATAAATGGAGAAAAGATTGATGTCATTAAGGATTTCATTTTACTTGGATTCACAATGAACACCCATGGAAGCAGCAGTCAGGAAATCAAAAGATGCATTGCATTGGGCACATCTGCTGCAAAAGACCTCTTTAAAGTGTTAAAAAGCAGAGATGCCACTTTGAGGACTAAGGTGAGCTTGACCCAAGCCATGGTGTTTTCAGTCACCTCATATACATGTGAAAGCTGAACAATGAGTAAGGAAGACCAAAGAAGAACTGATGCCTTTGAATTATGGTGTTGGCATAGAATATTGAACGTACCATGGCCTGCCAAATGAATAAACAAATCTTTCTTGAAGAAGTACAGCCAAAATGCTCCTTAGAAGCAAAGATGGTGAGACTTTGTCTCACATACTTCGGACATTTTATCAGGAAGGATCAATCCATGGAGCAGGACATCATGCTTGGTAACGTAGAGGATCAACAAAAAAAAGAGGAAGACGTTCAACAAGATGGGTTTACACAGTGGCTGTCGCAATGGGCTCATGCACAACAACGATCATGGGGATGTTGCAGGACTGGGCAGTGTTTGCATTCTGTTGTACATAGGGTCACTCTGAGTCGGAACTGACTCCATGGCACCTAACAACAACAATCATCTTTGAGCTTCTGCAATTACTGAGTGAAGGAAGAGTAATGGAAGGGAATAAAATATCTTCTACTTAGTTCGTAAAGCCCCCTTTAAGAAGCCATTTAAGGAAATTTTTATGTATGTAAAGCATTTGATTTTACTGATTTGTTTTAAAGCTAACTTTGTCATTTTCCAATTTTTTATTCAACTGATCCATAAACACTTAAAAAGAATACTAGGAGTATATTCCCAGAGTTAGCTATGACCTTACAGACTTAACTACAAAAGAACCATGGTGATTTTCTTAATAAATCACTTCACATTTGAGTGTTAGGGTCACAGCATTAAAAAACACTGAATTTCTTAAAACCATCAACTGACCTTACTGCTGTGAGCCTTTCCTTTGCCATGATGGAGCTTGTTAATCTTTTTGAGTCAGAGTCTGTTGGAAAACCATAGATTAGAAAGAAGAATAAGTTAACATAGTAGGGATGATAGAGCTAAGATGAAAATGCTTGATGTTAGGTCTTTGTTTGTTGTTGTTTTCTTTTCTTTCTTTCTTTTTTTTTTTTTTAATTCACGAATGCTCTAAACCCTGTCAATCTATAAATAATCCTAGTAAAGAATGCCAAGGTTAGAAACGGATTTCTCTGCATGGGAGCTGGATGATACCTGATCTCCTTAAATACACAATGATCTCACACCTCTTTCAACTGTGTATCTAGTCCTGCTCAACTTTTGCAACTGTGTCTCAAGGCAATGGTTAATAAAATGTCTGGAGATGTATGTATTTAAACTTATTTTAAAAAGCAGTGAAAATTATCATCGATAATAACTAAAATGGATAACTTTTTTTTTAACTCTTTACTACATATAAAGCACATGTTTCATATTTCATTTAATCCTCATCCTCACAACAATACTTAATATCTAGGCTTTATTATTTTTCTCATTTTTCTGAGGAACCTTAAGGATGGAGGAGTAGGTCACTTATCTAAAGTTACAGAGCTAGTATAGGACAGTTAAGGATAGGACCCACACAGCCTAACTCACAAACACACAGTACAGCATACAAACACATGGGCAGAGAGTCCACATTTAGTATATTTGTTGTTAATTGTTGGTAGGTGCCATCAAGTTGGTTCTGACTCATAGTTAACCCTGTGTACAACAGAACGAAATGCTGCCTGGTCCTGTGCCATCCTCATAATTGTTGCTACATTTGAGCCCATTGTTGCAGCCACTGTGTTAGCCCATTTCATTGAGGGTCTTCTTTTTTTCTGACCCTCTACTTTACCAAGCATGATGTTCTTCTCCAGGGACTGGTCCTTCCTGATAACATGTCCAAAGTACGTGAGACCAAGTCTTGACATTCTTGCTTCTAAGGAGCATTCTGGCTGTACTTCTTCCAAGGCAGACTTGCTTGTTTTTCTGGCAGTCTATGGTACATTCAATATTCACATGAGGTGATCGAAAAATACCATAGCTTGAGTCGGGTGCACCTTAGTCCTCAAAGTGACATCTTTGCTTTTCAACACTTTAAAGAGGATTTTTGCAGCAGATTTGCCCAATGTAATGTGTCATTTGATTTCTTGACTGCTGCTTCAATGGGTGTCGATTGTGTATCCAAGTAAAATGAAATTCTTGATAACTTCTATCTTTTCTCCATTTATCATGATGTTGCTTATTGATCCAGTTGTGAGGATTTTTGTTTTCTTTATATTGAGGTATAATCCACACTGAAAGCTGTAGACTTTGACCTTCATCAGTAGGTGATATTTTAGAGAATAGATCTTATTTTATTGAATTATAACTTCAATATATGTATAAAAAGATTACAACAGAAAGTTTTCCGTAATTAAAATCTGATGCAGAAGTCTGAAATATATTAGGTCACCATGACGATGTCTCAGTGAGTTGATTTTCCATCATCTTTTCAGCAGTCTATATTACTTTGAAATGAATTCAAACATAATAAGAAGGATGGTGAAGAAAAGAAAAATATTTTTATAATGAGACAGAATTCAGTAATATATACCCATGACTTTGACAGGACATTTAACTTGTAGTCTCATGGTGTGACTTGCACAAATGCCGTATAATGTGAGCTCATTTATCTCCATAGTCAATCCATTAACCTGATTTAATGTAGCATTACATTTAACTTCAGTGTCTCCCTGTTTCTCATTTCTCTAAAATACGAACCTCTGACTTTGTTTACTTATTAGTATGTAAATTCTGATTAGGTGATAGAAATGGAAAACTATGCCAAAATCATGGTACTTCCAATGCTAGTCTCCATAATTTACTTTTACCATAATGTTTTGCATCTTACACCAGTAAGAAAAGTGGATGAATCAGAATAGACTTCTTTATTGAAATTTATTCTCAGAGAAGTATCATGAAATTATATAAAGTTCAGACAAATCTCATCTCTTAATCCCTTTTGGATCTCTATACAACTAAATAGGTGTTAGCTGGTGGTCAGTCTTTGTTTTGTAAAATCCGGATATTGCAGATACTGAAAGTGATGTGATCCAGTAGTTTGATACAGGGTCTAAAAGTATAAAAAATACGTTACTTTTTACTGAACATAATGAAAGTATTCACAAGATAGCCAATAATATACATTGATATAGAAGTGCCTTCTCCTTGCCTCCATGACCAGCTATTCAACTACATTTATGCAAGTTTCCATTCTATGCCACTCCTCTAAAGCACATGGAACTCCAGCTCACATAAGCCCCAAACATACCTTAGTGAAGTTGTAGTTATATATTTAACCTGGAAAGGCCAGTTGGTCTTAGAAAATAGAGTGCAACTGGGAATGTATGCAGTCTTTAGTTGTTACTCCTGGCTATGCTAATGACTTCATCAACTTTGCGAGAATTACTTAACACTTGGCCTGTTAAATCCATGGATTTGCCTTAGAATAACTAAATAATGGCTAAAAAATGGATTTTCATAAGTTCAAATGGATGTCAATAACTAAAAATGTAAGTGATGTGAAAAATACTTGGGATACTTGTGGAGAGGAAGATGTGATATATGTGTGATAGCTGACACTGTCACTGATACTATCATAGTTCCATTAATTGCTCAGATCTATCTCTGATTCTTTTCCTGTTGGACATGTGCCTTAGTTGTCCAGTGATGCTATAAGAGAAATACCACAAGTAGATGGCTTTAACAAACAGAAATTTATTCTCTCATAGTCTATACGTTTTGCCTTCCAGTCGATTCCAACTCATAGCAACCCTATAGGACAGAGTAGAGCTTCCCCGTCGGGTTTCCAAGGAGTGGGTGGTGGATTTGAACTGCTGACCTTTTGGTTAGCAGCTGTAGCACACCGTAGCTCTTAACCACTGCACCACCAGGGCCCCTCTCACAGTCTAGGAGGCTAGAAGTCCAAATTCATGGCACCAGCACCAGGGGAAAGCTTTCTCTTTTTGTTGGCTCTGGGGGAAGGTCCTTGTCATCAGTCTTCCCCTGGTCTAGGAGCTTCTAAGTGCAGGGATGGTGGGTCCAAAAGACACGCTCTGCTCCTGGCTCTTCTTTCTTGGCGGTATGAGATCCCTGTCTTCTCTGCTCAGTTCTCTTTTGTATCTCAAAAGAGATTGACTCAAGATACAACCTAATCCTGTAGATTGAGTCCTATCTCCTTAACGTAACTACCTCTAATCCTGCCTCATTAACATTATAGAGGTTAAGATTTACAACACATAGGATAATCACATCAGATCCCAAAATGATGGACAACCACAGGATCGTGGGAATCATGGCCTAACCAAACTGACACACATTTTTGGGGGATACAATTCAATCCATAACCACATGCTTTGAATTCTTGTGGAATTTTCATTTCTACCCTATAGATAGGTCCCTTCTAAGAAGATGCATATGATCCAAGGGCCTGAGACCAACTACTTTGCTAAATTATTGATACCATCATTGTGACATGTTATTAAGAGTTGAGGGACTGACTCGATATTGAACCATCATGTCTCTGTGGACGTGACTGTGCTGACCATAGAACTGCTCATATTTCCTGTCTTCCCTTCAGTTACTCAACCATCATTTCATAACCTAGTCAGAGTTGACCACCACATCTGAACCTTGATGGCATTAATTATTATATTATTTTCACAGCTTTCCATTCCCTCCCTCTTGACTGAAGTGTCCTAGAGATTTTATAACCAATAGCTTCAGCTATTTTATTTTCACTAAAGAAAGAAATTCAAGCCAATTAAGCTAATTCCACATTTCACAAGTTTGGACTCAAATTTAATTCTGCATCCCAAATTCTTTGATAATCCATTGCTGTTTCTAAATAAACCAATGTCCTGGCACTCTCTGTTGTTACACTACTTCTATACTGTGGAATGACAATATTACTAATATGGTGTACATCTCACTGTACAATCTTGTGTATAATATATACATTGCTTTGTAAGTATCATCTCCTTCTCCCCATAGCCAGCTATTCAACTACATTTATGCAGATTTCCATTGTGTTGTGCCCCTGTATCCTCTATGTCAGTCTCCCAGTAGACTATGAATCCACAATGGCGGGGACTATGTGTTATTACCTTCTTACTCCAACCAGAATGACAAGCATGTAATAAATCCACAGAAATATTTTGTTGAATGAAGCAGTGAATAAAAAATATGTATAAATGAATGAATGATGTAGACAGAACCAGTTAATAAAGTAAATCCTTTACTGCTTGTCTGAGTCATTTCAGGAAAATTTTGTGAGTAGTAAGATACTCAGTGCCACTCAGCCATCACATGGGTAGAGAAGATGAGCAGATCTATTCTCCTGGTACCCCCTGTAACCTCTATACCTACAAACTCTCCTTCCCTATTAGCTGTGTTAACATTTTCTAAAAGTTTCAGCCTTCTTAAAGAAGAGCAAGACACAGTTTAAAAAAAAAAAAAAAAAAAGTATAGTTTCCTGCCAGCAGCATAACAGAAATTTATCAAAGCCCTAGCTAACTCATTTTTCTCCCTCTTCCAAAGTGCTTTCTGTTTTTCTTAATCACTGGAACTATTACTCATTTGCTTTTCCATGAAATGTGTATCAAGAAGGGATGAATAAAGAACTTCCAGTGCCTAGTAATGGGAGGATCCTGTATCTCTTTTCTAAGACATAATGTGCATTAAATAATATGCATACAGATTTCAGAGTCACTCAATTCAAATAGGAAATCTATGTAAGTTCTTTAACTTTATAGCTTATGCTCTCAGAAAAGCCAAGAGCCAAAATGCGCATAGAGTCTCTAAAGCTTGTGAATGAATTGTAGCTGAAATGTATTTATAGAACAACAAATTATCCACATTAAATTTAGCCAGCAGAAGAGAAATCTCTCCGGGATCTTGAGATTTTCGATTTCATGTGAGCATTTGTGTTTGACGTCTGGCTGTTCCATTTACGGTAACTATTTTTACATTGTGGCATTTCCCCTGCATTATTTTTGCTCTCGAGTCTTGCATAGGGCTACTGGGCACTAATGAAAGCTGTTAATTTCAAGTCCTGAAATTAACAGGAGTGGTGATTTCTTTATACAGTGACGTGTAGGTTTAGCTATAGATGCTTGCATCTTATTCCTTTCTTCCTTCGTTGCTTTCAGTCACTATGTATTCATTATATATACTCCCTATTGGTTTCTAAGCCCTAGGACACCAGAGACCACGAATGTTTTACCTGCCCTCTGCAGTCCCAGCCCCTAGTACAGTGGTGGCTAACACATAGTAGAAATTAAGTGTTTCTTGTGTCTGTGTGTGTTCTCCAACTTTTTAATTTGAAAAATTTCAAACTAACAAAAGAAAGTTCAAAGTATAGTACAAAGTAAGCCCATGTTTCCTTTCCCTCCCTTCTGGTCTTTACTCTCTCTGTATATATAATATTTTTTGCTGAATTGTATGTGTCAGACATCAAGAAACATAACCCCTTAATACCTCAGCATATATATTCTAAGACCAAGTACATTCTCCTACATAATTACAATAAGAACCTGCAATATGCAGATGACACAACCTTGCTTGCTGAAAGTGAAGAGGACTTGAAGCACTTACCGATGAAGATCAAAGACCACAGCCTTTGATATCGATTGCACCTCAATATCAAAAAAAAAAAAAAAAATCCTTGCAAGTGGACCAATAAGGAACATCATGAAAAATGGAGAAAATATTGAGGTTGTAAAGGATTTCATTCTGCTGCTATTCATAAGGTTTTCACTGGCTAATGCTTTTCAGAAGTAGACTGCTGGGTCCTTCTTCCTAGTCTGTCTTAGTCTGGAAGCTCAGCTGAAACCTGTCCTCCACGGGTGACCCTGCTGGAACCTGAATACTGGTGGCATAGTTTCCAGCATCACAGTGACACACAAGCCTCCACAGCACGACGAACTGGCAGACACGTGGGAGGATTTCATTTTACTTGGATCCACAATCAATGCCCATAGTAGCAGCAGTCAAGAAACCAAATGATGCATTGCATGGACAAAGCTGCTGTAAAAGACCTCTTTAAAGTGTTAAAAAGCAGAGTCACGTTAAGGACTAAGGGGCACCTGACCCAAGTCATGGTGTTTTCAGTTGCCTCATATCCATGTGAAAGCTGGGCAATGAATAAGGAAAACCAAAGAAGAATTGATACCTTTGAATTATGGTGTTGATAGAGAATATTGAATATACCATGGACTGCCAGAAGAACGAACAAATCTGTCTTAGTAGAAGTACAGCCAGAGTGCTCCTTGGAAGCAAGGATGGCAAGACTTTGTCTCACATACCTTGTGCATGTTATTAAGAAGTACCAGTCCCTGGAGAAGGACAACATGTTTGGTAAAGCAAAGGGTCAGCAAAAAAGAGGATGACCCTCAACAAGATGGACTGACACAGTGACTGCAACAATGGGCTCAAGCATAACCATTGTGAGAATGGCGCAGGACTGGGTGATGTTTCGTTCTGTTGTATACAGTTGCTGCTATGGGTAGGAATGGGCTTGATGGCACCTAACAACAATTACAATACCATTATCCCATCTAATAAATGTATCATTGATACAATAATATTATAGAACATAAGGCGATTTTCTTAATGTTTTTTCAGTAATGTCCTTTATGGCTGTTTTGGTTTTGTGTGTGTGTGTGTGTGTGTGTGTTTCCACTTTCATTTTTGTTTGAATCCAGAATCCAATCAAGGATCACACTTTGCATTTGATTGTCATGTCTCATTGTTGATGTTGTTGTTGTTAGTGGCAATATAGCTGACTCTGACTCATGTGGACCCCATGGACAACAGAAGGAAACATTCCCCAGTTGTGCACCATCTTCATGCTTGTTCATATGCTTGAGTCCATAGTTGTGGCCACTGTATTTCAAGAGCTTTCCAACCTAGGGAGCTCATCTCCCAGCACTATATCAGGCAATATTCTGTTATGGTCCATAGTGTTTTCATTGGTTAATTTTAAGAAGTATATCACCAGGGTTTTCTTACAAGTCTGTGTTGGTCTGGAAGCTCTGCTGAAACTTATCCACCATAAGTGACCCTGGTGGCATAGCTTCCAGCATCACACCGACAAGCAAGCCACCACCGTATGACACACTGACAGAAAGATGGTGTCTCTGTAAACCTAGAATCGTCTTCCCACTTTTGTTTGTCTTTCATGATACGGGCATTTTGAGGTGCTAAGGCCAATTTTTTCTGTAGAATGTCTCAAATGTTGATTTGTCTGAGAGTTTGCCTGAGTATTTTCTCATGATGAGGTTAAGGTTGACATTTTCTCTAAGCATACTCAGAGGTAAGGCTGTGTGCCTCTCCCTAAATCACATCAGGAGGTACATAAAATTTGTCTCATCATTAGTGATGTTAACTGTGTTTCCTTGGTTAAGGTGATGCCTACCAGATCGATCCATTTTGCAGGGACATAATTCCTTTTGTAATCTTTAACACTGTGAATATATTATTCCCTAACACACTTTTACTCATTGCTTTTGTCATCCATTGATGATTTTTTCCCAAATCTGTTATTACATTAGGAGTGTGTATTGGTGATTTCTACATTTGCTGGCATTCTTAAAGAAGAGCTTTCCAATCTCTTACTCTAAATTCATGATTCTTTTTTTTTTTTTTTTTAGTTCTGTGTTATATGACCACTATTATTCTTTTTGATTATCCGATTGCCTTAAATTTAGCCAGTGGGAATCTCTTCAAACCAGTTCTTGTATCCTTTTAATATGCCCACAACAGTCTTTAAGCAGGTTTACTTTATAGTTTTCCTTGTCCCAGGCCTCAAATCAGGCATATCTCCAGGGAGTCCTGTTTCCTCTTATTGAGGAAGGCATTTAGAAACCAAGATGTAGGAGCTGTATCTGCTCATTGCTATATGAGTATCACTGTTTCTAGATCCTTAGAGAGGACGAAGCAATAAACTGCATTTTGTTTTGATTGTGAATTCATACTGATCTCTCAGTTCCCACCTAGCCACTCAGGATTCTTCCTCACCTTCACCCATTTGTTTATATCTTCCTTCTCCCACAGCAAGAACCTTGGTTTTCAACATCAATGTATTTATTCATTTGCTTTATCTTACGTTATACCCAAAGTTAGTCCAGGATTCCTACACCAGTACCACTAGAATTGGCAAACCTACTAAGCAGTTCAGAATTTTTGCAGGCTTTTTGAACGTTAGAATATATCCCACTACGGTGGTATAGTCAGTGTACTGTATCTCAAAATTACGTGTACTAAGTAGTTTTATATGCGGTCATACTATCAGTTTGTTAGGCAATAGCTTCATTGTTTCTGTTTGTATCCAATTTTAAGATGTGCTTTTTTATCCTGTGTAACCTAATTTTATTTTTGAATATGCAACATTTACATTGTTTAAAGGTCAAACTATGTAAAAAGACATACCAAGAGAAGTCTCACAACCCACTCCCACACGCTCTTATGGGTATCCATTTATATTATTTTCTCCTTTCAATTTTCTATGTTTCTTTTATCAAAAAATAAGCAAATACCGATGGTTTCCCCCTTATTTCTTAACCCAAACATATTGTACCCTGTACATTCTTTTGTACTTTTTTTTTTCATTTAGCAATATATCCTGAAAATTACATCATATGAATTTCCAGAGATTATTTTCATTCTATCATAAGGAACAAGCCCTAGTGTTGCTGTGAGTAAGAAATCAGCAGTTCCAATCCCCTAGCTGCAACTTGGAAACCCTATGGGGCTGTTCTGTTCTGACCTTTAGGGTTTCTATGAGTCAGAATCAACTCGATGGCAATGGGCTTTTGGTTTTTTTTTTGTAAGGAAGGACTCAGGAGTACAGTATTCTCCCAGTTCTTCTACATTTAAAGCTTATTTTTTGGTATAGCTCTGATACTTCAAGGATAGTTTATCTGTATACAAAATCCTTGGTTATTTCTTCATAATGATTCTCCATTTTTTTTGATATCTGTCTGTAAGTGGGAATCGACTTGACGGCAACTCAAAAGATTTCTCTGTTGAGAGATCTTATGCCAACTTGATTTTTTTTCCTTCAAAAGGGATTTGTTCTTTTTTTTCTGACGGTCCAGAAGTTTTTTTTTTTTTTTTTACCACTAAATTCTAATCACTTTACTAGTGTATATCTTGTAGTTCATTGTTCTGGGTCACCTTTTCTGGGTTAGTTTAGCCTTGCAATATAAAGATTCATTTCTTGTTTTATTTCTAATAAGTGTTCTTGAATGGTAGTTTTAACTGTTATTTCTGTTGCATTGTTTTGTTTTCTTCTTTAGTTTCTCCTTTATATATAATTTGGATCTCCATATCTTTCTTCTGTATTGTTTACATTCTCTCTAATCCTCTTTATCACTTTCATTGCTTGCGTTTCTTTCTCTTAACTCTTCCATGTATTTTCTGTGTATTTTCTTGTGTTTTTTCTTTATTTCCAGACAATTCTATTCTCATTGTGAAGCTTACAGTTTTGCCTTTTTTTCTGAGATATTTTGTCATTAACTTCATTTTCTCTCCTAAATTCAGTTTTTACAACTATTTTTAGTCTATTTATGTCCTAAATTTTTAATTTCAAATTCAAACTGTTTTGCGACATATGAAAATGTTTGTTTAACAATATTGAACTGTTTCATCGTAGTTTTCCTCTGCTTCTTGGAGGATTTTTTGGGAAAAAATTGTATCAGCTGGCATCCTCTGTTTTTTTTCCTTCTTCTTTTATTAGCTTTGGATGTCATCTTCTGTTCATTGTGAAATGTCATATATTTTTCTGGGCCACCAGTAACAGGCATATGTAATAATTTGTGTGATTTACAAAGCTTCTTAGCCGAAAATAGCTTTTTGTTTTCCTGTTAGTATCAGGAAGCACAATTTCTAAAATCGATAGTTCTTTAGAGAAGGTGTTGGTATCCCTCCTTATTTTGTGATTCTTTTCTATTTTGGTAAAACTTGTAATTTTCACTGTTTTTTTCTTTCTCCCTATCACTAAGCCCTCAAGGATGCCTCACTTTTCTGGGTTGTTTTCTGCCTACGGAAATAGTGTCTTAACAAGACCCGTCTCCTTCCCTTCAACTTTCTGTTCTATTAAGTCTGTATTATTTCCCCACTCAGAGTGGAACTCCCTTTGCCTGGGGTTAATTTTCTTTGTGCTCTATCACTACTAGCCCTTGGTGGCCCTCTCCTCTTTTCCTTGCAGTCTCCATCTCACTTTTTGGAGCTGGATCTGCTGGTTTGGAAATGTTTGGAATCGATTCAACGGCAAAGGGTTTTGGTTCCCTACATACATGCAAATTGAAGTTGTAGTGTTCTCTCCCAGTCATGCTGTAGGCATGGGTTATGAGTGATTTTATCTGTTCTTCTTGTGAATCTGGAGGGATTTTTGCAGACTGTGGATAAACTTAGATGTAGAAGGATGCCAATATCTTGTAAGAAATGGGAACCTTAAATGTGTTTTGAAAGAATAAACATTAATAGACTCTCTTATGCAAAATCTGGCTATGAAAGTGCCCAATGATTACATATTGTATTAAATGAAGTTATATTTTAGTATTATATTCAAAATAGTCTTCTCTCAAAATTTATCTCAACTTAAAGCCAGCTATATCAACAACAGTATCCTTCCTAATCCTCAGCTTTGTTTCTAAAGGCATCAGCCAACAGAATTTTACCATCGTAATAGAATGCTTGTTAGTGGTGTGACAGAAATTGTTAGAAGTACCCAAGTATCTGTTCTTTGCTTCCTCTCCCTCTAAGATTTAGCTAGGCACATGACTGCCCTAGATAAAGACTACATTTCATAGGTTCCTTTGCAGCAAAGTATGACCATGAGACATATATTGTTCAGTGGTATATAGCCAGACATGTCATAGGCTTGACTTCTGTAAGGTTCCCTAAAGGGAACAGATATTCCCATCCTCACCTTCCATCCTTTCTGCTGGTTAGAATACCAACACAGCTGCTGGAGCTCAAAAAGCCATCTTAGCCCAGGAGGTGGAAGTCTAAAATATTCAAGATGGCAGTGCAACAAGATACATATATCATGGTCCCTGATGACTGTGGAGCTGTCATACCATTCCAGGAATGCTAAACTCCCAATTGCATTTAAGTAAGAGAAATAAGCATCTGTGATTTTTAAGTCACTGTTATTTTAGGTTTTCTGTCATTCTCAGCCAACCTAATTCTAAAAACAGGCAGTGAATTGGGGTTAACTACAGGTATCAGCAACTGTTTCTGCATCAGATGTAATTGCTAAATATAGTATTAAAATCACCATTGGCTCATAAAAGTCTATCTCAATTTGACATCACTGAGAATAATATACTCTTGTCTATGCAAGGAACTGTGTATTCCTACAGTGTGTGTGTGTATATATATATGTATGTATGTATAAATTTCCTTCATCTTGTTTAGGTAATTGACCCTATAGTACGTTTGACCTATTATCTCTGACTTGTAATTACCACAATTTCTTCCAATTCTGTTTCTTTAAAAAGTTCATGCATCTGTTTTGCATGATTGAGTCCTAAGTACCTGATAATTTATGTTGCTACTGAAAATTAAGTCTCTTTATTTCCTCTGTTATATTTTCTATTTAGTTATATTCAGTATTGCCACCGATTTTTATGAGCCAATTGTGTATCCAGTAGCCTTGCTGAATTCTCATATTCTAAAAATTTACCTGTAGGTAACCCAATTCTGTGTTTAAAATGTTCGGCAACTGGATAAATTCATTTATTTACTCAGCAACAACCTTTCTAAAGTGTTATACTAGTTAATGGAGGGAGAAAATAAAAAGATGAATAAATAAATAAAGCATACCCTGAAACCGTACAGTGTTTTGTTCTGTCGTACATAGGTCACTATGACTCATAACCGACTTGACGACACCTAAGAACAACACAACACCCTGAATCAGGGAAAGCTAATACATTTTGACGTACTGTAAGATGTCGAGTTTCTCTATTATCTGAAATGAGAATAAGAAGACTAAATCATATCCTTGGAAGTACCATGCAGAAGAATCTTTAATTCTGATATATATTCCCCGAGAATTTAAGTGAACTGGCAATTTTAATTGCTAGAATTCATCTAGGTTGATAACGGTAACTTATGTTCAGGAAAAAAAGCCCACTGCAAAAGATTTATTCAGACTGGATAGATTCTCAGCCACTCCAGCATGGTCTTGGAGGAGGAATGACTACTACCTCTTCAGAAAACAGCTCAGTCAAATTCTTCATTCATATTGGATGGCACAGCTCCTCTTGGATTATTCACACAGGAGTTCTGCAACTGCATAAATTATTTCAAGTGGCTTATACCACATTCTATGAAGTCTTTTACCTTAAATTAATGGCTAGGGTGCCTGTCTGTTATTGACAGATGGGAGCAGAATATATTAGTCATAAAGAATAGGCTCTCCAAGTTAGAAAATGGAAACAAACAGGAAAAAACAGACCATGCATAAATATCACCTTTTGAGAAGAGAGTTGAAAAAATATGCCAGAGTTCATGAAAAACTTTTCTCTTTTACACAGTTCAAGGGCAGCCTTTTCAGAGTGAATCATCCTTGGCTCATTGAAAGTTCATTATAATATCCCAAAATATTGATAATACATTTTTATTGTACTTGTTATTTTGGAGATGCTCCAGATAAGAGGAAAGACTGTCCTTTGTAATGTGCCTGAAACCAATTATAAAATGGCACTTTTTTTTTTTTTTCTATTACATTAAGAAAAAATCATGGTGACTGTAGAAAACATGGTGGGGAAAGAGTTATCCCCAGCTTTCTTCAGCAGTTGACCCCAGAGTTAACCTCAGTGGTATTGCTGAGCTGCAGCAGAACCACCTTGAGCCTCATTTAGCATCAGGGCTTGTAATATGAAACCCTTTGCTGCCATTTTCGCTCATATAAGGAATTCAGTAAAACAAAAACTATGGTCAGATTAACATCTAGACCAAGAATCTGAAATTGCTCATCAATTTCTAAGGAGAATTAGAGAAATTAATAATATTGTGTTTGCCCCACTGGCAAATGAGCATATAAGAAAATACTCAACTTCGCACTTAATTGAGGACTTATTGTTTCACACCCATCTGATTGACACAATTTTTTAAAAATCTGGCAATAATGTGTTGGCAATAGGAACTCTTGTGCATTGCTGGAGGAATATAAATTTGGTACAAGCATTTTAATAATCAATTTAGCCATATATAATAAACTGAATTTATGCATTCTCCAACCAAGTGATTCCAGCACTAGGTTTATACTCCTAAAGGTGTTTAAGAAGAATTAAGTAAGAACACTTATTGCAGCATTATTTGTAATAGTGAAAAGAAATGGAAACAGCCTAAATATCTATCAATGGAAAAATAAAATATGATATTCATACAACAAAATGCTGCACTGCGGATAAAATAAACAAGCTAAATTTCCATGTGTTGATATGGAAAAAATTATATAGTGTGGGGGAAAAACAAAACAAGTTACAGAAGCCTAAGTGGAAAAGAAACAAAGAAAAAAAGTACAATATGACACAATTCATATAAATGTTGAAGCATGGGCAGCAGTACTATTGTGCAGGAATATATACTTAAAAGAATGAAGACATATTTGAGAATGAGAACCAACAATTCCAGGAATGAAGGGAGAATGGCAATGTGACCAAGGACAGGAACATGGGGGGCTTCAACTATATTCGTAGTCTTACCGTTCCAGTTTGGAAGATGACTACATGCTTGCTTTTTTCTCTATGATTTTGTACATCTGATATATGTAGTAATAATAATAGTAACAAATAAACTTAGTACCCTAGCATATTAAGAGGCGAGCCTTGGTGGCACAGTAGTTAAAGTGCTCAGCTGCTAACTGAAAGTTCAGCAGTTCAAACCCACCACCCACTCCACAGGAGAAAGAGGTGGCAGTTTGCTTCAGTAAAGATTTACAGTCTTGGAAACCCTATGGCAGTTCTACTTTGTCTTATAGGGTCACTATGAGTCAGAATCTACTCAATGGCAATGGGTTGCATAGTAAGAAAGAGTTCTCATATCAGAAACTTGGACCTTATACAGGCCCAAGTTTCTAATTGATGGTGTTGCCTCAGAGATGAAAACTCCAAGAAGAAATGAGGAGGTGCCACCCATAGACGTCATCCACCAGCTCATGCTCCTCTCTAGCATTTACCCAGAAACGTGATTTAGAAGCAGCCCATCAATACTACAAATTCTATGTTTGAACCCTAGAGCTGATTTCTTCTATAATCATATCATAGGAACTTTTCCCATTCTCTTCATTTCTTCACTTCCTTTCCTGGCTTGCCTGTTTTTAAATCTGCTTTCCTTTCTTTGATGGGAAGGACTGTGTCTTGCTCATTTTTAAATATATTCGTCCCATTCCAAGGCTGACAATATTATATGTGTGTTTCATCCCAAAGTTTATGCCTGATAAACAATAAAACAGGGCCCTACTATCTAATATAGATGCAAAGTATTCCTGAAATAGCAATATGTGGACTCAACTACTAAATGAAAGGTTGGTGGTTCAAGTCCACTCAGAGGTGCCTTTGAAAGAGAGGCCTGGCAATCTAATTCTGAAAAGGCAGCCATAGACATCCCTATGGTGCACAGTTCTATTCTGACACATACGGGGTCTCCATTAGTGAAAGCTGACTCTACCACAAGGCAACTAGTTACACCTTGGGGGTGGGGGCATAGAAAAACAAACAGACCTGAAAAGTCTGGACATAAAAACAAAACAAAAAATCCCATCAGAACGTTTCTAGTGTCCTCACTGAGCCACTTCCGGATGTAAGAAACAGGCAACCATACATTGTTAGATCTGGAGTAGACTTCAGGAATATCTGAGTCAAATGCCTTTATTTCACTGATGAAGGTAACTAAAGAAAGAGAAAAAGTTTAAGTATAGTGCAAAGGTCACACAGCCAGTTATTTGTGACTGTGCTAGGATCAAAATGTCACCTGCCCTACCCTTAACCATGGCTCTCCCTCCTTGCCATGCTACTAGGGCAGGGGTTTAATCTTATGTCAAGTATACACAAGCCACCTCATGGACCTTGTCAAAATCTCTTCCTGGCCCTTTCTAGAACTTATGTCATTTAGTTTGACTATTTTGAACCTGATGGCCCCTCTTCATTACTGAAAATTAATATATGAACAAAGTGGTGTCTGCAGTCAAAAGACCTGGTTTCAAAACTTGGCACTGTGATTAATGAGCTATATGACCTCTAGAAAGCATTTAACAACCTCCTGCTCTGTTCCTCATTTTAAAAATAAGAATAGTCTCTGCGGGATTCTGATGAGAATCAAATGAAATCGAATAGGTAAATGCTGATCAAAATACAGTTAATTTTTTTTTTTTGCAGAATGTTGCATAAGCATGATGACCAAGTTAACATCTCATGACATAATATCAAAGTTCAAGTCACTGAACACAATTCTATAAGGAACTGGTTATGCTCATGTGAAACAGAGCTCTACTGCATCAAATGGAGATCTGTCAGTCTCTCACAGGTCCTGTACCTAAGCTGCATAGTCTACAGATGTATTGTAAGTATAAGGAGACCTTGTGGCTAGTAACGGAAAGTCTGGTAGTTCGAATCCACCCAGCAGCTCCATTGGAGAAAGACCAGGAGATCTGTTGCCATTAGGGATTATAGCCAAGAAAACCCTATGGGGCAGTTCTGCTCTGTCACATGGCATCACTATGGGTTGGAATCAACTTGATGGCACCTAATGATATAAGCATTGTAAACCTCTAAGGGAAAATGTTTTGTTATTATTTTTACTCCTCTAGCTTACTTCCATTAAGTGCCTTATAAACCTTGTAAGCAAGCACATGTACACTTGTTCATCATAATTGGCCCATTATGGAATCTTATGGACTCAATGTTATTCATATTTGGCTGTGTTCCAATTTGGCAATCTTATCTATAATCATGACTTCATTGACTGCATCTCTGCAGAGAATTCCCTTTTAATGTTTTCCCTTTCATTTTTCTTTGATAATTATCCTTTGATATTTGATATATGAATTGTCAACATTTATGCTACAGCTTTCTCTTTACCCTATTTCTCCAGTTCTTTAGTCCAGCGCCTGTCACCCCCGTCTTATTTTATACCCTAGCTGCTCTCCCTATAATGTAACAGCACACTCCTTCTTTGCACCCTGGATTTCCCGTGTCCATTCAACCAGCTCTTGTCCTTTTCTGCCTTCTTATCTCACCTCCAGACAAGAGCTGCCCATTTGGTCCCATGTATCATCTACTTGAGCTAAGAAGCACACTCTTCACGATATCATTTTATGTCTTATAGTGGAGTCTAATCTTTGTCTGAAGAGTTTGCTTCAGGAATGGTTTTAGTTTTGGGTTAACAGAGAGTCTGGGGGCCATGTATTCTGGGATTCCTCCAGCCTCAGTCAGACTATTAAGTCTGTTCTTTTTACTAGAATTTGAGTTCTGCACCCCACTTTTCTCCTGTTCCGTCAGGGACTCTCTGTTGTATTCTCTGTCATGGTGGTCATTGGTGGTAGCTGGGCATCATCTAGTTCTTCTGCTCTCAGGCCGATGAGGGCTGGGGTTTATGTGACCCTTTCTGTCACTTGGGCTCATATTTTCCTTATATCTTTGGTGTTCTTCATTCTCCTTTGCTCCAGGTGGGTTGGGACCGATTGTTGCATCTTAGATGGCCTCTCACTAGCTTTTAAGACCCCGCTCACCAACATGGGGTAGAAGCTTAGAATTCTTTATCTAAAATTTCTGCCATGCCAACTTTCCACCTCTCAACTCTGATTTTTTTTTTAACTCTGATTAAGCCCATTGTCTTACTCAACCCCTTCTGTTCCCAAATCACAAAAATATATCTTTAAACCATGCCTCTAAAGGAGATTCTATCCTAAAGAAACTTCCCTCAACTAGTTACTCTCTTGAACTACCATTTCATCTATTTCTTTAGATACCAAATATTTCTTAGCCCCTCGTAATCTAATCTCTCATTCCAACATTCTTAAACCAGTTCCTTTATGGTTTTCAAGTAATTTCTAATCATCTAAATAGCCTTTCTTTAATGCACTATCATAACTTGGCACTTTCCTTTTGCTTTTTTCTTCCCGTTCATTGAAAGCTTATCCTTCATATATGTGTGTGTGTGTGTATATATATATATATATACATATATATTTTAAACCCTCTTGTCCAATTGTTCCTTTGGCAATCTCATCTATAATCATGACTTCATTGACTGCATCTCTGCAGAGAATTCCCAAATATATACCCTAGATTTAACCTCTCTTCTGAATTTTCCGTTTCCTAATGGATATCTCTCCCTAGAGGTTCTGCCAACAACAAAATTAGCATGACCAACACCAGATTCTGAATCTCTCCTAAAACCTCCTGTCTTCCTAATTACAGATAACAGCTTCATCAGCCTGCTGTTCAGATAAGCTCAGAACCTCATGTTTGTCTTTGCTTCCTGTACTCTTCTATCTCTCACATCACAATTCTATCAGTTGGAACTCTCCAATGTCTATGGAATCATTACCTTCCTTTTCAATCCTAATTCCTTAACAATCTGTTATCTGAACAAGTGTAATAATATGTTAACTCTTCTCCCTACCTCTCTATTGGCTTCTTCTCTTTAATCCAGTCTAGCTCAGCTACTGACAAAAAGAACTTTTCATCACAGCAAAGCTCTGATCAGATTGTTTCCTCTACTTATAAATTATCAGTTGTCTATGTATTACGGCTTAAAGTATTAAATATGGAATTGCAAATTCCTCATATGGATCCCATTCACCTTTTCTGGCCTTATGCTACTGTAACCACCACAAAATAGTGTTCATGCTCTCAGGTTTTAAGTTAGGTGAACATAGTTTGAATCTTAGCTATTCAAACTATCACTGATGTCACAAATGCTATTAAATGCCTTGCAATGTTCCAGAAATGATTTGGAGTGCTGGAAACAACACAGGCAAACAGGACGTACAAGTTTCTTGCTCTTATGGAATTTATTCATTCCTTCAATAAATATTTATTGAGAGCCTACTTTGTGCCAAGCACTATTTGAGTACAGGGGATATAGCTGTGAATAAAACACACAAACAAGTAAATGAATGAATATAAAAACAGACAAATATAAGATATATAAATATACATTATTCCAAGTAGTGTCAAAATTTATTAGGCTATTCAAGAAAGACTTCTCTAAAGAGCTGATACTTAGGTTGAGAACTAGGGGAAAAGCATTCTAGGAGAGGGATTAGCAAGTACAAATTCCCTATAGCAAGAATGAACTGGGATTATTTGAGAAAAAGGAAAGCTTATGTGATAGAAGGGTACTGTGATTTTAGGCAAGTTATTTACTCTTCCTAAATCTCAGTTCCTTCACCTTTGAAACAATGATACCAATAGTATGCTTCAGAGAGTCTTAGTAAGGATTAAATGAAATAATGAATTCAAAGCACTTAAAGAGTGCCTGGAAGATATTAAGTGCTCAGTAAATGGTAGCTGTAACCTCCTTAGATGTAACCACTACACTAGGCCTTCATGATACATCCTTTCCCAAAGACTATAATTTTCTACCCCTCTTTCTTCAATAAATGGATGCAATGTTGGAAGTGCTAACTCATCTATGCCAAGAAAATTGGAAAACAGCTACCTGGCCAACTGACTGGAAGAGATCTGTATTTGTGCCCATTCCAAAGAAAGGTGATCTGATGGAATCTGGAAATTATCGAACAGTGTCATTCACATCACACACAAGAAAAATTTTGATGGAAATAATTCAAAAAGAGTTGCAGTAGTATATCAACAAGGAACTGCCAGAAATTCAAGCTGGATTCGGAAGTGGATGTGGTACGGGGAATATCATTGCTGATATCAGATGGATCTTGGCTGAACACAGAGAAAACAGAAAGATGTTTACCTGTGTTTTATTGACTGCAAAGGCATTCAACTGTGTGGATCATAACAAATTATGGATAACATTGAGAAGAACGGGAAGTCCAGAACACTTAGTTGTGCTCATGCAGAACCTGTACATAGACCAAGAGGCAGTCATTAGAACAGAGCAAGGGGATACTGTGAATTTAAATTCCTGGTTTAAAATCAGAAGAGGTGTGTATCAGAGTTGTGTCCTTTTGCTATAATTATTCAATCTGTATGCTAAGCAAATAATCCGAGAAGCTGGACCATATGAAGAAGAACGTGGCATTGGGATTGGAGGAAGACTCATTAAGAACCTGCTATGAGCAGACCCCTAAGCATCTGTCAGTTTTTTGTACTGTTGGAGCTTGTGCATTGCTATGATGCTGGAAGCTATGCCACTGGTATTCAGATGACAGCAGGGTCACCTATGGAGGACAGGTTTCAGCTGAGCTTCCGGAACAAGACAGACTAGGAAGAAGGACCTGGTAGTCTACTTCTGAAAAGAATTAGCTGGTGAAAACCTTATAAATAGCAGCATAACATTGTCTGATATAGTGATGGAAGATGAGCCCCTCAGGTTGGAAGGCACTCAAAATACGACTAGGGAAGAGCTGCCTCCTCAAAGTAGAGTTGACCTTAATGACATGGATGGAGTTGAGCTTTCAGGACCTTCATTTGCTGATATGGCAGGACTCAAAATGAGAAGAAACAGCTGTAAACATCCATTAATAATTGAACTTGGAATGTATGAAGTATGAATTTAGGAGAATTGGAAATTGTCAAAAATGAAATGGAATGCATAAACATCAATATCCTAGGCATTAGTGAGCTGAAATGGCCTGGTTTTGGCCATTTTGAATGAGATAAACGTATAGTCTACTATGCCAGGAATGACAACTTGAAGAGGAATGGTGTTGCATTCATCGTCAAAAAGAACATTTCAAGATCTATCCTGAAGTACAGTGCTGTCAGTGATAGAATAATATCCATACACCTACAAGGAAGACCAGTTAATACAACTATTACTCAAATTTACATACCAACCACTAAAGCCAAAGGTGAAGAAATGGAAGATTTTTATCAGCTTCTGCAGTCTGAAATTGATGGAACATGCAATCAGTATGCATTGATAATTATTGGTGATTGGAATGCAAAAGTTGGAAACAAAGAAGAAGGATCAGTCGTTGGAAAATATGGCCTTGGTGATAGAAACAACACTGGAGAGCTAATAATAGAATTTTGCAAGACAAACGACTTCTTCACTACAGATACCTTTTTTCGCCAAGATAAACGGTGACTATACACATGGACCTTACCAGATGGAATACACAGGAATCAAATAGACTACATCTGTGGAAAGAGATGGTGGGAAAGCTCAATATCATCAGTCGAACAAGGCCAGGGGCTGACTGTGGAACAGACTATCAATTGCTCATATGTAAGTTCAAGTTGAAACTGAAGAAAATGAGAGAAAGCCCACAAAAGCCAAAATACAACCTTGAGTATATCCCACCTGAATTAAGAGACCATCTCAAGAATAGATTGGATGCAATGAACACTAATGACCAAAAAATAGATGAGTTGTGGAATGACATCAAGGACATCATACATGAAGAAAGTAAGAGGTCATTAAAAAGACAGGAAAAAAATACCAAAATGGATGTCAGAAGATATTCTGAATGTTGGTCTTGAATGTTGAGTAGCTAAAGCAAAAGGAAAAAATAATGAAGTAAAAGAGCTGAACAAAAGATTTCAAAGGGCAGCTTGAGAAGACAAAGTAAAGTATTATAATGACATGTGCAAAGAGCTGGAGATAGAAAACCAAAAGTGGAGAACAGGCTCGGGATTTCTCAAGCTGAAAGAACTGAAGAAAAAATTCAAGCCTCAAATTGCAATACTGAAGAATTCTATGGGGAAAATATTAAACGATGCCGGAAGCATTAAAAGAAGATGGAAGGAATGTACAGAGTCATTATACCAAAAAGAATCAGTCAATGTTCAACCATTTCAAGAGGTAGCATATGATCAAGAACCAATGATGCTGAAGGAAGAAGCCCAAGCTGCACCAATGGCATTGGTGAAAAACAATACTCCAGAAATTGACAGGATATCAACTGAAATGTTTCAGTAAATGGATGCAGTGCTGGAAGTGCTCACTCATCTATGCCAAGAAATTTGGAAGACAGCTACTTGGCGAACTGACTGGAAGAGATCCATATTTATGACTACACCCAAGAAAGTGATCCAACCGAATGTGGAAATTATCAAAAATATCATTAATATCACACTCAAGCAAAATTTTGCTGAAGATCATTCCAAAGCAGCTGGAGCAGTATATAAACAGAGAACTGCCAGAAATTCAGGCCAGTTTCAGAAGAGGACGTGGAACCAGGGATAGCATTGCTGATGTCAGATGGATTCTGACTGAAAGCAGAGAATACCAGAAGAATGTTTACCTCTGTTTTATTGGCTATGCAAATGTATTCAACTGTGTGGATCATAACAAATTATGGATAACATTACGAAGAATGGGGATTCCAGAGCACTTAATTGTGCTCATGAGGAACCTGTACATAGATCAAGAGGCAGTAGTTTGGACAGAGCAAGGGGATACTTCCTGGTTTAAAGTCAGGAAAGGTGTGCGTCAGGGTTGTATACTTTCACCATTCCTATTCAATCTGAATGCTGAGCAAATAATCTGAGAAGCTGGACTATATGAAGAATAACAGGGCATCAGGATTGGAGGAAGACTCATTAACAACCTGCAATATGCAGATGACACAAACGTGCTTACTGAAAATGAAGAGGACTTGAAGCACTTACCGGTGAAGATCAACAACCACAGCCTTCGGTATCAGTTGCACCTCAACATAAAGAAAAAAAAAATCCTTACGACTGGACCAATGAGCAACATCATGATAAACGGAGAAAAGATTGAAGTTGTCAAGGATTTCATTTTACTTGGATCCACAATCAACAGCCATGGAAGCAGCAGTCAAGAAATCAAAAGACACATTGCATTGGGCAAGTGTGCTGAAGAGGACCTCTTTAAAATGTTGAAAAGCAAGGATGTCACCATGAAGACTAAGGTGCGCCTGACCAAGCCATGGTATTTTCAGTCACATCATATGCATGCTAAAGCTAGACAATGAATAAGGAAGACTGAAGAAGAGTTGACACCTTTGAATTGTGGTGTTGGTGAAGAATATTGAACATACCATGGACTGCCGAAAGAATGAACAAATCTGTCATGGAAGAAGTACAACCAGAATGCTCCTTAGAAGCAAGGATGACAAGACTGTGTCTTACATAGTTTGGACATGTCATCAGGAGAGATCAGTCCCTGGAGAAGGGCGTAATGCTTGGTAAAGTACAGGGTCAGCAGAAAAGAGGAAGACTCTCAACAAGATGGATTGACACAGTGGCTGCAGCAATGGGCTTAAGCATAGCAAGGATTGTAAGGATAGTGCAGGACTGGGCAGTGTTTCGTTTTGTGGTACATAGGGTTGCTGTGTGTCGGAATTGATTGGATGGCACTTAACAACAACAACAACATTTGCAGATGATACAACCTTGCTTGCTGAAAGCAAAAAGGAATTGGAGCACTTGCTGATGAAGATCAAAGATTACAGCCTTTGGTATGGCTCACATCTCAACATAAAGAAAACAAAAATCCTCACAACTGAACTGATAAGCGATATCATGATAAATTGAGAAAATATTGAAATTGTCAAAGATTTCATTTTACTTAAATCCACAATCAACACCCACGGAAGGAGCAGTCAAGAAATCAAACAATGTATTGCATTGGTCAAATCTGCTGCAAAAGATGTCTTTAAAGTGTTGAAAAGCAAAGATGCCTCCTTGCTTATTAAGGTGGGCCTGACATAAGTCATGGTATTTCAGTCGCCTCATATGCAAGCAGAAGCTAGGCAATGAATAAGGAAGACTGAAGAATCGATGACTTTGAATTGTGATGTTGGTAAGGAATATTGAATAAACCATGGACTGCCAGAATAACAAACAAATCTGTCTCGGAAGAAGTGCAGCCAGAACGCTCCTTAGAAGTGAAAATGGTGAGACTTCACCTCACGTACTTTGGACATGTTATCAGGAGGGATCACTTGCTGGAGAAGGACATCATGCTTGTTAAAGTAGAAGGTCAGCAAAAAAGAAGACCCTCAGTGAGATGGATTGCCACAGTGGTTGCAACAATGGGCTCAAGCATAAGGATTGTGAGGATTGGGCAGGATCGAGCAGTGTTTTGTTAAGAATCGCTATGAGTCAGAACAAATTCAACACCTTTTTTTGAGAACGCCTTGTCTCCGACATATCTTTTGCTCATGATGATCCTTCCTTACTAAAGAAATAGCATTCTCCCTCATCTTTATTTGTCAAAATACCATCCACATTTTAATGTCAACTCTTCCACAAAACTTACGCTGATTTCACTATTCAAATGCATTTCGCACCTTTGAGTTTTCTAAACATTTTGTCAACATCTCTCCTCTAGACTAAATTATGTTCTCAAATGCTGTATTACCTTTACGGAATCCAGAGCTTCTTTAGGATAAAACCAAGAGTTGTTCATATTTCTTAGCATCTCTGGTATCTATAAGTGACGTTGCCTTTCCCAATTATTTAAGTACCTAATAAACATTTTTATCAAATTGAATGATTGAACTACTTCAGTTCAGCTTGAATTTGCCACTTGATATTTTGTTGCTTAATTTATAAAAGTGGTTACTGATTTTCTTTAAATTCTTTTAGAAGTAACATGCTGTTATTAGTTGCCATCAAGTTGATTCCAGAGGAGTGTTTTTGATTCCATAGGGTGTTTTTGGCTGTAATCTTTAAGCAAGCAGTTCGCCAGACCTTTCTTTCTTGGACCCTCTGGGTGGGTTCAAACTGCCAACCGTTAGGTTACTTGAGCACAAACTGTTTCACCACCCAATGACAATATAGACATACTACTCTAACACTACACTAGATGGAAAATGGTATATGTGTCTCTGTGATATATTATTACGGTAATAGTGCCTAATGAATCCTGCTCCCCCTTCCCCCATCCATATCCTTGTGCAGTCCCCTTCCATGGGATTTTCCTTGGCTAGTGGGACATTATCAAATGTGAAGCAATGAAAGGTTTGAGAATCTCTTAGGCAGGCATCAGGGCTTGCCCTCTTGAAATGCTACCACCATAAGAAGAGGCTAAGGCTCTTAGGATGAAGACAAACAGCCCAGCTGACAGCCAGGACCAGCCTGCAGACATGTAACTGAGGCCATCTTAGACCATCTACCCATATTGAAATCACGAGATGACTTCAGCCCTGTGAGTTACCCCCAGCAAGTCAATTGGAAAACTGTCTACCTGAACTTATTCCAAATTGCTAATCCACAGATTGTGAGCAAATAAAATGATTGTTGTTTTAAGCCACTAAACATTGAGGTAATTTGTTAGAAAGTAATAGATAGCTGATACAGCCTCAATAGTCCTCAGGTCTATAATTTCTCAAGTTTTTGTTTTAATCTGCATTTTATTTGCAAGCAGACATTCCTCCAATCTTAAAAAATTCACTCCTCTGCTGTTTTATATTAAAATAGATTTCTCTAGTTTCTTAGTAGCATGAGTACTCAAGAAGGAAATTACTAAATGGCTTCTTACCATTCAGGCTCATCTTAAGAAATGCAATTTCCCAGTTCCCCCATAGTCTAGCAGGGAGGAGCAATATCCCCAAGCAGTTGCTCGTGCCTCTGCAATCTCCCACTGGGACCACTTCTGCAGCAGTGAGAGCACCTCTGTTTTCTTAAGCACCGACAATATTCCAAATCATTCTAACTTGTAAAACAAGTTATATATTTTTTTCTAGGGCTGCTAGAAAAATACCCTGGGTATTTTCAAACAATCGAAATTTATTGTCTCGCATTCTGGAGGCGAGTAGTCCAAATCTGGGGTGTCAGCGGGGCAATGCTTCCTCCAGATCCTCTGGAGGGAGATCCTTTCTTGTCTCTCTCAGCTTCTTATAGCCCCAGGGGCTTCTTAGCATGTAGATGCATCTTAGCATGCTTTCTTTCCTTTGTCTGCCTCTCTGTGTTTCTTCTCTTTTATTGGGACACCACACAGATGAGATTCTGACCCACCCTACTCCAGTATGACCTCATATTAATTTAACTGATAATACCTTCAAAGATCGTATTTCCAAATGAGGTGACATTCAGAGGTACCAGGTTAGGATGTGAATTCTTGGGGTACACAATTCAATAACATAATTTGTTTAAATACCCTTAACTCTTTCCCTCCCTAGTTAGATTGTGAGTCATAGGGACTAAAACCATCGAGTTTTATTAAAGGATTTGCAGCAGTACCTACACTAGTATTTTCCATTTGTTATGGGTATGTGTGCATACCCACATGTGGGTAAATTCAGTGAGAGTTGAAGGAAGAAGACCTAGCATTTCCTTCTTGGATACAGGATGTGTAATGTAAGTAGATAAAATACATAGTGAAATAAAACATGTATATATAGATGTGACTGTAAAAATGAATTAATACTTTGAGATCTTATTGCACTATTTAGTGTATTTTTCTTTATTTTGGCATGTGAGATTCCTATTCTTTTCTAGTAAGTCTAACAATTATAAAGCATACCAAAGATTGTTGTACTTTTGTTTTTATTGAAAGAAAGGGCCCTGAGGGGAATTAAGAAAAGTAAAGACATGGTTTTTTATAACATTTAAGAATAGACTTGTGACCTTCAGACTTTCAGGACTCTATATGAGAAAATTTGTGTAGTCTGGGGTGCTGGGGATTCTGACCCCACATAATTGTGTGTTCCTTTTCCTTGTAGTATTCTTTTTGTTTAAAATGTAACATTAGGAAGTCAGCTCATACAGAGAAAGGCAGAGGGAAAAAAATGTAGACCATAAAGTGTTAAGAGGTCTGTCTCCAATTTAGAAAGCTCCCTTCCCTTAAAGTTAACAATAACATCCTAACTCATAGCAAATTTCTCATAAACCTCTGCCCTTAACTGCTAGCTTCTAGTTTTGAGAAGAAAAAAAATATGAGATTTCTTTTTTTTTTTTTTTAATCTCCACATAATCCCTGCCCAGATAGGCTACTGTTCCAAAACTCTGAAACTTGGTACTATTAGGAGTTGAAGTCTCAAGTCAATTTAAAGATGCTATAAAATGATACTGTTGAACTTTATCTGAGCTCTGTTTTCCCAGAAAACAGGGACTGTTGAAAAATCCCCTCCCACCATTTGGTTTTCGAAAGTCCCCGTACCATTTTGTGTTCTGGGAAATAGCTAACCACAAAGAACACTTCCCTGTATTATTAGACTTGCTGTCCATTCTTTCTGATGACTTCCAAAAACTCACAATGACTTCCTTCTTTACCCTCTTCTATAAAAAAAAAAAAAAAAAAAATTTTTTATAAAACCTCCGCCCCCCATCTTTGAGATATTTCTCATAAATGAATATTCCCTTATTACAATAGCCTGAATAAAATCATATCCTTGATCTCCTAGTGCATTTTGTCTTTGACAGTGATACTGGAGTGTTTAACCTGCTTGTAATATCCTAGAGCAGAGATCCTTAACTTGAGGTCATAGGGAAGTTTCAGGAGTCTGTGTTCCCTGATCTAGATGAAATTGTGTAGAGGTGTGAATTTATTTTGGAGAATAAAGATTCCATTCATAGCGCACATCAAATTTCCAGGAGAATCTGTACCCCTATAAAAGTTTAAGAATCACTGATAGATGCTTTTCATGTTTGCTTTGTTTTGAGGGTGGAATGAGACTAATTCTGTATGATTCGTTACTCAGAATTGAAGGGATCTCTTCTATTTTTCTTGGCAAGGTTTAAACGCACAAGTATCTTTGCTTTTTTTTTTTTGAGTCGAGATTGAGGAATAGGTAGGAAGATCAATAAATTCCAGAAATTCTAGCTTTCTCAAGCACAGAATTAGTAATTCTATGCTAATTCTTGGAGGTTGAACAATCTCCTATGGTAATTCTAGGAGGTTAAACAAGCTTAAAAGAAAAAAAAAACAGTTTAAGTGAAGGTGAAAATACCTCTCTTTGGGATGGTAGATAACAAAATCTTATTCCATTTATATTGTTATCATTGTCCTTTTAAATTCTGATCAGTTCTATTAATTACCGTGAACACTCTCAGAACAAATTAATAGTTCATGCAAACCTTATTAGTTTCAACCTTCCACGGAACTTTCTTCAAGTGAAGTTTCATATAGTGAGCCTGAATTTACAACCACAAACATTGGACACCAAAAATATCAAATATTTTATTTCCTTTGCATTGTTTTGGGCCATTGAGTTGATTCTGACTCTCTAAACTGGGTTAAATCTAACTTCAAATCACCATCCCAGTGGATTGGGAGAGAATTCAACCTCATACAATACCAGGGCTACCTACAATGCCCAGAAATGAACATCAATGTGGGGACTATAGTCATTCGTTCAACATCCATTTATTAAATACCTGCTATTAAACACAACAGGAGCAATGTCGGGTCAGCAGTAGAATTCTTGCCTTTTACAGGAGGCCTGGGTTGGTTACCGGCCAATGCACCTCGTGCACGGCTACCACCCATCCATAGGTGGAGGCTTGCATGTTGCTATGATGCCGAATAGGTTTCAGCAGAGCTTCCAAACTGACAGACTGGGAAGAAAGGCCTAACGGTCTACTTCAGCCAAAGAAAATCCTATAGATCATAATGATTCTATCCCAAACCAAACATGGGGATGATGCAGGACTGGGCAGCATTTTGTTCCATTGTGCATGGGGTCCCCATGAGTCGGGGGCTGACTTGATGGCAGCCAACAACAACATTAGGCACAGTACCAGCTACTGTGAATACAATGAGGAGCAAAGCAAGCAAAAATCTCTGTCCGCATGAGTTTAGATGTCTAGAGTGGGGAAACAGATGACATACAAATATGTGAAATGTATGGTATTGTTAGATTGAAATAAATGCTATAGAGAAAAATTAGTTAGGCAATAGGTAGTGCTAGATGATAGTTGGTGGTTGTCATTTAAAACAGAGGACCAAGGAATGCTGAAGAATGTAGCATTTTGAGCAAAAACCTAGAGCGAGTAAGGGAGGAAACCATGACAATATTTGGATGAATGCACATTCCAGGTAAAGAAACAACATGTGCAAGGCCCTGAGGTAGGAACTAAGAGCATCTCCAAATAGCAGAGTACAACTTCTCTTCACTCAAAGAATGTATAAAACTCCATCCTGCTTTTTACTCTCAAGAAGTCTTCGCTCATTTTCTTCTTCCTGCCTTTTTTTCCTTCTTCCTAGCATTTTACCTAGCATAACTTCCTCAATGAGCTCCTCTATTACAAAACACAGAAAGAGGGATTATCTCAAGGAACCTCCATCCAAACACCCCTGAGCCTTGTGTGTGTTCTTAGATTGGGGGGCGGGGTAGAGGGTAGGGCAAAAGAAAATAAAAACCACAGCTGTAAATAAATATCTCAGTATATAATCTTGCCACATATATTTTCTCTAGCTGAGCCCCAGTAGCTGAACTATATGTATGTGAAGCAAATAAAATTTGGTAAAAATTTTATCTGTAACCAATGTGTATACTTCTTCAAATATTTTTAATATTATTCTAGTGGTTCTATTTAATACTAATAGTTAAACCACGTGACTAGAAGGGAGTAGGGCAATGGAAAGAGGTGGAACGATATAATGTAATCATCAATTGTCATAAAAATATGAACTCATTGCTTTCATATCCATTCAATTTATTTCATTTTGAAATTGAAATGATTATAAGAGAAAGGGGGTTTTTACGCAAGTGAATGGAGCATTTCCCTTTTTATACTAGACAGCAAGGGTTTGAGGCTGTTAGTACTGGTACCTTCTCCCTCCTCTGCTCCTTGCTATACTTTCTTGATGTAAATCCATCAAGCCTCACTCATTATGGGTCATTTGGAAAAGAAAGAGTTAACACAATAATAGTTCATTCATTTATGCAAAAAAATGTATTCCATGAGTAAGCAAATAGATAATAAACATTTGTGCCACATCCTGGACTGGAAGGGATACAAATAACTTTCACAGTGATTACTCACATATTTAAATGTTTGCTATGTTTCATGCATTTTCCTATATATTTTATGAGTCTCTTAAGTCAGGTCTTCAGGAGAATTGCATGCAGGAGGTTTATTGGGGGGTGCTGTCAGGAACAATACCCGTGACAAAGTAAGAAGGCAGGAGACAGGAGTGGGTAGAGAGAGAATCTGAATCGCAGCAGTTATAACAAAGGAATTAGCTAATCCTTCAAAGAGTCCTGGACCTGAGATGGCCCTTCAGAGTTGTCCTGAGTCAAACCAAGGGTTGGACTTTTGTACTCTCACATTAACCAATAATTGGATGAAGATCATAACATGGAGCAAGAGAGTGCTCTTTGGCTAAAGGCAATGCCCAGGGAGAAATTAAGCTGTAAACCATCCTGTTAGGTAGGAGAATGATTGTCTCTATCCTGAAGGGGATTTTGCAGCACACCATGAGGACCCTTCCATCTCACCTCCTGCTCACCAATGTTGTCCCACCCTCTAATCTCCTGCTAGTGCTTCCCACTGGCTAAATTCAAAAGCAGCCCAGAAGGTATGGGAGCCCTTGTACAGGGTAGCCTCCCGCAGCATGGGTGGTGGATAAAGGGTGGATAGTGGGTCTGATGAGGCAAATAGGAAATATGGAGCACACTTTGTAACTCTATTAGATTGTGTGTTAGGTATCATCAGATTAGGTTTAATGGATATCTCAAACTCAGCTGTGTGAGAGTGGGAAAATTATTCAACCCCTCAGGTGAGTCCAGATTATTCTCCAAAATGGGTATGATAACATCTAACATTTATAGACTGCCTAACATGTGCCACCACCACCGTGTCTGCCATTGTGTCATGTTGTGGTGGCTTCTGTGCTGACATGATGCTGGAGGGTCATCCATGGTGGGCTGGTTTCAGTGGAGCTTCCAGACTAAGCCAAACTGGGAAGAAAGGCCTGAAAATCTACTTCCAAAAATTAGCCAATTAAAACCTTAGGAATCATAACAGAACATTGTGCTACATAGTGTTAGATGATGAGTCCCTTAGGTTGGAAGGCACTAAGCAATAGCCACAACAATGAACTCAAACATACCAATGATCCTGAAGATGCCTGAAGATCCAGCAGTGTTTTATTTTGTTATACATAAGGTCATTATGAGTCGGAGCCAATTTCACAGCAACCAACAACAACAACAACTATATGCCAGGCCATGTGCCAGTGCAGTAGGTATTCACATGTCCATTTTATAGATGAGGAAATTGATGTTTAGAGAGATGAAATAATTTTCCCATGACTAGTAAATGATGGATCCAAGGTTTGAATCTAGTCTGTCGGGCTTCAGGCTCAAAATCTTAATCACAGTGCTAAGGTCTATTTCAAATGGCTTTTTGGAGAATTAAGCGAACTAAAGTATTTGAAGAAACTAATTCATACTTGGCATACCTATGACGTCAAAATGTATTTGCTGAGAGAAATTGAATGAGTGGATGAAACGCAGGCTGAATGTCCCCTTACAGTAAACCACACATATCTAAGACATGTGATAACCAAAAAAAACCCAACCCCATTGCATCTGAGTGATAAAAAAAAAATAGCCACTGCCAAATAAATATCAACTCTGTCATCATCCTTTTTCAGTGCCACACATTAGACCCTTTCTTATAAAACCATAACAATACTGAATGGTTTGTATATCCAAGTGTAGGATAATTTTACATTGATTTGATTTTTGGCAAGAAAGTGATTATGTCCAAGGGAAAATGGACTTTTGGTAGCCATAATGTCTGTGGCAGGCTGAAAACATGCCCCCTCCCCACCAAGATATAGTCACTGCCTGATCCCTGGAACCTTAGAATATTACCTTATATGGCAAAAAGATGCGATTAAGGATTTTGACAGAATATGTTTGTTCTAGATTATCTGGCTGGGGTTGAAATGCAATCACATATACCCTTGTAAGATCAGAGGCAGAGACAAGGAGTGGATTTTTCCATAGAGCCTCCGGAGGGAGCGAAGCCCTGCTGATTCCTTGATTCCAGACTTCTGACCTCCTGAACTTTGAGAAAATAAATTTATATTGTTTTAAGCCACCAAATTTGTAATCATTTGTTACAGCAGCCCTCAGAAACTATTACAATGTCTTTACAAGTGATACTTTATTGGATTGTGCTAGCTTTCAAAGCTAATATTTTGACAAAATTGGCGCAGTGGTTAAAGCTATCAACTGCAAATTGAAAAGGTTGACAGTTTGAAACCACCAGCAGCTCCGTGTGAGAAAGATACAGCAGTCTGCTTCTGTAGAGATTTATAGTCTCGGAAACCCTACTGGGTTCCTACGAGTCACGATCGAGTCCAAGGCAGTTTTTTTTTTTTTTGGTGAGGGTGGTTTAATAATAAAGATTAAGGAGCCCCAGTGGTGAAATTGTGAAGTGCTCCTCTGCTAACTGAAAGGTCAGCGGTTTGAACTCCTTAGCTGCTCAGGGAGGGTAGCCTATGGGGCAGTTCTCCCCTATCCTATAGGGTCTCTATGAGTCAGAATCAACTCAATGGCAATGGGGTGGATAATAAAGATTGGATTCTATAGGCAATACACTGTTAATTGCTATAAAAATAAGGAACACCAACATTTTGTTGAAGAAGAGCTACTTTTCGTTTCCCTAAAGCCTTGAGACTAGTTAAAAGGGAGGCTGCTAAATGTGTCCAGTGTGGGAATGTTAGATAAGGTGATGGAAGAAAGGAAGGGAGGTAGGGAAAGAGGAAGGAAGTTAGTTGAGTCTTAAGGCGGGCAGTGCTCATAATGCTGCTGAAGGAGATGCCCACTGTATCTTCCCATAAACTACAGCTAGAAGTCCAATACCATGATTACCTCTGAGAGGTGATTAAAAAAAAAAAAAAACACCCAAATCCATGCACAGAGGTTAGAAGAGCCTTTGAGCATTACAGTGGCAGGGGCATTATGAGAGATATAGTAGAAGGCAGAGAGAGGATACAGAGTGGCACCCCCTGGGAAGGGCTGAAATTTCAGTAACTGTGATGACATGAATCAGTTCAGGTTCAAGCAGAGAAATGAGGAAGATGACCAGGGACAGAGTTTTATGGGTCAAGTCAAAGAAGGTATGAATACCAATGCCTAACACTTAGCTGGTTAAGTGTTTCCTCTTGTGGGGCTCTGTCCTCTCATAAGAATGTTAGGACAAGGCTCCATTCCACTGGTTAGAAATCCCAGTGCCTAGAACAATGCCTGGAATACAATAGGTATTCACCAATTGTTGAGAGAATGAACTCCCAGTGGAACCCATTTTGGAAATCAGTGCTGTGATTGATAAGGATCTATTATATGGAATTGGGCCCTCAATGGCTTGAGAACACTTTATCAATACCCGATGGAGAGCAGTCAAGGGACCATCCAATTCCGTATAATGGACCCTCATTTGAAGATCTTGAATGACTAGGACTATTATCAGGGCTAGATTTACAAAGCAAAAATCTTTAAGGTCTTTCCTTCTCTGGGAGAAATTTTAGTTTTGGTCTTTGCTCTTGTTTCTTGAAAAAAAAAAACAAAACCCTAAACCCCTGGAATTCCATGAGTAACCAAGGTTCCTTTATTATCTAAAACCTCCCATCAACACTTGAGAATTTGTGCAAATGAGTGAGGGGCTTGCCTGACCAGAAAGATACCAGCTGACCTCAGGGAGGGAGGGGAGCATGACTCAATCAATCATTTTTGTAATTATGCAATGAGGCTGCTAATCAATGAGGCCCCAGTAAAGAATCTGGACAAGGAAACTTCATGGGCTTCCTGGTTAGTGAAAGACATCCATGCATGTGGGAGGTAGCATGCCCTTTTTTGGGACATAAAAGCTCTGCAATGGGACCCATACCAGACCTCATTCTATATATCTCTTCACTTGTATCTTTTGTGCTATAATAAAGCTGTAATCATAAGTACAGTACTTTCTGTGAGCGATGTGAGTCATTGCAGCTAAGTATCAAACCCAAAGAAGTAATGCGAGCCGGTAGGTCAGAAGTTAGGGAGCTCACGGGGGACTCCCAGGCTTGTGGCTGGTATCCTGAAGTGATAGAGGGAAAACTCTGATTTCATAGCTTGCAGCTCAGAAGTTAGGTTGCCACTGGACTCCCAAACTTGCAGCTAGCATCTGCTTATTTGGTTGTCTGAGTGTGGTGTCCTTGTAATTTGTGAGATACCTAGTTCCGAGTGGCTAGGGTCAGGGAAAGTAGTGCTGCATGGGCAATACATCTGAAGGATGCTGAACCTGTGAGATCTGACCTGTGAGATCTGACCTATCTCTGGATGCCTACAGGCAGAGAAAC
Organism: Loxodonta africana; assembly: GCF_030014295.1. Classification (NCBI taxonomy): domain Eukaryota; kingdom Metazoa; phylum Chordata; class Mammalia; order Proboscidea; family Elephantidae; genus Loxodonta; species Loxodonta africana. The sequence goes on along the minus strand of NC_087346.1, from coordinate 109,331,851 downwards.
AAGTACCGCACCCATGGCTGGAGTCAGAACAGATTGAAAAGTGGCAAAAGTATATATTGAACTTGTTACATTCTCATAGTTGAAGACGGAAGAGTGGAATTCTGAGAATTTCCACACATACCTATAGGTCTATGTACAGGTAAGAAAACAGAAACTCTGGAGCTAGGGATAAGAGTCCAAATGCTGGACCAGATGCAAAAGTTTCTGAATCCCAATCCTTTGTTCCTTCCTAGCTTCACCCTGTCACCAGTGAGGCATTAGAAGTCACTGGAAGATTCTTATCAACTTATTACTTAAGGCCTCTTGAACGAAAACCACAGTGCGTGATGTTTAGCAAAATGGGTTTTTCCATAAGGGAAGTTTAGGACAAGTTTGCTAGTTCAAGAGAATTATAGCTGTTAGCAAATAGAAATATCATTTGCCTAAATTAAATCATAGTAATTCTCTGAATTAGTCGTTTGAGTTCTTTGGGCCTCAGTTCCATCATCTGTAAAATGAGGAGATTGAAAAACTAATTATCAGCCATGTTATAGCCACCAATGGTTCACCAATCGGTGGCGTAATCACTATAGGCTGGGCGTGCCCTGCTTCTATGAAGGTAACTCACTACATTACTGCTGTAAATGTACTTAGAATGAAATCAAAATTTACTGGATGGAAGTAGAAGTTAGTCTATTATGTGGTGCTTTTTATTATCGGACAACACGAAGAAATAACACAACAATTTTCTGGCTAATGTAAACCGTAAAAAAAAGAGACAGACAAATCAATGATTTTTGGGGGGACCAGATTAACTCTTCATATTGACCAAAGAAATATTGCGAGCTCTTTGAGTACATGAACTGTGCTTTCACCATGCCGGGAACATAATAGTGGGTACTCATGCCTACTTGAAAGCCTATTGTTAGACCTTTATTTCCAGATACAGGCATGATGAGAAAAACTGCAATTACTTATAGAATTTTGGTATTTATGTGCAACTCTTAGAGTTTCAGTAAAAGTTTTCCATAGCAACAAATTGGTAATAGTCATAATTATAGTTAGCACATTGTGTTTTAAAAATATGACATCCAAGTTTTCAAATATCTTCAAGACCTTTGTGTACAGCAACTTATTCTTTCCAATAATTGCCTACAAAGTAGCAGACATTATTCTTCCATTCTGCAACTGGGGGGAGCAAACTATGAACTTGATTTCTAATCTGGGTTTTATCCATGGTATTAAAATTAACTCTTCTCTTGTCTATCACAGCAGCCTCAGGGCCAAAATTCTTTTTAATGCTTTTAACAGTTGTCCAGCTCTAAAATCACTACCACGAAAGCCACTTTTCTTCATCCTTAGAGCACAGTAGTCCTAAGCTTGGTCTTCAAGGGATAGAAAACTGCCTTCTTACATTTCTTTCATTGAGATCACCAGGAATTCTTAAATGGCAAATTAAAATATTTGTTTTTAATCCTAATTCTTGTTGTTGTTGTGAGGTGCCATCAAGTTGGTTCTGACTCATAACGACCCTAGGCACAACAGAATGAAACACTGCCTAGCCTTGCACTATCCTCACAATCATTGCTATGTTTGAGCCCATTGTTGCAGCCACTGTGTCAATCCATTTCATTGAGGGTCTTCCTCTTTTTCACTAGTCCTCTACTTTACCAAGCATGATGTCCTTCTCCAGGGACTGGTCCCTCCTGATAACTTGTCCAAGGTACATGAGACAAAGTCTTGCCACCCTAGTTTCTAAGGAGCATTCTGGCTGTACTTCTTCCAAGACAGAATTTTGCCCTTCTGGCAGTCTGTGGTATATTCACCATTCTTCTCCAACACCATAATTCAAAGGCATCCGTTCTTCAGTCTTCCTTATTCATTGCCCAGCTTTCACTGGAGAAGCCACCACTCACCTGTCAGTTTTTCGTACTGTGGTGGCTTTCATGTTGCTGTGATACTGGAAGCTATGCCACTGGTATTTCAAATACCAGCAGGGTCACTTATGGTGGACAGGTTTCAGTGGAGCTTCCAGACTAAGACAGACTAGGAAAAAGGACCTGGTAATCTACTTCTGAAAAAATTGGCCAGTGAAAGCCTAATACTACTAGGTATATTTTAAGCATTTACATATTTATGTATTTTCACTGTTGTTTGACTTTTGAGGCAGAACTTTCCTCTTTTTTCCCTTTATTTTATTTGCTGGTTAGTCATCTTCTAATAATCCTTCAAATGTTAGTCTTCCCCAGGTTTGCATAGCAACCCTCTTCTCATTTGGTAGATGCATGACCACCCAGTTCTGTGACTTTAATGCTCACTTTTATGCTGAAAACACTGGTCTATCATCTGAACCTCACAGCTGGTTATATACACCTCCACCTGGATGCCCTGCCCACATTTCAGATTTAGCACTTAACACACATTATAAATTCCGATATGGAACTCATGATCTCCTCCTCCAGGCCTGCTCCTTCTCACAACATCTCCACTTCCGTTTTAGCATCCACATCTATCCTATCTTTCAGACATCTTCATCAGGCAAACTCAAGTTTTCATTCTGTCACGCATAGTATATTCAATGGACCATCACATTATTCAAATTCTACCTCAGAAATGCTTCTTGAATTCTGTTTATTATCTCTGTCCCTACTTCTTCTGCCTTAACCCAGATTATCATTTTCTTCTGTGGTTTTACAATGCTGGTCTTCCTCGCTTGTCTCTCTCTACTCTGACCATCACACTGCTACAAACATCACTTTCTTACAAAATGAAGTTGACTGCATCACTCTCATTGAAAAGCCTCATTGAACTTTCAGTACTTTGGAATTAAAATCCTAACTTTGCATTTCACATGTAAGTGGTTTTACAGTCTGGTCCCCAAAATACTTTTCTAGCTTTGTCCTTTGCTGCTCCTTGTCAAGGATGTAGTCTATTGACATGCCGAAGTTAAAACTTTAATTTTCCCGTCACATCTAGGCCTTTTCAGGATTTTATTTTTCTGAACAAATTCTTTGCTCATGATATATACAAATTCTAAAGAATTTTCTTTCTGTTTATAGACTGGTTAATTGTTCATGTGCTAAGATCTTGGAGCTTTTAGTCTTTATATAATACAGGTAGTCTCTGGGTTACAAACATCCAACTTACACACAACCTGTAGTTAGGAACTCGACCCCAGTAAAGCCTATTATATTAAAAATTCAAGATACATACAATAAGATTCTTGACAAATATGAAAGTGGAAAATGATATGTGGTATATTTTAGAAATTACATACTACTTAAATTTTATCCTTTAAAAAAAAAACTATGGTTTTAAATGGTACAAATAGTATGTTTATTACGCATTTAAAGCTTAGAGACATCAAATAAGAGTACTTCGTGGCCAGTCAAGAAATCATATTTAACATTACTAACCTACTCTTGAAGAATAAACTCCATTGTCTTGAGTTTTTCCCTGAAATACTCACTTGTGAAATCTAATGGTTGCTATGAAATTTTACTTGAAGTGTGACAGAATAATAAGAAAATTTTAAACATAGAACTTCCTCTTCACTGGTTTTAACGGAAGATTTCCTTGGGGGTGATGAATTATTTTAAATGCAAACTGTGAGGTTATTTATGAGAACTTAATAAAACTTAGAGTTCTAAAGGATAAGGCAATGTTTCCACACTCTAAAATATGGCAATAATTCCATCATTTAAGGTTTTCTGTTCTTCCCCAAATTAAAAAATAAATGATCTATTTCATTGCCTTGGCTTCTTTTTATGTTATTTTTTAAAAGGAGTCCATTTTCTCTTCCTTTTCATTGCTTTTTCTGCTTTGTAAAACTTTGTATTGATGGTAAAATTGCAATCTTAAACTTGTTACCCCACTTTATTGACATCTTGGATCTTAGCAGGTGTTTTGATATTGCCACATGAACATTTGAAATTCACCCTTCTCTCTATGGATATGCCTGAGAGTGGGCATGGGTTATGGCATTTCCACATTCATGATTGCTGGCATCGCCTCTTCTCCATCCATCCTTGAGCAGCAAACCCTCATTGAGCACCTGGGAATACGCATCATTGTCCTACTTGCTTCAGAGAGTGCAATGATGAAAAAATACGGTCCTCGCATGCCAGGAACTTACAGGTTCCCAATGATGTTTGAAGTCATAATTCATTCTGTTCTCTCTTTAATCCTTCATATTCAATCAACTGAGTTCTTATTATTGTTGCCTTTAAAATACCCACTTTCATATATCCTTCTTCTCTATTTCTTTCACTGCTATTTTAGCTAGTTCATGCCTAGTTTTTCTCCATAATGTCCTGACTGTTTCTCTGCTTTTCATCCATTTCCATCCCATCTACCCTGCAGATTCATTAATTTTCATGAGGAAGACATTTAGTAGTTAGAATTTCCATGTTCGAAACACTCTTTTGTTCCCCACCGACTACAAAAGCTAGACTCATAGCATTTTATAACCAGAAAAGCTCTTTAAGGAGAGTGAGGGCTAAACCCCTAAACGTACATGTGAGGAACCTGAGAACAAGATAAATCACTGCTTTTTATAGTCACCAAAGAAGAGTCATTTAGTTCCTCACTATTAATTACACATAAAGTAAAAATTCTGCAGTGTACCATATACAACCCTTAAATATTTGAACACCTAGGTAGGTCCCAACTGCCAACCTTTAGGTTGGTAGTCAAGCACAAAACTGTTCCACCTAGGGAACTTTGTTACTTCAATAGCCTTTTAAAAATATGGTTCCTGAAATTAGACAATATACTTCAGATGTGGTCTGACTAGTATACATTGCAGTGCACTGATTAACCCCCTTGTTTTAAACACCGTACTTCATTAAAGCACATAGATTTTGCCTAACCAAATTGTTGATGTAATTGTTAGGTGCTGTTCAAGTTGGTTCCACCTCATAGCGACCCTATGTACAACAGAACGAAACAGTGCCCGGTCTCACGCCATTTTCGCAATCGTTGCTATGTTTGTTGTAGCCAGGTGTTGATCCATTTTGTTGAATTGCTTTTCTCTTTTTCACTGACCCTGTACTTTACCTAGCATGATGCCTTTCTGCAGGGACTGGTCCCTCTTGATAACATATCCAAAGTACATGAGAGGAAGTCTCGCAGTCCTCGCTTCTAAGGAACATTTGGACATACTTCTTCCAAGACAGATTTGTTCATTCTTCTGTCAAACCATAGTATATTCAGTATTCTTCGCCATCAATTCTTATGTCTGTCTTAGTCATTATTCAGCTTTCACAAGCATATGAAGCTACTGAAAATACCATGACTTGGGTCAGGTGCACCTTAGTCCTCGAAGTGACATCTTTGCTTATCAGCACTTTAAAGAGGTCTTTTGCAGCAGATTTTCCCAATGAAATACTTCATTTGATTTCTGGACTGCCGCTTCCATGGGTGTTTATTGTGGGTCCAAGTAAAATGAAATCATTGACAACTTCAATATTTGCTTTGTATATCATTATGTTTTTTGTTTATCATTATGTTACTTATAGGTCCTGTTGTGAGGATTTTTTTTCTTTATGTAATATCTAATGAAATACCTAACCAAATATCCAAACAAGTTGCACTGAAGGAATTGGCAAAAAAAAAAAAAGGCTCCAGGAATTCATGGAATAGCAATTGAGATGTTTCAGCAAACAGATGCAGCCCTGGAGGTTCTCACTCGTCTATGTTAAGAAGTTTGGAAGACAGCTTCCTGGCCAACCAACTGGAAGAGATCTATATTTGTGCCCATTCCAAAGAGAAGTGATCTAACAGAATGTGAAATTATCAAACAATGTCATTAATATCACATGCAAGTTAAATTTTGCTGAAGATCATTCAAAAGCAGTTGCAGCAGTGCGTTGACAGGGAACTGCCATGAATTCAAGCTGGATTCAGAAGACTATGTGGAACAATGAATATCATTGCTGATGTCAGTTGGTTCTTGGCTGAAAGCAGAGAATTCCAGAAATATGTTTGCCTGTGTTTTATTGACTACGCAAAGGCATTTGACTGTGTCGATCATAACAAATTATGGATAAAGTTGCAAGAATGGAAATTCCAGAACACTTAATTGTGTTTATAAGGAACCTGTATATAGACCAAAAGACAGTCACTTGAACAGAACAAGGGGATACTGTGTGTTTTAAAGTCAGGAAAGGTATGCGTCAGGATTGTGTTCTTTTGCCATACTTATTCAAGCTGTATGCTGAACAAATAATCTGAGAAGCTGGACTATATGAAAAAGAACGTGGCATCAAGGTTGGAGGAAAACTCATTAACAACCTGCAATATGCACATGATACAACCTCACATGCTAAAAGTGAAGAGGACTTGAAGCACTTATTGATGAAGAGCAAAGACTGCAGCCTTCAGAGAACAAAAGTCTTCACAACTGGACTAATAAGCAACATCATGATAAATGGAGAAAAGATTGAAGTTGTCAAGGATTTCATTTTACTTGAATTCACAATCAACACCCACGGAAGCAGTGGTCAAGGAATCAAACAACGTTTTTCATTGGGCAAATCTGCTGCAAAAGACCTCTTTAAAGTGTTGAAAAGCAAAGATGTCCCCTTGAGGACTAAAGTGCACCTGACTCAAGCCATGGTATTTTCAATCACATCATACGCATGTGAAAGCTGGACAATGGATAAGGAAGACTGAAGAATTGATGCCTTTGAATTATGGTGTTGGTGAAGAATATTGAATATACCTGGACTGCCAGAAAAATGAACAAATCTGTGTTGGAAGTAGTACAGTCAAAATGCTCCTTAGAAGCAAAGATGGCGAGACTTTGTCTCACGTATTTTGGACATGTTATCAGGAGGGACTAAACCCTGGAGAAGGACATCATGCTTGATAAAATATAGGGTCAGTGAAAAAGAGGAAGGCCCTCAATGAGATGGACTCATAAAGTTGTTACAACAATGGGCTTAAGCATAACAAGGATTGTGAGGATGGTGTAGGACCAGGCAGTGTTTTGTTCTCTTGTACATAGGGTTGCTATGAGTCAGAACTGACTTGACAGCACCTAACAACAACAACCAAATTACATATTGTAATTTAAGTTCATCAGTTTGGTCTCTGGGAAGCTATGTTAATTCAAAATTTAACATCATTCTTCTTTCAGCAAAGTTTTATTAAATGTCTACCCTGAAAGCACATGCTAATCATGAAGGATACAATAGTAAACAAATTAGACACATTCCCTGCCATCCAAAAAAAAAAAAATTTACAACTTGGTGGGGAAAAGCCATCTTAGCAAAAAAATTGCATAAATAAATCTATTGTTTGTTGTCTTGATTACATAGAGCTGCTGTAACAGAAATAACCTAAGTGGATGGCTTTAAAGAATACAGATTTAATTTTTCACAGTTCAGGATGCCAGTAGCTCAAAATCAGAATGTGGCTCTAGGGAGAGGTCCTTCCTTACCTACTTCAACTTTCTAATAGCTACCAGCAATCCTTGTAGATGTAGCTATCTCTTGTCTGTCTTCCTCTACTCCCTGTGTGTGTTTCTGTGTCCCTTCGCTCTTTTTATAACTCAGAATTGATTAGATTTAGAACCCACCCTACATGAGTATGACTTAATTAACATAACAAAGAAAACTGTCTTTCCAAACTAGATACTGTTTACAGGTGTACCAAAAAATAATAATAGTAATTATAAACCATTGCTATCCAGTCGATTCCAACTCATGGTGACAATCCTATGGGTTGCAGAGTAGAACTGCTCCATAAGGTTTTCTTGATTGTAATCTTTACAGAAGCAGATCACTAGACTTTTCTTTTATGGTGCTGCTGGGTAGGTTAGGGTCGAGTGCAAAATGTTTGTACCACCCAGGTACCAAGATTTCAATACATAATTTTGGAGGACACAATTAAATTCATAACAACTGAGTAATTTAATACTTTGAGAACAAGTGCCTTTTTCTTCATGAGACCAGAACTAGATGGTGCCCAGCTACTATTACTGAATATTTTGATCAAAGATTTTATAGAAGAATCCTGATAAAAAGGGGTAAAATGCAGAACAGAATTTCTAATTCTCACAGACTCCAGACTTCCTGGAGCCATGGGGGTTAGATGTATCCCTGAAACTATTGCCCTGAGATAATCTTTAAAACTTAAACCAAAAATATCCCCTAAAGTCTTCTTAAAATCAAACAATAATTTAGCTTAACTAGTAAGAAAAATGTCTGCCCTGAGAATTATACTCTTTAAAGAACTATCAATATGAGATCAAAGTGACAATAGCAACTTGAAAGATTAGATAGGAAGTTTAGGGGGCACTTAGTTTATGTTAATGGGGAAAGAACAAGTCAGAAAAGGAGGATGAGAATGGTTGCACACTCAAAGAATGTAATCAGTGTCACTGAATTGTACATGTAGAAACATTTGAATTGGCGTATGTTTTGTTATGTATATTCTCAACAACATCTAAATAAAAATTGAAAAAAACCTACATAATTTAATACTTTCAATTTTATACTAAATAGTGGAAACAATATGCTTCTATGTCTCTCAGTGTATCAAGGAAGAAAACAATGAACACCCAGATGATACTCATGAAGGTGGTATTTTTCCCTGTTTTGCCAATGGGAAGGCTAAAACTTAAAAAATTTAAGTCAGTTTGCCCAAACTTACAGAAAAAAAAAAAAAAAAAACATTGCCATCGAGTTGATTCCAACTCATAGCGACCCTATAGGACAGAGTTGAACTGCCCCATAGGGTTTCCAAGGAGTGCCTGATGGATCTGAACTGTTGACCTTTTGGTTAGCAGCCATAGCTCTTAAATACTATGCCACCAGGGTTTCCGAATTATAGAATAGTGAGATAGAATTTGAACATTGTTCTCTCTGATCTATTTGTCCACAAGGATAAACAGTAAACCTGCGAAAGCCAGAACCCATGTAAGGCAGAAACCTGTCAGAAAAGGAAAACTCAAAATTTTCCACTAAAAAAGGAGTGATAGAAAAGTGGCAAGATTTCACCCTGTCAAAGGCAGAAAACGTGAGAGACCCGGGAAAACCAGGCAGTCCCACCGATTTCTGACTCCCACAGGTTTTGCTGTATTTTCCACTAATAGAGAGTGACAGAAAAGTCTTAAGACTGCACCCCATCAAAGGCAGAAAACATGTGAGACCTGGAAAAACAAGGCAGTCCCATAGAATTCTGGCTTTCACAGGATTCATTATATTATGAGAGATTTTGTCTCTCTAGTTTGCTTATGTGCGCCAACCAGGTCAAGCAAAGGTTAAAGGAGAGTGAATTTATTTTGACTGTGCTCCATGATTGCGAATGCACAGTAGATCTAAGAGATGAGTGCTTGCTTTCCTGAATGTAATCATGTTCTTCATTTTAGTCTATTGTTTCTATAACAATTCTATCCAAAATCGCACTGAAGTAATTGCTATTAGAAACAGAATAAAAGGTGTATGTCTGTTGTTTGTAAACATTTTGATTTTAATGCTACCCTGTAAATGTTGATATGAGCTCTCCAGGGAGTAAAAGATGTAAAAGATATAAATATAAGAATGGGAAGAAATGGCATTTTGTGAAGATGAGTTAATAAATTATTAAAAATTTAAGAAATCAACTGAAATTTTCTCAAAACTATAATTTTCACAGTAACAAAAGGTATAATAATTATTTGGATGCCTATTTAGCCAGGAAATATAATGAAAAGGAGTTATAATTTTAAAATACCAAAATATATATATTTAAACATGTGGCAGTTCATTTAAACACATGAGACTTAGTTATTGGAAAAAATAAAATTCTAGTGAAAATGATAAAGAAAGATATCAATAATTTTAATAAATGACTCAACACTTATTGCCAATACAATTTGTGTCAAAGACTATACAAGAAGACTACACAAGAAAAATTAGAGAAACTATGATCCATAGCCTATAGGATGCCACCATTTACTGAAGGAGATAGGTGCAGAATATTGAGTAGTACAATGAAAAATGAAATAAATGCCATACCAGAACTACAGGTAAGGTCTTTGGCAACATGGAGAAAGGAAAAATTCATTCTGACTGAAGAAAATGGAAGTATAAACGCATTCTAATTGGGAAGATTTAACATAATTCAGCTGCACTACTTTAAATAAATGCAATAAAATATTAGTTACAGAAATCATGGGATATTTTATGAGCCTTTAAAGGTAAACATTGAAATACTAAAATAGAAATACATAAGCAGCAGGAAGAACAAAGAAGATAGAAGGATGATGGGTAGATAGATGATAGTTTAGATAGATGATAGATAGTAGTCACACACAAATGATTGATGATGGAATTGCTTACTAATTGTATAAAATGTTTTAATATTATAATACAACTCCACATGGTATTGAACTTTAAAAAATCAGGGGGTGATATGATCCCTGTTATGAGACTTTTAAAACATATTTATTGTTTTATGAACATTTTGCAAAAATAACAATTTGTAATAGTTGCTATTTTGGGATAATTGTGTGTTTGTAGGAAAAGTAATTTGGATTCATACTTCACACTTTATATTGCTATAACAGTGGAATCAAGGAACATGAAAGTTATTTTTTTAATGATAAATGAAAGTACAATAGCATATTTAAATACTTCAAAAGAGAATCTCAAGGCCATTCAAGAAATGAAGGATGTTGTTGTTAGGTGCCACTGAGTCGGTTCTGACTCATAGTGACCCTGTGCGCAACAGAACGAAACACTGCCCAGTCCTGTGCCATCCTTAAAATCACTGTTATGCTTGAGCTCATTGTCACAGCCACTGTGTCAATCCACGTCGTTGAGGGCCTTCCTTTTTTCCACTGACCCTGTATTTTGCCAAGCATAATGTCCTTCCAGGAACTGATCCCTCCTGACAACATGTCCGAACTATGTAAGATGCAGTCTTACCATTCTTGCTTCCAAGGAACATTCTGGTTGTACTTCTTCCAAGGCAGATTTGTTCGTTCTTTTGGCAGTCCATGGTGTATTCAATATTCTTCACCAACACCGCAATTCAAAGGTGTCAATTCTTCTTCGGTCTTCCTTATTCATTGTCTAGCTTTCACATGCATATGATGTGATTGAAAATACCATGACTTGGGTCAGGCCCACCTTAGTCTTCAAGGTGACATCTTTGCTCTTCAACACTTTGAAGAGGTCCTTTGCAGCAGATCTCCCCAATGCAATGTGTCTTTCGATTTCTTAACTGCTGCTTCCGTGGCTGTTGATTGTGGATCCAAGTAAAATGAAATCCTTGACAACTTCAATCTTTTCTCCATTTATCATGATATTCCTCATCGGTCCAGTTGTGAGAATTTTTGTTTTCTTTATGTTGAGGTGCAATCCATACTGAAGGCTGTGGTCTTTGATCTTCCTCAGTAAGTGCTTCAAGTCCTTTTCACTTTCAGCAAGCAAGGTTGTGTCATCTGCATAACGCAGGTTGTTAATGAGACTTCCTCCAGTCCTGATGCCTCATTCTTCTTTACATAGTCCAGCTTCTTGTATTATTTGCTCAGCATACAGATTGAAAAGGCATGGTGAAAGAATACAACCCTGACGCACACCTTTTCTGACTTTAAACCAGTAAGTATCCCCTTGTTCTGTCCGAACAACTGCCTCTTGATCTACGTAAAGGTTCCTCATGAGCACAATTAAGTGTTCTGGAATTCCCATTCTTTGCAATTAATAGCTCTGCTGCTGACCAAATGGTCAGCAGTTCGAATTCATCCTGGAAACCCTGTGAGACAGTCCTATAGGGTAGCTATGAGTTAGAATCAACTCGACGACAACAGTTTTTCATATGTATGTATGTATGTGTATACATACATAAATTTCAGATTTTTCTATTTAGAATAGTGAAGTTTTATCAGTATGTTTATATATTTTTTCCCATTTTGCTATTTTTGTTTTAATGCATTTTGCCTCACAAAAAGTTATCTTTATATGTTCAGGCATATCCATTTTGTCTCAAACAAATGAAGGATATTTGAGACAAAATGGATATAACTGAACATATAAAGGTAACTTTTTGTAAGGCAAAATGCATTAAAACAAAAATAGCAAAATGGGAAAAAATATATAAACATACTGATAAAACTTCACTATTCTAAATAGAAAAATCTGAAATTTATATATGTATACATATATATATACATACGTACATACATATCAAAAACTGTTGTCGAGTTGATTCCAACTCATAGCTACCCTATAGGACTGCCTTGTAGGGTTTCCAAGATGAATTCAAATTGCTGACCTTTTGGTCAGCAACAGAGCTATTAACCACTGCACCACCAGGGCTCCAGATACATGTATATGTTATATATATATATATATATATATATATATATATATATATATATATATATATATATATTATTGTCATTATTCAAATTCTATTTACTAAGTGATCAAAAATAGTACACAAATGGAGAAATACAGAAAGTAAGGTAGTGTTTGGGAAATCAGCCTCCCTCCTAGTAAGAAAATAAATCTGCTTCAAATAACTTTAAAGAATCATTTGATTTTTTTTAAAAGCGAATTTTAAGCAGCCTCAGTGTTGGTGAAGATGTAGCAACCAAGAAATCTTATAAATTGCTCATGACACCATAAATAGAGTCAGCCCTCAGAAAGTAGCCTGGGCATTAAAACAGATGCTGTAAATTTGCTCCTGCCCTTTAACCACTGCACCATCAGGGCTCCGACTTAAGAGAAGTAGCCTGATAATCATGTTAGCAAAAATAGGGACCTTGGGAGGTGTTCATGATCAGCCAAGTTGTTGACTTTTTAGCCTTTTTTTTTTTAATTTCATCTTTTATTTCCTTGCTCCTTCTTTCGCTTGTGAAACTAGCTCATAAAATTTTACAATTACTTATTTTTTGGGAAGATTATCCCCCCTTTTGCAATAACTCTACTTCAAGGAATATAGCTCAAAAATAAGCTAACTGCAAAAGGAAAAACAAGAGTGTCTATTCTGAATGAAAAATTGGAAACATCCTAAATGCTTACAAGTACAGTATAGTTAATAGCATATAAATAAAATGTAGTATGAAATGACAAGTATGTGAACTATGTCAGTGCTGGTAAATGTTTATGCAAAACTTTATTAAGCATAAAATGCTGAATATATGTTTTAAAGAGATACCATCTCTTTTGCTGCCTTCATTCTTCAAAAATGGGAAATATTAGCTCAGAGACAGGATGTTAAGGGTTCAAATGTGGTCAGAAAAATAGTGAGAATTGTAACTCAGAAATATTTTACTTGACTGAGACTGGTTTTATTTTTTTGTATTGTTTCATTTTGTTATGGTGTATCTTTTACCTTTTAATTGAGCTATCACGTACATAGAGTAAAATACACCAATATTAAATGCTCGGCTTGATGCAGTTTTTCAAATGTGTACATTCATATAACTACCTCCTAAATCAAGATATTGAGTATTTTCAGCTCCGCAGGGTTTCCCAATGGCTCTTCTCAGATAACACCCCACCTTGAGAAGTAACCACTATTCTGAGTTCTCTTATCATTGATTGGTTTTGCTTGTTCTTGAACTATACAAATGGATTCAGGTAGTCTGTACTCTTTTGTGCCTGTTTTGTTTAGAATCATAGTATCTGTGGGAGTTGTCCATGTTGCTGAGTACATCAGTAGTTCATTTTTTTAAACTGCTGTGTAGCATTCCATTGTATGAATATACCACACTTTATGTATATTTTATGTATACTTGGTAGTTTTTTGAGTAATCTCCTGGTTTTGGCAATTATAAGCAAATTTGCTTATAAAGATGTTTTGGTGAACATACACATGCCTATCTCTTGGTATACTTAGGATGGGGCCCTGGTGGAGCAGTGGTTAAGAGCGACAGCTGCTAACCAAAAGGTCGGCAGTTCGAATCTATCAGCTGCACCTTGGAAACCCTATGAGGCAGCTCTACTCTGCCCTATAGGATCACTATGAATCTATGACTGAGTGGAAATCTACTCGACCGCAATGGGTTTGTTCGTTTGTTTTATGTATATAGTTAGGGTATGCTTAGGACTAGAATAGCTGAGACATAGGCTAGGTGTATGTTTAGCTTTAGTAGATATTGGAACATTGTTTTAGGGAAAAAAAGCTAGTAATGGGCCTGTCCAGTAAACAATGAATCCTATCACTTCTTTTGCCTTAGGTATATTTCTTTGTCCAGAAAGTCTTTGAGTTTGCAACTCCTAGTAGAGAAAGAATTTAGCAAACTGATTTACCTTAAATTATATGCATCACATTTACAGTGGTAATAACCTTGAAGCATTTCTGTCACAGAAAGATAAACTTCCAAGTATAGTCAATGCATCTATTCAGGAGCAAGGTTATCTGAAAGTCAAGAGCAGTCGTTGTTTATCACTTTCCTGGTGATGCACACAGAGGATGCAGGCTTTGGCGCGTGAGCTTTCCTGCAGCATCTTGGCCCTGGTCCACATGCTCTCTGCTCAGTGGCCTGATGAGCAGCCTAATTGGCCTTGCTCACTCTTTGTACTGCCACAGGGCTCAGTGCTTAAGCCAAGGCAATCATCTTGGTGTTCATTTCTACTGCAAGGATCTTTCTTTTTCTTGTATTTCACTTAATAAAATTAGTCACCACACATGGTGGATTAGCAGCAGCAGCTCAGCCTCCTTGGATTTACATGGATTTATTCTCAGTGGAGAGATCAAGAGGCAATTTATTCAGTTGCTGGCCTTGTTAAGAACTCCCATCATCGGACCCTGCAGCTCTGTCTAAATCACGTGTTTGTGATTATTTATTATTTGGAATGATTATCCCCCCCTTTTGCAGCCAGCTACTAGTAGAATCATTTTTGGATTCTAAGATTTTATGAGCTAGTTTCACAAAACAAGGAGGGAGCAAGGAAATAAAAGGTGAAAATTTTTAGAAAACAGGCTAAAAAGTCAACAACTTGGCTGATCTTGAAACACCTCCCAAGGTCCCTATTTTTGCTAACGTGATTATCAGTCTCCTTCTCTTACGTTGGAGCCCTGGTGGTGCAGTGGTTAAGAGTTCTGGCTGCTAGCCAAAAGGACGGCAGTTTGAATCCCACAGCCTCTCCTGGAAACCCTGTGAGACAGTTCTACTATATCCTATAAGGTTGCTGTGAGTCGGAATCAACTCAATGGCAATGGCTTTATGGGCGTTTTTCTCTAAAGTCAAGCATCATGAAATTAAGCGCTGTGTTTTCAGATATATTTTATCTATACGCTGTGTACGCATACTTAATAAATGTGAAATTCAGTGTTTTGGAGAATGGGGGAGGGATACATTTTATTGAGCTAAGGCTGCAGCTAAAGAAGGGGCAACTTCCCTGAAAGTCTATTCCAGATGCAATCTAGGAGTGGTGACAGTACACAACTAAGAGTTTTCTCCCCTTTAATCCTAAAGATGTACCTGTACAGGGAAAGGGGTTGAATCCACATCCACCAAGCACTAGAGAGTAAGTGTCCTTCTTTTCATGGATTCAGAATATATGTAGGGAGCCGAGGCAAGTAATTTAAATGTTCCGTGCCTCACCCTTCTGACATGCAAAGTAACAACTTCATAGGGTTTTTGGTGAGGATGAGATGGAATCAGGCCTTTCAAGTGCGTTGTACAGCACATAGTGTTTAGCGGCATTCGATAATATTAGCGATCTTTATTATGGTGACTGTTAGGACCCTTGCCTTTTTTCCCCTTGGCCCTCCCCTGGCTCCTGCTCCTCCAGCCTCCAATCCCTACATAATGGAACTGTCAGTTATACACAATTTCTAATCACACAGGCCGAAAAGGCCTGTGTGATTAGAAAGAGCCACAGAAAATCCAGATATATAGAATGTAGCCTTTCTTTATAACGAATCAGAATTCCTCATTTCCCTTGCAGATCAGTTTCTGAATTTTGCAGTTGAGAAAGCTATTATTTTTCTTCCTGTTTTTTAGCTCTGCAGCATCATTCGTAGCTTTTCAAGTTATTTTTCCAATAAGAGAAGCTGAAAATCTATGTATAATGATTTCATGCTGTGGGTTACAACAATATAGCTTTCATGCTGAAAATGACTTTTTTTTTTTTTCCGAAAGTGATTTGAAGTTTAGAGGAAAGGTGCCAAAAAGTTGTGGGATAGATAGGTTTGGTATTTTTATTCTTATAAAATTTTTTTTCCTTAGAGCATGTTAGCCCATTTCAGTGATTATTGTATGTTGTTGTTGAACTCATGGTGACCCCGTGCACAAGTGAATGAAATACTACCCAGTCCTGAGCCATCCCCAAAATGGGTTGGGGATTGGACCATTGTGATCCACAGGGTTTTCACTGGCTGATTTTCTAAAGTATATTGCCAGGCCTTTCTTCCTAGCCTGCCTTAGTCTGGAAGCTCTGCTGAAACCTATTCATTATCACAGCAACATGCTAGCCTTCCACTGACAGACTCGTGGTGGCTGCTCATGAGGTGCGCTGGTGTGGAATCAAAATGCTGAGGAGAGGACTGCCTGAGTCATGTGGTTTTTCCCAGAGTGCTGTAGTACTTGGCCCATAGGGTCCTGAACTTTCCCTCCAACTCTCACTTCTCAGGTCATGAAACATGAATTATGAAAACACTTGTTAACATTTAACAGAGGTCCTATTTTCTTGGATTATGCAAAGAGACAACAATGATGAGTCTGCCTCCTTATGAATTTTAAATCCAATATTCTTTGTAAGAAATTTCATAGGTTAGATTTTTTTATTATACTTTTGCATCTAGTATGATAAAATGCAATATGCAGTATTTCCTGATATAAACACTAATTAAAATGTATCAAGGGGCCAGTATTAAAATTTTTCAGATAGTCTAGCAGTTTTGCCTTATCAGTTATAATTTCTCAGTAGTCAAAGAGTAGGAGATGCTGATATTGAAGTATCCGTCATCTAAGATAGTCATATAGTGAACTCATAGTGTTTCTGGCCTCCTGGAACACTTTTTAGGGAATCTGGATGTTAACGAGGGATGGGGTGGAGCAAAATTTACAGTTCCACGAGAAATTGGGGAAACCAAGTGCCTGCTCCACCAGAGGACAATCCATAAATTAATTAGTCAGCAGTGGGTCCCTGCTCTGTGAAACTTAATATAAAGCTACAGTATACAGTAAAGAAAACAACCTGTAAGGTCTAAAATATAATCAGGTTATTCCTAAATAGTTAGACCTTTCTACTAGGGTAGCATGTCCAATTTTAACCAACATATTTTT
Source organism: Loxodonta africana (assembly GCF_030014295.1). NCBI lineage: Eukaryota > Metazoa > Chordata > Mammalia > Proboscidea > Elephantidae > Loxodonta > Loxodonta africana. The sequence goes on along the minus strand of NC_087346.1, from coordinate 109,314,639 downwards.
TGTAAAATATGGGAGAATGAGAAGCATTGTGCATACTATGACCTTACTTATTAAAAAAAAAAAAATGCATAAAAACTCTCTGGAAGAATACTTGAGAAGCCGGTGTGGTGTTAGCGTGTGTTTTTAATGTGACACATCTTTTTATTGTTCAGATTCCTTACCATGTCTATACATTGTTTAACTTTAAAAAATGAGAGATTTTTAAAAATTGCTTGGAGAAATGCAGAGGTAATTTATAATACAATGATAAAAATAAAATTAACTACAACAATAATAATAGAAAACACGTTATAGTGCTTGCTCTGTGCCCTGCACTGCCTTAAACATTTTATATACATTAACTGTTTAATCCTCAGAATAACCTTAGATAAAAGCTCAGTTGCTAACCAAAAGGTCAGCAGTTTGAATCCACCAGCTGCTCCTTGGAAACCCAATGGGGCAGTTCTACTCTGTCCTATAGGGTCAGTATGAGTCAGAATCGACAAAGGCAGTGGGTTTGGCTTTGTTTTTAATAACCTCAGTGGTAGAAACAATCATTATCTCCATTTTACAGATGAGCAAAGGGAGGTGTGCACACACACACACACACACACACACACAAAGCTAAATAACTTGCCCAAGGTCAGACACCTGGCAAGTGGAGAGCCATGTTTTAAGAACTAGCAGTCTGGCTCCAGGTTCTGGGCTCTTGAACAAAAATACTATCAAAGTAAGTGTGATAAAGGAGGAAAGGCTAAAAGAGGATATAATTTTTATTCTCATGCATATAAGGAATTTTATAGGGGAGGGGGATACTTATTATTTATGTCACAGAGAACCATTCAAGAATCCATAGGCTCTAATGAAAGCAGAAAGAAGTGGAATTTTACGTATGAAAGTATTTGACAATTGGTTGAAGAAACCCTGGATTGTAAACTGTGCAAGCGACTTTGAAAACATGATCTTCCTTTTTTTTTTAATAAAAAAAAATCATTTTTTAAATTACTCTGCAAAGTAACTTTGTGTATATAAACTTTCCATCTTCACCATTATCATTCTGTCTTTGTGATACAATGTCTCCTGTCCTCTAAGTCCATTTGATTAGTCTTATTTACAAATTGTTCCTCTCCAATGATCAAGCATATTCAAGTGCCTTAAGGAATAATAACATCTTGAACACTACCCGCCCCTTCATTATTACAGTAACAATTTCATTTGATTGGCTCCATTACTCTTGCTTTTTGTCCAAGGATGAAATTAAGATGATTAAATAAAACATAAAAGTGAATCATTAAGGTAGTCTGTGTGAAATATGTGCAGAAAACTAATAAAGAAGAGATTTTGGGAGCTCACTTTTTAGGATGCAATTTTCTAGTACATAAGAAAAAGGTCATAATAGTCATATTCTCCAAAGAAATGTCATAATGAAATTTCCTTAGTAAAATAGCTAATGGACTTGTAATTGTGTACTTTATTGAATAAGCTGATACTTATCATTAATGTGATTCCATAAAATGAATAACATCTCTTGCGTTATTGAGATTAGAGTAGCAAATGAGCTAACAATGTTTAAAAATAAAAATATAGGTAATTGGACTGACAATGGGCGAGTCTTATTTTAAAAAGAGGAAATGAATTGAAACCTTAAGGTAATTAGTTTGTAAATGTGATAGATCACTTTTTTTTTTTTTTAATCTCAGGCCCATGATCAAGAAGGTTGATGCCCAATATGTCTGCACCAAAGAGTGTACTATCAGAAAATCTTCCTGTCTTTACTGAGAAATAAAACCACGAGAAACCTTCCCACTAACCCTGATATCCTCTACCATATCCCATTATACTCTCACCAGTTCTATAAAGTTGTACAACATGGCAACCATTTCCTCTTGATGTATGACATTCCTGTCCCTGCAAAATAAAGTGTAATTTATGCACAAATCCTTGCTGAATAGCTATATTCCAGCCTCTTTCTCCCTTCTTTACAAAAGTATATAAAAATGTAAGTAACTGAGAGAAAGGTTATTATTTAAGTAACCTTGAATTTTTATCAATTTATACAAGAATAGATCAGAAGTAAAATCTATTTTAAATATTGTTGTTGCTAGGTGCCATCCAGTTGGTTCCAACTCATAGCAACCCTGTGTACAACCAAACAAAACGCTGCGTAGTCCTGTGCCGTTCTGACAATCATTGCTATATTTGAGCCCATTGTTGCAGCCACTGTGTCAATCCATCTCATTGAAGGTCTTCCTCTTTTTCGCTGACCCTCTACTTTGCCAAGTATGATGTCCTTCTCTAGGACTGATAGGATGTTCAAAGTAAACGAGACAAAGTCCTGCCATCCTCACTTCTAAGGGGCATTCTGAGTGTACTTCTAAGATAAATCTGTTTGTTCTTCAGGCAGTTCGTGGTATATCCAATATTCTTTGCCAACACCATAATTCAAATGCATCAGTTCCTCTTTGATCTTCCTTATTCATTGTCCAGCTTTCACATGCCATGTGAAGCAATTGAAAATGCTATGGCTTGGGTCAAGTGCACCTTAGTCCTCAATGTAAAATCTTTGCTTTTTAACACTTTAGAGAGGTCTTTTGCAGCAGAGTTGCCCAATGCAAGGTGTCATTTGATTTCTTGATTGCTGCTTCAGTGGGCACTGATTTCGGATCCAAGTAAAATGAAACCCTTGGCAGCTTTAATCTTTTCTCCATTTATCATGATGTTTCTTATTAGCCCAGTTATGAAGATTTTTTTTTCTTTATGTTGAGATGTAATCCACGCTGAAGGCTAAAATCTTTGATTACTAGCAGTATATCTTACACCTAGCCTCTTTGAATGAACTAGTTTGCCATGGCAGTGCTAGAGATAATTGAAGCTAGACCATAACATAACATTTCCACCATTTGCCCAGTGATCAACTAGAACTATACTTCATTGACTACAAGTGCACAGTGTTTACCTTTCTCTCTCCTTTGCTTGAATTAAAAAGAAAATACCTTAGATGAACAAGTAGGAGCAACACTATCAGGCTTAGCTTTCAACAATGGATTATATAATATAATAACAAAAGCACAAACAGCAAAGAGACAAAATGAATTATTGGGACCTCATAAAAAGTAAAAAATTTGTTCATCAAAAGACTTTACCAAAAAAGTGAAAATAAAGCTACTGACTGAGACAGTATCTTCAGAAACCATATATTTGTGAAGGATCTAAAAACCAAAATATATATAAACCTTTGACAACTTAACAACAAAAAGACAACCCAGTCATAAAATGGGAAAGGGACTTGAATAGACATTTCATCAAAGAGGACATTCAAATGGCCACCAAACACATGAAAAGATGCTCAGCATCATTAGCCATCAGAGAGTTGCAAATCAAAAGCAAATTAGATACCATTTCACCCTCACTAGGATGACTAAGGAACCTTGGTTGCACAGTGATTAAGAGCTTGGCTGCTAACCAAAAGATCAATAGTTTGAATGCTCCAGCCTCTCCTTAGAAACCCTATGACGCAGTTCTACTCTGTCCTATAGGGTCACTATGAGTCAGAATCTACTGGATGGCAATAGTTGGTTTGGTAGGATGGCCAAGATAAACAAACAAAACAAACAAACAGAAAATAACAAATGTTGGCAGGATGTGGGGAAATTGGACCCTTATCCATTGCTGGTAGGAATGCAAAATGGTACAGCCATTGAGGAAAACAGTGTGATGGTTTCTCAAAAAACTAAAAATAGAACTACCATAAAAACAAAAATCAAACCCGTTGCTGTGGAGTGGATTCTGACTCGTAGTGACCCTATACAACAGAGTAGAATTACCCTACAGGATTTCCAGGGAGTGGCTGGTGGATTGGAACTTCCGACCTTTTGGTTAGCAGCCAAACTCTTAGCCACTGCACCACCATAAAAAAAAAAAAAAATTTTTTTTTTTTTTTTTTTTTTTTTTATGACCCAGCAATTCCATTCTTAGGTATACACCCAAAAGACTTGAAAGCAGAGACTCAAACACACTTGTACACCAATGTTCATTGCAGCAGTATTCACAATAGCTAAAAGGTGGAAACAGCCTAAATGCCCATCAGCAGATGAATGGATAAACACAATGTGATATATACATACATACAATGGAATACCGTTCAGCCAGTAGGAGAAATAGTCTTGATAAATGCTACAGTATAGATGGAGTTGAAGATATCATGCTGAGCGTAATAAGCCAATCGTAAAAGGACAAATGTTGTATGACCTCACTTATATAAAATGATAAGAAAAGGCAAATGTATAGAGACCAAAGTTTATTAGTGGTTACCAAGGATGGAAGAGAGGGGAAAAAGGGGAATTAACAGTGATGGAAAAGTCAGATTGATTATGGGGAGGATTGCACAGCTGATTATTGTAATTGCTGTCAATAAGTTGTACACCTATAAAAAGTCAAATTGGCAAAAACTGTGTGATACATTTACAAGAACGAACAAAAAAAAAAGAAGAGTAGCTGCTGAGTCTGCTTATGTACAACCAAATGCCTCATGGGGATTTGGACCTTTGATTTGGAGGTTTAGGATCATGGTTCTATGGGACATCACAGTTAATTGGTCTAATAACATGTTTAGTGCTTCTGTTCTACCTCCTAGTCTATTGCCTAGTGACTAGGATCTTAAAAGCTTGCAAGCGGCCATCCAAGGCACAACAACTGGTCTCCATTCACCTGGAGCAACAAAGGAAGAAAGAGAGTCAAGAATAGGAGGAGGATATGGAATGTGTGGCTAATTGCCTCTGTGAACAACTGCCTCCTTTGCCATGAGATGAGAAGAACTGGATGGTGACCTGCTACCAAAAAGCAAAAAAAAAATTAGTGAACATTTTGATCAAAGATTCCATAGAAGAATCCTGCTCTAAAGGGAGAAAATGCAGAACAGAATTTCAAATTCTCATGGACTCTAGACTTGCTGGAGCCATGGAGCAGGGATGAATCCCTGAAACTATTGCTCATTTCAAATTTTTAAGCTTTAAACCAAAAATATCCCCTGAAGCCTTCTTAAAACTGAACGATAGTTTAGCTTAACTAGTAAAAAAGGCCTGCCTTGAGCTTTATGCTCTCTTAAGAATTATCTCTGTGGGATCAAATTGACAACAGCAACTTGAAAGACTAGATAGAAACCTTAGAAGACAGTGAGTTTATGTTAATTAGAGAGGAAGAAGTCAGAAAAGAAGGGTGAGAATGGTTTCACAACTCAAAGAATGCAATCAATGTCACTAAATTGTTCTTGTAGAAACTGTTGAATTGTTATATGTTTTGCTGCATACGTTCTCAAGGACAATGAAATAAATAAAATTTAGAAGAAAAAATGAGAATAAGTATACAGAAATTAAAAGAAATATATTAGAAAGATAAATTAATAAGTGAGAAATAGGTAAAAATGGGGAAAGAAAATAAAGAAAAAGAATAAAACAGAACAAGCAAAAAGAATTAAGAAAAAAAGATAAATTAAAAAATGAAAAGACGTGAAAAAAACTGAAAAGAAAGGAAAAAAAAAAAAGCAAATGCAAGCAGGAGAGAGAGAAATAATAAGCTGATAATCAAAGAACTCAAATCCCAATAGAAAAGAAACTAATTTCAGTCACAGTACGTGGGATCACTGAAAACCAGTTTCCTGAGCTAGAAGGACCACTAAACCTAGTTAGCAAAGGACTTCTAAAGGGACTTGGAATGACAAAACAATGACTCGTTATGAGGTCATGGCAAGAGATGAACCAACCAAGACTGGGAATAGTTCACAGTGGTTTTCTCACTTTTTGGTCTCCAGAGCCCTTTACTCATTAAAGAAAAAGTTATTGAAAGCCCCAAAGAGCTTTTTATGTGTGTTATAGCAGTTACTATTTACCCCATTACATATTGAAACCCGTAGGATGCATCAGTGGCCTTTTCATTTCCAGTTTGAAAAGCTGTGATAATGTTTGGTTCTTAAAGGACTCATAATGTACACACTTAAATTATTCAGTTCCTTTTTTCTTTAACCTCTGAATGGTCTCAAAATGAGGCACAACTTAACTGGCATTATGATACTATTTGAAAATGTTCAGTTGCATAAGGCAAATGTTTTTAATATCTGTAAGCTGATTGAAAGAAAACTTTCCAAAAAAAAGAAAGAAAAAAAATTCTTGAGATAAAAATGGAGACAATTGCTTTATATGTGTTTCAAAGATAATATAATATTTAAGTGTCTGAGAAAAACCTGAGTTCCTGCACTGGGCTCTGCTATCTACTACCATTGTACAAGTTACGTAACCTCTGAGGGATTCAGTTCTTCATCTATAAAATGAGGCCAACTAAATAGAGTTTAAACCATTAACCATTAGTAGTAGAAGTAGAGTAGTTGTTCATTACTGTCTGGTCCATTTTCAGGAAAAAACTGATTACGTAAAAGTTCCTCCCTTTCTCCTCACAAATACATCGACCCTTCTGAAAAAAAAAATTGTACAATAATATTTTTCAAGATAATTTATGGTAAGAGTCAGGTACATTCTTTTTAAACATGGGAGTCATCTGAACAAATAATTATTTAGGTTCAGGGAAACTAAAGTTAATTACTAATTGCTGTCAAGTCAATTCCAACTCATGGCAGCCCCATGTGTGTCAGAGTAGAACTGTGCTCCATAGGTTTTCAGTGTCTGATTTTTTGGAAGGAGATTGCCAGGCCTCTCTTTCTAGATGCTTCTGGGTGGAGTTGAACCTTCAATCTTATGGTTAGCAGAGGAACACATTAACTGTTCACACCACCCAGGGACACTAAGCAAACAGCAAGTATTTATTGTTATACCCTCTTTTTGGTAGAAAAGTAAGGAAGCCAATCCTGAAGTTGCTGATGCCAATGAGTCTTGGAAGTGAAGTAAGTAGAATGGGAATTCCAAAAAGAGGGATTAACATAACCTAAGCCTTTTTTAAGCCTGAGTCCTGGTGGTATCTCTCAAACTTGAGCATGCATCAGAATTAACTGGAGAGTTTGTTAAAACAGATTTCTGGATCTCATACCCAGAGTTTCTGATTTAGTAAGTTTGGAAAAGAGCCTGAGAATTTGCCTTTCTAACAATTCATAGTTGATTTTGATGTTGCTGGTTCAGGACCACACTTTGAGAACCATTAAATGGGATGATGTGCTTGGGAGTAGCAGTGAGTGTGGTTCATTTCCACTGAAGCAGTGCAATGAGCGCATGTCCAGTGATGGGCCAGTGGAGAAAGAAAGGCCCCAGATCATGGAGCGGCTTGGATATCTACTGAGTAGACTTTAAGCTAGCTGTAAATTTAGTCTGAGACCCAATTTAGAAGGATCTGTGCTGTAGTAATGGATAGAGAAGTGGGAAGCTTGAAACCTGGTTGATTCGTTGGGAAGTTGGTGTAATAATCCAGGAGTGAGATGATGGGGGCTTGAGCTAAGTAAGTGTGGGTATGAAAATAGGACTTGATGATGTATTCAGTGAAAGGATGGAAGAAGCCTAGTTTGAAGTTACAATCCTTAAATAGATCATGAATCCTGCTTAAATAGGCTCGTGATCTATTTATTTAAGGATTCTAACTACAATAGCTCTAATTATCTGTATAAAATTATTCTGATTTATTTCACATATCTAAATCTCTGCTAAAATAGAACAGGTTTCAAGGAGTTATAGGCTGCATTTGACTCCTGGCCACTTTGGCAATCTTCATCCATTTGGAAAAGAATTCCCCATGTGTGTAAGAATAATACTGGTAGCCAATGTGCATTCGTGCTTGCCTGAGCTTGTAACTTTACTACACGCTCTATTTCCAGTATCTCATTTAAAGTTCTCACCATGCTGTATGAACTATAGTTACCTCCACTTTGCAGGTGAGGAAACCATGGCTCACAGGTTAAATAATTTGCTTTTTTAGATATTTGCTTATTTAAATCTACTCTGCATTCTTTTCCACCCTGCTTTCTACCCTAGGAGATGGACCTGTATAGACTGGACAGTGGGAGAACCCAACAGAGGATCACAGGTAGAAAAGAAAGTGTGAGATAAAAATGAGAAAGGAGCTTCTTCCTGACATGTCTCACACTGGCTATGACCCTCAACAAAATTTCACAGATCCTCTAAAAGTGGCCCTGCCTACACAACTTTCTTCTTCCTGATTCCAGGGAACAATTCTTCTCCTTTTCTCTTCAGGGTTAAAATAACCCTTTGCCATCAAGTCAATTCCAATTCATTGTCGACCCTATACAACAGAGTAGAACTGCCTCCTAGGATTTCCAGAAGTGGCTGGTGGATTCGAACAGCTGACCTTTGGTTTAGCAGCCAAGCTCTTAACCACTGCGCCATCAGGGCTCCATCTTCAGGGCTAATGGGGGAAATAGCTCTACTGTTACCTAGAAAAGAGGTACTACACTATCCCTTGTAGTTTTTTTTTTTTTTTTTTTTTTTTTTTTTAACCAACTGCTTACATTTATAAAATTAGTGCCTTTAGGAACTACTTTGAGCAGCCATCTCTTTCCCATTGGAATCCTGACTGATAAAATTCCTGAAGGAAACACAGCTGAAGTGTAAGGAAAGCAGGGATTTGAACTCCCACAGTCTGACTCTGGGCACTGTGCTCCCAGAGCCTGCTCTAGGAGAGATGGGGGGGGCACTAGGGGGGCAGAATGGATCGATGAGAGGTATCTTTTCTCTCTTATGTTTGAACTGAGTGCAGAAAAGGGCAAAGAATAAGCCGTCTAGTTAAACAGATTTCCACCCATCAAGAAATGCTAGGAGTCAGAAAAAAAAAAAAAAAAGTGAAAATCCACTGTATGGCTTTATGACCAGTTCACTCTAATTAGGAAAGAAAAGAAGACTCTCCTCCCAGTTCTTCACACCTTTCCATGACACCACAAGGTATTTAAATACAGATGGGGTCTAGGTGCCACCATTATAAAGATAACAAGTGGCAACACCTGGTTTTGTCAAGCTCACACCTCCCTCCAATGCCTGTCCCTTCCATCAGCAAGACAAGCAATTAAAATAGTGTAGCGAGTGAACAAAATGAGAAAGGAAGGAGCCAAAACTTCTGTGAAGTTTCTGAGGAGGCTGTTGACACTAATAACCTCATAAATGATGTAGATGAATATTCTTAATGGGTGAAAATGCAGTCAGAGAGTAAGAAGCACCTTTCTAAAGCATTTCATTTTTTCATGTTCATATTCTGTTCAGTTAAAAGAGCTCATCTTCTTACAGCGTGGGGTGTCCTATTTCTGATTATAGAGTGTAATATACAGTGACACCTACAGTTATATGTAACAAAAGTTAACATACATGAAATCATCAGAAAACAGATGGATGTTCAACTTTCCAGAACTGATTAGAATTGCTAATCAGAGTTCAGAGAAGGGGTGCAATTGCAGTCAAGATACCAGTTCCACACGCTGTTGGTAGTTTTCTTAACAAAATAAGACACAGATGCCTGAGCTTATTAGCATAAGTTTATCATTTTACATATAACTATTAGTTCCTTAACCTAGAAATGAAAAGGTATGACAGGGTTGCTATAATATTGAGTGTTAGACATTGAAAGCAAACATGGCAATGTAACCATCATTGGGAAAATAATAAAGATTTGAGAAAATAAGAACAAATGAAAGTTACTAGATATAGCAAGTCTAGATTTGTAGGTAACTTATAAAGTGGCTATAAATGTATATACAATACAAAGAAGCTTAAAAATTCAGAATTCATAAGAGTGACAATTTACTCATCAAGACCATGTTTTCTACTGAATTACAATATGCAGAAAATTTTGTTTGTATGCATAAAATAATGTGCAATTTTCTACGAAACCACTGAGATAATCACATTCAAAAGCACTTTACTTCTTCCAGAAAGTTTCTTGTTAAATTGGAAATGAATGATACCCAGGTGCATTGTAAAATCTAGATCTCTTGCCTCTAAGCCCAGGGTTATTTTCACTCAAGTAAATTTCTATTCTAACAAATTACACAGACACTATTAATAAAATGTCTTAGTTCACAATTCCCTACCCAACTTTTCGCCTGCTCCCTTGGCTTTAATCGAGGGAACCTATTCCAGGTCACGCCCATGCGCAGCTGAGTAAGTGGACCACAGCCTTGAACGGGACTTTCATTGCTGCCATTGATGTAAGCAATTCTAGTCCCCACAGCCAAATTGATCCCGCAGAAGCAGACATCCATCTTTGAGACAGCCACATTTAACAGTCCCAGCATGTTTCTGTCGATTCATTTTCGACCTCAGGCAAGTCTGACCCTCACGTTGTACCAGAGGTTTTCCCGGGCAAGAGAGAATTCTGCTCAGTGTCCTAGAATTCTAAGGTTAATGATTGGATGATCCACCTTTTATAGTCATAGCATGGCAAAAAAAAAAAAAAAAAAAAAAAGTGGTGAGAATAGTGAGCAAATCTAAATGTGGCCTCTAAAACAAGAAGTAATTTTGTTCTATTATATTCGTAAGGTATAGTTGTGTATTAGAAATAGCCAGCGTTTAGTGTACTCTTTTACAGGCAAAGCAGAGTTCTAAGATTTTTTAATTTGTTATTCAGTCCTCTCAACATCCTACCAAGTAGGTATTATTAGCAGCAATTTGTAATAAAGCTACAGTAGGTTAAATAACTTGTCCAAGGTCATACAGCAAGTGGCTGAGGCAAGACTCAGACCCAGGGAAAGTTCCAGAGCAACACTGGATTTTAGTACTACAGATCCCCTATTCTTAGCTCAGGTCACCATCACGACGCTTCACAGCCAACTTCCCTGATAGCCCAACTCCTACCAAATCTTACCAAAAGACTGAAGTTTATTCCAAATTGTCAATAATGGAAAGCAGCTTGAACATTTAACTTTAACAAGAATGTTAACTTTCGTGACATATAACTGTGTGTTACTGTATATTACACTCTATAATCAGAAATATGACACCCATGCTGTAAGACGATGAGCTCTTTTAACCAAACAGAAATATGAACATGAAAAAATGAAAAGAAATGCTTTAGAAATGTACTTCTCACTCTCTGACTGCATTTTTACCCATTAAAAATATTCATCTACATCATTTATGTTGTAATATACCTTGCTGAGTCTTTAACATTGAATTCAAGGCAGCAGCACTATAACCTATGCTCAAACAAAGCTTATCTAACACACGTATTTTCTCCATAAGGCACAACACAGCCTTTTTGGGCTTAGGAACACTACACGGCACTTCATATCGGGGCATCATCAAAAAAAAAAAAAAAATGCAAAAAACATGGCACTAAATAGACCTCGAAAAGAACACGTGTTTACAGTATGAAAGCTGAAACAAGAAGAGAGTCGCCTTATTCTACCTCAGCTGGAAACATCCATTTTGGTGACTCAAAATTTTTGTCGCTCTGCACATTGTTGGGAGAGAATAATTAAAAACAAAATATACTGCCAAGTCAGACAAATATTCCACAAATATAGAAGAGAAAGAAATGGTTTTATATTGAATAAGCATTAAACCAAAAAGTGATACACATCACAGGCAATCCACTAAAGGGTTTGCAAAGACAGAAAAGAACTTTATATAGCCAAACAGATGCAGCCCATTTCATACATGTTTTCAAGATAAATGATAACTAGTCCTCAAGCACGTGTCTGTCAGTTTGTCGTACTGTGGTGGAATCTTTGTTGCCGGTATTTCAAATACCATCAGGGTCACTGTTGGTGGACAGGTTTCAGCAGAGCTTCCAGGCAAAGACAGAGTACGAAGAATGACCTGATGGTCTATTTCTGAAAAAATTGGCAGTGAAAATCTTATGGATAGCAGTGGAACATTATTTGATCTAGTGCTGGAAGATGAGCCCCCAGGCTAGAAGTCAGTCAAAATATGACTGGGGAACAGCTGCCTCCTCAAAGTACAGTGGACCTTAATGACATGGATGGATTCAAGCTTTCAAGACCTTCATTTGCTGATGTGGCATGACTCAAAACATGAAGAAACAGCTGCAAACATCCATTAATAAGTGGAACATGAAACATACGAAGCATGAACCGAGGAAAATTAGAAGTCATCAGAAATGAAATGGAATGCATAAATGTCAATATCCTAGGCATTTGTGAGCTGAAATGGACTGCTATTGGCCATTTTAAATCAGACAGTCATATGGTTTACCATGCTGGGAATGACAAATGGAACAGGGATGGAATTGTGTTCATCATCAAAAAGAGCTTTTCGAGATCTATCCTGTTAATAATAGGGTAATATCCATACACCTACAAGGAAGACCAGTTAATACAACTATTTTTCAAATTTACACACCAAGCACTAAGGCCAAAGATGAAGAAACTGAAGATTTTTACCAAATTCTGCAGTCTGAAATTGATCAAACATGCAATCAAGATTCCTTAATAATTACTGGTGATTGGAATGTGAAAGTAGGAAACAAAGAAGAATAAACAGTAGTTAGAAAATATGGCCTTGGTGATAGAAATGATGCCACAGATCAAGTGATAGAATTTTGCAATACCAATGACTTCTTCATTTCAAATACCTTTTTTCAACAGCATAAACTGTGACTATACATATGGACCTCACCAGACGGAATACACAGGACTCAAATCGACTACATCTGTAGAAAGAGACAATGGAAAAGCTCAATAACATCAGTCAGAACAAGGCCAGCGGCCTACCTCGGAACAGACCATCAATTGCTCATATCCACGTTAAAGTTCAAGTTGAAGAAAATTAGAACAGTTCCATGAGAACCAAAGTATGACCTTGAGTATATCCCACCTGAATTTAGAGACTATCTCAAGAATAGATTGGATGCATTGAACGCTATTGACCGAAGATCAGATGAGTTGTGGAATGACATCAAGGACATCATACATGAAGAAAGCAAGAGGTCAGTAAAAAGACAGGAGAGAAAGAAAAGGCCAAAATGGATGTCAGAAGAGACTCTGAAACTTGCTCTTAAACGTAGTTAAACTGAAAGGAAGAAATGATGAAGAGAGCTGAACAGAAGATTTCAAAGGGCAGCTCAAGAAGACAAAGTAATGTATTATAATGACATGTGCAAAGACCTGGAGATAGAAAACCAAAAGGGAAGAACACACTTGGCATTTCTCAAGCTGAAAGAATCGAAGAAAAAGTTCAAGCTTCGAGTTGCAATATTGAGGGATTCTACAGGGAAAATACTAAATGACCCAGGAAGCACCAAAAGAAGGTGAAAGGAATACACATAGTCACTGTACCAAAAAGAATTGTTCGATGTTCAGCCATTTCAGAAGGTAGCATATGATCAAGAACCGATGGTACTGAAGGAAGAGGTCCAAGGTGCACTGAAGGCATTGGTGAAAAACAAATTGACAGAATACCAGTTAAGATGTTTCAGCACTGGAAGCACTCGTCTATGCCAAGAATTTTGGAAGACAACTACTTCGCCAACCGACTGGGAAAGATCCATATTTTTGCCTATTTCAAAGAAAGGTGATCGACCAAATGCAGAAATTATGAAACAATGTCATATCACACGCAAGTAAAATGTTGCTGAAGATCATTTAAAAGCAGCTGCAGCAGTATATCGACAGGTAACTGCCAGAAATTCAAGCCGGATTCAGAAGAGGACGTGGAACCAGGGATATCATAGCTGATATCAGATGGGTCCTGGCTGAAAGCAGAGAATACCAGAAAGATACTTACCGGTGTTTTATTGACTACCCAATGCATTTGACTGTGTGGATCATAACAAATTGTGGATAATACTGCGAAGAACAGGAATTCTAAAACACTTAATTGTGCTCATGAGGAATCTGTACATGGACCAAGATGCAGTTGCTCAAACAAAACGAGGGGATACTTCCTGGTTTAAAGTCAGGAAACGTGTGCATTAGAGTTGTGTCCTTTCACCATACCTATTCAATCTGTATGCTGAGCAAATAATCTAAGAAGCTGGACTATATGAAGAAGAGCGGGGCATCAGGATTGGAGGAAGACTCAGTAACAAGCTGCATCATGCACATGCATTGTTTCCCTCTGTTGTATGTAGGGTCACTATGAGTCGGAACCAACAACAACAATTTTCGTTTGCTGTATAAATCCCCAGAAAAAAATATAACTTTGCTGTGGCAAGGCCGAACCCCCTAACACCAAATCCTTTTTGCCCCATTCGATCGGTGGTTTTTATCATGCACTTCTTTATTAACTTGAGGTGTCTTAGGATATCATCATTGTATTATTGAAGCACAGACATTGAAACGTTTTAACAACAGAAAGCAGAAGGATTTCATTGGGATGTAATTAAGTAGTGAAAACCACTGTGTTTGTCAAATGAATTTTGTAAAATTAATTCAGTTAGTTGCATCCAATGGCAATGAGAGATGTGGGGTCTAGTGGAGTTTAAGACTAGGTGGGATTTTTAGCAATGTCCAACAGTTGATGGGATCCTGAAACAGCTGGAAATGACACTACCCTACAGCCAGAGGAGGGAGTCCCTGGGTGGTACAAACAGTTAACAAGATCATTGTTAACTGAAAGGTCAGAGGTTCGAATCCACTCAGAGGCACCTTGAAAGAAAGGCCTAGTGGTCTACTTCCAAAAAAATCAACCATCGAAAACTCTGTGGATCATGTAGAAATTGTTGAATTGGTATATGTTATACTGTATATATTTTCATCACAATAAAAAAAGAAAGGAATGGAGGAAGAGAGAAAGATAGATGAAGAAAACCCTATTGAGCACAGTTCTACTTTGACACACATGGTGTCCCCATGAGTCAGAATCACTAGATAGCAACTGATATTTATGTGTTACGAGTGATAAGCGGTATACACGTATTAACTCATTAATCCTCACCACAAATGTATAAGTATTACTGATATTCCCATTATACTGATAGAAGAACTGAGACACAAGAGGAGGTGCCCAAATTCACAGGCTAGAAGAGCCCACATTCTTATTTGTTATGTTATACTTAATTGTTACAATTATCTGCTGCTTAACAAGCTCCATGCTCAAGCGCCCTGGTCAACTACCTAACCCATACACACACACAGACAAAGCTTTCTGGGTCTGATGACTCTTAAAACAATGCAACAAATTCTGGCTTTAACCATCTCATGCAAATTGGTCAGTCTTTTGCCTGCAATGCAGTTGTTAGTTTTCCAATTTCCCTTTGGATGCTTAGACCATTTCTACCTTCCAAAGCAATGTAGGGAGTTGTTGCAGACAAAAGGAAAAAGTACGATTTGCTAGCTCTGAATTTACCCACGTGATGTAGCTGTTTTGGCTTTAGCCTTAGGGTGCCTTTTTCCTAACGCTACCTGTGCTTTATAAGCTGGTGTGGGCAGACTGTTGCTCCTAAAATGAGGAATAATTCCTGCCTATTAGCAGGTGAGTTTACCTCCAGGAAACCATTGAAAGTCAGTACAAATCAGAAGAGTTTTGGCAGGAGCCTGAATTAACCTGCAGGAGCTTTTCAGAGCTGCAAGCAGTATTGCTCCTAAGCGCAACAAGGTCAGCCCAGTCACGATTTTGCCTCTGGTTTTAAAGTGGGGATGATTTTTGAAAGAGAACTTGCCTGTTGCTTTCTGTTGTAGAGAAAAAAAAAAAGCGTTAAGAAAATGTGACTAATCAAATGCTAGGAGACTTGAAAACAAGTTTTCTGATTAGTAATGCAAAGCTGGGTTCATGTCTTCTTGTGTTTGTCAAAGTAGGGAACATAAAATCCTGCTAACCTATTCAGCCAGCTGAAAGGTTTCCATGACAACGATGGGAACTTGGAACATTTGGTACTCTTGCCTTCAAAAATAACCTTTCAGTTATAGGCAAGAGATTGTTAAAAGCACTAACCTACCTCACTTTTCCAGTCCAAGGTAACTACCCAACCATTATCTTGGTCTCAAACTACCTTGGAAGAACTTCAAATGATCTGTTTATCCTACAGCCTAGGAATAAAAATTAAGATACCCAGCCCAAGATAAACTGTGTTTACTCTCTGCAGCTTATAATCTTTTTAGTCTGTGCTTTCATTAGTTTTTCCAGAAGAAAGACAATTCTATGCAAGGAATTATAGATACACAGGTTGTTTCTTCTCTCTTTTTAAAGCCAATCAAGTTGAAAATAGAATATAGTTATTTCATTGTAATTTTTTCCGTGAAATGACAGCAACACATGCTTACAGTAGATAACATAAGAAATATAAAAACATGCTAAGTGAAAAAAAAAAAAAAAATATATATATATACATATTTATTCACAATCCAGGGAGCCTAAATTGTTAAAATTTTTATATATTCCCTGCTAATGTTTATGTTACCGGAAAAAGGTTCTTGCCTCTCACTGGTCAGGAATGAGCAGGTAAGGCATGCAGAATTTTCCACACGAGCAAAGCTTTGTTGAAGAGGATTGCAAGAGGAGACGAGAAGGACCTAAGCAACGCATACCCAATCTCACAAAACAAAAGACCCACCCAGGTTTTTTAAAGTTCTTGGGCCGGAAAAGATTCATGTTTATTCACAGACATAGGTGGGGATGTGTTAACTATGGTGCCCGCTCAGCAGCTTTCCAAGATGGCTCCTGTCCTAGAGGCCTCTGGGATTCATAGCAGGGCTTATTATGGGGTGTTGTGTCTGCACAGTCTCCTGGCTGCTGCTGCAGCCCCTCACTGCCCCTGGTCGAGGTCACACAGTGGTCACAGGTGGATGTTGTGCGCATGTCCCTGGGACTGGTTTTCTCCGCTGCTTCTAAAAGGCGATTTTAAAGAAGTTTGGGGGCTATTTTCTGATACCCTCCCCCATCGTTCCGGGGAATGGCTTTGTTTATGTGCCCTGGCCCATTTCTTGTTACTTCATAGATTTGGGGGGCCCTCTGTTCCCTGTCTTAATTTTTATATATACTATACCTCTATTTCGTTTGTTCAGTTTTTTGAAAAACAAAACCATTCTTTGACCCAAAACATTTCTCGCCTGCAAAAAAAAAAAAGTATTTTGTTGGTTTAAGTTCAACAAATTAGTGAAGACACTAATGGATTTTACTAATGTGTAATTAAGCTTCAATTAACACATTTTAGTTAATCATTCTTTAATATATTTTTATCTTACAAGGAAGTTCATTCAAAGGACCTCAGTTGTACAGTTGGTCCCTGAGACGCACAGAATTAGCTACACACTTTCCTCTTGTCTCAAAATTAAGTTCCATATGGTTCAGAATCATCGGAGCTCACTCTTCGCGCAATTCCTGTGTCCAACTTCTATGCTTTATACATTCCTGCACCTAAACAGTAGACTTGAATTAAACAGTGATAACACAGTGGCTGCAAAGTTGAAGAAACAGAGCTTGAGTTATTTCAATTCTGTCGTTCTACGTGCAAGTCATTCTCTGCAACTTGGGGAATTCAGCCTTTTGGAAGCATTTTTCCGTGTGCTTTTTCCATTCTTTGAGAAAATGTAATTTAAAATATTGATTTATTACATTTCCCATTTTTGTATTATGTTATTTAGCTTTAAATTTATTTTACTTTATGATATTTTTAATAGAAGGATTACATATAAAAAGTTCAAGATAATATGAATTTTACTGTCCATGTTTCTCTTCTGACACTTACTATTTTGTTTCATTCCATTATTATTATTGAAAATAATTTTGTCATATAGAGGATGGTTGTCAAATATTCTAGGTATGCCAGTATGTGTTATATTCTGAGCATTTATGATATTAAGTTTTCATTATAAACACAATTCTATTATATATTGTGTAATATTCATTTATCTGGGTATGCCAGAATTTATTTAACTCTTGTTGGACAGTTAGCTTGTTTCTGGGCTATGCTGCTATAAATAGTGCTATATTGAATTTCTTGGTATAAATTTTATTCCCACTTTCTGACTTTGCCTCAGTCTAATTTTATGGGACTGCTTATAGGCAATAAACAGGGCCAAAAATCAGGGCAGGAGCCCCACAATCAATTATCCACAAACTAGATAATGTAAATCATGACTGCTGTGAACTCTAGCTTACTCAATTATCCACAAACTAAGAATACATAATTTAGATGACCTAGCTACAGCATCCTAAAAAAAAAAAAACAACAGATCTCATAGTGTGTTGGCTTTAAAAAATTTTAAGAACCTCCTTTTTTTTTTTCACATGCATCTATTATTTATGTGCAGTATTCTTGAACATTTCCATCTATCATGCTATGCAGAAGCTTTGCAGAATAAAATCCCCCAGGCAGCTCCTCGTCATCTGGGACACCCTAATCTGCTATATTTATTCATGTTTCATTGCACACGCTAAAGAAGAAATTGACAAGATGATGCAAGTGGCTATGGATACTCGGCTTTGTTCTTAAACTTGGAGTCAGGAAAAACATTTCTCTGGGTTGTTTATTTCCTGTCAAACTTCTGCACAGAATCTAAGGAGAACCAGATTTACGCCCACACTGAAGAAGGATCTGTTCCCTAAAATCACAATGTGGTGGGGAGGGGAGAGGACTGTGCTATGAGAGGCAGGCCAGAGTAGTGGTTAAGAGCTTGGCTCTGGTGCTAGACTGCCTAAGTCTGAATTCCAGTTGCTGGTTAGGCACTTCTGAGCCACTTAATTTCTTACTTAACATATCTGAGCCTCAGTTTCCCCATCTGTAAAATAGGCCAAATAAATGGACCTATTTTCATTAAGTTGTTAGGGCATTTATGTTATAAATTGCTTTATGTAGAGACTGGCAAGGAAGTTCTCAATAATTATCAGCACTTGTATTATGCTCAGAGTCACAGGTAGTGCAAACAGTTAACGCACTTAGCTGCTAACCAAAAGGTTAGAGGTTCAAGCTCAGACAGAGGCACCTTGGAAGAAAGCCCTGGTGATCTACTTTCAAAAAATCAGCTATTGAAAACCCCATGGAGTACAGCTCTGCTTCGACACGCATGGGGTCGCCATGAGTTGGGATCAACTCAGTGGCAACTAATTTTTCTTAGTTTTTAGTATTATTCCTCATGTGGCTTCACACCTATGCATTCCCCCTGGGGTGCCTTCCACTGCCCTCTTACTTTACACGAGACCTACATACAACCTGCTGTTTCATACTGCTGTACTCTTGTTGTTCCCTCCACCAAAAATGTTCTTATCCACATTTTACCTTTTAAATCCCCCTCTCAGAAACTCAAGGCTTAATGCCGTGAAGCCTTTCCGTATCTACCAAGGTTGAAATGCATCTTCTGGTATTGGGAATTACAAAGATTCTGTTAGCTAGCTCATTCACTTGTTTGCCTATTCTCTAAATGCCAGACACCTATGGTGAGGCGGGGCTATCCTATGAAGAGTAAGTAAGTTATAGCCTCTATCCAACTGGAAACTTAGAGTTTAGAGAGAGTCAGACAATTATAAAACAGATATTATTATATAAGAGAACAAAAGTCAGGGCATCCTACACAGCCTCGGGGCATCACCAGTTATTATTATATTATAATCTCCCGTAAGAGATTAAATCTCTTTGAAGGTAGCCTACACACACACACACACACACACTTTGAAGGTAGATTCACTCTCTCATTATGCATATGTACATATGTAAAGGAGCCCTGGTGGCACAAGCAGTTAAGCGCTTGGCTGCTAACTGAAAGGTTGGCAGTTCCAATTCACCCAGTGGCTCCGTGGGAGAAAGCCCTGGCAATCTGCTTCTGTAAAGATTGCATCCAAGAAAACCCTATGGGACAGTTCTACTGTTTCACATGGGTCAATATGAGTTGGAATTGACTCTACAGCACCCAACAATAACAATGTATGTGTGTTTATATATACCTAAAAAAAAAAAAATTTATATATACCTACTCCTCGTTTAACGACTGTCTCAGTGTTTGACATTTCACATTTATGACATTAGTAAAAAGATCTACTATCCAACTATCTTGCATATTAACGACATACATCTGGCAGCAACAAATACCTAGGAGCAAGGTGAGAGTAACGCTGTCTATGATGGTTAAGGTTGTGTGTTAACTTGGTAGGCTATGCTTCTCAGTAGTTTGGCGGTTATGTAATGATATAATTGGTGGTTATGTGATGATGTAGTCATCCTCCATTTTTTTTAATCTTATTGGTCATTCTCCATTTTCTCACAAGGCCGATTTTCACATAATGAACTGGTCTTTGAAACCTAGCCATGTAATTAAGTGAGGAGTGATTGTATACATACATCATACACACACACATACATTGAAGCTGTACTATACACATGCACGCCACACATACACACACACATATACACATTTACATATATACATAATTTTTTTTCCTGCAGGCAAAAATGAATGGATGATCCTTCCATTTCTCTTTATTATTTGGCCCTCTTTTTTTTACTATTCCAGGTTTATTTTTTCCTTGCTCAATTAAGAATATCTGGTTCACATTCAAATTCTACCTCTTGCCAATTTTCTGATCTCAAATTTACCTACTCTCTCTAAGCCTCAGTTTCTTCATCTATAAAATGAAGATTAAAAACAGTATAATCTCATAGGGCTTTTACGCAGATAATAGGAGATAATGTATATAAGATGCTTTACATGGTGGCTGGCACATAATTAAGAATTTAATTAATGTCAGCTGCTTTTGCAATTATTACTGAAATTACCTCAGTCAAGATAGTAATCATCCATAAACTCAAAGCTCATTATTATCACCTCCCTTTGGGGTCTTACAATTATTAGAAAACATTTACTGAACACTTATAACAGATGGGAGTCCAGCTGACACAATGGTTAAGAGCTCGCCTGCTCACCAAAAGGTTGGCAGTTTGAATCCACCAACCATTCCTTGGAAACCCTGTGGGACAGTTCTACTCTGTCCTATAGGGTCACTATGAGTCAGAATCGACTTGACAGCAACGGGTTTGGTTTTTGGTTTTGGTATAAGAGATACATAATAATCTATGCATAGAAGATGAGGCAATGGTGTTCAGTGATAGAATTCTCACCCTTCCATGGGGGAGACCAAAGTTCAATTCCTGGCCAATGCACCTCAAGTTCAGCCACCATCTATCTGTCATTGGAGGGTTGCATGTTGTTATGATGCTAAACAGGTTTCAGCAGAGCTTCCAAACTAAGGTGAAATAGGAAGAAAGGCTTGGTGATCTACTTCTGAAAATCAGCTGATGAAAATCCTATGTAACACAATGATCCAATCTGCAATGGATCATGGGGATGATGCAGAATCAGAAAGTGTTTCCTTCTGTGCATAGGATTACCATGAGTCAGGGACAAAACTTGACACCAGCTAACAACAACAATGCATAGAAGGGGTTATCTTCTATCATTAACTATTAGAGATACCGGGCTGCTTCTGTGTACACTACGTTGCCTAGATAGGGAACTCTTCTCTCCCCCCACCCTCATCACCCCTCTAAGTGTCACATGACCCAATGCCCAATTCTGTGTTGTGGAAGTAAGTCAAACTGGGGGTTGAGCAATGTCTTAGGCATCTAAGCAGGCATTGCTCCTGTAGGACATTCAAAAGAAAATGCTCTGACTGCTCTCCATGGAAAGTTCTCACTAGTGGGCCATGAGAAGGAAAGCTGACAGCATGAGCTCTGTCCCTGCTTACTCACAAAGATCAGCCTTCCCATGGGTGCCTCATCAACTATATACTGCTGGGCAACTATACTTGCTGCAGAGGATCTGTGAGTCTTTCTTTTTGAACTTAGCTCCTGTCCAAGTGCCCCTGCCCCATTCAGCTAAGAGAATTTGTTTTAGTCTAGGGGAGGAGGTCAACTGGATTAACTCTGTTTTCAAATTGCGTTTATATTACACTTGCAATAAAGCATTTGAAAAGTGCAAAAGCTGAAATTTAGACAGCTTTGTTCTCCGGATTTTTTTTGATAACTTCTTTTTGAGTCAATGGGTGGTTAACCCCAGTTACTTGGATAGGGGAGTAAAGGAGGACTTCAGAGTACAATTTAATGAAGCATTAGAAAGGGAGAAACACAAAGGCTACAACTTAAAATTACCTTCTCGTCACTTATCGACCATCTCATTATCTGATATTTTACGTTTACAAAAATAGTAAAAAATCTACTATCTGACTATTTTGTACATTAACGACATTCATCTGTCAGTAATGAATAATGAGGTGTAAGGAGAGAGTAATGCTGGCTTTGATGGTTAAGGTTGTGTGTCAGCTTGGTTGGGCCATGATTCTCAGTGGTTTGGCAGTTATGTAATGATGTAATTTGTTAGTTATGTAATCATGTAGTCATCCATTTTGTGATTTGGTGTGATCATCTTCCATTTTTACATAACACCAATTTCACATGATAACCTGGTCTTTGGAAACTAACCATTTTGATAAGTGAGGAGAGGATGTATTTCCTTTCTACATTTATATCAAGTTATCCTTCATAAGAGAGCCACAGAGAAGCAAGTACTCTGGAATGGCCTGTTCCCTTGTAACATATCCCACTCCTAGACCAACTGCAAATGCTGTTCTTAAATAATCTTCACATTGCTGGGGTGAGCTGGGGTAAAGGGTTAGGCTAGGAGAGGCAGTCTATAGTACTGGTTCAGACCATGTATTATAGAATCAGAAAGGCCTAGGTTCCTATTCTTCTTCCACTGCATATAAGCTAAGTGACCTTGGCAAATTACTCAACCTCTCTGAGCCTTGGTTTCCTCAATTGATAAAGTAATAATGATAGTTCTGACTTTACAGGATTCTTTGGGAGACTAAATAATAAAGTCTTGGCATAAGGAAGCAGTCAATGGATATTAATTTCTGATACTGTTTAGGAAGTTTGGATGTGGGGAGGTTTAAGGCAGGAAAGCTATATAGTATCTGTGTTCTGCTCTACCAAGGTTTACAAGATTGGGAAACCACAAGATGCCTTATCTGATGTCAGCAACTCATTTTTGTTGTGCAAAATTCACATTTGCAGGCCTCTCAGAAACTGTTACAGGATGAAGCACATAAAAGATTCATGCACATCCAGCCGTTATTTCCTGGATAACTCTTCTCAAGGGATTGATTAAGAAATTTAATTTAAACCAACAGAACCACTGGTATTTCTGCTGATCCCTCATGTAACTGTGCTAGTGAACATAAATATACATGGACAGGCTTTGGAGATTCTGTGATGCTGACAATTATCTAGTTCAAAGGAAAGCAAACTGATTACCATATGCATGAAACTGAGAAAGAAAGTTCTGTTCTGTGTGAGCAGTAGGAGGAAACGGTGGCTTTTAAAATATGAATGTCTTGCTACTTTTATTTTGTATGTTTTCAATGCTGGTACAGAGAAAATGGCCGCCAAAATATGACACAAATATAAAAACAAATTATGTATTTTTCTTTTCAAGGTGCTGCTTTCAAACGTTGACCAAAAGTAATGCTAGCTAATATAGCCCCTGCAATAATGTGCCCATCCAAGGAATTAAATGCTGTTACAGATTGAATTGTGTCCCCAAAAATGTGTGTCAACTTGGCTAAGCCATGATTCCCAGTATTGTGTGATTGTCCGCCATTTTGTCATCTGATATGATATGTGTTGTAAATCCTGCCTCTGTGATGTTAATGAGGCAGAACTCAATCTACAAAATTAAGGTATGTCTTAAATCAATCTCCTTTAAGATATAAAAGAAAGAAATAAGCAGAGAGACAGGGGGACCTCATACCACCAAAAAACAAAAGCCAGGAGAATAGCACATCCTTTGGACCTGGAGTCCCTGCCCTGAGAAGCTCCTGCTCTACCAGGGGAAGATTGGTGACAAGGACCCTCCCCTAGAGCAGAGAGAGAGAGCCTTCACCTGGAGCTGGCACCCTGAATTTGAACTTCTAGCCTCCTAGACTGTGGGAAAATAAATTTCTCTTCCTTAAAGCCACCCACTTATGGTATTTCTGTTATAGCAACACTAGGTAACTAAGACAAATGCCAAGAAATAAAGGAGTCAGAATCCTTTTCTTATATTTGGTTTTCAGGATATACTTAAAATAATTATGTCTAGTGTTATATTGAGCAGTGGATTTCAAACTCCCTTTTATAATCAGGACAGTTTTTCTTTAGAAGTGAGATTTTTCACAGAAACTCAATATGTAAAAGAGATAAAAAAGCAGAAAGGCTCTGGCTAATGTGGAAGTCAAAATAATAATAATAATAATAAAAACATACTACTTGATATCGAGTAGATTCCAATGCATGGCAACCCCATGTGTCAGAGTAGAACTGCTCCATTGGGTTTTCCATGGCTGTGACCTTTGAGAAGCAGAATGACAGGCCTGTCTTCTGAGGTGCCTCTAGGTAAGTTCCAATCACCAACTTTTCAGTGGAGCAATTAACCATTTGCACCACCCAGGGCTCCTAAAGTGGGAGTTAGATGCCTGAAATTCTGACCTTGCAGCCTCCCAATCAGTCCCCAGAAATGGCCCCTGAGATGGCCCTATGGAATCCAAGGAACCAAAAGAAGATAATTTAAAAACAACTTGTACAATGCATTACTCTTTATTAGGCCCTTTCACACTATTTTATTTTATCCTCACAACAACCCTGTGATGTAGATATTATCACCCTCATTTTACAGATCAAAAAACTGATTCAGAAGGTGAAACAGTTTTCAAGATCACTCACGTTATGGTGCCAGCATTTGTACTCAAGCCCAAATCTTGCTCTAAAGCACGGTTTCTCAACCTCGGCACTATCGATACTTTGGACTACATTATCTTTTGTTATGGGGGCTGTCCTTTGCATTGTAAGATATTTAGCAGCATCTTTGGCCTCTACCTACTAGGTGCCAGTAGCACCCTACCCCAGTCATAACAATCAAAAATGTCCCCAGACATTACCAGATGCTCTGGGAGGACAAAATGACCCTGGCAGAGAGCCAAGGCTCTAAAGCTGGAGTTCTTAACCTAATGTCCATGGACCTCTCTGAAAAGGTCCCATGGATAGAAATCTGGGGATCCTTGAATTTGAATGAGAAAGGTTTCATTTATTTTCACTAACCTTTATTAGAAATTAACATTTCAATCTGTAATAAATATAGACAACAAACCTTAGTAGTAGCAGCAGTATTTATGACTTATAACCAATAGAAAGCCTAGATACACCAAATTTATGTCTATTTATTTTGTTGCAGGTATTTTGAAATATAATTCACTCTCATTACTACTTTAAAATTATGGTAGACATTTGCTTAATCTTATTTAATACATTAATAAAATATACATATATAAAAAAAAAAACCTAGTGCCGTCGAGTCAATTCCACTCATAGCGACCCTATAGGACAGAGTAGAACTGCCCCATAGAGTTTCCAAGGAGTGCCTGATGGATTTAAACTGCTGACCCTTTGGTTAGCAGCTGTAGCACTTAACCACTACACCACCAGGGTTTCCAAAATGTATATATAAAATGTATATATATATATATATCATATTATAATTTTTTAACTTTGTTAATTATATCTTGATATAACTGATTGCCTTCATAAACCTTTTAAAAATTATTTGCATCCGAACATTTCCTTTGGGAAGATGTTCATAGATGTTACTTAACTGCCATAAAGGTTGAAAGTCTTCCCTTTAAAACCCCTGCGTCTTACCACCTTATATTTTGGGAGACAAGTGGTAAAGTTGTGTAATGGCTAAGAGCACAGGCTCTATTCCACCTGGACCCAAATTACTAACCGTAACCTTAACCAGGTTAAGTAACTCTCTGTAAAATAAAGTACTGTAATAATAACAGTATGTACCTCTCACACTGGTACTCATACTAAGTGTTTAGCACAATGCCTGGCACATAGTAAGCATTGAATAACTAGAAGTTATTATTATTACTCCTTTAGTATTTTATAATATGGCCTTTGTTTAGATATAATTGTCTGGTAAGTATTTTGCCAATAGTACTGGCATTGACAAAGCACAGAAATGTCAGAAACACATACCAGGAAATATAAAATGCTTACATTAGTCTTCTTCTGGCTAGTGTTGTTGTTAGTTGCCATTGAGTTAATTCAGACTCATGGTGGCCCCACATGTGCAGAATAGAACTGGTACATAGGGTTTTCAAGGCTGTGACTTTTTGGAAGCAGATTGCCAGGCCTGTCTTCTAAGGCACCTTTCTGTGAGTCCAAACCACCAACTTTTTGGCTAGTAGTTGAGCACTTAATGGTTTGTGCCACCCAGGGACTCCTAAGCCTAAGTGTTGATTAGCATTTTCCATTTGCAGGGAATATATAAGAAAATCATTTCCTTGAAGAGGGACTTGAAAGCCCACAAAATTCCACTTGGTTCCTAGATTCTGTGTGGATAGGGACGGCATTTATTCCCCAGTGCTGTGCTTGGTGGGTGAGAAGAGAGTCAGAACAATGGCAAGAGATGTAAATTGGAAATAGTTGCACTGGCTAGAGCACCAAGCCTGAGGTTTCTGCCTTTCACTTTCCCCTTAATACCAATTAACAACCAACCCCTGCTGATCTCACTTTTCTGTCCTTGCTCTATTCTCACTTGAAGTAGTTTATTTTCTTATGTGATGCCAATTCATGATAAATGCTCACAAAAGCATGGCAATTTCAGTTGCCAGACCATCTGGCTACTGGATTTTTTACAGTGGCTTCTGGAGCCAAGATCCTCACCAGTTGCCCTGTTTCTAAGGAAACAGAAGCTATGGCAAAAATTCATGACTTAGATGAACTGTCTCACTGCTCATTAAAGATGGCATCTGGGGATCAACAAGCACAAGCCAAACTTGTGTTCCTGCAGCCAGTGTGCTGGATGCTAGATTGCTCATTTTCATAACTTTTATTTACATCCTCCCCTCTGAGGTGCCTGGGGAACCAAACAAAAGTGTGATCTGAGCATAGACAAGTCTTTATTCTACCCTTTCTCATGGATGGATGGATGGATGGATGGATGGATGGATGGATGGATGGATGGATGGATGGATGGATGGATGGATGGGTTTTATTATTCAGTCAGTCAGTCAACATTTATTGAATGTTTAATCATAAGGTCATTTCTAAGCAGAAACTTCCCTGGGGCAATAATGTTCAAATTCCTTAGTTTAGCAAACACACAAACAAAATCCCATGATTTTCAAGCTGCAGGTCATGACTCATTAGTAGGTCTTGAAACCAATTTGGTGGGAGGTGACAAACAAATAGGATACCCTACAAACAAATAGGATAGAACAGAATGAAACAGTGCATCGTAAGGGTAGATATTGGTTCATGAAACCTTTTTTTCAATTTTGTGTATTCTGTTGAGTTGCAAGGTAAAATCTATTTCTTACTGGAAAGTGAAATGAAAAAAAATTGAAAGTCACTGGCA
Organism: Loxodonta africana; assembly: GCF_030014295.1. NCBI lineage: Eukaryota > Metazoa > Chordata > Mammalia > Proboscidea > Elephantidae > Loxodonta > Loxodonta africana. Next base: position 109,287,377 of record NC_087346.1, on the reverse strand, counting down.
GAGGGGGCCCTTTTACCTTCTCCCAACCCCACCTATAATCGCTACATCAAAATTTGTTTTCTAGTCATGCTGTGCTACTCATTTTCTAAAAATACATGCCCTCTCATCACTCCAGACCCCTGCACAACGTACTGGTAATTTCCCTCACAACACATTCACCAGTGCCTGCCTCACTGCTCTTTGGGCTTTAGGATTCAGATATGAGTCAAAATCAACTCGATGGCACACAACACCAGCAACAACACCTCCTCCAAGAAGCCTTCCCTGGGCTGAGTCCCCATCTAGGGATTTATGTCACTCATGTATCCTAGCACTATATTTAACTGTCTTTCATTTCATCAGTGATATAGTGTTAAAGATCACAAACATGACGAATTGGTTGTTGTAGCCCCAGCTTTTAAACTGCACAGGTGACCGTGAAGAGCAGTCAGGCCTGAGAACCAATGACCTAGTACAGTGATATCAAAGTCTGAGATGTTTATTAATGGTGGTGGTGGAATACCAGATGGGTTTTGGCTACAGTGTGGATTGTAAGTAACATTAAATATTAATAAATAATATTAAATATTATTGAATCACACAATTATGTAATTGTTCCTTTGCAAATCTTTTTCCCATTCTACTGATTACAAAATGGAGAAATATCTTTTTTGGTGTGTTTAAGGGTATATTGCTTAAAAAATTAAAGTTATGACTCTCAAACCAATATAAAATGAACATGTATGTAAGATTTGATTTAACTCATCAATTAATAAGAGAATCAGTAAGATGTCGCATCCAGATCAAAGGAAGGTTAAGAGGACCCGACACATACAGATGAATAAGGAATGCTGAAATGAAATTACAAATAGATGCAAAATGGGCCTATCCACAGGATAATAACCAGTTTTAACTCACCTGATACAACTAATTTGTGTATCTATGGATAAGAATTATTTGCACTATTATCCATTTTCTACAACTTCCTGAATTATAAAATGTCTCAAAGACAATGAAAGACTGAGATAATTGAGAAGGGTTATGTTTTTGGTTCATAACAAAGTCTTATAATTTTTTCCAGACTAGTGCAAGTCTTTAGTCTCCCTCCAAGACTTGCTAATCTCCTTAGTAACAGAGAGCAGACCTCTCTCACAAATCCTCTGGCATGCAGCAATGACTAGCTGGAATTTAATAATATCATTTTGTTTTTATTGTGATCATTTTATACTTATCTTTTATAAGACCAAAGAATAATTGACACCTTTGAATGGTGGTGTTGGCAAAGAATATTGAATATACCATGGACCGCCAAAGGAATGAACAAATCTATCTTGAGGAAGTACAGCCAGAATGCTCCTTAGAAGTAAGGATGGCAAGACTACGTCTCACATACTTTGGGCATGTCATTACAAGGGATCAGTCCCTGGAGAAGGACATCATGCTTGGTAAAGCAGAGGGTCAGCAAAAAAGAGGAAGCCCCTCAACAAGATGGATTGACACAGTGGCTGCAACAATGGGCTCAAGCATATTGATTGTGAGGATGGTGCAGGACCCGGCTGTGTTTCATTTTGTTGTGCATAAAGTCGCTGAGTCAGAACCAACTCAACAGCACCTAACAACAAAAACAATTTATAACTTACAATAAAAATTGTTTTTCATAAACGGTAATGATGTGAATTTTTTCTTAAAAAAAATATTAATATAATGAATCTATTGAAGGGAAATACTGAGTTAATCACAGCACAATGAGTACAAAGACTAGGAGGCCATACATATACTGGTTAAGACAGACACCTAGAACTGGGCAGTCTCAGTTTAAGTGACTTTGGATAAGTTACTGAAGCTCTCTATGCCTCAGTTATTTTATCGGTAATTATAGATATAAGAGTACTATCTATCTCATAGTGTTGTTGCAAATTAGTTACCATATATAAAGCCCTTAGAATAATAGCATCTGAATATAGTGAATACTCAGTACATGGTGATGATTATGATGACAATATAAAAATTCGATTATGTATGCATACAACAATAGTTTGGGAAACACCAAGGTATATAACAACAGCCAGGTTATAGGACTTTGCTTTTCAGTTGCCAGTACCTAATAGTATCTCTCAAGAATATCAAACGTTTTACAGATTCTAGTAGCTCACGGAACCCATTAGCTCATATCTCTCCAAGCCCTCCCAGCTTCTCAGCAGTAATTCTTTAATAATTTATCAATCCAATCAAACCTCTAATCCATTGACTATCCCATTTGTAAATGCAACAGAACCCCTGTTAATGTGCTCAATTCCCTCCTTACTGAGCTTAGACTCTATTGTCCATCACTCTGATATTTAATTGCACATATACTCAACTCCCTTATCCCTACTGCATAATATTTGGGAAATCTCCAGCCCTAGTTAGAACCATTTACCCCATGCCTGCAACAAATAGAGGAATACAGTTGGTGGGGGGAGGAGGGGGAACTTAACAATGACAACAAATCAAACTATAAATTTATCAGCAAACTTTAAGAAGCTCTTAGCACTGTCCCACAATCCTACTACATTTTCTTACTCAATTGAGTCTCCAATGCTCTGAGACTACTATTTTCTTCTCTCCTCAAATCTTCAATACCCACCCTCTTTCTCACTTACAGAAACTGATCTTGCATCAATTTCACTAAGAAATAAGAAACAATCAGAAGAGAACTGTCACATTTTTTCACCACCAAGCCTGCCAACTCCCTGGAAATATTCCCATATATACTGACTTCCCTTGTTACAGTAAATGAAATTTTTATGCTTCAGTCATCTAAGGCCAAGGATTCTACCTATCCACTGTCTTCCAGCCCTTCTGGGTACTCAAGGATATTTTTTGCTGCAGTTAGTGCATCTCTCTCCTGTAGCACCAAATTTCTCTTTTTCTATTGGATCATTTCTTATATTTCTTACAGCACACAATTATTTTGTAATATCCTCTTTAACCAACTATGCCCACCAGCTATCACTCCATACTTTATGGTTAAATCCAGGGAAGAGTTGGCTCTATTTCTTCAGGATTTCCTTCCCATCATTCTAGTTGTCAAAGTAATCAATGGCCTCCATCTTTGTAATTTCAGTGGAAAATGGCAGACTTCTCAGCAGCATTTAACTCCAACCCTCCTTCTTGGAACATTATCTTCTCTTGCTTCAAGGACACTACACTCTCTAACTTCTAACCATGCCTTTCTAACTCAGTGATTATTCCTTCTCAGTCTCTTCTACTGACTCCCTCTTCTAACAGATCTATAAATATTGGATTCTCCCTGTCACCCCTTAACACTCTTCTCAATCTACAATCATTTCTAGGTTTTTAATACAGTCCTCAATTATTTCCAGCCCTGACCTCTCCAGGTCCAGATTTGTTTATGTAAGACCTTTATTTCAATGACAATAAACCAATTGCCTTTGAGTAGATTCTGACTCATGATGACCCATGGGTGTCAGAGTAGAGCTGTGTCCATAGGATTTTCAGTGACTGATTTTTCAGAAGTAGATCACCTTTCTTCTAAGGTGCCTTTGGGTGGATTCAAACCCCCAACCTTTCGGTTAGCAGTCCAGTGTGTTAACCGTTTGAACCACCTAGGGACACCTTAACAACAATAAAACCAAAAAAAATCCCATTGCCTTCGAGTTGATTCTTACAGCAACCCTACATGACAATAAAACCAAAAAACCAAATCTGTTGCCTTCTGGTAAATTCCAACTCATAGCAACCCTATAGGACAGAGTAGAACTGCCCCATAAAGTTTCCAAGGACCTCCTAGTGGATTCAAACTGCCGATCTTTTTGGTTAGAAGCCATAGCACTTAACCAATATGCCACCAGGGTTTCCCATATGACTATAAAAAAAAAAAAGCACCTCAAAATCAATATGTCTGAAACAAAACTCTTAATGATCCCCTCTGAATTAGTTAAGATATAGAGTAAGTTGATGTAACAAAGAAACTAAAAAATACCCTGTCTAAAATAAAAGTGAAGTTAATTTCTCTCACACATAAATGTCTAGATAGGTGGTGGTATCAGGCAGAGCTCAAACAGAGATATCAGGAGTATTCAGGATTAAGAAAATCATTGTAGGAATAAGACCTTACACATTTTTAGGAAAACCTGGAGAAGTGAAGTGTCCAGAAGGTGATGCTGGAGGATCAGAGAAAACTCACTAATGAGGTCTCCTGATGCACAGCTGTGTATAGACAAGTTAGATCTTATAGGGAATCTGGGAAGCCAGATACTCTCAGATGCCAGTGGGGCTATAAAGGGGAGATGGTGGAAAGGTCTATTGGAAGTATGTTACCTCTGCATAGCTACCACTTCTGTAGGTCCACAGCCAAGTGTCTAGTGGTGGGACTGTAGCCACTGTTGGCTAACAGTCCAGCAGTTAGGAAGATGGAGAGCAAGATCCCTCAAGGAGAAGATCAAACTTGCCAGTACCTAGAGAACATATGCACACAGGAAGGTCAGTGGACCAAAGAGGACACTGAGAGCAATGACATTGCTGAAGAGAGACAAAAGAGGAGCCCATTAAGAGACCAGAAATGGGAAAATCAAACAGAAATGAATAAAACAAGAAGAAATAGAAAGTAAACCAAGAAAATTGAGTTTCATGAGGCAGTGATTCACCAACAGTGTCTCTGCTTCAGAAAGTTTCAGTAAGGTAAGAACTGAAAGGTAGCCATTGGATTTGACAGTATGACAGTCAGTGGTGATCTCTAGGAGCAGTGGCTGAGCTGTGTACAGTAGGGGAGAGATATGTAGACACTACCAAGAATGGAAGGAGAGAGGGAAGGGCCAGGAGACATGGTCAAAGGAAGAGGTTTTATTATTATTGTTAGGGTTTTATTTTTGTTTGTCTGCCCATATTGTAAAGCCTTGAGCACATTTCTAGGCTAAAAAAAAAAAAAGTGAACCATTTCAGAACAAGGGAAGTAGAAATGCAGGAGAGAGGATGGATTACTAACTAATCAAGGTCCTAGAGTTGGTAGAAAGGGATAAAAACCAAAAAACAAACAAGCAAAACCATTGCTGTTGAGTCAATTCCAACTCGTGGCAACCTGTGTGTGTCAGAGTAGAACTGCCCCATAGAGCTCCTTGGTTGTAATCTTTGTGGAAATAGATCTCCAGGCCTTTTTCTTGTGGCATCTCTAGGTGGGTATGAACTGTCAACCTTTAGTCTAGTAGACCACAAACCATTTGCATCACCCGGGGACCTTTTGAAGAGGGATAGGATTATGGAAACAACTGAGGATTTTACCTCACACAGCAAGCAAAGGATGGGTAGAGAAGCATTTTTAGATGAGGGTAAAAGGCTTCGCTTTTCTTGTTGAAGTTATCTGCTAGGTAACATTCTATATGAAGCCTTGGTGGTGCAGTGGTTACAAGGTCAGGCTACTAACCAAAAAATCAACAGTTTGAATCAACCAGCTTTCCTTGGAAATCCTGTGGGGCAGTTCTTCTCTGTCCTACAGGGTCCATATGTGGTGGCTATTATCCAGGGGACGTAAGAAAAATAGATAAGATTTGGAACAGTTGCTTGATATGGGAGAGAGTTTGCCAAAGACCGCTGAAAGGAATATAGAGTTGGTTTCAGAGACTGATGGCCATGAATTTGTGGTGAAACTGTCCAGGATAGTTGTGCCATGTTGGCCTTCAGTATTCAGCTGCCCAAATCAAAGTACAAAAGTGGATTCTCCAATTGCTCACTCCAAGATTGGTGTCCTTCACAATGACAGGGTCAATCAGGGTGCATTCTGTCTGCAAGAAACAGAAAATTCAACTGGGTGTAAATAAATATGTTTCTTTTTCTCCCATGATCAAGTCTGGAGGTCAGTGGCTGCATAAATTGGTCCAACAGCTCGATAAATGTAGGACCAGCCCCTCTGTAAGTCTTTCTGTTTTTCCCTCATGATCACAAAATAACCAGTAGGAAGAGGGTAGAGGGGGGATAGTGCCAGTGTCATCGGTGCCTCCTACTAAGAAGGCAAAAGCCTTCCTAGAAGACCCAGCTGACTTGCTACATCTCACTGCTAATCTTACATGAGTAGGAGTCCCTATATAGTGGGGCAGAGGTTGGGAATAGGTTCAGTGTAGCTGACAAATAACATCCACCCTAGATGGGTTCAAACAGGTAAGTTTTGACGAAGTTTCTCAAATAATCAATCATGTGATGTAGATAAAGACAGAGGTAGACAATACCTTAACCAATTGATTTCACGTAGTATCACAAATAATATAGCATATCGATATTATGTGCCTCCTGGTATGATGCAACTGGAGGTACACAACATCCTGTATGTAGTATTCTTACCAAGAGTGTTAAATCTGAAACTAATTTTGAAAAGCAATAAATTAATGCAGATTTGAGACATTCTACAATACAGCTGGCCTGAACTCTTCAATGATGTCGTAAAAGATAAAAAGGGTCGGGGGCGGGGGCAGAGTAACAATTCTACGTTAAAGGAGACTAAACAGTTATGAAAATGAAATGCAATGTCTGGTTCTTGATTGAATTCTTGATTTTAAAAAAGTTGTAAAGGACATTTTTGGGATAACGAGAAATTTGACTATGGACTAAATGTGTTCAATGCTAAATTTCTTCAATGTAGTAATGTTTTTTTGATTTTGTTGTAATGTGAAATATCCTTGTTCTTAGGGGATATATGAAATATTTAGGGGTAAAGCATCATGATGGCTGCAATTACTTTCAAATGGCACAGTAAAATACTAGATATATATTTTATAGAAATCTTGTGTCAGAAGCTAACTTCAAGGAGTTAAGACAGTGACAATGACCAGCACAAGGTTAATTCCTATGAGATGGAGGTCAGACATACCTCTACTCTCCAACTTTTTTACCATTTCTGATACCAGTTGCCCCCTTCCCCACCACGGCACTTTCTACTTCTCCACTTGGTTCCACAATTCTTTGCAATAGCTACGTAAAACTCACAGACCACACTCATGATTATGTGGTTCATTAGGGAAGTAACAGGCTACAACTTGGGATCAGGATCAACTTGGAAGTAACAGGATACAGCTCAGGAGATAGGATACAGTACATCAATCAGGACAGCTTCTAACTAATAGAACTTTAAACTTCTTCTCAGCCATGCCTGCAGGTAAGTGGGCCTTCTCTTTACCTCTGCCTTGCTTGGACAAGGGTTCCAGCACTTTAGATATGCCAAGTGCTCAAAGGCACCCCATTCCACCCACAAGCCTCCTTCCCAAAGGAATTCGGCTCTCCTTTTTACTCTGTGGGCCAGCAAACCCACTGCAGTCAAATCATGCAGGTCTCCTGGTACCCGCCACTCATACTGCTGCTTGTTTCTCTGCCACTGGGCCTTGTTGTGCTTGCTACCACTTTTCACCACCTTCAGTGTTACAGTTCTCTCTTTTGGGTCTAGGAGGTTCTCAGCACAGGGACCCGAGGTCCAAAAGATGCACTGTGCTCCAGGCAGAGAATGATGGTAGTAAGGTCTCCCTCAGCCTCTGTGGAATTGGCCTTTATATTGAATTTCAAGGCCTGACCCTCTCAGCCAGACCATGAACTGACAAATCCCCTCAGTAGACCAAAAAAAAAAAAAAAAAAAATTGTTGCTATCTAGTCAATTCTGATTTGTAGCGACCCAATAGGACAAAGTAGAATCGCACCATAGAGTTTCCAAGGATCAGCTGGTGAATTTGAACTGCCAACCTTTTGGTTAGCAACCAAGCTTTTAACCACTGTGCCACCAGGGCCCCCCTAGTAAACCATAATCACTTAATTTGCATAAGAATCTACCAATTCCCTCAAGGTCACTTAATCCCATTTGGTGGCTTTACATACCGTATTTACGTAGTAGACTAACCAATCCTTTTGTAAGACCGAGGCCCGGCCAAACACTTTGGCAGAATTATAAACACAAGGCCAGAAAGACCATATATAAAGAGAAATCCATTGCACTGCACTTATTTATATACCCAAACCAAAAAGCAAACTCACTGCTTTTGAGTCCATTCCAACTCATAGTGACCACATATATTTACATCTGTATAGATTATCTATATATATAAGCTGTTATTGTTGGGTGCCATCAAGTCGATTCCAACTTCTAGTGACCCCATGTGACAGAGTAGAACTGCCTTATAGGGTTTTCTTGGCTGTAATCATTACGGAAACAGATCGCCAGGTCTTTCTCCCACGGAGCTACGAAGTGATTTCGAACCACCAACATTTCGGTTAGCAGCCAAGTGTTTAACAATTTGTGCTACCCAGACTCCTTTTATATGTGTATGTAAATATAGGTAAAAATAGAGGGAGTGAGTGAGAGAGGGCACTCATGATAAAATGTTAGCAATTGTTGATTCCAGGTGAAGAGCGGGTGTTTGTTGTACTTTTTTTTTTTTCCCAGCTTTTATATAGGTTTTTATTTTTTCTAAATAAAAGTTCAAGGAAAAAAATAAAACATCAGGTTGGAGTTTCAAACTTATGATAGGAAACGGTTCTGCTTAAATTATTCTTGGTTTGTACGTGTGTGTAAGTGGTTGAAAAATAAGGTGAAGGTCAGAGGCATTCGCGTGCAACACAGAGCATAGTGTTTAAGAATCTGAACTGAAGAGCCATATCTCTTGCCTGACTTGGCAATCTTCTGTGTGATTTTGGGTAAGTTGCTTAACCTCTCTGTACATCAGAGACATCTGAATTTTAAAATGGTAGTAGATAAAACCAAGAAGTAATTTGTAGTGGGTTGAATGGTGGCCCCACAAAAAAGATATGCCCTGGCCCTAATGCCAGGGACATGTGAATATGTCACCTTACATGGTAAAAGGGACTTTGCGGCTGTAATTAAGTTAAGGATCTTGACTTGGGGAGATTTTTCTGTATTATCCAGGTGGGCCCAATGTAATCACAGTATTCTTATAAGAGGGAGACAGGAGAACCAGAGTCAGTAGTAGGAGATACAGCTATTGCAGCAAAAGGTTGTAGTAATGTGAGGAAGGGGTTATAAGTCAAGAAATACACGTGGTCTCTAGAAGCTGAAAAAGACAGACAGATCTTCCCTGAAGATCTTCCCTCCAGAAGGAACACAGCCCCGTCAGCCCATTGATTTTAGACTTCTGACCTCCAGAGAATAAATTTGTGGTGTTTTAAGCTACTGTTTGTTGCGATTTGTTAAAGCATCGATAGGAAATGAATATACCTCTGCACGTGGAGAGCATCGAGGTTGACGGCAGACATAAAGATGGCAGCGCCACAGTAAGCATGCATACAGGGTCAGGCCCAGGAGTAAAAAATGAGAAGTAATTAGGAGTAAATGATTAGAAAAGAGGATACAATTTCTGAATGTCAGCATATTATATATATTCTGTATCTTTTAGACTAGCCAGATGCCATTTTTCTTGTTAACTGAATCGTTTTCCTTTGAGTTCAGGAATAATAGCTGTAACTTTGATCTTTAGTTTATCATTTGACACTGAATATTTAAAATTAGGATTATAATAACATGTTACACGTTGTTTCTAGATAATAAAGGGAAGCAAGGATTGCTCCCCTCCTCATACAATCTTTTCCTTTCTGTGAATTATGGAGCCCTGATGGCACAGTGGTTAAGAGCTTAGGCTGCTAACCAAAAGGTCAGCAGTTTGGACCCACCAGCCGCTCCTTGGAAACCCTATTGGTCAGTTCTACTCTGTATTATAGGGTCACTATAATCAATGGCAGTGGGTCGACAATGGGTTTCTATGAATTATGCTGGATTTTACAAATTTATTCTACAAAAATCTGAAGAATTATATATTTTTTTTACTAGTAACAGTGTAGAAAATCACAATTAATTTATTACAATTCATGTCAAAATATAATCAATTTACAAAATTAATGTAAAAAATAGTATAAAAAAGTTTTCATGTTTTTCTTATGGGTTGGCGAACTTACTCAAAACCATCCAATAGGAATTGCCTGTCTTGGGAACCTGGAAACCTTCTCAACTTTTTTGAAGTCTTCTGATAGGCTTCAGGCTCTTCCCTGAAGTAGGTTATTCTCACAGCACTGAAGATGCCAATCATAGGCAAGGCCCATTATTTCCTCAGGGCAGGATTGGTGCAGAGCAGGGGTTTGTGATGCTCCTGCCTCCTGAAATCAAAATGTTTCGTGGCCAAGATCTGAATACTAGAAAGCAATTCATTGACCCTTCACTAGTAGTGCTCTAACTTCCACCCCTGAGCCTTTCTACAATCAGGAAAAGCGTGAAAAGACAACTCCCTTGCTCACTAGGAGAGAAACACAAAGCACCATGAAACAGGAACCGACAAAGTCTCTGCACCCAATGAATATCTTTGTAAACTTCAGTTTATTGGTGCTTTCTCCTGCACATTTAGTCATTTCTTACACTGTTCAGCTCACAAGTTTTGTACTAGCTCTTACATTTGTAACTGATACTCTACTGTTGTTGATAAGTCCCATCCAGTCAATACTAACTCATACGGACCCTATCTATAGCATAACTAAACATTGCTTAGCCCTGCACCATCCTCAAATCATTGTTATGTTTTAGCCCATTGTTGCAGTCACTGTGTCAATCCATCTGGTCAAGGTCTTCCTCTTTTTTGCTGACACTCTACTTTACCAAGCATAATGCCCCTCTCAAGGGACTGGTCCGTCCTGATAACATCTCCAAAGTATTTGAAATGAAATCTCACCGTCCTTGCTTCCAGTGAGCATTCTGGCTTTACTTCTTCCAAGACAGATTTCTTTGTTCTTCTGTCAGTCCATGGCATATTCAATATTCTTTGCCAACACCATAATTCAAAGGCATCAATTCTCTTTCAGTCTTCATTATTCATTGTTCAGCTTTCGCATGAATATGACGCGATTGAAAATACTATGGCTTGAATCAGGCACACCTTAGTCCTCAAAGGGATATCTTTGCTTTTTAACACTTTAAAGAGGTTTTTGCAGCAGATTTTCCCCATGTAATATATCACTTGATTCCTTGACTGCTGCTTCTGTGGGTGTTGATTGTGGATCCAAGTCAAATAAAATCCTTGGCAATTTCAATCTTTTCTCTGTTTATCATTATGTGGCTTATTGGTCCAATTGTGAGGGTTTTTGTTTTCTTTATGTTGAGGTGTAATTCATAATCAATGATGTAGACTTTGTTCTTCATTTGTAAGTGCTTCAAGTCCTCTTCACTTTCAACAAGCAAAGTCGTATCACCTGTATATCGCAAGTTGTTAATGAGTCTTCCTCCAATCCTGAAGCCACACTCTTCTTCCTAAGGTCCAGCTTCTTGGATTATTTGCTCAGTAGACAGATCGAATAAGTAAGTGAAAGGATACAACCCTGATGCACACCTTTCTGATTTTAAACCAGAAAGCATCCCCTCATTCTGTTTGAATGACTGCCTCTTGGTCTATGTACAGATTCCACATAAGCACAATTAAGTGTTCTGGAATTCCCATTCTTCACCAGGTTAACCATAATTTGTTACGATCCACACAGTCAAATGCCTTTACATAGTCAATAAAGCACAGGTAATCACCTTTCTGGTATTCTCTGCTTTCAGCCAAGCTCTGTCTTACATCTACAATGATATCCCTCATTCCACATCCTCTTCTGAATCCAACTTGAATTTCTGGCAGTTTCATGTCGATGTACTGCCGCAGTCATCATTTTTTAATTATCTTCAGCAAATTTTTTGCTGTGATATTATTATTATTTTTTTTTTATAATTTCTGCATTCTGTCAGATCTCCTTTCTTTGGAATAGGCATGTACATGGATATTGTCCAGTCAGTTGGCCAGGTAGCTGTCTTCCAAATTTCTTGGCATAGACAAGTGAACACTTCCAGAGCCACATCCATTTGTTGAAACATCTCAATTGGTATTCCATCAATTCCTCAAGCCTTGTTTTTTGCCAATGCCTTCAGTGCAGCTTGGGCTTCTTCCTTCAGCTCCATTAGTTCTTGATCATATGCTACCTCGTGTAATGGTTGAACACTAATCAATTCTTTTTGCTACAATGACTCTGTATTCCTTCCATCTTTTTTAATGCTTCCTGAGTCATTCAATATTTTGCCCAGAGAATCCTGCAGTATTGCAACTTGAGGCTTGAATTTTTTCTTTAGTTCTTTCAGCTTGAGAAATGCCAAGCGTGGTCTTCCCTTTTGGTTTTCTAACTATAGGTCTTTGCCACTTTTCATTATAATACTTTGTCTTCTTGTTCCGCCCTTTGAAATCTTCTGTTCAGCTCTTTGCTTCGTCATTTCTTCCTTTTGCTTTAGGTACTCTACATTCAAAAGCAAGTTTCAGAGTCTTTTCTGACATCCATTTTGGTCCTTTCTTTCTTTCCTGTCTTTTTAATGGCCTTTTCCTTTCTTCATGTTCATCATTGATGTCAACCCACAACTTGTCTAGTCTTTAGTCATTAGTGTTCAATGTGTCAAATCTATTCTTGAGATTGTCTCTAAATTTAGACTCACTTCTAATAGATAGAGTATGACAAAAGTGAAATGATGTCACTTATGAGATTAGATTACAAAAAGAGTCTGGCTTCCATCTTGTTTGCCCTTCTTGGTGTCTCTAATGAAAGCTAGCTGTCATGTCATCAGTTGGGCTATGGAGAGGCCTATGTTACAAGGAACTGAAGCAGAACTCCAGTGAACAGCCAGCAAGGAACTAAAGTCCTGAGTCCAACAGCATGCAAGGAACTAAATCCTGCCAACAACCATGTAAGTAAGTTTGGAAGTAAATTTCCTTTCAGTCGAGCCTTCAGCTAAGACCACAGCCCCAGCTAATGCCTTGATTTCTACCTTGTAAAAGACCTAGAGGCACCCAACTACATCATGCTCAGATTCCTGGCCCCAGAAACTGTGAGATAAATATTTGTTGTTTTAAGATTTGAGATTGTTAGTACCTGTCTTAGTCATCTAGTGCTGCTGTAACAGAGATACCACAAGTGGATGGCTTTAACATATAGAAGTTTATTCTCTCACAGTTCAGTAGGCTAGAAGTCCAAATTCAGGGCACCAACTCCAGGGGAAAGCTTTTTCTCTCTGTTGGCTCTGGAGGAATGTCCTTATGATGCATCAGTCTTCTTTTGGTCTGGGAGCGTCTCGGCACAAGAACCTCAGGTCCAAAGGACACCCTTTGCTCCTGACGCTGCTTTCTTGGTGGTATGAGGTCCCTGTGTCTCTCTGCTCACTTCTTTCTTTTATATCTTAAAAGAGATTAGCTTAAAACACTATCTAATCTTGTAGACCTCATCAGTATACTACCACTAATCCATCTTATTACATCATAGTGATAGGATTTACAACACATAAGAAAATCACATCAGAAGATAAAATGGTAAACAATCATACAAGGGAATCATGACCTAGTGAAGTTGACAGATATTTTCGGGGACACAATCCAATCCATGACAGCACCTTGAAGACACAGCTACTTAGTGATATTTTCTTAGGGACCAACAGTTCTTAGAATGTGTTAGGTACATTACTGAGATGTTTTGTGATTTGGAATTTCCTTGTGGGAAGTAATACAGTCTTAATAGGAAGCATTTTTTGAATCCTTACCCTTCTAGCACAATTTTCTAAATGCTTTAGAGGTACTATTCTATCTCATCCTAATATTACCCCCATTTTAGATAGGATGAAACTAAGCCATAGAGAAATCTTATAACTTGCCAAGATTAATAGCCAGTAATGATGGAGCCAGGAGCCCTGATGGCACAGTGATTAAGCATTCAGCTGCTAACTGAAGGGCTGACATTTCAAACCCACCCAGCTGCTCCACGGGAGAAAATACGGCAATCTGCTCCTATAAAAATTATAGCCTAGGAAACCCAACGGGGCAGTTCTATTACGTCCCATAGGGTAGCTATGAGTTGGAATCATCTCAATGGCCCACAACAACAACAATGATGGAGCCTGATTGTGAACAGAAGCAGTCTACCCATTATCGGCCTCAAAGACTGCATCCATATCTTATACTTTTAATATTAGCTATAAACCTGGGAAGGTGGGTCCTTGTCCAGTGTGCTCATACTTGCCAATTATCTGAACACAAGTCTTTGAGAAAAAGAAAGTAACTTTCTTGCAATGCGCAGAGCAAGGAGCCGGGAGGAAGTTTCTCAGATCTGACTCCCTGAGCTATGGGGAAAAATGGGGAAGCAGGGCTTATATATGATTTGGGCAGCAAGACAGTGGCCGCGCAGCATACTGGGGAGGGAAAATTCTAGAAGGCGGCCAGGAAACAGGAGGTGACATGGTTCTTGCCATACCTCTTGCTTTGTGATAGGGTCTGCGTGTTGATTTTCCTTCTGAATCATTCCACCTGTTGCTTCATCCACTGTTGAAGTCAACTAGTGGTCACAGCTAGCACTTCTGCGCGTGCGAGATGGGCCAAATCTGGTTTGGGCTAGTTTAAGGACTAACAGAAATTTACTGTCATTCATAGGTTTAGGTTACGACATATCTTCTTTACATCTTACATGTTTTTGTCTTATGCACCTTCCCTAGCATACTGCCTTGCATAGAGATGATCAAAAAATATGAGTGAGTGAAGGAATCAGTATCAGGGATTTTTTTTTTTAATCCTGGCTGAGTTTTTATCTTCTCAGTGAAGGAGTCATGCACATCAGCAACTGAGGAATTCTTTGACTCTTCCCTGAGGATTCATTATCATCTGTGATGATGTGAAGCAGAGACCATGAGTCCACAGGGACTCTTTCAATTCCCCATTCTGTCTGAGTGAAAACTGGAGATATACCACATTTTAACAGCCTTTATGTCTGGCAGTTTTTTGCTCTATTTTGAACTTATTATTTTAAATTAGCTCACTCAGGAAAAAGGTACATTATCTCTTTGAAATAAGATCCAACTGTCATATAGTAAGCACATTAAATCATAGTTGTAATCAAACATGAAAAGTGGTAATCACTTTCCAATCACAAATTGAAGACTTTGTTTCTATTACGATTGTAGAAGGGAAAGGTTTCTCATGTATTATAACAGACCAAATGATGTGAACAACTGATACCTTGTATTTTTAACCTTCAGCATGCATTCTGGAAAAAATCAGTTAAACATCATCGTGTTGTTGTTAGGTGCCCTTGAGTCAGTTCTGACCCTCAGAGAACCTATGTACAACAGAACAAAACACTGCCCAGTCCTGCACCATCCTCAAATCATTGCTATGTTTGAGCCCATTGTTGCAGCCACTGTGTCAATCCATTACGTCAAGGGTCCTCTTCTTTTTCACTGACTCTGTACTCTACCAAGCATGATGTACTTCTTCAGGGACTGGTCCCTCCTGATAACATGTCCAAAGCATGTGAGATGAAATCTCACCATTCTCACTTCCAAGGAGCACCTGGCTGTACTTCTTACAAGACAGATTTGTTCATTCTTCTTGCAGTCCATGCTATATTAAATATTCTTTGCCAACACTGTAATTCAAAGGCATCAATTCTTCTTTGTCTTCTTTATCCAGCTTTTTCAACCATATGAAATGATTGAAGATACCACAGCTTAGGCCAGGTGCACTTTAGTCCTCATTGCTTTTTAACACTTTAAAGAGATCTTTTGAAGCAGATTTGCCCAGTGCAATGTGTCATTTGATTCCTGACCACTGGTCCCATGGGTGTAGATTACGGATCCAAGTAAAATAAAATCCTTGGCAACTTCAATCTTTTCTCCGTTTATCATGATGTTGCTTATTGATCCAGTGTTGAGGATTTTTGTTTTCTTTATGCCGAGGTGTAATCCATACTAAAGACTGTAGTCTTTGATCTTCATCAGTAAGTGCTTCAAGTTCTCTTTACTTTCAGCAAGCAAGGTTGTGTCAACTGCATATTACAGATTGTTAATGAGTCTTCCTACCTTCCTGATGCTATGTTCTTCTTCATATAGTCCAGCTTCTTGGATTATTTGCTCAGCATACAGGTTGAATAAGTATGGTGAAAGGATACAACATTGACACACACCTTTCCTGATTTTAAACCATGCAATATCCCCTTGTTCTGTCTAAATGACTGCCTCTAGGTCTATGTACAAGCTCCCCCCGAGAACACTCCCCAGGTGTTCTGGAATTCCCATTCTTCACAAGGTTATCTATAATTTGTTACGATCCACACAGTCAAATGCCTTTGCATAGTCAGTAAAACACAGGGAAATATCCTTCTGGTATTCTCTGCTTTTATCCAAGCTCCATCTGACATCAGCAATGACATCCCTCATTCCACATCCTTTTCTGAATCCAGTTTGAATTTCTGGCAGTTCCCTGCTGATGTACTGCTACAACCATTTTTGAATTATCTTCAGCAAAACTTCAGTTGCATGTGATATTAATGAGTTTACCATATGAATTCCTGTTTCCATTTAGTCTTTGACCTGTGCTCAGTATGGTAAATTGGCCACTTCCTAATATAGTGTGGGCTTTATTTTTAGCAACTTGGTCTACCAATTAGTAAATTCAACTTTCAAAATAATAGGGGAACCCTGAGTGAGCAACAGAAGCCCAGGTGCAGTATAGGACAGTTTACCAGTCTAACTGCTTCTAGATATGTATAGACTGAGAGGTGAGTTAAATTATAACAAGAGAGAAACTACCTGAAAATCTGGCCCCACCAGTGCTTAACATATGAGAATTCTCAATCATCTTTAGGCTTGGGGCCTTTATACACCCTTATGTTTGAACTGTGTCATGGTATTGCATCACCCAGAAGTTGAAAGGGCATTGGAAGCCTTCAGAGAATGGGACTCAAGGCACTTAAGTTGTGCTGTGAGTAGGAAGATCCAGCAAATGAAGTGTCTGGTTCCCAAATGCAGTGAAGAGTGCTGAGAGAATAGTCTTCCTGCTTGGCAATTTTGTCTGGAATTAGCTCTTTAGAGCATACGTGTGGCCAGGTTTACTTACCGTCTAGACGATGCTAAAATGCTAGATTCAAATTAATGAGGAAGATTTTGTCCAAATAAACGTTTTAAATAATAACTGAAATTATGACTGAAAACATTATACTGTTGTTGCTTAATATCTTCAGGTATCTGCTAAATTTAGGAAAACTAAACAGAACTATTTTTTAAGAAATTTGTTAGGTGTTTCCTTTGAGGTTAAAACATTGTGGAAAGCAAGGGTATTGACAAATTTCCAGGGACTTGCTATAAAGCTTAGAATTTCTGAAATATTTATATTAGCAACATTTTAGCCTTTCCAATTCATCTTTGGGTAGACTGAGCATATCTTTCTATTCGAAAACTTTTCACATGCAATTCTTACAAAATTAGCACATAAAAGAAGCTAATTTTTTTTATAGCATCTTTCTATAAGATGAAAGAACAAATTACTTTCTAATATTTCAGGAGGTCTCTGAGAAAACTAAAAGATAGTTTTTCATGTAAAAGATATCCTGAAGGATGTATGTGTGTATATATATGTGTGTGTGTGTGCGTGTGTGTGTGTGTGTAATCTAATTTAGGAAAGGCAAAATTTTAAAAGTTGTCAGAGGTTTGGACATGATTCACTTTGTTAAGATAGGGTCATGGAAGCTAGCTTTTTTTGTTGTTTTTTTTCTTTAATAATTAAGAACTTAATAAAGTCAACATAAACCACAGAAAATTATTCTTGTTATCTAGGTAGATTACACAAAGGGTAAAGAATAATCTTTCATACCATAGGTATAGTCATTAATCAGTAAGTCAAGTAGACAAATGCATCAAGATTATGAAACTCTGCTAAAATTTTCATATATTTCAGAGCTTATATTCAGACTCAGATATTAAAAATGATGACAAATAAAATTAACTTTCTAAGTTTCGTCCCTTATTATTTTAATACTTGGGAACAAACATACACTTTATTTTGGGACAGTGCTTTTCTATGAGAGTTCGTGAGGTCAGAGCTATTTCCATAGTAATGTTATTATTGTTGTTGGGTACCATTGAGTTGGTTCTGACTCATACCAGCCCTGCGTACAAAGGAATGAAACAATGTGAGTAGGAAGACTTAGCAAATATTTGAACCCATTGTTGCAGACACTGTGTCATTCCATCTCATTGAGGGTCTTCCGCCTTTTCAATGACCATCCACCTTACCAAGCATGATGTGCTTCTAGCGGTACTGCTCTCTGCTGGTAACACATTCAAAGTACACGAAAAGAAACCTCGCCAACATATATGTTTATTCTTCTAGCAGTCTACAGTATATTCAATTTTCTTTGCCAACGTCTTAATTCAGAGGCATCAATTCTTCTTTGGTCTTCCTTACTCACTGTCCAGCTTTTGCATGCATATGAGGTGATTGAGAATACCATGGCTTGGGTCAGGCACATCTTAATCCTTAAGGAGACATCTTTGCTTCTTAACACTTTAAAGAGATCTTTTGCAGCTGATTTGCCAAAGCAATGCATTGTTTGATTTCTTTACTGCTGCCTCCACGGGTGTTGATTGTGGATCCAAATAAAATGAAATCCTTGACAACTTCAACATTTTCTCCATCTATCATGATGTTCCTATTGTTCCAGTTGTGAGGATTTTTGTTTTCTTTCTGTTGATGTGCAATCCATACTGAAGGCTGTGGTCTTTGATCTTCATCAGTAAGTGGTTCAAGACCTCTTCACTTTCAGCAAGCAAAGTTGCGTCATCTGCACATTGCAGGTTGTTAAAGAGTCTTCCTCCAATCCTGATGCCACAGTCTTCTTCATTTAGTCCAGTTTCTGGATTATTTGCTCAGCATACAGGTTGAATAAGTATGATGAAAGAATACAACCCTAACACAAATCTTTCCTAATTTTAAACCATGTAGTAATCCCTTTGGAGCCTTGGTGGTGCAGTGGTTAAGAGCTCAGCTGCACCAGAAGGCTGGCAGTTTGAATCTACCAGCTGCTCCCTGGAAACCCTATGGGGCAGTTCTACTCTTTCCTACAGGGTTAGTATGAGTCAGAATCGACTTGTGTACAAAGTATGAATCTAGGAAAATTGGAAATCATCAAAAATGAAATGGAATGTATCAACATTGATATCCTAGGCATTAGTGAGCTAAAATGGACTAGTATTCGCCATTTTAAATCAGGAAATCATATAGTCTACTAAGCCAGGAATGACAAGCTCAAGAGGAATGGTGTTGCATTCATCATCAAAAGGAACATGTCAAGATCTATCCTGAAGTACAGTGCTGTCAGTGATAGGATAATATCCATACACCTCCAAGGAAGACCACTTAATACAACTATTATTCAAATTTACATACCAACCACTAAGGCCAAAGATGAAGAAATTGAGATTTTTATCAGCTGCTACAGTCTGAAATTGATGGAACATGCAATCAGGATGCATTCATAATTACTGGTGATTGGAATGCAAAAGTTGGAAACAAAGAAGAAGGATCAGTAGTTGGAAAATACGGCCTTGGTGATAGAAATAATGCCGGAGATTGGATGACAGAATTTTGCAAGACCAGCAACTTCTTCATTGCAAATACCTTCTTTCACCAACATAAATGGTGATTATACACATGGACCTTACCAGATGGAACACACAGGAATCAAACTGACTAATTCTGTGGAAAGAGATGATGAAAAAGCTCAATATCATCAGTTAGAACAAGGCCCAGGGGCTGACTGTGGAACAGACCATCAATTGCTCATATGTAAGTTCAAGCTGAAACTGAAGAAAATCAGAGCAAGTCCACAAGAGCTAAAACATGACCTTGAGTATATCCCACTTGAATTTAGAGACCATCTCAAGAATAGATTTGACGCATTCAACACTGGTGACCGAAGACCAGACGAGTTGTGGAAAGACATTAAGAACATCATACATGAAAAAGCAACAGGTCATTGACAAGACAGGAAAGAAAGAAAAGACCAACGTGGATGCCAGAGGAGACTCTGAAACTTGTTCTCGGATGTTGAGCAGCTAAAGCAAAAGGAAGAAATGATGAAATAAAAGAACTGAACAGAAGATTTCAAAGGGTGGCTTGAGAAGACAAAGTAAAGTATTATAATGACACGTGCAAAGAGCTAGAGATAGAAAACCAAAAGGGAAGAACACACTCAGTGTTTCTCAAGCTGAAAGAACCGAAGAAAAAATTCAAGCCTCGAGTTGCGATAGTGAAGGATTCTATGGGGAAAATATTAAACGATGCAGGAAGCATCAAAAGAACATGGAAGGAATATACAGAGTCATTATGCCCAAAAGAATTAGTCAATGTTCAACCATTTCAGGGGTAGCATACGATCAGGAGTCAATGGTACCGAAGGAAGAAGTCCGAGCTGCTCTGAAGTTATTGGCAAAAAACAAGGCTCCAGAAATTGACAGAATACCAATTGAGATGTTTCAACAGATGCAGTGCTGGGGGTGCTCACTCATCTATGCCAGGAAATATGGAAGACAGCTTCCTGGCCAGCTGACTGGAAGAGATCCATATTTATGCCTATTCGCAAGAAAGCTGATCCAACCGAATGTGGAAATTATAGAACAATATCATTAATATCACACCCACGCAAAATTTTCCTAAAGATGATTCAAAAGCAGCTACAGCAATGTATCGACAGGGAACTGCCAGAAATTCAGACCAGATTCAGAAGAGGACGTGGAACCAGGGATATCATAGCTGATGTCAGATGGATCCTGGCTGAAAGCAGAGAATATCAGAAGGATGTTTACCTGTGTTTTATTGACTATGCAAAGGCATTTGACGATGTGGATCATAACAAATTATGGATAACATTGCGAAGAATGGGAATTCCAGAACACTTAATTGTGCACATGAGGAACCTGTACATAGATCAAGAGGCAGTTGTTCGGACAGAACAAGGCGATACTGATTGGTGTAGAGTCAGGAAAGGTGTGCGTCAGGATTGTATCCTTTCACCATAGCTATTCAATCTGTATGCTGAGCAAATAATCCAAGACGCTGGACTATACGAAGAAGAAGGGAGCATCAGGGTTGATGGAAGACTCATTAACAACTTGCTTTATGCAGATGATACAACCTTGCTTGCTGAAAGTAAAAAGTACTTCAAGCACTTACTAAGAAGATCAAAGACCACAGCCTTCAGTATGGATTGCACCTCAACATAAAGAAAACAAAAATCCTCACAAATAGACCAATGAGCAACATCATGATAAACAGAGAAAAGATTGAAGTTGTCAAGGATTTCATTTTTCTTGGATCCACAATCAACAGCCATGGAAGCAGCAGTTAAGAAATCATGTGACACATTGCATTGGGTAAATCTGCAGCAAAGGACCTCTTTAAAGTGTTGAAAAGCAAAGATGGCACATTGAAGACTAAGGTGCACCTGACCAAAGCCATGGTATTTTCAATTGCATCATATGCATGCGAAAGCTGGACAATGAATAAGACAGACCAAAGAAGAATTGATGCCCTTGAATTGCGGTGCTGGTGAAGAATATCGAATATACCATGGACTGCCAAAAGAACGAACAAATCTGCCTCGGAAGAAGTACAACCAGAATGCTCCTTGGAAGCAAGGATGGCAAGACTGAGTCTTACATACTTTGGACATGTTGTCAGGAGAGATCAGTCCCTGGAGAAGGACATCATGCTTGGCAAAGTACAGGGTCAGCGGAAAAGAGGAAAGACCCTCAACGAGGTGGATAGACACAGTGGCTGCAACAATGAGCTCAAGCATAACAATGAATGTAAGGATGGCTCAGGACCGGGCAGTGTTTTGTTCTGTTGTGCTTAGGGTTACTATGAGTTGGAACCGACTCGACAGCACCTAACAACAACAACACGACAAACATCTTTCTGGTATTCTCTGCTTTCAGCCAAGATCCATCTGACATTAGTAATGATATCCCTTGTTCCACGTCCTCTTCTAAATCCAGCTTGAATTTTTGGCAGTTCCCTGTTGATGTATTGCTGCAACCATTTTTGAATTATCTTCAGGAAATTTTACTTACAGGCAATATTAATGATATTGTTCTATACTTTCTGCATTCCTCTGGACCAACTTTCTTTGGAATGGGCACAAATATGGATCTCTTCCAGTCAGTTGGCCATGTAGCCATCTTCACATTTCTTGGCATAGATGAGTGAGCGCTTCCAGCGTTGCATCTGTTTGTTGAAACATCTCACTTGGTATTTTGTCAATTCCTAGAACCTTGTTTTTCACCAATTCCTTCAGTGTAGCTTGGACTTCTTCCTTCTACGTCGTAAGCTCTTGATCATATGCTACCTTCTGAAATGTTTAAACATCGACCAATTCTTTTTGTACAGTGACTGTTTAACCTTCCATCTTCTTTTAATGCTTCCTGTGTTGTTCAGTTTTTGCCCATAGACTCCTTCAGTATTGCAGCTCTAGGCTTCAACTTTTTCTTCAGTTCTTTTATCTTGAGAAATGCTGATCATGTTCTTCCCTTTTGGTTTTCTAACTGCAGGTTTTTGCAAATTTCACTAAAATACTTACTTTGTTTTCTTGTGCTACCCTTTGAAATCTTCTGTTTAGCTCTCTTACTTCATCATTTCTTCATTTTGCTTTAGCTACTCAGTGTTCAAGAGCAAGATTCAGAATCTCTTCTGAGATCCATTTTGATCTTTTTTTCTCTTTCCTGTATTTTTAAAGACCTTTTGCTTTCTTCATGTATGATGTCCTCGATGTCATCCCACAACTCATCTGGTCTTCAGTCATTAGTTTTCATTGCATCAAATCTATCATGCAGAGGTCTCTAAATATAGGTGGGATATACCCAAGGTTGTACTTTTGCTCTTAATGGACTTTTAAAATTTTTCTTCATCTTCAACTTGAACTTACATATGAGTAATTGATGGTCTATTCTGCAGTCAGCGCCTGGCTTTTTTCTGACTGATATTGAGCCTCTCCATCATCTCTTTCCCCAGATGTAGTTCATTTGATGCCTATGTATTCCATCTGAAGAGGTCCACGTGTATATTCACCATTTATGTTGTTAAAGAAAGGTGTTTCCAATGAATAAGTTATTGGTCTTGCAAAATTTTGTCGTGCAATCTCCCACGTTGTCTCTATCACCAAGGCCAACTACAGATCTTTCTACTTTGTTCCCAACTTTCGCATTTCAATCACCAGTAATTATCAGTTCATCTTGATCGCATGTTTGATCAATTTCAGACTGCAGAAGTTGGTAAAGTCTTCAATTTTTTCATCTTTGACATTAGCGATTGGTGTGTAAACTTGAATAATAGTCATATTAACTGGTCTTCATTGTAGGCGTATAGATATTATTCTGTCACTGACAGCATTGTATTTCAGCATAGATTTAGGAATATTCCTCTTTAATTTTTCATTCCCAGCATAGTAGACCATATGCTTGTCCAATTCAAAATGGCCAATACCAGTCCGTTTCAGCTCACCAATGCCTAGGATACCCATCTTCAAGTGTTTATTTTATTTTTGACAGCTTCCAGTTTTCTTTGATTCATACTTCGTATGTTCTATGTTCCAATTATTAATGCATGTTTGCTGCTGTTTCTTCTTATTTTGAGAAAAATAAGATTAAGATGTTAATATGCAATTCATTTGCCATTGCTCTCCAAATAGATCAATAAATGAGTATTTAAAATTTCAATTTCTGATATGGTAAATACTGATAAAGCTTAAGAATATAAATAGGTCTGGAGACCAGACATTTTCAGAACCATAACTTTAGGATAAAGTTTTTTTTTTTTTTTAATAAGAAAAACGCACATATACAGTTGTATTCCTCTAACATTGTTGCTCCTAGAATAGTCTCAGCCAGTCCTATCAATAATAAGTTTTAACCAAATAATGAATTTGTATTTTACAAAAAATCTAGGAGGTAGAAAATTTAAAATGTCTGTTATACACAAGCAGTTCAGCATACTAACAGAGCTCATAACACAACTGTTTAAGACAGCCATACACATACTTTTAACATCTTTTTAAAGTGGCAAAAATGAACATGTTCATTAACATGCTCCAAAGTTATAGCCACCCTACGGCATATAAAAATACCAAAACCAAAAACCTACTGCCATTGAACTGATTCCGACTCATAGAGACCCTGTAGGACAGAGTAGAACTGCCCCATAGGGTTTCCAAGGAGTGCCTGGTGGATTTGAACTGCTGACCTTTTGGTTAGCAGCCACAGCTCTTAACCGCTATGCCACCAGGGTTTCCATATAAAAATAAGAAGCAAAGTTATATAAAATTAAAATTATGGTGAGTAATCAATGTTTACTTTTTCCATTTTACTTAGAAATTGTGTAGGTACCCAATGGCTTTTCCATTAATTAACTCAGTTTAATCTCAGTCCAAGGCTTTAAGATAATATTGTGAAAATTGTATTCAAGCTGATATATTTCAAAATGCAATTACTGTTGAAGTTTTTCAGAATAATGGTCCAATTTATTTAACACAAATTTGTATTTTACTAACTTTAATTAAAAAAAAAAAAAAAAACTGTCATCAAGTCAGTTCCAGCTCCTAGTGACCCTATAGGACAGAGTAGAACTGCCCCATAGGGTTTCCAAGGAGTGGCTGGTAGATTCGAACTGCCAACCTTTTGGTTAGTAGCCAAGGTAGGATTAATGATAGCATATTTGATCAGTAAACCTGTATAAGTTTAAGGAAAGCAAATCAAAGTAGTATAACATGTATATTTGCATTATACTTAACACTGATAAATCAGAAAAATATAGCTGTTTTTTTATTTGACCAGAATTTTTAAACTAGGCTCATTTACCAACAATTTCTCTTAATTAGCTGAACTAGGATCCTTAAAGTGTTTCTGAGTTAGCCTTCTATAAGAAAATATTTTGTTTACATATATTCACTGCCATCAAGTCAACTCTGGCTCAAGCTCTTAATCACTGTGTCATAAGGGCTCCCATGTTTACAAATAGCACATTTAAAATATTAGAAGTACAGTTTTTCTTATTTTCTAGGAATTTGAGAATATTTGATTTATGTTAAACAAAACCAACATCAAACCTGTTGCCACTGAATTGATTTTGACTCATAGTGACCCTCTAGGACACAGTAGAACTACCCCAAGTGTTTCCAAGGAGCAGCTGATGGATTCAAACTGATGACCTTCTGGTTAGCACCCATAGCTTGCTGTAGCTCTCAACTACTGCACCATCAGGGCTCCTTGATTTATATTAGCACTTATTTATCTAAAAAAACAATCAGGACAAAATTCCTTTATATTAACAGACCTCATCATTTAATGTATTAATACCTTCCAGAGGCAGGAAAATATTTTATATTCATACAATGACAAGTAAAGACCTTTCCAAATTACAGATACACAGACAGAATGCTTGTAACTTCTGATTGACGACTCTTGTCACAGGTCAAGAGTAGACACAGAAACCAAATCTCATGACCCAGATATCAAATAGCTGTTTTCCAACCCAGTGGCCACAAAATTCTTAATTGATATGAGCTCAAAATAGACAAAATAAACAAAAAAAGACTGCCAAATCAGTATCTCTGGTGTCTGTCACACAAGACAGTATAAATGTCTAACTCTCTAATCCGTAAGCCTATTTACAGAGATCATTAAAACAAAATTTCAGATCATGAAAACAAATTCCCAGTCATTGCTGCCACCAATGAGAAATAACTTATTGGCTGTAAACAAACCAAAAACAAAGGCAAAACAAAAAGTCAATAGAAAAGGGGGGAAAAAAATAGGTAAACAGAATCGTCATAGGTAACTTCTGTTGCCTCTTGGGATTCACCTCTGGGTGGTGCAAACTGTTAACAATCTCAGCTGCTAACAGAAAGGTTGGAGATTGGAGTCCATCCAGAGGCTCCTCAGAAGAAAGGCCTCGCGATCTACTTCCAAAATCCAGCCACTGAAAACCCCTTGGAGCACAGTTGTACTCTGACATACATGGGGTCACCATGAGTTGGAATCCACTTGAGGACAACTGGTTTTGGGGCTTAAGCCACCTATAAGGTGTGATTTTCTGGCAACACATGTTATCTAGCTCTGTTAGGTAAATCAGTGGGGCATCTTGATGGATGATCTCCAAATTTGTTAGAGGGTAATCATTTTAAAAACATAAAATCACGACTGCTGTAAAAATATGAAACAAGTGTTTTGGTGTTTAACTCATTAATTAATGAACGATCTAGTAAAATGTTGACAAACAATTCAAAGGAGAATCCAAGGGTCAGACAAGTATATCGCATACCGAAAGGAATTTACATGTAGATGCAAACTGGGAAACTGGTCAGTGCCCATAAGGCAATAATCAGTTGTATGTCACAGACAATTTGCAGTTCTATGGATAAGAGGAAACCCTGGTGGCGTAGTGGTTAAGTGCTACAGCTGCTAACCTAAGGGTCGGCAGTTCGAATCCGCCAGGCGCTCATTGGAAACTCTATGGGGCAACTCTACTCTGTCCTATAGGGTCACTATGAGTCAGAATCAACTTGACGGCTCTGGGTTTGGTTTTTGGTTTATGGATAAGAATCATTTTCATTTCTGTCATTTTTCTTCAACATACAGCATCATAAATTAACTGAAAGACAATGAAAGGTGAGATAACCCTGACCACTAGACCAGACACCTAGTAATCTTTTTACCTCGTTTCAAAGTCCTTCTCAGTTTTTCCCTATAAAATATTTTATGTTTGCCTCTGATAAAACCTCCTGATCCCCCCAAATTTCCCTGTATAGAGGGATGCTGTGAAAATTGGTGAGGTAGTATACACAGAGTGATTAGCACCGTTCTTTCCACTCCCATATTTCTATTTGCAGAATTAAATGCAGCATAACTCCAATCTCTGTCTCCCTCTTTACATGGCCGTCTCCCCTTGTTGTCTCTGTGTCTTTTCACTTTTATAAGGACATCATTCATATCGGATTAGGACCATCTACTCCAGTATGACTTCGTGTTAACTGATAATATCTTCAAAGATTCTATTTCTAAACAAGGTCGTTTTCACAGATGCCAGAAGTTAGGACTTCAAAATGACTTTTGGAGGACGCAATTCAATCCATAGTAGTTACCAAGCCATGGCATTCCATCTGAGGTCAACATTTTCTTTGGTTTTAATTTCTGTTTTTACTTCAATTTTTAGGTCCCTTCCCATTATTTAAGGCCTTACTATCATTGTAATGCCTCACAGTTTGTTCACTACAGAAATTCCTGATGATCATGACGCTTAGACTAAAGATGCTCTGATTTGGAAGAGGTAACCTTATTTTTCTGCTTTCTAATATGTATTTCGGAAACCCTGGTGGCGTATGGTTAAGTGCTACAGCTGCTGACCAAAAGGTCAGGAGATCGAATTCACCAGATGCTCCTTGGAAACTCTATGAGGGAGTTCTACTCTGTTCTACTGGGTCGCTGTGAGTTGGAATTGACTCGACAGCAACGGGGTTTAATATGTATTTTAGCTAATTGGTTACTAGGAAACATTAAATATGATAGAAATTTAATACAGGCTCTTGTACCCCATGTCTGGTGATGCAGCGGCTAAGAGTTTGATTGCTAACCAAAAGGCTGGCAGTTCGAATCCACCAGCCACTCCTTTGAAACCCTATGGGGCAGTTCTGTTCTATCCTATAGGGTCACTATGAGTTCTAACCTACTTGACAGCAATGGGTTTTTGTTTTATTTATTTATTTTTCTTGGTTTGTACCCTGTGCACATGTGAATAAACTGACGGGATTTGGGAAAAATTGTCTTGAACTAAGCCAACATCCATGGAAACACAAGCTGAGACTGGTGCTGGATCCTTGACAAAACCCACTTCCATAGAATCGATTCTGACTCAGAGTGACTCTATAGGACAGTTTCCAAGGCTATAAATTTTTATGGGAACAGACTGCCACATCCTTCTCCCAGGTAGCAGCTGGTGGTTTCCAGCCACTGAACTTTTGGTTAGCAACTGTTTTAACCACTTTGCCAGTAGAGCTTCTTGGATCCTTGACAAGGCTGTGTTAATTACTATTGCCTTGTTATTACTTTTTTTTTTTTTTTTTTTGCTTTTTTTCTGCTCTGATTTATGAACTGCTTTTCATATTCACAAAGTGGTTCATGAATCACCCTGGCCCAACAGAAATGAATAATAATGAGCCCATTTACACAACATTTGGTATGGAGCTAATTACCTGAAAATGACTGCCTGGGATTGCACTGAAACAGTGTCCTTAGAATTCAGCACTGAGTCTACAAAACAAAGGGAGAAAAGAAAGCAGAAACCTGGAATCAAAAACGAAAAAATTTAAGAGTAGCAATGAGAATATTCCTTGGTCTGTGTGGATTTTTTTAAAGAATCTGCAGAGTACCTAATGGTGTCCTCAAATAGAGGGTTGCTTAAGTACATGTGAGGTATCGCTATAGGACAGAATCCTGAGTACCCATTAAAAGGGTGTTTATGGAGAATATCAATGACCTAAAATTCTCACTATATGGTTAACCAAAAAGCAGCAAATCCAATTGTTATGGTTAGTGTACTTTCAGCTTTATTAAACAATGTACATAGAAGAAAGGAAAGTAATGAGATTGTGGTCATGAGTATATGGGTCATTTTAATTCTCTTACCTATATGCTTTTCTGTATTTTTCAGATGTTTTTAGTAGGGTCATGTATTATTTTTACAATCATAACATGTATTTGTTTATTTCTTTAGAAATATATAGTTTAAAAATACTAACTACAATTAATTCAGTGACTACAATGTATGAGGCATTGCCATTTTATGTGCATATAGTGACCTTCTTCTTGTGCCCTATTTCGTGCTGCATCCCAACTACATGTAAACCCAGATCAGGGAAACTTTTGTCTATGTTGCCATCAACTGAGTAAGATTAACCTCCCTTCTTCTTAGTGGTTTTCATAATACTTCCTTGAAAATTTAAACATGTTTCAGATGTGAGATATTTGTATTTCTAGGAAAAAATGGCAAATAGTCCAAAATGAGAGACAAGCATACCCTACTTGGCTCTTTTTATAAAACCAGTAGTCAGTAGCTTTAACTTTTGAGGCTGGACAAAATTAAAAAAAAAAAAAAAAAAACTGTAACAGCATAAACAGCTGTAACGTTCCTGGGTGAAGCAAACAGTTACACTCTTGACTGCTAACCAAAAGACTAGCAGTTCAGTTCTACCCAGAGGTTCCTTGGAAGAAGGGACTGGCAATGTACTTCCAAAAGTCAACCATGAAAACCCTATATAGCACAGTCCTACTCTGGCACGCATAGGGGCCCCATAAGTCTGAATCCACTCAACAGTAACTGATTTA
Organism: Loxodonta africana; assembly: GCF_030014295.1. Classification (NCBI taxonomy): domain Eukaryota; kingdom Metazoa; phylum Chordata; class Mammalia; order Proboscidea; family Elephantidae; genus Loxodonta; species Loxodonta africana. The sequence continues at coordinate 109,258,165 of NC_087346.1, read as the reverse complement.
CTGGTTTATACCTTCAATGCTCACAATATTGCTTGACTCCTGGTAAGCTCTCTATCATTATCATTCTGATTATTGATTGAGTAAAGGATATTCCAAATTACAGAGAATTAAATGAACACTGAAATTATTTGGTAAAGTCAACTCTTAAATATTTCAATTTGTTTAACTGCTTGTGGGAGAAATTTTGCTTGACCAGTTGTTCTCTGCTAGACTTATCTGGCCTGAAAATAATAACTAGAGAGTCAGAAAAGCTTAGAATTTGGAGTGTAGCATATCTAAATTGGAACCACAAGATTGCTATTTACGAACTATATAAACTTGGTAACATTACTTAACCCCAAGAAGTGTCAATTACCTTACCTTTGAAAATGGGATGAAAAGGACATCAACCAAATAAGGCAGTTGTAAAGAATAAGTTAAATAACCCATGTGTGGTAAACAGAATAATACCCTCCCACCCCAGAGATGTCCACTTCCTAATTCCCTGGAACCTGTGAACCTGGAAACTTTCTTGGCGAAAGGAGCTTTACAGAAATGATTAAATTAAGGGTTTTGATATGGGGAAATTACCACTTGAATTTTCTGAGTAGTTCCAGTGCAATCGCAAGGTTCCTTATAAAAGGAGTGCAAGAAGGTCAGAGGGTGAGGTGATGTGAGGATGGACGCAGAGGTTGTAATAATGAACTTGGAAGACAAAGAAAGGTGCCATGTGCCAAGGAATGGAGGCGGCCCCTAGAAGCTACAAAAGTCAAGGAAATGAATTCTCCCCTAGAGCCTCCTGAAAGAACACGGCTCTGTAGACACCTTGATTTTAGTACTTCTGACTCCAGAACTGTACGGAATTAAACGTGTTGTTTTAAGCCTCTTTGTGGTAATTTGTTACAGCAGCAATAGGAAACTAATACAGCATGGAAAGTGCTTAGCATGGTGCCCATTATATAACATTCTAATGATATTAGCTAAGTCACTCTGCCTCTTAATATCTAGGTTCTTGTCGTTAGGTGCCATCGAGTCAGTTCTGATTCATAGCGACCCTATGGACTACAGAACAAAACACTGCTCAGTCCTGTGCCATGCCCACAATCCGTGTTTTGCTTTAGCCACTGTGTCAATCCATCTCAGTGAGGGCCTTCCTCTTGCTCATCGACCCTGTACTACTCCAGGGACTGATCTCTCCTGACAACAAGTCCAAAGTATGTTAAGACATAGTCTTGCCTTCCTTGCTTCTAAGGAGCATTCTGATTGTAACTCTTCAAGACAGATTTGTTCATTCTTTTGGCAGTCCATGGTATATTCAATATTCTTCGCCAACACCACAATTCAAAGGTGTCAACTCTTCCTCGGTCTTCCTTATTCATTGTCCAGCTTTCACATGCATGTGGTGCAACCGAAAACACCATGGCTTGGGTCAGGCCCTGTTAGTCTTCAAGGTGACATCTTTGCTTTTCAACACTTTAAAGAGGTCTTTTGCAACCAATTTGCCTAACGCAATGAGTTTTTGATTTCTTGATTTCTACTACCATGGGTGTTGATTGTGGATCCAAGTAAATGAAACCTATGACAGCTTCAGTCTTTTCTTCATTTATCATGATGTGGCTTATTGGTCCAGTTGTGAGGATTTTTGTTTTCTTTATGTTGAAGTGCAATCCATACTGAAGGCTGTGGTCTTTGAACTTCATCAGTAAGTGCTTAAAGTCCTCTTCACTTTCAGCATGCAAAGTTGTGTCATCTGCATAACGCAGGTTGTTATTGAATCTTCCACCAGTCCTGGTGCCCCATTCTTCTTCATCTCGTCCAGATTCTCGGATTATTTGTGCAGCATACAGATTGTTGAGGTATGGTGAAAGGGTACAACCCTGTGCACACTTTTCCTGACTTTAAACCATGCAGCAACTCCTTGCTCTGTCCAAACGACTGCCTCTTGATCTATGTACAGGTTACTCATGAGCACAATTAAGTGTTCTGGAATCCTCATTCTTCGCAATGTTATCCATAATTTGTTATGATCCACACAGTCAAATGCCTTTGCATAGTCAATAAAATACAGGTAAACATCTTTCTGGTATTCTCTGCTTTCACCCACGATCCATCTGATATCAGCAATGATATCCCTGGTTCCATGTTCTCTTCTGAATTCAGCCTGAATTTCTGGCAGTTCCCTGCAGATATACTGCTGTAGCTGCTTTTGAATGATCTTCAACGAAATTTTACTTGCACGTGATATTAATGATATTGTTCAATAATTTCCACATTCGGTTGGATCACCTTTCTTGGGAATAGGCATAAATATGAATCTCTTCCAATTGATTGGCCAGGTAGCTGACTTCCAAATTTCTTGGCATAGATTAGTGAGCACTTCCAGTGCTGCATCCATTTGTTGAAATATCTCAATTGATATTCTGTCAATTCCTGGAGCCTTGTTTTTCACCAATGGCTTCAGTGCAGCTTAGACTTCTTCCTTCAGTACCATCGGTTTCTGATCATATGATACCTCTTAAAATGGTTGAAAATCAACCAATTCTTGGTATAATGACTCTATGTATTCCTTTCATCTTCTTTTGATGCTTCCTGCAATGTTTAAAATTTTCCCTATGGGATCCTTCACTGTTGCAACTCAAGGCTTGATTTTTCTCTTCAGTTCTTTCAGCTTGAGAAATTCCAAGTGTGTTCTTCCCTTTTCATTTTCTATCTCCAGCTCCAGGCTGGAGTAGCACACTGAAATGAAGAATATGTTGCCTCCAAAATACAAAGAGGCTCACTAGGTGTTGTGCCTCCTTTTTAGTTGTGAGAACAGCCCACTCTCAGTACCAAATGTCTTAGGCTGAGTTCTCTAGAGAAGCAAAACCAGTAAAGTGTACAAATACATAGAGAGAAAGATTTATATCAAGGAAATGGCTCATGAAATTGTAGAGGCTGGAATGTTCCAAGTCCATGGATTAGGATAGAGGCTTCTCTGGATTCGCATAGCTGCAGAGGCTGGTGAACCCGAGATCGGCAGGCTGGAGGGCAGGGCTCCCACTCACAGGCTGTGAAGATGAACAAATCCCAAGATCTATAGATAAACTGATAGCTCAAGTCCCAAAAACTGGAGGTCAGATAAACAGGAGGCAGCCACAGGATCTAGAGCAAGCAAAAAGCCAGAATGTCTGCTTTTATTCGAATCCAGGTCGCATCCCCAAGGAAATTCCTCTTCAGCTGATTGGCTACTCACAGCAGATTCCATCATGGGAGTGATCACATATAAATACTGAAAATCATGGCCCAGCCAAGTTGACACACAATCTTAACCGTCACACTTTCCTGCATCTAATTCTAAAATTACTACACAGCAGTTTATCCCTTTTTGTTTTCTTGTCATCCATGCCTCATGTCCTCAGAATTTTACCTTCAAATACCAAGGTATTTTTCTAAACCTAGAAGCCTGCCTATGATAAATTTTGGTCCCAACTATGAAGATAATATGTATTCTTTTCATTCTATTGTAGTGATCACTAAATAAATATTAGCTAATGAAAAAAAATTAATGTATTCATTAGTCATGACTTGCATTGACCCATCCATCTGTCTTGTCTCACTGGTTTCTTTTGGTGATATACCTAACAGATTAAAGGTGCATCCTAGAGGCCTAACAAGCCACAAACCCATTTTTCAAACAAACTTCACTAAGTGATGCTGATACTAATCTTATAACTGCAACTCACCATCAATCTCATGATTCTGATGCATGTGAGTAGGGTTCGGCAATTTCAAGCTTTTATGTGAAGCAGTTTACCCCTTGGCTGTTAACCAAAAGGTGGGTGGTTTGAACCCACCAGCAATTCCATGGGTAAAAGATGTGGCAGTTTGCTTCGTAAAGATTACAGCTTAGGAAATCCTATAGGGCAGTTCTGCTCTGTCCTATAGGGTCCTGATGAGTCAGAAACAACTCAATGGCAGCTTTTTTTCTTTCTCATAAAGAATTAGTGGCACAGGAGCTAAACGCTCAGCTGTTAACTGAGAGGTTGGTGGTTGGAACACACCAGCCACTTCTCAGGATAGAGATACGACAGTCTGCTTCCATAAGGATTACAGCCTTGGAAACCCTGTGGGGCAGTTATACCCTGCACTATAGGGCTACTATGAGTCAAAATCAACTCCACAGCCGTGGGTCTTCTTTCTCTTATTCTCTTCATACTGAAAGAGATCATATAAAGTTGTACAGTTATGTTCTACCTAGATGAGGTAATTCTTTTTAAAACTTGGCAGCTCTTAACTATAAAACTGAAAGCTATAGGAAAATCTCTACCTTCTGTTCATAATTTGTTCACTTATTTGAATTCACATTCTTACGTAGATGTCAAATTTGCAGATGGGACCTCCACATGTGCATATGTGTGTGCAGGTACCTGTGTGTGTGTGTGTGTGTGTGTGTACCTAAATTTTAAGCTACCTATGGGACTGCCTGAATAGTGTATTGTCAGCAATGAAAATCATGCTGCACTCAGACAGCAAATATTCATGATTTGTGGTATTAGTGACTCTTAAGGTCAACGATCATGCAGCATAAATCCTAATAAATGAATACCACAGCAACATGACTTCTATCCATTTCCAAGTATCAGGGGACCATATTTTCTAATTAACAACCTATTATTGTATTCTGACCTAACCTTGAAAACGCCAATAAATTGAATTATAATGCAAGTCATTCTAAATGTTTTTTTGAAAGAAGATATATGAATGTTATGCTGTCATGAATTCATTCCTCGGGGAAGTCTGTTTTCAGAAGAATCATCAGTTAAGTGCTTCCTTCTTTAGCTGGGTCTACCCTATTGTACATTCATTTGCTATCAGCCAAGTAATAATATTTTCATACACTGGGAAAGAGCATCCTGAGTGTGAAGAGTCAAAAGCAAAATTCACATAACAGTTCAGCCTTGCAGCCCTCAACCCACCTAGCCTTGCTATCTTTTGAGCCTTTGATTCCATAGATTCAGAATATCAGGCCACTTCAGCCCCAGTATGAGGACATTTCCATGTAGATGTGTTAATTAATTGTAGAGGTGACTAACTGCTGAGCAATTACTTCTGGCAAGGAGAACAAATGAAAAACACAAGGAGCAATCATTCTTAGAGATGTTCATGGTTGCTTCTCACAGAGAAGACAGAAGAGATGAGCAGAACCCTGCACAGGGACATCTCTCTTTTTGTTGATGATCCTGGGAATTCTTGCTGAGCAAATTCTTCTCACAGACGGTTCAGTGCACTCAACTCACTCAGCCACAAGCATTCTAAAGTCTAGAAATGTCAAATCCTTAAAGTAGCAAAGGGCTCCTCACTCCATTGCATAAATTTCTACAGTCTGCAAATATAATCCTGCGCGCTCGTAACGGTCTCTTCTTGGTTCGCAATGATCCTTCTTTTTCAGATAAGAGATCCATGTGTGTCCCTGGTAGCCATATTTGCATTTGTGTGGCCTTTCCCCTGGCCCTTACTAAATAATTTTAGGAGAATTCGCACCTTGGACCAGTTAAATTCTCTTAAGAATTTGGAATTTGGAGCAGAGAAACCCCAAGAAGGAAGTTGCTTCACTAATGTCAGTGCACGCCAAAGAAAGTCAACCGACTCTCACAGCTAGAGTTCCTGGATCGGCCTGGTTTCTTCCCTTTCTTAACTGTGATTACTCAATTCTCTTTAATATCATATGGGGCTTAGGACAGGAGAAATAAATTATCCCAATCCATCATAATAGAAAAAATGTTGGGTCATGGTTAAACCTTTGATATATAGGCTCCCAAGGTGATATTAATCATATTCTTATAGCTATTGATTGCTGAGACACTTAATAACCAATAAAACCAAAGCAAACCTGCTGCCATTGAGTCAATTCCAACTCATAATATCTCTGTAGGACAGAGTCGAATAGCCCCATAGAGTTTCCAAGGAGAGGCTGGTGGATTTGAACTGCCAACCTTTTGGTTAGGAGCTGAACACTTAACCACTGTACCACTAGAGCTCCAAATAGCAACAATAAATTCAGTTGTACTTTCCAAAATGTATATGTATGTTTGTAAAAACTCCAGAGCCTCACCATCTGTGAATCAGTGATTGTGGTACAGTATAAGATTCTAATGCATGTTTAATTTTTATGTGATGTGGCTAACCAGATGACACCGGTCTAAAAATGAGATAAATTAAAGGACATATGCTGACCAGTGATGCTCAAAAGATGATCTTAAGTATTCCTAAAGCTTTTTAATAAATTTTTTATTCCAATTTATTTTTTTAATATTTTAGCTATTTTAAACCATAATAAGCATTACACCACAATGTGTTCTATGCCATATGTTAATACATTCAAGAACCACCGTAATATTAATTTGTGCTGCCATGTTAATTTAATGCAGAGCACAAAGCAGCAAGAAAGCTATTTTTAACCCATTATTGACTACCTACTAGAGGCTAGTCACCTCTGAATGAATGGGAACCATTTGCAAAGGTGTCATTGATTATAGAGGGGTTACTTAGCACAAGGATTTTTTTTTTTTCCCAATTGAGGGTAGCCCATGCCTGATCATGTAAGACTATAGAAGCAATTACTTCACTGTTTATTAAGATTGTTTTGATACTATAAATATTAACTAATACACAAATTGGTGTTGAGGAGATTTAAGACTGTAATTCTCATCATAATCCCTGCTTTCAAAGTCATGTGCTTATTAAAATAGACATCAAGATTTGAATTTACAAAGTACTTCTATAGTAACAAAATATGGCTTTCATTCATTTCATATGTACTTTATATATTGAGGTTCACTATAAGATTTCATTTCATTAAAGATTTGTACAGGGAAAAAATACTTGAAAACTGCTATTATAGCAAGGTTTCTCAACCTCAGCGTCATTGATGTATTGGACCAGATAATTCTTTATTGTCTGAGGCTGTTCTGGGCATTGTAGAACGTTTAGCAACATCCCTGGCATCTACCCACTAAATGCTAGTAGCGACTTACAGTCCAGGCCTGACATTCAAAAATGTCTCCAGACATTGTTAAATTTCTCTTGTGGGGCAAAATCAGTCTTGTTTGAGAAGTATTGGCTGTGCTGATAAGTCATAAGATCGCATAGCTGGCCAACTCTCATGGACTGAACTGTGCCCCCCAAAAATATCTGTCAACTTGGCTAGGTCATGATTCGCAATATTGTGTGATTGTCTACCATTTTATCTTCTGATCTGATTTCCCTATATGTTGTAAGTTCTATCGCTATGATGAATAAAATGGATTAGCGGCAGTTATATTGATGAGGTGTACAAGATTAGGTAGTGTCTTAAGCCAATCTCTTTTGAGATAAAAAGGAGAGAAGTGAGCAGAGAGACATGGGGGATTTCATACCACCAAGTAAGCAATGCCAGCCACAGAACGTGTCCTTTGGACCTGAGGCTCCTGCGCTAAGATGCTCCCAGACTAAGGCAAGACTGATGACAAGGACCTTCCTCCAGAGCCGAGAGAGAGAGAAAGCCCTCCCCTGGAGCCGGCACCCTGAATTTGGACTTCTAGCCTATCAGACTGTGAGAAAATAAACTTGTCTTTGTTAAAGCCATCCACTTGTGGTATTTCTGTTATAGCAGCACTAAAGACTGAGACACCAACTCTAGTAATTCCCAGAGGATGTTTACTTATTCACATTAAAAAAAAAAAAACTCTTGAATAGCTGTTAAACAAAGGATAGACAGTTGAATTTTTTTTAAGTTTTTTAATTTTTTTTTAATGTTTATTGTTTTGTTTTATTTAGGATGCTTGAAACACTATGTGGACCATAAAAATAATGTTGTAAAACTGCTTTTGGACAACAAAGTGTATTATGACAAAACAGATTACAAAGTAGGAAGTAGGTATGGTAGCATATTTGAAAAAAAATAAAACTTGTTGGGTGCATGTTTGTGTATATGTGTGTATTCACAGAAAGAGAGATTTGGAAGTATATACACTAAGGTGTTAACAATGATTGCTTCTGATAGTTGGGATATTCCAACAACTTTCGTTTCCTTTCACTCTATTTTTATTTTTTTTATTTTTGTAATGAGCACATTTAACCATTAAAACAAGGGGAAAAAAAGTTGAGCAGATAATGTACCACTCTGAGTGAAGTATAACACTGCTAAACAAACACCAGTTTAAAATAAATCCAGGCACTATCAAAGTTCTCTGCGGGGCCATCTACTCCAATCCTTTCATGTCGCAAATATGAAAGCCTAGAGAGAATAAATAGGGTAGTTTCCTAAGGTCCCAAAACTCACCAAAGGGACCCCAAATGAGAACCCAGGTCTCTTCCAGTGCACCTCGCAGATGTAATCTCTAGTCAGTTGCACAAAAGATAGGATATTGATTAGATACACAGGTCTGAGGAAGGGAAGGAGTGAGAGGGAGAGCGAAGGATGGTTCGTTTATCATATAATGAAGTATAATTACATTGTCCCTTCCTTTAAATTGTGATTTCCCTGCTGCCACAGGACATAAAATGCCTGTGTCTCCCCCTGAAACAGAAGTTGCTATAACAAGTAACCAGTTGCCATCAAGTAGATTCCAACTCATGGTGATCTCATGTGTGTAAGAGTAGAACTGTGCTCCATCGGGTTTCCAATGAGTGATTTTCAGAAGTATATCACCAGGCCTTTGTTTTGAGGTACCTCTGAGTGGACTTGAGCCTCCAACTTTTGTGTTGGTAGCTGAGTGCCTTAACCATTTGCATCATCCAGGGACTCCCGAATTGCTCCGATGATGCCTAAATGCTCTTTGCTGGAAGCCATTGACAGGGCCTCGACCTTCCATCCTAAACTAGGAAAAGCACAGCTTTATCAGCTCCAGAGCACAGGTTATTTGGCAATTGTTTTTAGCATTTTTGATATAACAAGGCTTTCATAATTCTTTGCAGTTTTTTGTTGCAAAGAACATTACCTAGGATTGCCAGATAAAATATAAGATACCCAGTTAAATTTGAGTTTCAAATAAAAAATTTTGAAATAAATTTTTTGTAGCTTAAGTATGCCTCATATAATATTTGGGTGTAAGTAGCTTAGTGTAGTTGTTAAAATATGATAACACTAAAATTTTTATGCTAAAATAGTATTCATTATTCTATGCTCCCTGCTGAGTATGGGTGGACGAGGGCCTTGGAGAGGAATGTGAGACACCAAAAGTCATAAAACCCATTGCCGTCGAGTTGATTCCGACTCATAGCAACCCTATAGGACAGAGTAGAACTGCCCCATAGAGTTTCCAAGGACACCTGGTGGATTTGAGCTGCTGACCTCTTGGTTAGCAGCTGTAGCACTTAACCACTATGCCACCAGGGTTTCCACCAAAAGTCATAGAGAATATGTTTTGTTGTTGTGTTTTGTTTCTTTGTTATTATGTTCTAGGAAGAGAAGGTAGGCTGAGATGCATAAGGTAGATGTTTTCCTACTCCTAATGCCGGACTTCCCACAGATACAGGCAGAGACATTCCTAGAATGCTAGCAAATATGGGACGGGCCATGGGATAATAACTGCTGTAATGAAGACTATCATTATCACGGAGTGCGTGCTATATGGGATGCTGGCTGAGAACTTTGCGCACATTATCTCTTTTACTCCTTACAGCAATTGTATACAGGTGTTTGGATAGATGAGGGAACTGAAGCTCGTGGAGATAAATTAACTAGTCCAAGTTCACTCAGCTAGCGAGCTGTAAAGTAAGATTCAAACCCAATCTGCCTGCCTTCAAAAATTTCAATTCTAAAATTTTGATGCCTCATTTCTACCAACTGGTAAACATTTTGGAGGCTGGGAAGTTTGGAAATGAAACGCCGCCATCCTCTTGATGCTGTCTTTTCTCTCTTGCCCTGACAGGATCACCACCACGGCTGCGTGCATGATGGATCTGCGAAGATACCCTCTGGATGAACAAAACTGCACCCTGGAGATTGAAAGCTGTGAGTTACTTGGACAGGGGAATAAGAAAGAGGAATGTTTGGATTAAACTGCCTGACCCAACTAAACACAACCTTGGACTAAGTTAACTTAAGGGTTTGGCTGCTAACCAAAAGGTCAGCAGTTTGAATCCGCCAGGTGCTCCTTGGACACCTAAGGGGCAGTTCTACCCCATCCTACAGGTTGCTGTGAGTCAGAATCTACTCGATGGCAATGGGTAGGATGTTTTAGCTATACTACTCTGCCAACTTTTCAAGGGGTTCACAGTTTAGTGAAATTTTCCCCTATGTTGGTGGCTTACAGGTCATTTCAGTGCAGCTATCTTTTTGAACCGTTGGAGAAAGTCCACTTGTTTTAGCTCGACAATCTATGACCTCATGCTTTCTCCTTCTCAGAGCTGAGTTTCTCCCAAGACCTTCCAATACTCACACTGCGTTCATAAGAAAGGAAAAACATTTCAATATGAAAAGACTTTTTGAAATGACTTTTGGTTCAATATTCTGTCTTCCAGGAAGATTGTCAATTATTGTCTTTTAGAAAAACAATATGGTGGAGTACTGTGTGCGTGTGCCCTTCCTCATGGGACACATGATGATCAATGGTATTCATGGAGCTTCTGCTTTGGGCCAAAAACAATGTTTTTAGTTCTAGTGGCTGATTTTGGTTAGTCCTCTTGGACTGGATTTCATTGATTACTCTCTCAACCATGAAAATATTTTAGTCACTAAGATTTAATGTGATTGACTGTCTTTGTGTTATTGCTTCTAAGCCATCAACTTGCAGGTATTTGAGCTCTTTAATTGTGAATACCAGTCCTAAGCCATTTCCTGGCTCTCAGGGGTACAGAGAGGTGCGGTAGCTAATTCAGAGCATTGTTGTTAGCTGCCATCGAGTCGATTCTGAGTCATGGCAACCCCATGTTTGCGGGATAGAACTGTTCCATAGGGTTTTCAAGGCTGTGGCCTTTCAGAAGCAGATCGCCAGACCTGTCTTCTAGGCAACCTTGGGTTAATTCGAACTGCCAGTCTTTCAGCAAGTAGTTCAGAGCTTAACCGTTTGCTCTTCCCAGGGCCTGGGAGAGCATTACCACTTAATGTAATGAGGTAAACTGTCATATATTTATTTAGGTTATCTAAAGTACTTTCCAGACCTTAGCACAAAAAGGTAAAGGTCATTTTTGAAATGGCGAATGTTTCGTTACCTATATATTTATCACAACGAGAAAAATGGTTAAGAAAAAAAAGGTATGGGAAAATTCCAAGTGACCCTCCAGTGTCTGATTATTAAGCAAGTTCATTAATTTTCTAGTTCTACTATATACAAACACAGAAATAGATGAAGATGCTATGTAGACATAGTGATAGATATAGACATGGACATAGATCTATTGTCACTAGACCCCGGGGTAAACAACAAGAAAATTCATTACTGTTCTTTGCTTAATATTCTAATTTTAAAGCTCATTATATAAGGAATTTGGTATGTATTGAAAGGTGTTAATATATAAAAATATTGACGGTGACTTTTAATTTAAATGCCAAAACCTAGTGAGTTTGAATCACAGGAATGAAATACAAACCCAAACATTTACTAATGGCTAATAATGTTCTATAGCCAAGGGAGAACTTTAGTTAAACAAGTGAACTGTTAGTTTTTGGAACTGTTGAAGAAAGAGAAGGTAACTCATGGAATTTTCACGCATATGAGTTGCCTTTTGTCCCTGATCTCTTTTCCAATGACTGTGATTTTTGAACCTTGGCATCTGCTGGACAGCATAAGTATATGACCACCTCTTGATATTTCAGTATCCTAGGACTTACATCATTCAGGTAAAGGAACAGTGAATTTTGACAAGTACTTCAATTGATTCTGTGCTGTAAATTGCAGGTGCTGAAATTAGCACCATTATATCCTCAAATACATATTTTAATATATAATGCATAGTGAGATTTTCTGTTACGATACATTGACTGTTTTCTGTAAGTAAGCAAGTTTCTTCATTTATATTTAGCGTAGATGACTTTTAGGTCCATTTATCATATAATGATCTTATAATGATCAAAAACAAAAAGGATAACTGGAGCAAAAATTGAACATAATCGTGGAGTGGGGCAGGAATAGGGGAGAGGAGCCCAGCCAGCAAGATGCCCCACAGTAACCATAAAGTATGGGGGCAGGCAATAGGTGATAACCTAGACAAATAATAATTATCATCAAGATAGTCCCATAAGATGCAACCAGCTGTCTGGACAGATGGATGAGGCATAGTAATGGGAACTTTAAAATCGACTAATAAGTAAGGATGCAGGCAGATGGTGACCATCATCAGTGTGGCCCACTGCAGGGCTCCAGTCCCTAAAGACATTTACCTTGAGCAAAGCAGACACTCAGGCTTGTAACAATTTGCAGGATGAAGAGACAATGAAAGCAGAAACTTTGGAGAAAGGAAAGAAATATGAAATTAATGTTTAGTAAGTTTTATAATGTTTACCTATGTGTCTGGAAGGTAGAAATCACTTAAAAATTTTTTTTTCTTTTTTTTTAAGTGATTTCTACCTTCCAGACACATAGGTAAACATTATAAAACATCTCTACAAGTATTAAAAACTAAAACCAAACTAGTTGCCAACTCATAATAACCCTATATGACAGAGTAGAACCGCCCCTTAGAGTTTCCAAGGCTGTAAATCTCTACAGTGGAGCAGCTGGTAGGTTCGAACCACTGCCCATTGGTTAGCAGATTTTTGGGTAGCAGTTAACTGCTGTGCCACCGGGACTCCCTCCCATACAGCCTAGGAAACCTGATGGGGCGGTTCTACTCTGTCCTATAGGGTCACCATGAGTTGGAACAATAAGTATTACTGAACACTTATTTGAGAGATGGTGTATCTGAGGCTCAGAGAAGTAAAATAACTTATCCAGAGCCACGAGGACAAGGAGAGAGTGGAGTACAGCTTCAACTCCAGTTGATCTCGTTTCCATCATGGAACCCTGCAATCAACAGCTGAGTAAGGGACCAGAGCATCGATGATTAGAACTATAGCAGCAGTTGGAAACACTCCCAGCTAGGTTGAGGATGCTGAATCACCCCAAGACTGGTCTATATTTCCTAAAATTGCCTCTGGTAAATGTCAGAATTGGTCCCAGAATCTGAAGATGAATTTAGCTTTTAGTTCAAAGATTAAGTTATTGCAGCTGTGGAGAGAGGGTGTCCTGTGAATATAGAAAACGAAGAAGGCCATCATTCCACTGATATTACCCTAAAAAAAAAAGCCTCAAATGACAAGATTGTTTTATGTTAATATTTTAAAGTGTATCCCTTCTTAAAAGTAGATAAACCAATGTAAAAAAAAAAAAATGTAAACAGACCTTAAATCTCAAGAATAATAATTTTAAGCAGTGAAGCAATATGTGCCGATAATATGGAGCTTGAATGAGCCTAGCTTATTTCTATGTAAAGGATACTTCACTAAGCGTTAATGCTATATCAGGTACTCATCAGTTTTTTAACTCTTCATGAAGAAACATGTTGTGTTATTTGCTGAAACAGCTTTCCCTGAATTGACAATTTATCAGGACTACAACTTAGCTCTAAAGTGATTACAAATGAGAAGCTCTAGTGTCAGTTGGGAAATAAGAATGATAAAGTAGTCATTTCATTGCTGTCAGATTGAACCAATCATACCTTTATGACCAACAAAGTGGAAATTTTGTCTACCTTACAGAATTTACTAGTTTGTATGCCCTACCATCATCATTCTAAAGCTGAGGAAATACATCCCTTGGTTGGGTCATCTGAGGCAAATTAAAGATGTTTTGTTTTTCTCTAATGTCATCTAATCAAGTAAAATTGGAAAGTCCATAAAGGCTTGTTAAATTGAAAAGTTACTTGAACTTGGAACAGGTTAACAGTTTCATAACCCTGCAGTGCTATAAAATGAGTTAATGACATATAGAAAAAAGTCAATGAAGGAATTTAGTGTAAAGAAGATTTTGAATTTGAAATCAACAAAGCTATCATGTGAAGGTTTGATATCCACAAGCTTCATGAAGAAATGGAGAGTGCTTGGGGTAACAGTCATGGAGGAGTTGGTCCCTTCACCTATTTTCTACAGCAGTAATTGAGGAATAGCTCACCCTAATCTCACTGTCCACTTTCAGCAGATGGTATCACAAGCCATTTCAGGCCTGATATCTCAGCGTTCTCACCCATCTTCCTCTAAACTTCCTTATGTCATCACCATTATGAGTTAGTCCCCTGTATTCAGAGGAAGAGGTGCTCCTAGCTCTTTCATAGGTTGACCTTGCCCCTGTGTTCAGGATTCCATCTCCTTCCTCTTTTGGGAATTGGTTATCTCAAGACCACACAAACATCCCCCTTAGTCTCTCAGATCCTCAATCTTGTCCACTACTAGCACTTTTTTGTAGCTTACAAACAAGCTGAAATCTCCTTTCCTCTTAAAACACTTCCACTCTACTCCCACATCTCCATTAAGTTTTTTCCTAATATTCCTATTTTCTTTTTCTCCAAACCACTTGAAAGAATGGTCTTAATATATTGTCTATTGTTTCAACTTCCTCTCAACCCACCGTGATCTGGAACCTGTCTACCCACCTCCTGTCTTCACCAAAACTGTTCTTAGAAAGGTCACATCGTTGTTGCTGTTGTTATGTGCCCTCAAGTTGGCTCCAACTCATAGCGACTCTATGTACAATAGAACAAAACACTGCCGGTCCTGCTCCCTCCTCACAATTGTTGCCATGCTTGAGCCCATTGTTGCAGCCACTGTGTCAATCCATCTCATTGAGGGTCTTCCTCTTTTCTGCTGACCCTCTACTTTACCAAGCATGATATCCTTCTCCAAGGACTGATCCCTCCTGATAACATGTCCAAAGTATGTGAGACATAGTCTCGCCATCCTTGCTTCTAAGGACCATTCCGGTTGTACTTCTCCCAAGACAGATTTGTTCATTCTTTTGGAAGTCCATGGTATATTCGATATTCTTCACCAAAGTTGTCAATTCTTCTTCACCCTTACTTATTCGTTGTCCAGCTTTTGCATGCATATAAGGCAATTGAAAACACCATGGCTTGGGTCAGGCTCACCTTAGTCCTCAAGGTGACATCTTTTGCTTTTCAACAGTTTGAAGCAGTCTTTTGCAGCTGATTTGTACAATGCAATGTGTCTTTTGATTTCTTGGCTGCTGCTTCCACGGGTGTTGATTGTGGTTCCCAGGAAGATGAAATCCTTGACAACCTCAGTCTTCTCTCCGTTTATCATGATGTTGCTTATTGGTCCAGTTGTGAGGATTTTTATTTTCTTTATGTTGAAGTGTAATCCATACTGAAAGCTGTGGTCTTCGATCTTCATCAGTAAGTGTTTCAAGTCCTCTTCACTTTCAGCAAGCAAGATTGTGTCATCTGTGTAACGCAGGTTGTTAATGAGTCTTCCTCCAAACCTGATGCCCCATTCTTCTTCATATACCCCAGCTTCTTGGATTATTTGCTCAGCATACAGCTTTTGCATGCATATAAGGCAATTGAATAAGTATGGTGAAAGGATACAAAACAAATGCACACCTTTCCTGACTTTAAAACATGCACTATCCCCTCATTCTGTTCAAATGACTACCTCTTGATTCATATACAGATGCCTCATGGGCACAATTAAGTGTTCTGGAATTCCCATTATCCACAATGTTATCCATAATTTGTTATGATCCACACAGTCAAATGCCTTTGGATAGTCAATAAAACACAGGTAAACATCTTTCTGGTATTCTGTGCTTTTAGCCAAGATGCATCTGATATCAGCAATATCCCTGGTTCCATGTGCTCTTCTGAATCTGGCTTGACTTTCTGGCAGTTCTTTGTCAATATACTGCTGCAGCCACTTTTGAATGATCTTCAGCAAAATTTCGCTTGTGTGTGTGATATTAATGATATTGTTTGATAATTTCCACATTTGGTTGGATCACCTTTCTTTGAAATAGGCATAAATATGGATCTCTTCCAGTTAGTTGGCCAGGCAGCTCTCTTGCAAATTCCATGACATAGACAAGTGAGCACTTCCAGTGCTGCATCAATTTACTGATACATCTCAATTGGTATTCCATCAATTCCTGGAACCTTGCTTTTTGTCAGTGCCTTCAGTGCAGCTTGGGACTTCTTTCAGTACCATCAGTTTCTGATCGTATGTTACCTCCTAAAATGGTTGAACGTCAACCAGTTCTTTTTGGTGTAGTGACTCTGTGTAGTCCATCTATCTTCTTTTGATGCTTCCTGTGTCTTTTAATATTTTCCCCACAGAATCCTTCAGTATTGAACTTGAGGCTTGAATTTTTTCTTCAGTTCTTTTAGCTTGAGAAATGCTGAATATGTTCTTCCCCTTTGGTTTTCTATCTCCAGGTCTTTGCACAGGTCATCATAGTACTTTTTCTTCTTTAGCAGCCCTTTGAAATCTTCCATTCAGCTCACATCACATTACATTCCAGTAATTCCCAAATGTATATCTCCAGCTCATGTCTCTCTTCTGTGCCCCAGATTGATATACATAACACTTTTCTTGACATAAATATTTTGATATTTCAAAGGGATCTTAAACTTAATGTGCCCCAAACTTAACTCTTGCTTTTTCCCTCCCAAGTCAGTTTCTTTTCCAATCTCCCTACTCTCACTATTCAACCAAAATCCTAGAAATAACTGTAGACAGCTTCCTCTCCCTTATGCCTCTCCCATCCAATCTATTGTCAAGTACTGTTCATTCTACCTGCTAAATATTCCTTAAATCTTTCCACTTCCTCTGCCACAAGTCTTCTTACCTGAACTGTCGAAGTCTTTTTATTGTTTTGTTTTGTTTTTTACTTTCACTCTTGACTATCTCCAACTCATTCTCTACCCGCCAGAACGATCTTTGTGAGATGTAAATTAAATCATATTACTTCTCTGCTTAAAAATATTTGAAGACTTCCCATTGCATGTAGGAAACTCTCCAAATATCTTAATTTAACTTTCAAGCTCCTGAGTGAACTGTCCTTCCTCCATATCTCTAATGTCATCTATTGCTGTCTTCTCCTTGCTTACCACCCTAAATTCTAACGCTAAGGACTTCTTTTAGTTTAGTGCAGACTAATCTTTCTCCTGTCTCATGACCTTCACCATTGTGTTCCTTTTGTCTGAAATGCTTTTCTCCCTCTGGCTTTCCTCTTCTCATCCTTCAGATCCCGCCTAAGTTGCCACCTCCAATAAAAGGCTTTCCTAAAGTAATTTAAATTAGGAATTTAAGTTATTCCTTTCTAAATTAGGTTTCCCATATGGCACTTTGTAGTATTTGTTTGTTTCCTTGTTTATTGTTTCTCTCCCCTGTGGACTATAAACTCCACAAGGGAAGGGGTTCATCATTTTGTTTAATATCCAATAGTTAAGACCTAATTTTTTACCTGACAATAAATATTTGTGAGTGAAGGTATGTTAAATTTCTTAGCTCTAAACTCAAGTCTTTGGAATTTGGGAAGATAAATCTATTTTTAATTTTTTTCAGACATGAATTAGGGCAGGGATTTATTACTTGCAATAAAATATTCTTTTGTTTGTATAATTTTAGGTCCATGCTTTAAGACTATCTCAAAAAATTAACATTGTAAATATGCCAACCAAGAGCCAGATTGTGGAAAACTTAGCATTTTAATTACTTTAGGAATTTTAATAGGCTGAGAAATGTGATTACTCACTATGTTTTGCTTCCCCATGAGTCATTAAGTATCTATGATCCTCCTACTTGAGCCACAGCCAAGTTATCAAGCAAAGTTAACTTAGTAATAACTGGTTATTTTTGCATAGGTTTCTTGTTTTTAAAAAAATCATTTGGCAACTTTTAATCCAGGTATTGTCTTAATGTTTTCAATTTAATGAAACTTATGTTCAATCTATCTGTTAGCCTCTGAGTTTTTTTTTTTTTAATTGTGTATTAGGTGAAAGTTTACAGAGCAAATTAGTTTCCCAATCGAGAGTTCCATGACATTGGTTTCATTTCCCACAATGTGTCAGTAGTCTCCCCATTTCTGTCCTATTTTCCCCTTTTCCTTTCATCCTGATTTTCTATCCCTTCCTACCTTCTCGTCTTTGCTTTTGGGCAAATATTGCCCTTTTGATTTCAAATAATTGATTAATCTAAGGAGCACATTCCTCTTGGGTGTTATTGTTTATTTTATGGGCCTGTTTATGGCTTGGCAGAAAGATGGCCTTCTTAAATGGTTTCAGTTCCAGTTCAGAAGAGTGTCTTATGGCGTTAGTCTCAGGGGTTCCTCCAGTCTCTGTCAATAAGTCTGGGCTTTTTTGTAAATTTGATTATTGGTTCTACAGTTTTTCTCCTACTCTGTCCAGGACCCTCTGTTGTGATCACAATCAGAGCAGTCGGTAGTGGTAGCCAGGCACCATCTAGTTTTTTTGGTCTCAGGGTTGTGTAGGCTGTGGTTCATGTGATCCGTTAATCCGTTGGACTAATCGCCCCCTTGAGTCTTTGGTTTTCTGAGCCTCTGAATGTTATTGTGTTAATTTAGATGTCTTAGTGGTAACAAACGTGCATGGAATGGCAGGCAATAGTGATGCTTGATCATTTCCAAAAGCAAAGTTTTCTTGTCCATAAAGATAACAGATGATAACAAAAATGTATTTCCTTGACAAAATGGCATAACTCAACTGTGAAAAGAGAAATTTTGCTGCAGATAATTCAAAAACAGTTGCAGCAGTACATCAACAGGGAACTGCCAGAAATTCAAGCCAGACTCAGAGGAGGATGTAGAGTGAGAGATATCATTGCTGATGTCAGATGGATCTTGGCTGAAAGCAGAGAATACGAGAAAGATATTTGCCTGAGTTTTACTGGCTATGCAAAGGCATTAGACTCTGTGAATCATAACAAATTATGGATAATATTGTAAACAATGGGAATTCCAGAACACTTAATTGTACTCATACGGAACCTGTACATAGACCAAGAGGCAGTTGTTCAAAGAGAACAAGGGGATAATATGTGGTTTAAAATCAGGAAAGGTGTGTGTCAGGGTTGTATTCTTTTGCCATATTACTCGATATGTATGCTAAACAAGTAATCCAAGAAGCCATGAAGAAGAATGTGGCATCAGCATTGGAAAGAAGACTCTTTAACAATCTGTGATATGCAGAGAAAACAACCTTGCTTGCTGAAAGTGAAGAGGAATTGAAGCACTTACTAATGAAGATCAAAGACTACAGCCATCAGTAGAGATTACACCTCAACATAAAGAAAACAAAAATCCTCACAACTGGACCAATATACATCATGATAAGTGGAAAAATGGTTGAAGTTGTCAAGGATTTTATTTTACTTGGATTCAATCCCTCCTGATGACATGTTCAAATCAAGCTAGTTAGACAATGCTCTATTGTAATCTATAAGGTTTGTATTGGCTGATTTTTGGAAGAAAATTGCCAGGCCTTTCTTCTTAGTCTGTCTTAGTCTAAAAGTTCCACTGACACCTGTCCATTATGAATGACCCTGCTGGTGCTTGAAATACCCATGGCATAGCTTTCAGCATCATAGCAATATGCAGGCCACCACAGAACAGCAAACTGATAGATGGGTGGGGAAACTTAACTATAAAGCTAGCCTTATAGTTGGTCACTTCTACCCAATAGATAGTTCAACATCCATAGAAGCAGCAGTCAAGAAATCAAATGAGTATTGAATTGGGAAAATCTGCTGCAAAAGAACTCTTTAAAGTGTTTAAAAGCAAAGATGCCACTTTGAGGACTAAGGTGCGCCTGACCCAAGCCATGGTATTTTCAGCCACCTCTATGCATGCAGAAGCTCCGTGTGCTGAGTAATCCCTGGTTTACCACGTAGCAGCAACCACGCAGTCAGGTGAGCAAAAGTTGGAGAAGATGGATTTAGAATTTAAGCAGAGGTGTTTATTTGTGAAATAAGTCCTGCCTTAAGAACTTCCCCTTCTACGGAGGCACTTCAGCTAAAGTGAAATGACCACCTACCTGGACTAATATAGAAGACGTTATTCATTGAGAGACCAGTTGAATTATATGACCTTGAAGATCTCTTTCAGCTCTAAAACCTGGAACTCTGGGAGCATTCAGTTTAGTTACATCACCAATAAATTACTTTATGTGCTTTCCTACAATATTGACTTTGAAGTGATTGTAATTTTTAAAGAAATTAAAATACAGAAAAAAGTGTCATGAACACATGAACATATAAATACTCACAAGATAAATATGAAATATAGGACAATTACAAGCAAAAGCTTTTGAACCGTTCTTAGACTTTATTGCTGCCTGCCAAATCATTATTTCTCATCTGGAATAATTTAAAAATAGCATCTACAACACGTTGAACACTTTCTATTCGCGAATGCTAAACACCAAAAATAACAGAAGTAAATTGAACTTCATGAATGATTCATGACTTCCCTTGCTTTGTGTCCCATTGTCAAAGAAATTAGCAGCATTGGATATCTCCTTAGATAAATTTGATTTTGCCATATTCAGTAGTCTACTTAATGAAAATGAATGTTTCATATTTATGTTCATAGAAATGTTAATGAATTTTAGTGCCTGTAGCTTTTTTGATGAGCAGAGGGGTGGGTGTAGGGAGGAAAAAAAAAAAATTTCTGAATTAATTTATTCCTTTTTCCAGGCTTCATCTTTCAAACTGTGAAAAAATACTCTCTGAAAAGTCTCTGATCTCTAAAGTTATAAAATAAAAGCCAGTGGGGAAATGAAGTAGCTTTTTATGAAAATTACATTTGCAATCAACTTGACTATACCAAAACAAAGCAAAAAAAACCTGCTGCCATCAAACCTGCTGTCGCTATGATTCTGACTCATAGCGACCCTGTAGGACAGAATAGAACTGCCCTATACTGTTTCCAAAGCTGTAATCTTTATGGAATCACACTGCCACATTATTTCTCCCATGGAGTGGGTGGTGAGTTTGAGCTGACGACCTTTTGGTTAGGAGCCAAACACCGTAACCGCTGCCGTCGAGTCGACTCCAACTCATAGTAACCCTCTGGACAACAAAACAGAATGTTGCTTCATCCTCACGATCACCAGCATGTTTGAGTCCATTGTTGCCGTTCCTATGGCAATCCATCTCATGGATGGTCTCCCTCACCCTTGTTGGCTCTCTGCTTCATCAAACATTATGTCCTCTTCCAGCGATGCATCCCTCCTGATGATATGTCTAAAGCAACCTAGTTAGACAATATTCTGTTATGATCTATAGGGTTTTTATTGGATGATTTTTAGAAGCAGATTGCTAGGCCTCTCTTCCTAGTTTCTCTTAGTCTAGAAGCTCCACTGACACCTGTCCATTATGGGTGACCCTGCTGGTCTTTGAAATACCAGTAGCATAGCTTTCAGCATTGTAGCAATATGCAGGCCACCACAGTACAGCAAAGTTACAGATGGGTGGGGAAACTAAACTATAAAGTTAGCGTTATAGGTGCTCACTTCTACCATATAGACAGTTCATTTGCCATGCATGTGTAATGGTTGTGTAGATTGATGTGGATATCTCTGATCTACAGATTTACTTTTCAGGAAGTTTCTTCTCTCCTTGGTGTTCTGTTGGATGGCCATCTTGCTAGCAGCTTCCTAAAAGAAAGTGCAAAATAAAGCTCTTTTTTTTTTTTTCTTAAGGTTTTAGGTATTAGCCAAACACTTAAAGACACATTTTATAATGGAGCTTTGATCTTCTAGAACTGGAAATTTTTGCAAAACTGAGGATTTTGGGTTCAATAGAAGTCCAGACTTGATAACAATATTGTTGTTAAGCTGTTGTTCTTAAGTATCATTGAGTCCGCTCCCACTCATAGCAACAGAACGAAACATTGCATGGTCCTGTGCCATTCTCACTATTGTTGTTGCAGCCACTGTGTCAATCCATCTGGTTGAGGGTCTTCCTCTTTTTCACTGACCCTCTACTTTACCAAGCATGAAGTCCTCCAGGGATTGGTCCCTCCTGATAACATGTTCAAAGTATGTGAGACAAAGTCTTGCCATTTTTGCCTCTAAGGAGCATTCTGGCTGTACTTCCTCCAAGACAGTTTTGTTTACTCTTCTGGCAGTCCATGGCATATTCAGTATTCTTCACCAACACCATAATTCAATAGCATCAATTTTTCTTCAGTCTTCCTTATTCATTGTCCAGCTCTCACACGCATATGAGGCGATTGAAAACACCATTGCTTGAGTCAGGCCCACCTTAGTCCTTAAAGTGACATCTTTGCTTTTTAACACTTTAAAGAGACATTTTGCACCACATTTGCCCAATGCCCAATATGATTGATTTCTTCATTGCTTCCATGGGCATTGGTTGTGGATCCAAGTAAAACAAAATCCTTCACAACTTCAATATTTTCTCCATTTATCATGATGTTACTTACCGTTCCAACTGTGGGAATTTTTGTTTTCTTTATGCTGAGGTGTAATTCATACTGAAGTCGGTGTTCTTTGATCTTCAGCAGTAAGTGCTTCAAGTCTTCTTCACTTTCAGCAAGCAAGGTTGTGTCATCTGCATATAGCAGGGTGTTAATGAGTCTTCTTCCAATCCTGACGCCACATTCTTCTTCATATAGGCCAGCCTCTTGGATTATTTGCTCAGCATACAGATTGAATAAGTATGGTGAAAGGATACAACTCTGACACACACCTTTCTTGACTTTAAACCACACAGAGTCCCCTTGTTTCTTTCGAACAACTGCCTCTTGGTCTAAGTACAGGTTCCTCATGAGCACGATTAAGTGTTCTGGAATTCCCATTCTTTGAGATGTTATCCATAATTTGTTATGATCCACACAGTCAAACACTTTTGCATAGTCAATAAAACACAGGTAAACGTCTTTCTGGTATTCTCTGCTTGTAGCCAGGATCTATCTGACATCAGCAATGACATCCCTGGTTTCATGTGCTCTTCTGAATCCAGCCTGAATTTCTGGTAGTTCCATGTTGATGTACTTCTGCAACTGCTTTTGAATGGTCATTAGCAAAATTTTGCTTGTGTGTGATATTGATGGTATTGTTCAACAATTTCCGCATTTGGTTGGATCACCTCTCCTTGGAATGGGTACAAATATGTATCTCTTGCAGTTGGTTTGCCAGGTAGCTGTCTTCCAAATTTCTTGGTATAGACAAATGAGTGCCTCCAGAGCTGCATCTGTTTGTTGAAAGATCTCAATTGGTATTTTGTGAATTCCTGGAGCCTTATTTTTTGCCAATGCCTTCAGTGCAGCTTGGGCTTCTTCCTTCAGTCCCATTGGTTCTTGATCATATGCTACTTCTTGAAATGGTTGAACATCGACCAATTCTTTTTGGTACAGTGATTCTGTGTATTCCTTCTGTCTTCTTTTGATGCTTCCTGCATCATTTAATATTTTTTCCTGTAGAATCCTTCAATATTGCCACTCGAGGCTTGAATTTTTTCTTCAGTTATATCAGCTTGAAAAATGCCAAGCATGTTCTTCCCTTTTGGTTTCCTAAATCTGGGTCTTCGCACATGTCATTATAATACCTTACTTTGTTTTTTTAGAGTGGCCGTTTGAAATCTTCTGTTCAGCTCTTTTACTTCATCATTTCTTCCTTTTGCTTTAGCTACTTTACATTCAATAGCAACTTTCAAAGTTTCTTATGACATCCATTCTGATCTTTTCTTTCTTTCCTGCCTTTCTAATGACCTCTTGCTTTCTTCATGTGTCAGGTCCCTGATGTCATTCCACAACTTGTCTGGTCTTCAGTCATTAGTGTTCAGTGTGTCAAATCTATTCTTGAGATGACCTCTAAATTCAGGTGAGATATACTCCAGGTCTTACTTTGGCTCTCATGGATTTGTTCTAATTTTCTTCAACTACAACTTGAACTTTCATATGTTCAGTTGATGGTCTGTTCCACAGTCAGCGCTGGCCTTTTTCTGACTGATGATACTGAGCTTTTCCATCATTTCTCTCCACAGATGTAGTTGATTTGATTCCTGTGTATTCCATTTGTCAAGGTCCACATATAAAGTCACCATTTTTGTTGCTGAAAATAGGCATTTGCAATGAAGAAGTCGTTGATCTTGCGAAATTCTATCATGCGATCTCTGGCATTGTTTCTATCACCAAGGCCATATTTTCCAGCTACCAATCCTTCTACGTTTTCAACTTTCACATTCCCATTCTCAACTTTATCAATGCATCTTGATTATGTTTGATCAGACTACAGAAGTTCGTAAAAATCTTCAATTTCTTCATTTTTGACCTTAGTGGTTGGTATGCAAACTTTAATAATAATAGTATTAACTGGTTTTCCTTGTAGGATTAGGGATATTATCCTATCACTGATGGTGTCCTGCTTCAGGATAGATCTCGAAATGTTCTTTTTGATAATGTATGGGATGCCATTCACCTTCAATTTGTCATTCTCAGCATAGTTTACCATTTGATTGTGTGATTTAAAATGGCAATACTAGTCCATTTCAGCTCACTAATACCTAGGATATCAATATTTATGCATTTCATTTCATTTTGGATGACTCCCAATTTTCCAAGATTCTTCGTACATTCCATGTTACAATTATTAATGAAAGTTTGCAGCTATTTCTTCTCATTTTGAGTTGTGCCACATCAGCAGATGAAGATCCTGAGAGATTGATTCCATCCACGTCATTAAGGTTGACTCTGCTCTGAGGAAGCATCTCTTCCCCAGTCATATTTTGAGTGCCTCCCAATATTCTTCCCCAATGCCATAAAAGCTCAGCAGAGCTTTTAGACTAATATGAGCTAGGAACTTCACCCTAATAACATACTTCCAAAAACCAGCCAACAAAAACCCTATGGGTTGCAATAGCCCCATCTGCAGCTTATCATGGCAATGGGTGGCATAGGTCTGGGCAGTAGCTCATCTTTCTGCACTATATCAGACAGTGTCCCTCTGCTATTCATAAGATTTTCACTGGCCAATTTTTTCAGAAGTAGACCACCAGGTGCTTTCTTCTAGTCTGTCTTAGTCTGGAAGCTCCGATGAAACCTGTCCACCAAGGGTGACCATACTCGTATTTGAAATACTGGTGGCAAATATCCAGTATCACAGTACCATGAAAGCCAGCACAGTATGACAAACTGACAGGAAATAATAATACCTAACATTTGCTGATTATGTACTATGGGCCAGGCAATTTACAAAGATTTTCCACTGAATTGTCACCACAACCCTATTGGTCTCCCTTATTTTACATGACGAAATCAAAGCTTCTAGGTAACTAACTTGCCTCAAATCACATAACTTCAGTGAATCACGTGGGTTTTGAACTCAGGCAATATGACTTGAATGTCTATGATTTAGCCCTTACATAGTTTGTTAAGAAAGTTACTTCTTTAAACTGTCCTCAGCAAACTCTTTTCTCCATCTTTCTGCCCACCATGTGTGAGTTCAATGGCTTGTGGGTATACTCTATCTGGTCATAAAGCAACATCTGAGATGTAGACCCAAAACCAAACCCGCTGCCGTCAGGTCAATTCCGACTCATAGCGACCCTATAGGACAGAGTAGAATTGCGCATAGAGTGTCCAAGAAGCGCCTGGCAGATTTGAACTGCCGACCTCTTGATTAGCAGCCGTAGCACTTAACCATTACGCTACCAGGGTTTCCATCTGAGATACAGCAGATTCTAATTGTTCTTTCTATCTACCGGTTCAGTTCATAAGTGGGCATTTGCTTTCTGGCATTCTTGGCAGTTAAACGGAATATTGATATAATGTACCAATTATCATTATTCTGCCAAATCACTTCTATAAATGTCACAGATCACATGATGGTCAGAAATCCATTCTCTTCTAAATGGCTACATGTATTGTTCCCTAAAGCATTTTAGTTCAGTGCTGGGACTGACTGACACTGCAATGAACTATAGTTTCAAAGTCCACTCATTACTCATGACTGAGATGCATGAACATCTATAACCTTGGAAATGGGTGTATTCTCATGAGGGATCTTGACTTGGGTATTCCTATGAACTGTGTCCACGTGTAGGACATAGGAACAATATCAAAATATACATAACACTTTCCGATTACTTTGTACTTATCTTTAAGGCCAAAGATTTTAAAAAAGAGCACCTAAAATGTATTTATACCATGGCCCTACCCCAGACCAGTAAATTTAGCCATTATATTATAGTCTGAATTTGTGGAAAGTTGGTCCTGGCATAAACTACTTTTTTTTTTTTTTTAAAAAAAAAAAAGCTCCCCAGATGATTTCAATATGCAGCCAAGTTTGATAGCTCTAAAGGTGTCATTCTTTGATTTTTTTTGCTCCTCTCTTTTTCTTTAACCTCCTCGTCTAATAGACCCAATTCCCTATATGAAGAGAAGAATAGAAATATAGAAATGAGAGAAGAAAGTACAGCAAAGAACAGAAAATAGTATGCTTTTCAAAGAAAGAAATCATTGAAATGATCAAAGGAAAAACTTTTAAACTATTCTTTCCTATATCTCCTCTGCAGAGGCCCTTTCTCCCACCCCCCAAAAAGTGTGTGCCTTGAAATAGATCAGTAGGTAGACCAATGGCCTCTGCCTTACATTGGAATTTAGTACTTTCACCAAATATTCAAATCCATGTAATGATAAGTCAAGGTGTTACAGAACCCCAATTTAAAAGACCCCTATATATATACCACATATATTCATTTGGAATCAATGAAACATTAATTTGTATAATGACATTGTGGGAAATAGAGTTATCTACTTGGGCAAGAGAAGCGTGGGCATCAACTGCTTTAATGACATACTCTATTTTGTCTCAAAAAAAAAAAGACTAATTAAAATTTATACTTGAATGAATACACAGTAACAGACATTACAGGAATAGTCTATTAAACCAAAATCAAGTACAGCCTATTCCTTTCAACCATAAAAAAAAAAATATATATATATATATATATAAAATAAAGATTTCCGTGTTCAACTTCATCCCCCCCACACCCTCTCCTATGCACACTGACTGTACTCATTTGATCATGTAAAAGAGCAACTATCTCACAGAGCTCCCACTAGATGACCACATTGATTCCACATTGGCTGCCTTCCCAATACCTAGATTATGGAGGCAGTGGTGGATCAGTGGTAGAATTCTTGCCCTCCAGGATACCCAGGTTTGATTCCCAGGCAATGTGCCTCATGTCAGTGTTGCTAAGATGCTGAACAGATCTCAGCAGAGCTTTTGTGTTGCTAAGATGCTGAACAGATCTCAGCAGAGCTTTTAGACTAATATGAACTAGGAAGGTCACCCTAATAACATACTTCCAAAAACCAGACACCAAAAACCCTGTGGGTTACAATAGCCCCATCTGCAGCTGATCATGGGGATGGTTGGCATAGGTCTGGGCAGCATGCAGCTGTGCGTGGGGCCACCATGAGTTTCAGGTTGATTCAATGGCCAACTTGATGGCCACTAACAACAACAACATTTCAGGAAAAAAAAAAAAAAGAACTAACTGATTAGAGCAGAAGGATTGCCTGCTCTCACCTCAGGAACTGTCAGACCAGAAACTCATCACTTGTTAAATGTACTCGCTGCAGTATTTGTCAAGCATTAATGAGCATATGGGGGGTTGCTAAAATGCAGATTCTGGTTCAGTGGGGCTACGCTGGGGCCTACGAGTCTGCGTTTCTAACAAGTCCCAAGGCAATGCCAGTGCTGCTGGCCCATGGACCACACTTCTGAGTTGCAAGATCCTGGAGTAAGTAAAAAAGCCTCTCATCTGTGCTCAATCTACCTTCTCTGCCTGTTTGGTTCCTACTGAGATCTAAATAATTAGCTAAAAGCATTTGTCACACTGGTTGCTCAGCACTTGATTCAAGAGAGTTTGAGTTTTAAATTAATCGAGGCAGAAAAGTCATTTTCAGATGAGTCAAATAACTCCCAAACATTTAAATCTGGGCAGTTCAGATTTTGTCAAGTACCCTGGGTGTATATCATTCCTGGCTAATTTACCTATATATATGTGAAGGATTCCCAGAAATGTAGTATGTGATTAGCATTCATAAGCCCACATTAAAGATAATATTTGGGTGTTTTTTTTTTTTTGTGTGTGTGTGTATGTTTAGATAGCACTCAATTTTAAGAAAGGAAAAAATAATAAAAACATTCAATTTTGATTCAACTTAGCTGTCCACAAACTAGAGGTTTTAGTGGAAGATGTATATACAATTACACCTCAGCTATCCAGTCTTGGGATTTAATGAGTCTTTGTAAAGAGCACAAGTTTTCCAGACTTCAACCGTTCTTGCTGTAAATCTCTCTCTCAATGGAGAACTCTGAAAATTATGTACCCATTCTTGATGAGAAGAGCCTTGATGGAGCAGTGGTTAAGCTCTTGACTACTAACCAAAAGGCTGGTGGTTCAAACTCACCAGCAGCTCTGTGGGAAAAAGATGTGGCAGTTTTGCTTCCATAAGATTAAAAAAAAACCATTGCCATCGAGTTGATTCTAACTCATAGCAACCCTATAGGACAGAATAGAACTGCTCCATAAGGTTTCCAGTGAGCAGCTGGTGGATTCAAACTGCCAACCTTTTGGTTAGCAGCCAAACAATTAACCACTGCACCACCAGGGCTCATCTATAAAGATTATAGCCTTGGAAACCCTATGGAGCAGTTCTACTCTGTCCTATAGGGTTGCTATGAATTAGAATTGACTCGACAGCAAAGGGTTTGGTTGGTTTTTTACTTGATGATTCAGGCTTATAACTTTGAATATTTCCCGTGATGTGCTGAAGCTCAAGCTGCAAAGGGAGATAGGTGTAAAAGAGTTTTATTCTGATCTGCACAGTGACCTTAAGAGCCAATTTTTTATAAGTGTCTTCCTGGGCAGAGAGTCATGAAGGCCCGTTTCTACGTAATTAACGTGTCAACAGAAGAATTATCCATCTCTAGTTAATTTAGGCACAACTGAAGGCATGTGCTTTCCTGGTGTAGTTGTCATCTTATCTAAACTGGGCTCTTCACTCAAACCAAAAAACCAAACCCATAACTGTTTCGCTGGTTCTGACTCCTGATGACTCTGTTACAGACTAGAATTGCTGCATAGTGTTTTCTCAGCTGTCATATTTATAGAAGCAGATCCCCTGGGCTTT
Source organism: Loxodonta africana (assembly GCF_030014295.1). Lineage (NCBI taxonomy): Eukaryota > Metazoa > Chordata > Mammalia > Proboscidea > Elephantidae > Loxodonta > Loxodonta africana. Next base: position 109,229,051 of record NC_087346.1, on the reverse strand, counting down.
CTTCCATGTCACTGGGTGGGGTCGTACTGCCAACCTTTAGGCTAGTAGCCAATCACAAACAGCTTGTGCCACCCGGGGATGTCATCTCTTCACTAGGGATCAGTAATATCTCTATCAGGAATTGTTAGCTTCAAAGTCTCAGCCATGAATCAGATCCCAGTGTCTGCCTCCGTGTCACTTTCCTCCATCCTGACTGCAGTGGCGATGGGGTTCTCAGAAGTCACCTAAATTCACTCAGTATCCAGTTATTGAGTGATAAGGGTTTTCTACACCTACTGCTTGGTTTTCACAGCTGCTACCATCATTCTTCTTTATCTCCTCTGCTTTGAATTTGTGCATGTCATGTATGCCAGGACATTACCTCTTCCTTTTGAGAGGTGAGTATTGTGCATAATTGTCTTGTGATTTTAGATTGCAAGTATTTGGAAGGGTCTCTTCCAAGAAATGCAAAATGATGCTCTTCCCATTGTCTTCCTCATTACTTACTTCAAATCTTTAGTAGCATAATCAAGGGATGAAGCCTAACAATTTCCTAACCAACATGTTCAGTCATAATAAAACTAAACGTTGCTCCTAGGTTACACGAACTTTAAGAAGGAAAGTATTCTTCTGATACTGTGATGTCAAGTCATAACGTTACTCTTTTTAAAGTTTTACTTTGAACAGAATTTCATGCCTAAAAAAAACAAAAATTTTATCTTTTGTTCCATTTCGAGCTGAGTAATAAAACAAGGTCACCATGTGACTAGCAGTATTAGGATGTAAGTAGAAATGGCTAAAGCAAGAGCAGACTGGGATAGGATGTTTCAGATAACACGCTTGAGATGCTGATATTTAGATTATGAGAAATGGCATGGCCAAAAATGGGCCAAGGTAAGCTACCTGTGAATAAGTCTGGAGGCATAAAAGTAGAAGGCTCAAATATGACACAGGGCCCTGAGACGTATGCATTAGCCCAAGAACAATCACATGGGCAACATTCTTTGTGGTAGGTTCTCTTTTAGACCTTCAAGATCTATACTTAAAAGTAGCCTGATATACTCTAACCTCTGAGAAACTGAAAGAATGGACTTATTATCAGCTGAGTTAAGAAAAGCTTCCCAGACCAGTTTCTGGACATTTTAAGTTGGTGTTGACTATTAGACATCTAAGGATCCCTGGTGGCACAATGGTTAAGTCCTCAGCTGCTAAACAAAAGGCTGGTGGTTTGAACGCATCCAGTGGCTCTACAAGAGAAAGACCTGGTGATCTGCTTCGGTAAAGATTACAGACAATAAAACCCTATGCGGCAGCTTTACGCTGTCACAAATGGGTCATTGGGAGTTGAAGTTGACATGACAGCACCCAACAACAGCTTTAGTCATCTAAGTTATAATATCATGTTTACAGGTGAAAGTACAAGCCTAGAGTTCAGGAGAGAGGGCCTACCTGGAAGTATAAATTTGCAAATCATGAACTTACAGATGTATTTAAATCCATAAATCTGGGTGACATCCCCAAGATAATTAGTATATGTATAGAAGAGGCTCAAGGACTAAGCTTTGACCAAATCAACGTTAAGAGTTTGGAGAGATAATAGAAAACACAGATATGGCAATTACTATGTGTAATAACTCATTTAATCTCAACAATGGCTCTATCAGTAGGTACCATTATTACGCCCATTTTGCCATCAAGGAAACTGAGATACAGAGGGGTTGTCTGATTTGTCCATGGTCACATAGCTAGTAAACGGCAAAGCAAAATTAGCAAAGAGCACTGAGAAGGGGTGACCAGTGAAGTAAGAGGAAACCCAAGGGAGAAGGGTATCCTGTAAACCAAGGCAAAAAAGTGTTCCAGGGAAAGGGGTGATCAGCAGGGGCAAATGCACTTGATAGGGCAGGTTAGATAAGAACTGAGAACTTGCCATTGGGTTTAGCAACATAATGTGCTTGGAGTGAAAGCCTAAATGGAGTGGATATAAGAGAGAATGGGAGTCAAGAAAGTGGATAAAGGAAGTAGAGTAAACTTTTTCAATTAATTTTACTGCAAAGGGATAAGAGAGATTGGATGATAGTCAGAAAAGAATGTGGGATCAAGAGAATTCTTTGTGTTTCTTTGTTTTAAGATGGAAGCAATAACAGCATGTCTGTATGCTGGCGGTAATAATCCAATAGAGGGGGGAAATTCATGATAGAGAGATGCCACTGAATGGGTCAGAAGAGATGAGACTAGGTAATAAGTGGAAGGGCTGGTACGAGATAAAAGTTCAGAAGACAGAGTAAATGGCTACAAATGCTGGTAAGTGGGTAGATATGATGGTGGGATCTTGTGGAAATTTTCTTCTAATTTATTCTGTTTTCTCCATGAAGCAAGAAGCAATGAAAATCACCTAGAGTGAGGATGGGAAAGGAAGTACTGGGAGCTCAGGAGAGAAGAGAAGCTATAAAATAATCACCTAAGGAAGCAGGAGGGGGAATGAGCTAAGCATGTGGTATGTTCACACAGAGCATTGAGGACATTAAGTGGGACCGCTTAGGATGTTTCTGTTTCTCTTCAGCCATGTTTAGCTGTGTGGATTCAGGTTTGGATGAAGTAGAATGCTGGATTTAATCAGGTTTGGACTTTTTTCCATGTAAGTGCCATGAAGAGGGGTAGGACAACGAACATGAGGGCGTACAAAGAGATTGTTTATAATGATTTACCATGAAATTTAATCTAGGCCAAGGGAGAAGTTAAAAATTTGAGGGAGATGAGGGAACAATCAGAAAGTGGTTAAATTAATGTGCCACAGGGTCTGATGGAGTAAGGGGATTGTTGGAGTTGGGTACTAGAGACAATTAAATGGAAAGGTAAGAGGAGGTGGTCAGAGAAAAAGATGTATGAAATTGATAATGTGAAGGTGTTTCAGTTATTGGTAATAAAAACGGAGTGAGTGACAAGGTAAAACAGAGGAAATGGTCATTGCAGGAAAGGAAATCAGGGAATTTAGAGTCTGGGGTATAGGAAAATAGTCTACGTGTACATTGAAATGACAAATAAGACAGTAGCATGAAGGTGAGCCAGAAGCTAAACATATGTAGAGAACGGAGAAAAATTAACCTGAACCTTGGGTTGGTAGAACAACAGTAACAAGATGACATAAGATTCAAAGTTAGGATTTTTTTAAAAAAAGAAGAAGGGAGAATGGTCTAGACAGGGCAAGAAGGAGCAAAGAGGGCATTTATGGAACTCCCAAGCCCAGTATCAGAGGTGTAGGAGAAAAAGAAGCCAGGACTTGAGAACGTTGTTTGGGAATCTGTATTCACAGAGGAGACTGGGGTTTTAAGGAGGGTAAGTGGTGAGGATGAGGGCATTGAGAACGGAGGGGATTTTGCTTAAGGGACTGTGTGTTCCAGGGCTTGGGGATTATGGAGGGCTGAGAGATGGAGACTGAATAGATCACGTTCTGAACCTTATGGGGTTTCACTGAGACAACATGTAAAGGGCCTGGTGCAGTGCTTGGCACATTTCAACTGCTCAATAAATAGTCCCAACTATTACTCAAGTGCAGAGAATCAGCTGTCTGCTCCTCCAGCATTCTGAACTGCTCCAGCTTCAGTATCAGTTGTAAGTGCTCCTTCTCTTCAGTTTTGTCACAGTTGCCATCACTCTGATTGCTGCTACTGTGTCTGCTGTCAGTGTCATCACCACTCTCCCCTCTTCATTACCAGCCTACTTTTTCTCCCTTCTCCGATTTCACCTAAAGAGCTGCTCTTTCTGTACATCACCAACAATCAAAGCCCTCTTCTCCTCTGCTCTTGAGCTGAGTGCCAGGAGCAACTACTTGTCTTTCTCTTCTTGGCTACTTCTGTCTATTTCTAGGTTCCCAAAAGTTTCTGATTCTTTCATCCTGCAAGTGTTTATCATGCACATTCCATTCCCAGTACTGCCGGTACTTCTGGGGATGAAAAGATGGCTATGTCATAGTGCCCAGTGGCGACATTCCTAAAGAAGCCTTTTCACAGACACGTGAATACCATTCTCAAGAGTTTAAAGTATTAGGAATTAGATCATGGACCAACAACTAGAGAAACATTCTGTTGATATTTTAAATTAGCATTAAATTCCAATGCACTTTTTCTTTCAGGTTAAGAGAGCAGGGACTCAACTGCTGTTGGTTTAGCTTGGGATTGCTTGGAAAGAGTATGGGGCCATGTATCTCTCCCTGTCATTGGCAGCCTAAGTACAGCTACTGATTTCAGCATTTTTTCCTGTGCATCTCACTGCTAAGCAGACCACTTTCCAACATTTTTTTATGTGTGTTCTTCTATGTTGCACCACGTGAATGTTTACATGCACTGCTTGACAGACAGGGAAGCAATGTGACAAGGTATTTGGCCCACAGCCCTTCTCTCTAATTCCCAGGAAGGCAATGTTCATTATGTGTTGCATTTGAACAACTGTGGTCCCTGCACAAATGTAGATAAATCCTTCATTTCCCTAAGGGAGGAAAATGCGGGGAGGGGGTAGTCACATCTTTTGGTACTTTTCCAGAAATTTTCCCTTTGTGGATTATTAAAACTAATAGTTTGGAGAATCAAGTAGAAGATGTCAAAAACATCTTGGCTAATAATTCCTATGCCAATAACTTTATTCATTCACTCACAAATTTTCTGCAGTCATTACCATGTGCCGTGAACTGTTCTAGACATTATGTGTACAGCAGTGAACAAAACAGTCTCTCTCATAATTTTCCTTATAATCTATTAGAAAGGGACAGGCAGTAATCAAAACAAAGTCACTGATATACAACATCATACCTAAGCATGATGTTCTGTGACAACTGCAATGAAGAAAAGAAAAGCAGGTTACAGGAGTGGAGAGGTGTGTGTGGTGTGTATGTGTAGGCACATGTGCCACTGTTTTGGTTGGGGAAGTCATGAAGAGTCAGTAATTTCAAAACTAGTCAAGGAAAGATAAGCCAGAGTGATTGATTGCTACATTTCATAGATACGAAAACTGGGCACTGAGGTATTGAAAGATCGGCTCAGTGCCACTAAGACACCGCAATAAATTTAAACTTCTGCCTCTTTTCTTCCCTTATTGTAGCCTACAGCCCTGCCTTGCCACATGCCAATGAGTAAGCCACATGTATGAAATCCTAACCAGGTTTACTCAATAATTTCAGAATAATTGCCTGTAAGTATGTGGCATTAGAGCTTATCTCGGTGCTTTGGGGAGTTTATATGGCTTTTCCTGCCCCAATTTCCTCAAGATAAAATGTGATTGCAACAGTTTACTTCTCGACGTATGTGGTCTGAAGTGGTTCGAGAACTGTCCACTACTAAAGCAGTATTTCCCACTATTGTCCCAAGGAGTCTCAATCTTTGTCACAGTCCTTGCAGTGTGATGTCTATCTCAGCCACTGATGTTCATATTGACGGGCCACATTGGGCTATGCCTCATGGAGTATGCATACACAGTTTACCTTCAGGGATAGTAGAAATGCTTCAACACTCTGGAAGTTACTTTTATTGAATATTTATCAATCTCTGTGTTTTGTCATTCACAAGTTTAGGGAATATTAGTGGTCTACTTCTTCAGCCATCTTAATGATCAACTTTGCAAAATCATCCAGTTCAGCCATGAAAACAATCCAAAATGCCACTGAGTCATTAAATGTCATTTATTGATTTTTTTTTTTTTGGTCCTATACCAATGCCCTTGCTCTCGGGAAATTATCAAAATAACCCACAACATCCGTATAGCACCTTGTACTTACTGAGAGGTGTTCTCTTACATTTTCTTGTTGAACCCTCACAAAACATCTGTCAGTTATGGGCAGATCATTTTCCTCTTTTCATTCATGGAAACACTGAGACGCAGAGAAGGGCAATAAGTTTAACTTGACTAGTTAATGACCAATGTTCTCCCAACTTAGGGCTCCTTCCACAGTACGTCACTGCCTCTTTTGTACTAAAAGAACTGAAATCAGCACTTGCTATATGTGAAATTATAGAATTGAAAGCTCCTGGCCTTCTAACTCATTTTTATTGCCCACTTGCAATTGTTCTTCCAGTTTAAATTCTAAACCAAAGTATCTGGAAGAGTCTTCTACTTTATTTAACGGAAAAATGAACAAATCTTCCTTGGACAGAGCCCTTTCTTTCATGAGCATCCCCTGCAATAAACAGGTCACCTGGTCACATCCATACCTGTGAGTAGTTTATTAAGTTGTGTTTGTCCTAAAATATATTTGGCAAAAATCCTTATAGGGGCACAAGCCCTTTTGACAGAGTGTCAGAGACAGAGAGAACACAGCAGATTACATAGGCCAACTCCCTCACATAGAGGTGAGGAGAGTGAAATCCTGCAAGGCCCAATGACTTTCAGGCCAAAGTCACACAGCTAGTTAGTTAGAAGCAGACTTGTGTGCTGAAGTCTGATTTAAAGATTCAATGAACACATGCTGTGCTACCAGTATGTGGGCGATACAGAAAAGCCTTAAGAATGTTCTCTAGCTTAAACCTAGTTGTAGAGACGTAAAACAATTAAAGAAGAACACAAGGCAGGAAATAATTGCTAAATAGTGGTGTGTGAGCTAGAATTGCTGTAATTCACTGAAGACTTTATTTTTAATTTCTGCCTCATTCTACGAAAGATGTGAGGCACTTCACAAAAATACTTTCAATGCGAAAGGACTAAAGTAAGCAACTGAGGCACCTGAAGCAAAGAAAAACTATGGGTAGAAAAATAATAAAGCCACACTTGTTACTAGGGGTGAACTATACAGTTGAAATAATTAAACTCCATATTTATGACTAAGTTTTCTAATGGCCAAATCAAACACAAATAATTTGTAAGATTGAAATAGTCCATAAATGAAAACCTAACTTACTGTTTAGAAGATGTGCAGTTTTCCTGATGACATATGAGAGATATTTCCTCAGTAGGTATTCAGAAAGAAGGCCCTGAGTTTCACCCAGTTCTTTCTTAGACAACCCAACATTGTGGTCCATTGGCATAACTCCAAAGTACAAATCAGTAAAGCAATTAGATCCAAAATGATGTTGTTGAAGGACTCACCAATCTTGTGGTCTGGATTGATTCCAAGGCATCATTCAGAGTAGGCAGAGAAATAGATCAAACACCTGACCCTCAATTGTTCCTTCCAAAACATTATTTATAGCAACCAGACTTTTGATAAAGATTAGACAGTAAGGAGCTCAACATTGTAACATCTGGCAAGATCCTGTGATATGGATGGTCTGCCATACTGATGATGGCTGTTCCACAAGCTTTGATAATCAACCAAGAACCACACAGAGGTGAGTATACTTACGGGTATCTGTGAAAATGTAGAAGCCTAATGGAGTCATCCACCAGCTGTATGTCAGTTTGTCATACTGTGGTGGCTTGTGTGTTGCTATGATGCTGGAAGCTATGCCATCAGTTTTTTTAAATACTGTCAACCATGGTGGATTGGTTTCAGTCAAGCGTCTAGACTAAGACAGACTAGGAAGAAAGGCCTGGCTATCTTCTTCCAAAAATTAGCCAATGAAAACCCTATAGATCACATCAGAATATTTTCCAATGTAGTGCTAGAAGATGAGCCCCCTAAGTTAGAAGGCAATCAAAATACAGAGTGGCTGCAACAATGGAGTTGAGCATAGCAATGGTTGTGAAGATGGTACAGAATCTGCAACATTTTGTTCAGTTGTCAATAGGGTTGCCATGAGTCAAAGTTGACTCCGCGGTAACTAACAACAACAATCAAGTCCTGCCAGAACTCCATTGTACAGGGCTGCATAAGGTCAAAATCACCATCTCCCCCTACTTTAAAAAAAAAAAAAAATAGTGTTCTGGATGAACCACAAAACAGACCTGAGAAAAAGAAATCGAGAAAATGGTACTTGATTTAGACAAGCAGAGGAGATAAGTCAGGAAATTCTAGACTCCGGAAAATCCCATGACCACATGGAGAGGCAATGTAGATAGGAGACAAGTTGGTATAGGGTCAATTTTTGTGGCTTTAAGATTCAGCAACAATGAATCAAATCTAAACTCCTTTGAGTCTGACCCTTTTTATGGAAATATTGCCAGTGGAAAGTTCCTTAATTTAGTATGACAGTGCTGGTTTGATAGAATTTCAAGCCAATGAATTCAGTAAGTAGATTTGTTTTGATGACCTTTGCTAATTTGTTGAATGCCGTGAAAATCCCCTGCAGATTTTCTAACAGTTCCAAAGCTAAAAATAATGACCTCACTGAAGATTCTGTCAGCTGTTCTGATTCAGAGAATGACTGAGAATGACTGATGGGCTATGGTTCCAAAATGAGGCCCAGAAATGTGCAGCCTAGAATGTCTTGTATAGACCAGAAGATAATGTCTGGGGTTAACTGGAGAGAATACAGAGGGTCTGAAGGAGTAGTGAGATAGCTCTCTTATTATTAATAAAAACTGTAATTATATTAATACTTAACTGTAGACCAACTCTATGCCAGGTATTATAATTCACATACTTCACATTGCTCTCAAAGCCTCTGTGTGAAGTAAGACATATGATTAGCTTCTGGGTGTGGTAACAGAGTCTTCAAAACTTTAAAAAAGATCTTTTGCAGCGGATTTGCCCAATGCAATACATGGTTTGTATTCTTGACTGAGGAGTCCATGGGCATTGACTGTGGATCTAAGTAAAATGAAATCCTTAACAGCTTCAATATTTTCTCCATTTATCTTGATGTTGCTTATTGGTCTGTAACAGGTCAACAATTACTTGTAGAGTGTGAGAAAAAAACTGTGCTTAGGTATAAATAGTTGCCATCCAGTTGATTTTCGACTGCTGACAACCCCATGTGTTACAGAGTAGAATTGTGCTCCATAGGATTTTCAATGACTGATTTTTCTGAAGCAGATCACCAGGTCTTTCTTTCATGGCATTGCTGGATGGGTTCAAACCACCAACCTTTTGATTAGCATCTGAGTACAAACTGTTTTCGCCACCCAGGGACCTTTGGTTGAGCATAAAAGGTACTTAAAACAGAAAATACCAGATTTAATCAGGTGCCACCATGGTATTTCATGGTTCAAGTTTGGGTACTAGAAGCTGGGTTTCTGCTTTTTTGAATGAAAATGTCATAAAGACCCAAGATTCGTTATAATTTGGTGGGGGGAAAAAATCACAGAATATAAAATCATATGTAGCAAGGTTAAAATAAAACTTATTGAACCTGCTTCCAGTCAATTACCTCTGAGTTTAGTGATGAGCCTGAGTATAAATGCCAGTTTTCATATCTGGATTCAAAAATTCTAAAATATTTTTATGTATCAGTGGAGTATCTCCAACCTGTTAGTGCATAAGTGAAACCAGCAGTCTACAAAGTCTTATTTTCAGTGTCTAGTGAAATGTTTAACTACACTGTTGACTCGATGGCAATGGGTTTGGTTTTTTGGGGGGTTGTTAGTAAAATTTACACCTGATCTTACCAAAATATGTGGCTTTCCCTCTCCTCTGAATAAGTGAATTTCCTTTCTTAAAAACATAAAAAGAGTTTCTAGAATTGGCATCAAATTATCAGAAATGTTTGATTAGCTAGTTCATTATTTCATTAATTCATTCAGCAGACACTCATTACAGCCTGGGTGGAGCCTGGCACTGTGTAAGATGACAGTGATGAGCAAAAATAGAGGGCCTCTGCCCTAATGATGAGGAGCCCTGGTGGTGCAGTGGTTAAAGTGGTCGGCTGCTATCCAAAATGTCAGTGGATCAAAAACACTAACAGGTCAGCGGGAGAAAATGTGGCAATCTGCTTCTATAGAGATTTACAAACTTGGAAACCCTATGAGGTTGCTATGAGTTGAAATCAACTCAACAGCAGTGGGTTTGGTTTTTTGTTTGGGCCCTAATGGTTCTACCAGGTATTTATCGCATATACCAATAAAGGTCAACATTGCTATGAAATGGTGGTACTTCCTGTTATGAAAGGGTAAATTAGGGAGACTGGATTTAGGAAGGTCAAGATGGTGTCCTTAAAGACGTGGTTATAACTTAGAGATTTAAAGGATAAGGGAGTTAATGACGCAAAAATAAGAAAGTACTCTCCAGGCGGGGAGAATATCAAGTTCAAGACCCGGTGGCAGGAGGCATCTTGACAAACATGAGAGAGAGAGGTAAAACCAATGTGGTTGTAGCAGTAAAAGAAAAAAGACCATGGTGTGAGTTGCTTCTGGAAAGGTAGATAGAGGATTTATCAGGATCTTATAGAAGTTTTGTTCGTATCCTAAGAAAGGGGAAAGCCACTGAAGAAAATTTTAGCTGGGGGAAGCAGGGCTAACGTGATAAGATTTGCATTTTGCAAAACCACTGTAGCTGTAGTGTGGAGAAGGATGGAAGCAGGTCTGGAATGAAAGCATATAGACTATTTTGAAGACCATCAGAATGGATCAGGGAGAAATGATGCTAGCTTCAATCAGGATGGAAAGGAGTAAAGAGATCAATGGGAGAGTTAGAAAATAAAACAGATAAGACTTGGTGAAGGATTCAATATAAATGAGATGAATGAGAAGGAGAAAGAAATAAAGAATAACTTTCACAATTTCCACCTTTCTGCTTGTTAATGGATGGATGCAGATGCTATAAGAAAGAGTAAAAGATCAGGCCAACACGGGGCTATAGACAGAAGCACCATGCCATCCCTCTACACCAAAGACCTGAAAAACTAAGTGAAAAAGATATAAACATCAATCCTGAAACCCTAAATATCAAACGAAGGGATAAAAAAAACTCGATCAAACACCAAATGGAATAAGAAACTGACAGAGAACAGAGAACGAGAAGAGCTATAAAGTGGAGGTTCCTTTCCAGCTAATGTGGCAGAGATTCACCATCTTGGACTATAGCTGCCAAGGAATGCAGACAGGGATTACGGGAAGCAACTTCGCCTCCCAACAGGAGACAGAGCACCCAATAACCAGGGATACATGCTTTTCCACCCCCACCCTTCTTCCCTCTACATGGCCTCCATGCTTTGCAATGGGCCACAGTTGCTCAGCCGGAGACACCACCTCATTGCTGCTTGGGTCCACCCCACCCACACTGACTGGCTCCTTCAGTGCCATTTTTTTGTTTGTTTTTTTCTGTTTTTGGTTTGAGCTTGATTTTTTTTGTTTGTTTTTGCTTTTTTGTTGTTGTTATTGCTTTTTTGGCTTTCATTGTTTCTTGTCTCTCTTTCCCTTCCCTTCTTTCCTTTTTCCCACCCAGCTAATCATGTGTGCCATCCCATTCCCTTCTTGATGGGCTGTGCCACACCACTTGGCTAGAGAGCCACCAGCACACACCCTCCCTGGATCTGCACCACCCCCACCAGTACGCTCCATTGGCACATGGCCTCGCTGGGTCTGCCTTTAAGATACTCCACTGATCCTACCCTGTCTGGAGCAAGGGAGAATGAAGAAAACTACAAACACAAGGGAAAGATTAGTCCAAAGGACTAATGGACCACAGTTACCACACCCTCCACCAGACTGAGTCCAGCACAACTAGAAGGTGCCTGACTACCACCACCAACTGCTCTGCCCAGGATCACAATAGAGGGTCCCAGACAGGGCTGAGAAAAATGTAGAACAAAATTCTAACTTACAAAAGAAGACCAGACTTACTGGTCTGACAGAGGCTGGAGAAACCCCAAGAGTATGCTGCTGGTGGCGTAGTGGTTAAGAGCTACAGCTGCTAACCAAAAGGTTGGCAGTTTGAATCCACCAGGCACTCCTTAGAAACTCTATGCGGCAGTTCTACTCTGTCCTATAGGGTTGCTATGAGTTGGAATCAACTTGACGGCAGTGGGTTTTTTTTTTTAATGGCCCCAGACACCCTCTTAACTCAGTACTAAATTCATTCCTGAGGTTCACCCTTCAGCCAAAGATGAGACAGTCATATAAAACAAAATGAGACTAAATGGGCACACCAGCCCAGGGACAAGGACAAGAAGGCAGGAGGGGACAGGAAAGCTTGTAATGTGGAACCCAAGGTCAACAAGGGGAGAGTGTTGACAGGTTGTGGGGTTGGTAACCAATGTCACAAAACAATGTGTGTATAAATTGTTTAATGAGAAAATAATTTCCTCTGTAAACCTTCGTCTAAAACACAATAAAAAATATATAAATACATATAAAAGAATAAAATTGATAAATAAGGAAATTTTTTTAAAAGTAAGAGATCACAAGTGTAATTTTGGACTTCTTGAGTTTGAAGTGTCTTTGCTACGTCTCTAAGAGGAAATGGCACATAGACATTTAGATACAGGTGTGGAGCATAGAGAGAGGTCTGCTCTGAAGGTATAAATTTGTGACTCATCTGCATGTTTTGATGATAATTATGGTTATAGGCATGGATAAGTTTCCCCAAAGAAAGCTACAGAGTAAGGAATGGAGAGGGCTTAGGAAGCTCCAGTATTTATTTAATGACTGGGTAAAGTAAGATGAGCATGGAAAGGAGACAAGGAAGGAATGACCAGAGAGAAATAGGAAGAAAACCGTAGAAAGTTGTGTCATGGAAGCCAAGGAAAGAGAGTTAAGCAACTCTTGGGTGCAACAGGTTCTAACCTGAAAAATATATATATGATCTTAGCTCAGTCAGTAAGATACCTGTTAATCAAGGTCAAAATGGACTAGAGGAAAGAGAATGGGTTTTGAATCCTAGCTCTGATATTACTTCCAGGACCTTAGACAAATCAATCTTTGTGATACATTTCTCTCATCAAAATTATGAAAATAATATCAGAATATATTTACACATACACTCCTCATTACCTTCTTACCTATACTGGTCTTTGCTTCTGTTAGTTGTTTAGCAACTTTAGAAATACATTCTGACTTGGAGTCAATTAAAATGCTAAGGAAAGGGACTATAATAATCTATACTTTTCAGACTATAGGAAATCTTTTGCAAAATTATTGCAATATGCTTTATTGGTCTCAACCAAATTAATGCTTAAAGAAAATATACTTCATTTATTACATTACATCAGTTCTTATTTTCTCATTATTTAAAATATTTTCCTTCTGGGCTAAGATTACAGATACAGAAAAATGAGTTTTTAAAGCATTCATTAATGAATATATATCTAAATCTATTAAGGACTATATTTTCAATATACATTTCCCCAAGTAATTTAAGTTTATGTATATAGTTTTAATATATTTGGCCGTAATTTATTACAAACATAACACACCCTGCTGGTTGTAGTAGAAAACACCTGGTGTAAGAATTATACAACCCTGAGTTTGATCCCAGCTTTGCTACTTGTATAGGTCATTACACTACCCTGTGCCTCAATTGCTTCATCTGTGAAATAGGGACAGTAATACTACCTTATGGAGTTTCTGTAAAGAAATCTCTACCACATATCCATAAATGTTAATGCCTTCTTAAGATCACATAAGAATATGATGCCAGGATAGCCACCTTGAGAAACAGCAAAATCTGTCACTTGAACTCTTAGCTAATAGTGACTGTATTATAGACTGTTGAACCCTTAATTGTAATGAGCCAAGGCAAACGTCATTAGACACCCAAAAAATAATTATATTTTCTTCAGTATATTCAGAGTGCTATGAGCCCTGGTGACATGGTGATAATAAATTGACTTTGGGTTCATGGTCATCTCATAGCCTATGAACTGAGACATATCATGAACCTGGTCAATATGAACAGTTAACTTTCATTTGATTTGATCACAGTTCTACTTGAATTCCATCAAAGATCCTTCAACCTCAGTATTTTCTCTGACAGTGGAGTCAAGGCATACTTTTGGGGGAGGTTATAGTAAATGACTCTTGATTTCCATCACAAGTAAGGGCATAACTTGATCATTACAAACTATGTTTAAGGAAATTGAGAGTCAGTTTTTAATTCAGTTAATGCATTTGGGAATCTTCTCAGGATAAATGCCTAGATTTCATCTTCTAATGGCACTAGTTTTTTTTTTTTTTTTTTAATGTAGGCAAGGTGATATAGGAGAAAATACACCAGCTCCGCCAATTAGTTTTATTTCCTTATAGGACACTCTTCTGTATGCGTATCTGTTCTTCTTCCTACCTCTGTTTTTATGTTTGGATTGGTTTGGCTTGGTCTTTGCAGTTTATGTTAGGGGTTTTCATCAAATGTCTGATGACTTTTGCCTTAGCTACTTACAATTAAGAGGAAGGTGTTAAAAAATCCTGTTGTATCCTCAGGTGCAAAGGTGTGGGCTGTCAACTGGTGGGCTTCAATGTAGAGTCCTGGCAGGGCAGCAGAATTGAGGGATTCTAATTCCCAACTGTGAAGGAGTCCTGGTGGCACAGTCATTAGGCACTCGGCTGCTAACCAAAAGGTCAGAGGTTCAAACCCAGCAGCTGCTTTGCTAGAGAAAGATGTGGCAGTCTGCTTCTACAAAGATTTTTAGTCTTGAAAACCCAGCTCTACTGAATGGCAAAGGGTTTTGTTTGTTTGGTTTTTTTAATCTCCAACTGCTTCATCTCTAGTTCTCTTGGGTAGGTCACATTTTCTAGAGAAGAATCTATCACTCTCCTCCCTGGAGCACAGAAGCACAGGAGTTGGTGTGGAAAGGGGGCTGGGCATCTCATTGTCCAACATTCAGACATCATTTATCTCCCCCATTTTCACTATGGCATCTGGGTGCCCAGCTGTGCCCGATATCCCTCCACCAGAAGCCCTCTGGCTCATTTTCTTCAGAGAATAAACATCCAGACTTCTGCCTAGGTGGGAAAAGGAGAGGCACCCAGCTGCACTAGGCTGGGGAAAGAACCACAGGTGGGATGATTCTGTTCATAAACTAATTTTCAGTTCGTTTTTCTGAGTTCTGACCCCTCCTTCACTCTCACTTTATTTTTGATAGTAAATTTTTACATAGTTCAAAAGTAAAAACAAAATGCAAAGGTAAATACTGAGAAGTCTCTCCCCACCCCGACTCCTGCCTAAATTCACTGTTTCCTCACCTTTTTTTTTTTTTTAGTTCCTTGTGTATACTTCAAGGGTCTGTTTATGAAAACACAAGTATCTATTTTTTTTTTCCCCATTTCTTAACAAAAGTGGCATTTCACATGCATTGTTCTGCACCTTGCTTTTTAACTTAACAATCTATCTCAGGCCTCTCTCCAGGCCATATCATAGAGCTCTTCCCCATTTTTTTCTACACCTGCATCGTGTTCCATTATGTGGATATATCATAGTTTGTATCACAATCCCCTGTTGCTGGACACTTGTCATCCCACTTTCAGAGGTGCCAGGTGTTCCCAATTGCTGAAGCTTTCTGTGGCTCCATAATGAAAATTAAGTGCTTCTCAGTTTTTCCCCATTGCCATCTTAGGTTTCAATTTTTTTGAATGTGCTAAGACAGTTCCCACTTGTCCATCTGCTTTCTCACTGCCATAATTTCTTTTGTTCATCAGTTAATTAGTGTAGACATACCAACCTCAAACTCAAGAAACTCTTCTTTGAATGTCTAAATGTCTGTGAATAAGTTCACGCTCACCTTATGTGCTTCTGTACCTTTCCAGATTTCGATCATATCCTTCCGGAAAGAAGAGACTCAGTTTTCACAATAGAAAGAATTAGAGGGTGGGGGAGTTGTTTCATTTTACAGAGACTAAAACAGGAACACAATGTGGTCCGAAGACTTCTTGGGGTCATTGAGCAAGGCAACAAGTTGCTTTCTATGGGTTTTGACTCCCTCCCTATCTGTGGCTGTATCTATTACAATACCATTTCTGTCCCTGGGTTTCAACTCAGTAGGCCTAATTACTGTTTTCCTAATTTATAGAAATTGTTAGCACCAATCCTGCAGATACATCAAGGGCCCTGAGGGAGCAGTAATTCTCCCGCCGTACACTTAAGTTGATCTAGTCATTTGATTCATCAACTGTGTGAATCGCAAGATGGACTTCTCCTGAGAAGCTGTAAAGCAATAGTTGAGTTTGGGCCCGGAAGTCAAAGGCTCACAGCTCCGCTTATGCCGCTTAACCCTTCTAAACCTCTGTTTTCATTGTCTACAAAGTAGTATTTACCTCACAGCTTTGTTGTGAAGTTTAAAAACATGCAAAGCACCGAGTATAGGACCTGGTACATCACAAGTTGCGTGGTGAATGTGGTTATTATTAACCAGCACATGACACACTGCTTGGCACCCAGTAGCTATTCAGCAAATAATTGTTGAGTGAATGAACTGATTAATGGGCGAATGAACACTTACTCCTAAGAAGGAAACTGAATTTGATTAAGATCTGGCTCCGCAACCTAACTATAAACTCCACGAATAATGAGATCATGTCTTGATTCCTGTGCTTTCTAACCTGGTGCTATGCACAGTGCCTGACATGTAGCACAAATTGACAAATACTTAATAAATAAATGTACAAATAAATGAATGGACATGTGTACACATTTCTTTTCAAGATGCAAATATATATATTTTCTTTTTCAAGCAAACTACTGAGTACATATGTTTAGGACTGTCAGTTTGCTGTTTTACGAATATTCTCTGCTTCTCAAAATTGAGTCTGCAAACAGACTCTTCCAAGGCTCAACTTTTAGGCAAACTTTTTGTCTGGTCATGAAATACTCATTCCTTATTGTCTGTAGTGCCCTCTCTTCCTGCATTTGTACTAAGGACAAAAGGAGAAACTGGAAAATATTGTTTATAGGTTGAAAAGTACAAGGCCTAAGATGACCTTTATGCTCCTTGTGTGGCGAGGGTTGCTGGTTTATTTTAGGGGGGAGAGTGAGTCATGAAACATAATAAAAATGGCTTGGAAGATGTTGATAATCTTTTTTTTTTTTTCTGTTCTTCTATCCAGATAGTATCCATGGAATATTCATTTAGAATGTCCCTCAAAGAAATTCAAAAACATAATTAAAATTTATTTGTCTTTTTCTGTGGATAAAAAAATGTAAAACTTATCATTTTTATATTGTTCCGTTGGTCTTTCTGATGCCCCTGAATGCTGAGAAGTGATTGCAATAGGTCCTGTTTTTGCCCGGCCTCACACTATGTGATATACACTATGTCTAAATCCCACAGACAACTTTCAGGGTCAGTTATTTACTGTTATTTCTATTTTACAAAGGAGATATTAAGATCCAGGGTAAGAAATGTTCCAGGATGAGGTAAGAAAAGCCAGGATACAAACTTAGGTCTTTCTGATACTTTGATTCTGACTCCTGGTGACCCCATTTGTGTCAGAGTAGAACTGTGCTCCATCAAGTTTTCAATGGCTGATTTTTCAGAAATAGATTGCCAGGCCTTTCTTCCAAGGTGCCTCTGGGTGGACTCAAATTTCTGACCTTTCAATTAACCATTTGCACCACCCAGAGACTGAATGAGATATTTTTCCACTAGCAATCACAATACGATATCTCCATGTTGTTGCTGTTAGGTGCTGTCTAGTTGGTTCTGACTCATAGCAACCCTACACACAACAGAACGAAACACTGCCCAGTCCTGCGCCGTCCTCACAATTGTTGCTATGCTTGAGCCTGTTGTTGCAGCCGCTGTGTCAATACATCTCATTGAGGACCTTCCTCTTTTTCACTGACCCTCTACTTTACCAAAAATGATGCCCTTTTTCAGGGACTGATCCCTCCTGACAACATGTCCAGAGTATGTGAGACACAGTCTCGCCATCCTTGCTTCCAAGGAGCATTCTGGTTGTACTTCTTCCAGGACAGTTTTGTTTGTTCTTTTGGCAGTCCATGCTATATTAAATATTCTCCTCCAACACCATGATTCAAAGTCACCAATTCTTAGGTCTTCCTTATTCATTGTCCAGCTTTTGCATGTATATGAGGCAATTGAAAACACCATGCTTGGCTTGGGTCTGGTGCACCTTAGTCCTCAAGGTGACATCTTTGCTTTTTAACACTTTAAAGAGACCTCTTGCATCTGATTTGCCCAATGTAATGTCTTTCGATTTCTTGACTGCTGCTTCCATGAATGTTGATTGTGGATCCAAGTAAAATGAAATCCTTGACAACTTCAGCCTTTTCTCCATTTATCATGATGCTCCTTATTGGTCCAGTTGTGAGGATTTTTGTTTCCTTTTTGCTGAGGTATAATCTGTACTGAATGCTGTGGTCTTCGATCTTAATTCGTAAGTGCTTCAAGTCCCCTTCACTTTCAGCAAACTGGGTTGTGTCATCTGCATAACGCAGGTTGTTAATGAGTCTTCCTCCAATCCTGATGCCCCATTCTCCATAAAAAAAAATAGACAATGAAATAATGTTAGTCTGTTTATCTGACATCTGTCAGACCAAATCTCAACACACATACAAAAAGGGTTAATAAGGTTAAAAGTGAAAGTTAGGAGTTTTTCTAAGCAGCAGTGTTTGAGAAGGCAACCAAAAAGGCACTGGAAAATAATTATAAAAAATAGAAGTAAAGCAGAGAATTTTTCACTGACCCTAAATGTCTAGTCAAACATGTGGTGAACATTGGCCACTTTTTTGAACCCCCAACATTTCTGTCTCAGGTATCGTCCGTCTGGGAAGGCAGACCCTGTCTCCTGCTTTCAAAATGGGAAGGACCAAATTCTCTCTTTCACAGTGCCCTTTGCATCTAGTGCATGGGACAAACCTAGGTTCCACCAATCACTCACACCCCCTCCAGACTTTCAATCAGAAGTTAGTGACGTGAACAAGAACAGAACACAAATAATTCACCCCGACAAGAGGAGCCCCATGGCAGCATCTTCTGCAGTGGCTCCAGTGGCTCTATCGATTCTGCAGCCTCAGTGGTGTTGATGGTACAAGGGATGTCCAGGCCAGTGGCAGTGGGCCTTCACAGACCCGGTTCTGTGGCATCTTTTTTGGGCAATGGTTCCTGGCTTTGTGACCTCAGAGCCTAGTTAGTTCTCTGACCCTCTCAGAGATTCTGTGAGCCCCTCAACAATGTTTAATAAGTTCCTTCCTACTTAGATTAGCCAGAGTCAGTTCCTACTACCCATACCTAAGAATCACAGCTAAAATAATATATAAATAGTAAAAATAATGATTAAAATAACTCATATAACTCAAGAGCTTATGATATGGCCAGTCAGTATACTAAATATTTTAAAAGTATTTTACTCCTCTGATCCTCACCACAACTCAACTATTCCTATTTTACAGATGAGGAAACTGAGGCATTGAAAGATGAAGTAACTTGCTCAAAGATACATTGCTAAAATGTGGCAGAGTCAAAATTTGAACCTAGCAATGTGACTCCAAAGCCAATTCACTTAGCCCCTAAACTTGAACATTAATTTAGGGAAAGTTTGAGTTCATATTTTTGAGAATGTAAATGTGTATAGGTAGTAACTTCAACATTTATGCAACAGTGGCATCACTAGGAGGGTGTGAAGGGTGCACACCACACCAGGTGACACTGTCAGAAGGTATGTCAGCAAAATGACTGTCTATAAAATTTTTGTGCAGGGTTTCAGCAGAAATTTTTTTTTTTTAATAAAAATATCCCTATAGTCAGTTAAACAACAAAAAAAATTTTTTCTTAAGCCCAGCTTACATGTGTCAGTATACCTACAAGGCTAAAACCCTATGCTAATTTACTTTTTGAACCTTTTAATGTGCTCCAGTGAGAGCTGTCATTATTACCCAATTACAATGACACTTTGAATCACGCAGTTTCATCTACATACACTACAAGCACACAGAGTTGTTTTTGTTGCTGCCAGTGTTTTATTATCACTGATTTTGTCAAATTTTCTGGTTATGGAGCCCTGGTGGTACAGTGGTTAAGAGATAAAGCTGCTAACCGCAGGTCAGCAGTTCGAATCCACCAGCCACTCCATGGAAACCCTATGGGGCAGTGCTACTCTGTCCTATTGAATCACTATGAGTCAGAATCAACTCAATGGTACAAGTTTTTATTGTGGTAAATATCATGGGAGGTGACACCATGAGTTACCACATTGGGTGACACTAAGCCTAGTGACGCCACTGATATGCAACTTTCTTGAAATCACTGGAGTATAAATGTAATCCCAGGAAGTTTCTGGGTGTTGATAATATCTATAGTTTGTTCAGGGACCCCTCAGATTCCTAAAGACCATCCTTTCTCATAACCAGTACCAAAACCATAATCACAATATCATTGATAACTAAGATCTCCTGAGTCCTAATTAAAATAGCTTTGGGACAATGATAGCTATTACACAGAAGCTTTAGGTTGTGTTCTCCACAAGCAACAAGACAAAAACAAGTTGCACTAGGGTTTCCCAGTACTTAAACCCGTTGGGAAAATCAAATGAAATAAACTGCATTATGGCACAGGAAGTGAAATACCTGTCCAGACCACCCTTCACTTGCAAAGGCTCATGGCTTTTGGCTGTAATCTCACAGCTCTGGCGAAGGTTTCGAACCTCAAGGGGACCAGACGGTATTATGAGGTCTGAAGTACTCCGCTTAGCAATGAACATCATGACGGGAACATTTGTTATTTTTCATCTGGAGATTTGTTATTCGGTGGTTGCAACTGAAGGTGGGTTTTTGGAAAAGCCACCCTCACGTTCCCAACGTTTATTTAATAGCAGCAAAATCACCTTGCATTTGTAGAACTCTTTGTACTTTCCAAAGTGCTTGCACATGCATTAGTTCATTTAATCTAAATGCTCCTTGATTGGCCTAAAAGTTAAATCAGCTTCCCAACGTGCCTAACGATCTCAGAGAACACTTTATGAGCTGAAAAAACATGACCCAAAGTGAAGAAATTGCTCTGAAAGCATTCTCTAAAATCAAGGCACCATTAATATCCATATTCATAAATAGCCTGGCTACTGAGTTAAAATCAATCCTGAAGGGAATTGCAGGGATTGCACAGAGATTTTGCACCCCTTACTGTTTATTTTGTTCTTAACACCATTTTCTGTAGGACTAGCTCTCCAAGCCAGTTTCACCCTATTAAAAATTTCAAATCAAAAAAATCCCTACTGACTGACTCACAGTACCAGTATTCCCTTTCTGCCTTTTCCATTAGTCTTTGAACCTGCACATACCCTTTAAAGAAAAACTAAGGGTAATTTGTGGTCAAAGATCCTAAACTGAAAATGCTTTCCACAGTCAGACTGAGCCTGACTACTTCTCTCTACAAGAAGCAGATGGTGGTTTCTTTTTTAAACAAAAGAATGATCTGTGTTTCTGCCTCTGTTCCTTCTGCCTCTGTTCCTTCTGCCTCAGACATGAAGTAAAAACGCATTTCTATTTTGTTTCACTCTGGGAGTCTATTACATTGACCAACGTTAGAGGGAAAAATCACCTAATTTGTCCAAATATAATTACACGATGTACAACAAAGGCACTGGCTGTTTCTATTCTTTGCGGGGAAGCTTAAAAAAAAAAAATGAACTGACGTCACATAATCTTGAAAATCGCTTGTTATTCTGCTGGTGGAGACTGTAGCTACGGAGACATCTGTGATGTGGGATAAGGAAGGTTTTTGTTTTTTTTTCCTGAAATACAGAGTAGAAAGATCATTTTTAGGACTTAAAACCTAACAATAATAATAATAGCCTTGTTTTTGCCAGTATGTTGTAAACTATTGATTGCAGGAATACTGCAATTCTGAGTTGTTTTTTTTTTTCATTTATTTGGTGTCAGAAAATAAAAACGGACTCCAACCTTCTAATATACCTAAGGAAATAGCTAATTTCATATAGCAAGTGTGGAAAGCATAGCCTGTGCTGATAATATAACACACTTCTAATCCTTGGTTCTAATTATGGTGCACAGCAATCTATCTGTTGAGGTGAGTGTGCAGATAAAACCTTGCTTCAAAGACACTTTCTGCTCTGGATTTGATTATACAGTTCTGTGGAGCAAATCATAATGTCTTTACATTTAGTCCTACAAATAGCATCTCTCCTATTTAAATATAAAATGTCAATCATTACAATGAGTAGTCTACTGTGTTTCATTAGAATCTGAATTTGAATACTCAAAACTATTCTTAAAATACTATGTGCGATATTGCAAACAAAGTAAAATGGGATATTAAGCCAAGCATCCAGATAGTTAAGAGCAAAAGTCCCTTTCACATGAAGCACCCTGGTAATTCAAGCTGTGATCAGATAAAAACCAAAAAACCAAACCCACTGTCGTTGAGTCGATTCCGAATCATAGCAACCCTATAGGACAGAGTAGAACTGCCCCATAGAGTTTCCAAGGAGCGCCTGGCATATCTGAACTGCCTACCTCTTGGTTAGCAGCCATAGCACTTAACGACTATGCCACCAGGGTTTCCGTGATCAGATAGCATACAATAATATTACCAACTTTTATTGAGCACTGAGAATGCACCAGACACTATGTGCTTTGTACATGTTAATTCATTTATTTCTCACAACAACCCTTAGAGAATAAATACTGCTATTATTTCCATTTTGTAAGAGAGGACAAAGGTCTAACAGCTAGTAAATGCTGGAGCCAGGATTCAAACTTACTGGTTAATTTGACTCCAGAATCCTAGCAGGTAACCACTAGGTAACACAGGCTCTCGAGATGCTGGTAAGAAGGAAGCTTTATGTGGTTCATTGTGTCTGTAAGATTGAAACAAACAAAATAAAAAGCAGAGCAAGGGAAGTCCAACAATTGTTGGCCTAAATAACAAAGGAATTTCTGGTGACTTATAGAAATGCCTATAGAAATGTCTAGGGTCTGATAATAAACTAGCCAAAGAGACAGGGATAAAAAAGATCCCAGATTCAAACAGAAATGGCAGCATATGCAAAGGGTCTGTGGCAGGAGGAAACGGGGTGTTTGAGCAGCTGAAGCCAAGGCCAGAGTGGTTGGAGGGGAAGTGTGAAGGAGCCTGAAGGAGATGAGGTTGAATAAAAAAAGAGAGGAGACATTCTACTCGGAGCTTTGGGGGTCCATGTTTAAGGTTTTGGTCTGTGACCTAAAAAAAACGGGAAACTGCCAACAGGATTTAGGCAAGAGGGTTATGTGAACAGATGCATACTTTGAAATCAATCACTCTGGCTGCCACTGTGAAAAGAGTTTGGAAGGGTGCAAATTGGAAGTGACTAGGCCAGTTTGGAAAATCTTGTAGTAGCATAGGCCCAAAATGATGAAAACAGTCATGACAGTAGAGCTAGAGAAAAGTGAACTGACTGAGGAGATGCTCAGGCATTTAAAAAAAAAAAAAGACAGATATTGGAAGTGTAAAAATGGCATGGGGGCAGTGTCTGACCTCCTCTAACTTCACAAGGGGAAAGGAAAACCAAGATCCACAGCCCAAGGCTGATTCCCATGGGGCAACGGTCAGACACGCCTCCTCTCTCAGGCATCTTTACCAATTCTGACACCAACCGTCCCTCCCATGGCACTCTCTACTTCTCTGCTGGGTTCAGTAGTTCAATGCAATGGCCACACAAAACTCACAGACAACGTTTACATTTATGAGCTTTATTAGGGAAGTAACAGGTTACAATTCAGGTTGAGGAATGCTCAGGTTATAATTTCATCAGGACAGCCTTTTCCCAGCTGTGGTCGTAGGCACGCCTATCCCTGGCCCTAGACCTCTGCCCTGCTCAGGTAAGTGTTACAAAACTCTTTTAGTTCTGCTGCTAAATGCCCAGAGGCACCCACTCCACCAGTTAGCCTCTCACTCAGTTTTCTGTCTCCATGGGTCGGGAAGCCCACTATACTATCTCCTGCCAGCCTCTCCTGCGGCCGTTTCTCTGCCATCACCTTCTTGTGTTACAGCTCTCTCTCTCTGTCTTTCCCTCCCTCTATTGATGTCTAGACTATTGATTTAACTCTCATATGGAATTGTAATATTTGAGCATTTTTCAAAGAATGAGTGGTTTATAATAGACTAAAAATTTTTATATGGTCCCAGAAGATTTCTTTTTCTTTTGTACAGTGATCCATTAAGCTGGCCATGATCTTGACTGCAGAGAATCACTATTTATCCAGACACTCAGAGGACAGAACAACAGTGTACATACGGAAGTTTATGTATTATCCATTTGTAGGTTAGGAATTAAAAGTAATATTATTTCCCATAAGTTCTTTAAAATTCCTCAGGCATCAATAGTTCATCATCATATTTTATTAAATATTTCTTGAGCACACACTTCATATCAGCTACTGTGCTAGATACTGAAAATAAAAAGATGAATAAGAAACAGTTCATGACCTCCAAATCCTCACAGAATAACAGGAAAAAAATACATGTAAATACTTCTAGGACTTTGTGATGCAGTGGTTAACAGCTGATAGCCAAAAGGTCAGCAGTTCAAATCCACCAGCTCCTCCTTGGAAGCCCTAGGGGGTAATTCCACTCTGTCCTACAGGGTCCTTATGAGTCGGAATCAACTCAACAGCAACCAGTTTTGGTGTTTGGTTAGTATTTTGTGAAATGAGCCCCGGCGTAGCAGTGGTTAAGAGTTTGGCTGCTAACTGAAATGTTGGCAGTTCAAACCCACCAGCCATTCTATGGGAGCAAAGACCTGATCTGCTACTGTAAAGATTTCATCCTAGAAAACCCTATGGGGGGGGGGGGCTCTACTCTCTCATGTAGTGTCAGCGGCACACAACAACAACAACCACAGTTTTTGTTGTTTTTAGGTGCTCTCAAGTTGGCTCCGACTCATAGCGACCCTGTATACAACAGAACGAAACACTACAATCCTGCACCATCCTCACAACCATTGGTGTTTGAGCCCATTGTTGCAGCCACCGTGTCAATCCATCTCATTGAGGGTCTTCCTCTTTTCTGCTGACCCTCTACTTTACCAAGCATGATGTCCTTCTCCAAGGACTGATCCCTCCTGATAAGATGTCCAAAGTATGTGAGACGTAGTGTCGCCATCCTTGCTTCTAAGGAGCATTCTGGTTGTACTTCTTCCAAGACAGATTTGTTGGTTCTTCTGGCGGTCCATGGTATATTCAATATTCTTCGCCAACACCATAATTCAAATGCATCAGTTCTTCTTCAGTCTTCTTTGTTCCTTGTCCAGCTTTCACATGCATATGAGGCAATTGAAAATGCCATGGCACGGTTCAGGCGCACCTTAGTACTCAAGGTGAGATCTTTGCTTTTTAACACTTTAAAGAGGTCTCTTGCAGCAGATTTGCCCAATGCAATATGTCGTTTGATTTCTTCACTGATGTTTCCATGTGTGCTGATTACGGATCCAAGTAAAATGAAATCCTTAACGACTTCAGTAACAACAACAGTACTTTATGAAAATTCCATGAATAGATATATACAATATGCTACATAGAAGGGACACCAGAAGTCACAAGGGTGTGAGCATGTGTGAGTGTGTGTAAGTGTGTGTGTGTGTGTGAGAGAGAGAGAGAGTGTCTCCTTTCAGTTAGCAGCCAAGCATGCTATTTGCACTACCCAGGAACATTCACCTTTAGAGCTGAAGTTGGAGGTAGAAAGTACACATGGTGGCACAAGCTAGTGAGTGTCAGAGTTGGATTTGAACCCAGACAGTCTTCCTCCAGCGCCTGTCTTCTGAACCACCATAGTATTTTATAGTATTTATAAAATATATTATTTTTCTGTACCACATACTATAGTATTTTTAAAAGTATTATTCTGTACTACCGTACTATAGTATTTTATCCTCCTCTGTGCTTATCTGAATATTACTGTAACATATGATTAGAGATTAGCCGGGCCTACTCTGCTCTATTTTCTAATCACTCTGATTTCAGGATGCTGAAACAGCTCTCCTAGGGTTAAAAGGAGGGAGACATGACTACTTCCTGCCAGGTCCAAAATAGTGTAAGGATATCAGAAAGCAGTGAGGGGCTTATTGAGATGCAATTTATGATGCTGGTCTCCAGATTAGAACTATGGAATAGAAATACAATGAATAGCAGATTCTGCCCTTTTTAAAGTAAAGTTTGATAAGGATGAACTGGAAGAAAATTTTCTGTTTAGGTTAATAGGTCCATCTTGAGAAAAACAGCTCATAGGGGAACAATCCCACTCCTTCCTTAATAATTCCAACTTAGAGCCCTGGTGGTGCAGTGTTTAAGAGCTCGGCTGCTAACCAAGAGGTCAACAGTTCAAATCCACCAGCCACTCACTGGGAACACTGTAGGACACTTCTGCTCTGTCCTAAGGGTTGCTATAAGTCAGAATCAACTTGATGGCAATGGAATGGTTTTAGACCTCATTAGACCACCTGAAAGTCATGGCATTTAGGGCCCCAGAGGTGATTAACACCAATGTGAGTTGCAAAGAACAAAAAAACATTTTTTTTTTTTAAACCACAGAAGATTATAGAAGAGAAACAGTGTTCACCTTGACAGGGGCAGGTAGATACAGCCAACTTCCCAGTACACTGAGTCAGGGCAGAAGAGAATTCTGTCTTATGAGCTGGGAACATCAATAACAGTCTTGAGATCAAGAGAGGGAAAAGAGTTCCTATATCCTTCATCCAAAGATACTCTTTTATCTGACCACTGGAGATAGAAACGGTCTATAATCACACAGTGCAAACTGGATGCATCAGAAAAGCAATGCAACAGAGTCCTTGCCTTGAGGACTCAGCCAACAGAACAGGGATTGGAAGAGACAGGTATTGCTGTGGATTTTCTGAGGCTTCTGGAATTGGGATTTTGGAGAGACTATTTTTAAATAAACTGAGGGGTCCTTAAGTGGATAATAGAAAGCAGTTGCAGGTTCAGTTAGGAGGAAGAAGGCCTCCAAACCAGCCAATTTATTTTATGGGCTTTCTTCATGTTGCCAAGCTCTGTGCCTTCTTGTAATGACAGAGTAAGTTACAAAATAATGGAAGAAGCAGGAGAAGGAGATGGAAAAAGAGATGAAGAAGAGGAGGAGGAAGACAAGAAGCAGGATGAAGAGGAGGAGAAGGAAGAAACAAGAAAATTATAGCAAAATGATAAAGGCAGAAAGAAAGTTAAGATGTAGATCAAAATACAAAATTAAGAGTAAAAAAATGAAAAAATCAGTAAATAAAGCAAAATTTTAAACTAAAAATGTATGAAGTTCAACAAAGACAAAAATCTAAGAAATAGAAGAAAAGCTACCCGATGAGATTTTAAAATATAAAGAAAATGAAAGGAAAATTGATGAAAATTTGAAGATAAAACTCACATAAATAAAAGACATAAAAGGACTAGAACCAGTGAGATTAAAAACCAAAACATGAAAGTTAGAAGGATGAAAGATAAAAACTAAAATAAGAAACTACAAGTTAAAAGGAATATTTAGAAGTTGAGCATAAAATTCTTGCAAAGAGTACTTAAAAAAGCCATTTTCTCCTTAATACGGAATAGAAAAAAGGATTTTAGATAGAAAATGGAGACAAGGGAAAAGCAAGAACACTAAAGAGTAAAAGCAGAACAAACTAAAATAGAAATGGGGGGGAGATTCAGTAACCAACATATCCCATGGCAACAAGTAATTCTCAAACAATGTTGGGAAGCTGGTTTGTACCACAGAAGATACTCTGACGTAATAAGGGGCCAAAAGCAACAAGCCAAAGAAGGCAAAGATAGGATCCTCCTAGTAAAGCCCACTCTGAAAATGTATTCTTGGTTCCGGTGCATGTATCCACCTCTCTGGTTCCCATGGAGGTACCTCTGACTCAGAGGTGGAAAAGAAAATACTATTTTTCTCTTATCCTTAACTCAGCCTCCATAATTGCTTACAATAAGTGACACAGATAGAAGCCACAGCAGCTTAGATATGGTGAGCCCTAGGCAAAATTCCAAAACATAGTCTATTTTTTGTTTGTCCTTTTCAATATTCCCCTATCCTACAATCTATCATGCATTCTGTCACAGATTGAACTGTGTCCCCCAAAAATATGTGTCAACTTGGTTAGGTCATGATTCTCCAGTATTGTATGGTTGGCCTCCATTTTGTGATTTTCCTATGTGTTATAAATCATAATCTTGGCCTGTGGTTAAAGAGGTTTAAGGTGGGATGTAACACCCTTGTTCAGGTCACATCCCTGATCCAATACAAAGGGAGTTTCCCTGGGTTGTGGCCCGCACCACATTTTATCTTACAAGACATAAAAGGAAAGAGAGGCAAACAGAGAGTGGGGGACCTCATACCACCAAGAAAGAAGCACTGGGAGCAGAGCTCATTCTTTGGACCCGGGGTCCCTGTGCCTGAGAAACCCTCGACCAGGAGAATATTGAGGACAAGGACCTTCCTAGAGAGCCAACAGAGAAAGAAAGCCTTCTCCTAGAGAGCTGGTGCCCTGAATTTGGACTTGTAGTCTATCAGACTTTGAGAGAATAAATTTCTCTTTGTTAGAGCCATCCACTTGTGGTGTTTCTGTTATAGCAGCACTAGATGGCTAAGACACATTCATT
This sequence comes from Loxodonta africana, assembly GCF_030014295.1. Classification (NCBI taxonomy): domain Eukaryota; kingdom Metazoa; phylum Chordata; class Mammalia; order Proboscidea; family Elephantidae; genus Loxodonta; species Loxodonta africana. The sequence continues at coordinate 109,200,730 of NC_087346.1, read as the reverse complement.
AGTTAATTGCCATTTGATATGGATTAATTTAAGGACCCCTGATTGCACGATGGTTAAGTACTCGGCTGCTAACCAAAATGTTGGCGATTGGAACCCATGGGAGAAAAACCCTGGCTATCTGCTCCTTAAAGATTAAAAAACAAAATAAAAACCCATTGCCATTGAATCTATTCCAACTCAGAGGACAGAGTAGAATTGCCCCGTAGTATTTCTAAGGAGTGGCTGGTGGATTTGAACAGCTGACCTTTTGGGTTAACACCATGACCTTTTAACCAGTGTTCCACAGCCTAGGAAACTCTATGGGGCAGTTCTACTCTGTCCTATAGGGTTGCTATGAGTTGGAATCACCCTGACAGCACACAACAACAACAACATGAATTAATTTAATTCTACCATTTCCAGAATAATTTTCCCTTTAAAAGGGGGTACCTTGGAGAAGTATTTTGGGTAGGAATTGTTCCTGCCTGTCCTTGGTTTTAGTGATTAGAAACACCAGGAAGATCTATGTTGGATCTCTTCCCTTTGTTCTCTCCTCCCCAAATCCTCTCTATCCTCCGCCACCCTGCTCTGTGTCCTGAGGGGCTGACTGTATCTAAGGGTTCGCTTGTTGTTGGCCTTCTGGTTGCTTCTGCCTATGAGAGACATAGTCAAGAGATCAGAAAATGAGAGGAGAGTGAGATCAAGGCCTTTATTCCAGCGGCCCCCTCACTGCCGTGGACTGACTACTTTCTCCCACCAAGGCCATAGCCCTAACGTGATGGCCTTCTGCAGCCACTTCTCCTATACCTGAGTACAGGCGATCTGCTCTCTTCCCTTTCCCCTTCAGGCCTAGGTGTGGTTGGTAACCGGCTCCCTAGCTGTTGCTAGCCCTGGGAGGCTTCACCATATGTTGTTGGTTTCCCTTAACCCTGTTCTCAGGGTTGTAAATGCCCTTTTATTAACTCTCCTCAATTACTCCCTTTGAGTGTGCCATCTGTTTCCTGCTGGGAACCTGATTGGCGCAGTAGGTAAAAGTATGTCATAGGCAAATTTAACTCTGACCTAACATTCAGTGCCCTCATACTACCCATAGGCTGGCTACCTGTCCATGTTTTGACACACCTCCAGGGCCCAGAAAGCCACTGCCTTATCTGGAATGTGTGTGCCTTTCTCTCTCATCCAGGCTTATCTGTATATGGAGTCATTTTCCAAAGGCTCAGATCTTTTTAGGTTGCATGCAGGTGAGTTCATATAAGCTACTTTCTGCCAGAAAATGTATTGTTTCTCACCCAGGTAGCAGAAAGTCTCTTAATGGCCCTCAAATTACAACATAGGCCTGAATTATTGTAAAAAAAAAATTCTTAAATTAGCATTCTTTCCTCCAGACTTGCCCTCCATCAGATTAATTTCTCTGTAAAGACATTTTCATTATACTACCCACTGATTTTAAAAGGTTCAATTGCTTCTCATTGTCCATGGGATAAATTCAACCATTTAAGATCCATGATCTGGCTCTAGACTAAGACTCCAACCTTTCAGCTACTACAGAGAGGCTTAGTATCAGGTGAATGGCATAAAGTGGGGAGAGGAAAGAATTTCAAGATTATTGCCACCTTCCTAAAATGTTTTCTCTTTGTATTCTTCAGTGACAAAAGAATAACATCACATGGCAGAGGTAGACCCCTCCACAAGAAGGCATTTATAATTTTTCTTTGACTTTAGTTTCTATCTTGAAAAGATGTAAGGTTTACACTGTCATGGAAAAATTAGAACTGTGACTTGTACTTCACCGTTTTCCTAACTGATATCATCTGCTACAAGTTTCAGTTTCTAATGTTTTAGCCTGTTTTCTAATTTTTTTGAGAGCTTGTGATGTTAGATTATAGCACTGTATGTGAGTTACAGGCTCAGGTTCCAAAGTTGGATGATATCCTCCAATCTCAAAGCTTCACATATTCCTTTTGCAGCCAACCCCAACCATCCTTGCCATGTACTTTCCCACTTCCAAGCCTTCCTTCTCACTATTCCAAAACTGAAATGTCTTGTATCCTCTTCTGCACTTACCTGAGTACTACTGCCACGTGTTATGTGCCAATAATTAATAGACATTACCTGCCTATCGGTTTATCATACAGTGGTGGCTTGTGCGTTGCTATAATGCTGGAAGCTATGCCACTGGTATTTCAAATACCAGCAGAATCACCCATGGTGGACAGGTTTCAGAAGAGCTTCCAGACTAAGGTAGACTAGGAAGAAAAACCTGGCAATCTACTTCTGAAAATTAGCCAATGAAAACTATATGGATCACAACAGAACATTGTCCAGTTATTATGCTGGAAGATGAGGCTTCTAGGTTGGAAGACACTACACAGTAGCTGCAACAATGAACTCATACCAAAAATCATGAAGATGGTGAAGGACCAGGCAACATTTCGTCCTGTTATACGAAAGGTCACCATGAGTCAAAACCAGCTCAACAGCAACTAACAACAACAAAACTCATTTCAAGCTCTACCTTTTCTAAAGAACTGTTTATCAGTGCAATTATCACATGCTACCTTATAGCATGTATTTTTTAATATAGATCAGGTTTTGCTGACTAGGACATAAGCTCCTTAGGGAACAACCACGTCCGATACCTCTTTTTGTCCCACATCAGCACACTGCACCAGGACTTGACAGAGAATTGGGGCTCAATGAAAAATTTTTATCTAAAGTCAATGCTCGCTCTACCTACTCAAGGTAGCTGTAAGGAGCCAGGCCCTCTCAACCTGATAGAAGAGGAATACCTTCACTGTACACCTCTTATATGGTCTTGGAGTCTTTGAACTATCCCTAAAAGGAAAGTGTTGACATTGATTTCTACCTAAGCAGAATAAAAATGCAGGAAAAGTCTAGTCAAGTTAGTGTCATGTTTTCCCTAAAACCTTACTTGGCCTCTTCTTTCCAAATGATTCCTTTGCTATGCCATACAGTAACTCTTTGTAGTCCCCATCCTGTCTTCAGCCTTAATCTCCTCAGTGTTCTAAACCCTGCAATTCACTGACTCAAACAAGACAGTTGTTTTTCTCTTATATGACAGTCCAGAGGTAGATGGATAGTCCACACTGGGTATGTGGCTCTTCTCCACAGGGATGTTCAGAGACCTAGGTTCCTTCTATCTTTTGTCCTTGCCCACGTGGTCAAGGTCAGCTGACCATATCCACATTCTAGGCCACAGGAAGTGGGGAAAAAAGAACGGGAGGGAAAGCAATTTCCTTTTAACAAAGCGACACGGCATTGTACACGTGGCTATTGTTTACATTTCATGGGTAAGAACTTTGTCACGTGATCACACCTAGCTGCAAGGGACTTAAAAATTAGGCTCTGGCTGGGCTGGCCCATGGCCTGCTAAAACTTGGAAGCATCTATTCTCAAAAGAAAAAAGGAGATAATGGACTCAGGCATGGGGTGGGGGAAGTGATTAGCAGCCTCTGCCACACCAGGTAAGGTTCTTTTCACAACCGGAACATTATGGAACCCTACTGGTAGTCTTCCATGGTAGAATTCTCACTTTCCCTGCAGGAGACTTGGATTCGTTTCCCAGCCAACGCACTTCATGCACAGCCACCACCTGTTGGTCTGTGGGGGCTTGCATGTTGCTATGACGACGAATAGGTTTCAAGCAGAGATTCCAGACTAGGACAGACTAGGAGAAGGTCCTGGTGATCTACTTCTGAAACATCAGCAAATAAAAGCCCTATGGATCCCAGTGGTCCCATCTCATTATGCATGGGCTCATCATAAGTTAGGGGCTGATGCCATAGCAACTAACAACAGCAACAAAGAAAGAATCAAGTGTCCCTTGGTGGAGCAAATGGTTAATGTGCTTGGCTGCTAACCAAAAGGTTAGAGGGTCAAGTCCACCCAGAGGCATGTCAGAAGAAAGGCCTGGCAGTCTACTTCCAAAAATCAGCCATCGGAAACCCCATAGTGCACAGTTCTACTCCAACACACATGGTGTCATCATGAGTCAAAGTTGATTCAACAGCAACTTATTTTACTGGTAAAGGTGAATCAGGTTGTCAGCCATGGTTGTATACAGGCAATAGGGAGGTAGACTGTGCTCTGGGTATTAGTGCTCCAAGCCCAGTAGAATGCCACTACTCCCTCCCAGAAACCTGAAGTCCTTGTTTAAAGGCACCCAGAACCATGTTCCATGATAGAGTTAGCATCTCTGTCCCACCTTTTGTGAATACATAGCCTTAATGTGAGTCAATATATAAATGCCTGATAATTGAAGGGTGTCAGACTGCCATGCTCTCTTTCTTCAGCCTCATGCCCTGTCCCTAATTGTTATTATCTACTCCACCAGCACCCATGGGCTCAGACCTAACACTCCAGGCCATTCTCACCTAGGTGTGTTATCCCCTCCCCAGGGGACATTTGGTGATGTCTGGAGATGTTTTTTGGTTGTTCAAACAGGTTGGGGGAGGGTGCTACTGGCATCTAGAGGGCAGAGGACAAGGATCCTACAATGTACAGGATATCCCCACAACAAAGAATTATTTGGCCCAGAGTGTAATAGTGCCAAGGTTGAGAAACCCTGCTCTAGGCCAATTCTGATTCCTCCTGGAAAAGTTATTGAGAGCCAAGCTCAGGTGGTCAGCGCTGTAGATTTTCGTAGTTGGTGCTGACAGCTGGTGCTGTGTCTTTACCCATACCCTTTGAATATGATCACCCACACTTTGGCCTGCTTTTCTCACCATTCATTTCTTCAAACCCTTGGTCTAGGTTCTTATAAAAGCTGACAGTCTCCGTAATCCATGCCCATTGACATTGGTCAAGCTGGTCTTTTTCTAATGAAGGAAAATTTTATTATCTTTTGTGGAATATTACAATTTGTCCTCAATACTAACAAAGAATGAATATAGGCACTTAGCTCAGTGGGCAGATCATAGGACTGGGGACCAGGTTCTTCCTCTTAATCTGCCAAGAACTAGCTATGTGATCTTGAACAAACGATAATCCTTCTAAGCCTCAGTTTCCCCTTTCAGTAAAAAGAAGGCTTGGACTATTTAAATAACTAAATTATTCTTGTTGTGCCCAGTCCCCCGCTTCAGTGATTACCTATTCTTTTCTCTTATTTACACACACACATACACACAGAGGCATCCACTCATTTTCACAAAATAGTGATTTCTTCAGTTAAATTTATATTCCCTAGAATTAAATCAGTAGCAGTTTGCAACAACAGTTATTAAGCCAACAGGCAAATCTACCCATAGCCTCACCTAATCCATTTTTCTAATTTCAAACTTGCCACCCCTCAGTTTAATTGTGCGAGCTCAGCCAAGTCTTTTAATCTCTCTGGGCCTTAGTTTCCACTTGGCAACATGAGAGCATTAATTTCTAAATTCCCTTCCAATTTTGATATATTTTTCCTACCCAGAACATCTTCAGGCTTAACCTCCTAAGCCTGAGATGATCGGTGCCAGGGAAATATAATAATACTTACAAATGAAGCCGTCAGCATTCTATAAAATGGAAGTAGGAGAAATGTTCATTTGTTGTAACTCCAAGAATGGTGAGTTAGCATGAACATGCAGCTAGTTATTTTTTGTTTTTCGTCTTTGTGGTCTTATTTCCCTTTTTTTTTTTTTTTTAGCTTTATTTTGTAGCCAAAACTCAAAGGAACAGAAGGAGAAGTCAAATTTAAATGTAGACACATCATAGAGATGCTTCTCTTCTATTTCCTAAGTAACTCATTCCAATCTGATGTCCTATATTATATATATACATATATATCCATATATATGTATATATATATAATTTTTATTTTTTCCTTCAAGGTTCTCAAAAGTGGCTCTTTGGAATTTGGTAAACAAATCTTTCTGTACCTCAGTAACTCACTTTTAGTTTAAGGATAAATTGTGGGAGGGTCTAGGTTACCCTCAGAATAACAATATCATGGCTGGTAAAGAAGAGGGTCAGTAAGAAAGAGGAAAGCCCTCAACGAGGTGGTTCAGCGCAGTGGCTGCAACAGTGGACTCAAACGTAGCAACATCTGCGAGGATGGCGGAGGACCAGGCAGCGTATCGTTCTGTTGTGCACAGGGTCGCTATGAGTCGGAACCAACTCGACGGCTCCTACCAACAACAACAAAGCTCTAACTGGCTCAAAATTAAGGTTCATGATGAAAGAAATTCAAAATATTCATGACTTTAGGTTCTGGGGGAATTGCTTTGAGCACCAGGTGACATGCAGGTGCATTCGGTACCCCATATGCATAAACACCTGGAGCATTAGAGACAGAAGACATCGCTGTGAAGGTGCTTGTCTTTCCAAGGTCTACCTTCCAGTGTAAGTTGCTAATTTCCTCTAAATTCTAGGGATTGCTTTCCCAGGCACACCTCCAAGCTGCTTATTTAAAAAAAAAAAAAAAAAGTTGCTGTCAAGTTGATTCCCATGTGTGTCAGAGTGGAATTGCGCTCCATAGCATTTCCAATGGCTGATTTTTTTGGAAGTAGATCACCAGGCCTTTCTTCCAGGGTGCCTATAGAAGGACTTGATCCTCCAACCTTTCACTTAGCAGCTGGGCACGTTAACTGTTTGCACCACCCAGAGACTCCAAGCTGCTTATAAGTGGATCATAATCAGTGGAGGGGAACAAGATCTCAGGCAGTCACCTAAGAAGTAAACAAAGGTTCAAAGCTTTCTTCCACATTCCACTCACTGAATTAAAGGCACTTTTTGTGATGCAACCGAGGCTATCGCTGTAACAATAAGCTTAGGTGATGGGTTTACTCCACAGTCAGAATTCAATGTGTACAAAAAGGGAGAAATTTTACTTCTTCTCCAGTCCTGTCCCCAATGTGCTATTGAATCTCTCTTCCCTGTCCTTGAGAATCTCTCAAGCCAGTTTCATAACTTTCTGGCCACTTTCAGTTGCAGGCAGTCTCTGGTTTACGAACAAGTACTGTCCTTAAATCTCGGGGGCACTGGGTTTTTTTTTAAGTCAAATCTGTGTGTAAGTCAGAACATTAGGTGGTGTTCATATCTAACAACAGTTAGTCAAATGTTTGTCTTAATACGTAGTGTACCTTTCTGTGAGTTGCAAAGTAGCACCGTTTGTTATTACAAACTTTTGTATGTATCTCAAAAATTTATTTTTTGCTTTTTTTATTGTGCTTTAAGTGAAAGTTTACAATTAAAGTCAGTTTCTCATACAAAAACTTATACACGTACTGTTCTGTGAGCTTGTTGCTCTCCCTATAATGTGACAGCATACTCCCCCTCTCCGCCCTGTATTCCCCGTGTCCATTTAGCCAGCTTCTGTCCTCTGCCTTCTCATCTCACCTCTGGACAGGAGCTGCCCACATAGTCTTATGTGTCTACTTGAACTAAGAAGCACACTCCTCACCAGTATCATTTTGTGTCTTATAGTCCAGTCTATGTCTGGAGAGTTGGCTTCGGTAATGGTTTTAGTTTCGGGCTAACAGAAAGTCTGGGGACCATATCCCCTGGGGTTCCTCCAGTCTCAGTCAGATCATTAAGCCTGGTCTTTTTATGTGAATTTGAATTCTGCATCCCACTCTTCTCCTGTTCCTTCAGGGATTCTCTGTTGTGTTCCTTGTCAGGGCAGTCACTGATGGAAGCCAGGCACCATCTAGTTCTTCTGGTCTCAGGCTGATGGAGCCTCTGGCTTATGTGGCCCTTTCTGTCTCTTGGGTTTATATTTTCCTTGTGTCTTTGGTGTTCTTCATTCTTCTTTGCTCCAGGTGGGTTGAGACCAATTGTTCCATCTTAGATGGCCGGTTGCTAGCTTTTAAGACCCTAGATGCCACTCACCAAAGTGGGGTGCAGAACGTTTTCTTAATACACTTTGTTATGCCAATTGATCTAGATGTCCCCTGAAACCATGGACCCCAGACCCCTGCCCCTGCTACTTTGTCCCTCTAAGTGTTTGGTTGTGCTCAAGAAACTTCTTAGCTTTGGGTTTAGTCTGGTTGTGCTGAATTCCCTGTATTGTGTGTTGTCCTTCCCTTCACCTAAAATAATTTTTGTCCACTATCTAGTTAGTAAATACCCCTCTCCCTCCCTTCCCACCCTCAAAACCATCAAAGAATGTTTTCTTCTGTGTTTAAACCTTTTCTAGAGATCTTAAATAGTTGTCTTGTACAATATTTGTCCTTTTGCAACTGATTTCACTCAGCATAATGTCTTCCAGATTCATCCATATTATGAGATGTTTCACAGATTCATTGTTCTTTATTGTTCATAGTATTCCATTCCATGAATACACCACAATTTATTTATCCATTCATCCATTGATGGGCCCCTTGGTTGCTTCCATCTTTTTGCTATTGTAAACCGTGCTGCAGTGAACATGAGCGTGCATATATCTGTTTGTGTGAAGGATTTTATTTCTCTAGGATATATTTCAAGGAGTGGGATTGATGGATCATATGGTAGTTCTATTTCCAGCTTTTTAAGGAAGTGCCAAATCGATTTCCAAAGTGGTTGTACCATTTTATATCCCCAACTCAGTGTATGAGTATTCCAGTCTCTCCACAACCTCTCCAACATTTATTATTCTGTTTTTTTAATTAACGCCAGCCTCGTTGGAGTGAGATGGTATCTCATTGTAGTTTTGATTTGCATTTCTCTAATGGCTAATGATCATGAGCATTTCCTTGTGTATCTGTTAGATATCTGACTGTCTTCTTTGGTGAAGTGCCTGTTCATATCTTTTGCCCATTTTTTAATTGGGTTATTTGTCTTTTTGTAGTTGAGTTTTTACAGCATCATGTAGATTTTAGAGATCAAATGCTGATTGGATTTGTCATAGCCAAAATATTTTTCCCAGTCTGTAGGTAATCTTTTTACTCCTTTGGTGAAGTCTTTGGATGAGCATAGGTGTTTAATTTTTAGGAGCTTCCAGTTATCTAGTTTCTCCCCTGGTGTTTGTGTATTGTTAGTAATGTTTTGTATACTGTTCATGCTATGTATTAGGGCTCCTAGCATTGTCCCTATTTTTTCTTCCATGATCTCTGTCATTTTAGGTTTTCTGTTTAAGTCTTTGATGCATTTTGAGTTCTTTTTTTGTGTATGGTGTGAGGTATGGGTCTTGTTTCATTTTTTTTGCAGATGGATATCCAGTTATGCCAGCACCATGTATTAAAGAAACTTTCCTTCCCCCAATTAATGGACTTTGGGCCTTTGTCAAATATCAGCTGCTCATAAGTGAATGAATTTATGTCTGGATTCTCAATTCTTTCCATTGGTCTATGTATCTGTTGTTGTACCAGTACCAGGCTGTTTTGACTACTGTGGTGGTATAATAGGTTCTAAAATCAGGTAGTATGAGGCTTCCCACTTTGTTCTTCTTTTTCAGTAATGCTTTACTTATCTGGGGCCTCTTCCCTTTCCATATGAAGCTGGTGATTTGTTTCTCCATCCCATTAAAAAATGCCATTGTAATTTGGACCAGGATTACATTGTATCTATAGATTGCTTTGGGTAGAATAGACATTTTCACAGTATTGAGTCTTCCTATCCATGAACAAGGTATTTTTTTCCACTTATGTAGGTCTCCTTTGGTTTCTTGCAGTAGCATTTTGTAGTTTTCTTTGTATAGGTCTTTTACATCTCTGGTTAGATTTATTCCTAAGTGTTTTATCTTCTTGGCAGCTATTATAAATGGTATTGATTTGGTAATTTCAATGTTCTGTTTGTGTAGAGGAATCCAACTTATTTTTGTATGTATATCTTGTATTCTGGTATTTTGCTGAACTCTGCTATGAGTTCCAGTAGTTCTCTTGTGAATTCTTTAGGTTTTTCTGTATATAAGATCATATCATCTGCAAATAGAGATACTTTTACTTCTTCCTTACCAATTTTTTTTCAATTTATTTATTGTGCTTTAGGTGAAAGTTTACAAATCAAGTCAGTCTCTCATACAAAAAGTTATATACACCTTGCTGTGCACTCCTAGCTGGTCTGCTCTTAATGAGACAGCACATTCCTCCTCTCCACTCTGTATTCCCCCTGTCCATTCAACCAGCTCCTGTCCCCCTCTTCCTTCTCATCTCGCCACCAGACAGGACTTGCCCACATATTCTAAAGTGTCTACTTGAGCCACAAAACTTGCTCCTTACCAGTATCATTGCCTATCTTATAGTACAGGCCAATCCCTGTCTGTAGAGTTGGCTTCGGGAATGGTTCCAATCTTGGGCTATCAAAGGGTCCGGGGACCATGACTATCAGGGTCCCTCCAGTCTCAGGCAGACTATTAAGCCTAGTCTTTTTATGATAATTTGCGATCTACATCCTATTGCTCTTCTGCTCCATCAGGGATTTTCTGTTATGTTCCCTGTCACGGCAGTAATCGGTTGTAGCCAGGTACCATCTAGTTCTTCTGGACTCGGGCTGATGGAGTCTCTGGTTTATGTGGACATTTCTGTCTCTTGGGCTCATCTTTACCATATGTCTTTCGTGTTCTTCATTCTCCTTTGCTCCAGGTAGGTTGAGACCAATTTATGCATCTTAGATGGCCGCTTGCTAGTGTTTAAGACCCCAGATGCCTCTCACCAAAGTGGGATACAGAACGTTTTCTTAGTATATTTTGTTATGCCAGTTGACCTCCATGTTCCCCAAAACCACGGTCCGCAGCCTCGTCCTGCTACTCTGGCTTTTGAAGCATTTGGTTGTATTCAGGAAACTGCTTTTGGTTTCGTCCAGTTGTACTACTATCCCTGTGTTGTATGTTGTCCTTCCCTTTACCTAAAAAAATTTATGTCTACTATCTAGTTTTTTTTTTATCTAGTTAGTGACTATCCCTTCCCCCCCACCCCCCACCTTGTAACGATCAAATAATATTTTCTTCTGTGTTTAAACTTTATCTAGAGTTCTTATAATACAGGTCTTACACAATATTTGTCCTTTTGCAGTTGACTAATTTGACTTAGCATAATGCCTTCTTCCTTACCAATTTGGATGCCCTTTATTTCTTTTTCGAGGCTAAACCTAATTGCTCTGGCTAAGACCTCCAGCACAATGTTATATAAGTGTGGTGATAAAGGGCATCCTTGTCTGGTTCCCATTCTCCAAGGGAATGCTTTCAGACTCTCTCCATTTAGGATGTTGTTGGCTGTTGGCTTTGTATAAATGTCCTTTATTATGTTGAGGAATTTCCCTTCTATTCCTATTTTGCTGAGAGTTTTCATCAAGAATGAGTATTGGACTTTGCCAAATGCCTTTTCTGCATCAATTGATAAGATCGTGTGGTTCTTGTCATTTGTTTTATTTATGTGATGGATTACATTGATTGTTTTTCTAATGTTGAACCATCCCTGCATGTTGTTGTTGTTGTTAGGTGCTGTTGAGTTGGCTCTGACTCATAGCGACCCTATGCACAACAGGACGAAACACTGCCCCATCCTGCGCCATCCTTACAATCGTTGTTATGCTTGAGCCCATGGTTGCATCCACTGTGTCAATCCACCTCATTGAGGGTCTTCCTCTTTTCTGCTGACCCTGTACTTTGCCAAGCATGATGTCCTTCTCCAGAGACTGATCCCTCCTGACAACATGTCCAAAGTATGTAAGACGCAGTCTCGCTATCCTCGCCTCTAAGGAGCATTTGGTTGTACTCCTTCCAAGACAGATTTATTCGTTCTTCTGGCAGTCCATGGTATATTCAATATTGTTTGCCAACACCACAATTCAAAGGCATCACTTCTTCTTTGATCTTCCTTATTCATTGTCCAGCTTTCACATGCATATGATGTGATTGAAAATACCATGGCTTGGGTCAGGTGCACTTTAGTCTTCAAGGTGACATCTTTGCTCTTCAACACTTTAAAGGGGTCCTTTCCAGCAGATTTACCCAACGCAATGCGTCTTTTGATTTCTTGACTGCTGCTTCAATGGCTACTGATTCTGGATCCAAGTAAAATGAAATCCTTGACAACTTCAATCTTTTCTCCATTTATCATCATGTTGCTCATAGGTCCAGTTATGAGAATTTTTGTTTTCTTTATGTTGAGGTGCAATCCATACTGAAGGCTGTGGTCTTTGATCTTCCTCAGTAAGTGCTTCAAGTCCTTTGTTGTGTCATCTGCATGACGCGGGTTGCTAATGAGACTTCCTCCAGTCCTGATGCCTCATTCTTCTTTACATAGTCCAGCTTCTTGTATTATTTGCTCAGCATACAGATTGAAAAGGCATGGTGAAAGAATACAACCCTGACGCACACCTTTTCTGACTTTAAACCAATAAGTATCCCCTTGTTCTGTCTGAACAACTGCCTCTTGATCTACGTAAAGGTTCCTCATGAGCACAATTAAGTGTTCTGGAATTCCCATTCTTTAAAAACGTTATCCGTAATTTGTTATGATCCACACAGTCGAATGCCTTTGCATAGTCAATAAAACACAGGTAAACATCCTTCTGGTAGTCTCTGCTTTCAGCCAGGATGCATCTGACATCAGCAATGATATCCCTGGTTCCACATCCTCTTCAGAAACCGGCCTGAAATTCTGGCAGTTCCCTGTTGATACACTGCTGCAGCCGTTTTTGAATGATCTTCAGCAAAATTTTGCTTGCGTGTGATATTAATGATATTGTTCTATAATTCCCACATTCGGTTGGATCACCTTTCTTGGGAATAGACATAAATATGGATCTCTTCCAATCAGTTGGCCAGGAAGCTGTCTTCCATATTTCTTGGCAGAGACAAGTGAGCATCTCCAGAGCTGCATCTGTTTGTTGAAGCATCTCAATTGATATTCCATGAATTCCTGGTGCCTTGTTATTCACAGTGCCTTCAGAGCAGCTTGGCATCCCTGCATACTTGGTATGAACCCCACATGGTCATGGGGAATTATTTTTTGATATGTCATTGAATTCCATTGGCTAGATACTTTGCTGAGAATTTTTGCATCTAAGTTCATGAGGGATGTTGGTCTGTAATTTTCTTTTTTTGTGGTGTCTTTACCTGGTTTTGTATCACGGTTATGCTGGCTTCATAGAATGAGTTTGGGAATATTCCATCCTTTTTTATGCTCTGAAATACCCTTAGTAGTAGGGTGTTAACTCCTCTCTGAAAGTTTGGTATAACTCTGCAGTGAAGCTGTCAGGGCCAACGCTTTTTTTTGTTGTTGTTGGGAGTTTTTTTTAATTACCTTTTCAATCTCTTCTTTTGTTATAGGTTTATTTAGTTGTTCTACCTCTGTTTGTGTTAGTTTAGGTAGGTAGTGTGTTTCTAGAAATTTGTCCATTTCCTCTAGGTTTTCAAATTTGTTAGAGTACAATTTTTCATAGTATTCTGTTATAATTCTTTTCATTTCAGTTGGGTCTATTGTAATATCACCCAACTCATTTCTTATTTGGCTTATTTGCTTCCTCTCCTCTTTTTCTTTCAAATGTTTAATATAATAGGCTTTACAGGGGCGGAGTGGAGGGGGCATGGTCCAGAACTACAGGTATGTAAATCAGACATTCCTAATCCAAGGACTGTATGCATTTGAAAAAAAAATGCTCAGTGCAGTTTAAAATTTCAATATCTTCCCACCCACCATGCCTCCCCACCCTGTACTCAAGGAACTGCAGTGGGAGGGAAAAGGATGAGGTCCGTTCTGTCACTCTGCCTTCTGCCTTCCTCTCTGGAACCAGACACTGGGAGAGAAATACATGTTTTAGAAGCAAGCAGTCTTTGCTTAATGGCCGAGTGATTGCTGTCTGTCTTATTTTCCTAGTGCTGCTGTAACACAAATCCTACAAGTGGGTGGCTTTAAAGAACAGGAATTTATTTTCTTATAGTTCAGGAGGCTGTAAGTCTAAATTCAGTGTGTAGCTCTAGGGGGTGGTCTTTCCTTGTCTATTTCAACTTCTAGTAGCAATCCTTGGAGTTCCTGGACTTGTAGATGCATCGTCTCCTGCATCTGTCAGTCTCTTCCCCTGTATGTGCTTGTCTCTGTGTCTAATCTGCTCTTTTTATGACTCAGAAGTGATTAGGTTTAGGACACACCCCACAGTGGTATGGTCTCATCGACATAACATTAGATTGCATTATGGAATGAGATTACAATACATTATATTACATTACATTACATTGAATTACATCCACAGGTATAGGGGTTAGGATTGCAACACATATTTTGGGGGTACACAATTAAATCCATAACATTATCCTGTGCCAGGTGTCTCTGCTTCTCCAGCTAACCCAAGCTAGCCAAAGATGTTCTGTACTTTCAAGCATCCAAAGACCACTTATCTCTCTGGGTATGAGTGAGTTCTGGTGCAGGGCTGCCTCATTACACAGTTCACTAATGTGAAGATAAACAACTACCCACAGCCCACACACATACTCACATACCCTGACCCTGGTGAATCCCCAAGCATTTTTCTTCTGGGTTCACTTGCCCCACAGACAGCCACTGGAAACTTAATCTTGCAAAATAATGGAGGGCAGGCTGCTCCCCTGCTGCCCATATTTCTTTCTCTCCTGTAGTAGCAATCTCACATCCTTTTTCCCTGCAGGCAAAGGACCATATCATCAAATCTTTGTCCACAAAACAAACACTGCAGAATGAGGTGCTAAGAGTCCCCTTCCTGCAGGCATTCCCAATTGTCTTAGTTTCCTAGGGCTGCACTAACAAAATATCGCCGACTGGATGGCTTATAAGAACAGAAATTTATTGTCTCATTGTTATGGAGGCTAGAAGTTCAATACTTTGTCCACTGGACCATGCTTCCTCCGAAGTCTCTGGGGAAAAGTCCTTTCTTGTCTCTCCCAGCTTCTGGTAGCCTCAAGCATTCCTTGGTTTGTATTTGTATTTTCACATGGCCATCCTCTGTCTGTCTCTCTGTGTCTCTTCTCACTTATAAGGACACCACTCAGACTACATTAGGTTCCACCCTACTTCAGTAGGACCTCACATTGACTTCGCTGATAACATCTTCAAAACCTTATTTCCAAACAAGGCCACGTTCACCAGGACTGGGGGTTTCAACTTTAGCATTCTTTTTTAGGAGACACAATCCAATCCATAACACCAGTCTTTAAGTATTTTGTCTCTTTCTCCTCTTAAGGAGGTGAAAAGAAAGCCACAACTTCCCCCACTAATGGATAACTCACACTCTGACAATTTTCTCAGTCTTTCTTTCTTTCGCACTCTCTTCCTTTTGCTCTTGCTCTCTTTTTCACTCTCACTTTTGTTCTTGCTCTCACTCACTTTCTCTTCCCATGCCTCCTCTCCTTTCTTCTTTTCTTTCTATCCTTTTTATTTTGACTAGGGTGAGAGCAATGATTGAAATGACCATGTCAGTTCAGTTGCCTCTCAATACGCCCAGGAAGGTCCCACTGTTTGTGGTTATCACCAGAATGGGAGGTACTCAG
This sequence comes from Loxodonta africana, assembly GCF_030014295.1. Taxonomy (NCBI): domain Eukaryota; kingdom Metazoa; phylum Chordata; class Mammalia; order Proboscidea; family Elephantidae; genus Loxodonta; species Loxodonta africana. The sequence continues at coordinate 109,185,369 of NC_087346.1, read as the reverse complement.
TAATGCTTTTGCCTCAGTTCTGGATTCTACTCACCAAATTGTGGACAAAGGAAAAGTCTCACTTCACATGCTATGCACTAGTATGAGTTAGCTCTTACTTCACCAAGTCACTTGGTCCATCACAGACTAGATAACTGAGAAGTGTAGTACCTCTGTCTACATACAGAAAGGACAGTCTTAAAAGACAGACCTGAGGTCAAGATCCAGATCTGCTTCTTAACATGTTGTGCGGCCTTGAACCAAGTTGGTTAATTAAGGCTTGATTTCTTCTTCTCTAAAATAGAGGCAATTCCAACCTTGTGGAGTTCTTGAGCCGAGGCTTATATAAGTGCTCAATATACATTATTTAATATTGTCATGAGAATTACAAATAGAATTGTGGCAACTAGGTATGTGACACAGGGCCAGGTAAGGCCTGGTCTCTAGCATCAAGGCGTTCACAATCTAACATACAGACAGATACATAAAGACATAATTACAATAAAATGTGGCAAGTGCAAAGAAGGGAAGATATATAAGGAGTGCTTACTGGATCAGGTTGCACTGGGACAGCTATGAGGCAAGGTACCTAGGAAGGTCTCTTGCAATAAGTATCACCTGAATTTGACTAGGAGTTATTGAAGTGACTGGAGTAAGGATTGGAGGATGGCATTTCAGTTGAAGGGAACAGCGCTGCCAAAGACAAATTTCTACCATGGAGAATGTATGCAAGATCTGTACACATTTAATGTTGCAGAAGCATAAAGTGATAGGAAAAGAAACTGGAGGGATTGACAGAGGGTTGATCGTAAAGATCCCTGTAGGCCATCGGGAGGTGCTTAGATACTGCTGTGATACTCCGGTGCTAAAAGGCATTCTTCTAAAAAAGTTGAGGGTCCAATAATTGGGGGAGGGGACTATTTAAAATAATTTATGCTAATTTATTTACCACAAGATATTTTAATATCCTATTGATGTGCCTTTGTAAATCTCCAAGATGGTTTGTATTACTACCCAATCTTCTTGGACCTGGAAACATTAGTTTTTTAGAGATTTTTATTTTTTCAGAACGTCAATTAACTGTTCCAGGAAACAAACTTTAAAAATTACTGTTATAGGTAATGAGGAGTTATTAAAATATTTCAAGCTGAGAGTGTCATTGTCATATTCGTAATTTAAATTAAACACTCTAGTAGATGCATAGAAGATGGATTTGAAAGGATCGAGAATCAGATTGTCTGTGAACAAAGCTAAGAGGCTGTAGAAGCAATCCTGGAAAGCAATCATGAATAGAAGTAAGATAATAGAGACAAATCAATTTCAGACTGCAGAAGTTGGTAAAAATTTTCAATTTCTTCATCTTTGCATTAGTGGTTGGTGCGTAAATTTGAATAATAATCATATTAACTAGCCTTCCTTATAAAAAAACTCCTTATAGGCATATGTATATTATCCTGTCACAGTGTTGTCCTACAATCTTGAAAATGTTCTTTTTGACAATGAATGTGATGCCGTTCCTCTTCAATTTGTAATTCTTGGCATAGTAGACCATATGATTGTCCAGTTCAAAATGGCCAGGAAATGTGTTTGTCAGGTTGTATTCTTTCAGCATACTTCAGTCTGTCTGCTGAGCAAATAATCTGAGAAAATGGAGTATATGAAGAAGAAAGTAAGACATTAGGCTTGGAGGAAGACTTATTAATAACCTGCATTATGCAGATGACACAACCTAGCTTGCTGAAAGTGAAGAGGACTTGAAGCACTTGCTGATGAAGATCAAAGACTACAGCCTTCCGTATGGGTTACATCTCAGCATAAAGAAAACAAAAATCCTCATAACTGGACCAATAAGCAACCTCATGGTCAATGGAGAAAATATGGAAGTTGTCAAGGATTTCACTTTACTTGGATCCACAATCAACACCCATGGAAGCAGCAGTCAAGAAATCGAACAACCCATTGCATTGGCCGAATCTTCCACCGAAGACCTCTTTAAAGGATTAAAAATCAAAGATGTCACCCTGAGGACTAAGGTGTGCCTGATGCAAGCCATGGTATTTCCAATCACCTCATATGCATGCGAGAGCTGGACAATGAATAAGGAAGACCAAAGAAGAATTGATGCCTTTGAAATATGGTGTTGGTGAAGAATATCACTTTCATGATTGGCAGGACATATATGTCCCACCTATGTTTTTCACCTCTTGGGCTTATTAGAAAGCTGCTTTCCCACTAGCAGTATGTGCAGCCGTCAGGAGGGGACGTGTATAACAATTTAAAGTGGAAGAAAAGGAGATGTGCCACAAATTACTGTTTTTATAGTGTATTGTATGACAGGATACATCCAGGTGCATTCTGTATGATCATAATTGTCCTAACAACCTGCACATGAGTCCACAGAGACATGTGTATCCCAGAGTCTAACAGGGCGTATGCATTCCACCAATCCTAACCCGCAGAGTCCAGAGGGACACATTCAATTCAGACACAATGATACAGCACATATTCCATTAATGAAAATATGTATGTGTGTGTGTGTATATATATATATATATATATAACCCACTGCTGTCAAGTCGATTCTGACCCATAGCGACCCTATAGGACAGAGTAGAACTGCCCCATAGAGTTTCCAAGGAGCGCCTGGAGGATTCGAACTGCTGACCTCTTGGTTAACAGTCGTAGCATTTAACCACTACGCCACCAGGGTTTCCATATACACACATATATATACCGTATACATATATGTATATTTCCATATACACACATATATATATACCATAAATTTTAAGCAAAAAATAATTATATCATGAAAGGGATATTGAATATACCATGTACTGCCGGAAGAATGAACAGAAAAAGTACAGCCAGAATGTTCGTTGAAAGCAAGGGTGGTTAAGACTTCATCTCACGTACTTTGGACATCCTATCAGGAGGGACCAGTCCCTGGAGAAGGACATTGTGATTGGTAAAGTAGAGGGTCAGCAAAAAAGAAAACCCTAGATGAGACAAAGTGGCTACAACAATGGGCTCAAGTATAGCAACCATTGTGAGGATGGCACAGGACCGGACACTGTTCCATTCTGTCCTACATGAGGTTGCTAAGAGTCAGAACCTACTCAATGGCACCTAATGACAACAACAACTGTTTTGGCTGGAAGTGGGGAGGACACCCTTGGATTATTAGTGAAGAAATTCTATTTGTGTAGAAGAATCATTGAAAATTAGATCTATTGTTATTTTAAAATATTAATCTCCAATAAAACTTGCATCCCACAAAGGACCGCTACATTTACCAGTGCTTTTGTACGTGCTTAAAAAAGAAAACAAAAAAAAAAAAACAACCAAAAACTCTTGCCATCGAGTCCAACTCATAGCAACCCTATAGGGCAGAGTAGAGCTGCCCCATAGGGTTTCCACGGAGCGCCTGGTAGAGTCAAACTACCGACTTTTTGGTTAGCAGCTGAACTCTTAACCACTGTGCCACCAGAGTTTCCATATTAACTAAGTCTCTATTAAAAATCTATGCTTATAGATTACCCTCTCTATTGCACGCCCCCACACTTGCACCCCAGCAGCAGGGTATCCCAGTATGGCTTAGATCCTATGCATTGGGAGAAGTTCATGCCTCCTTCCACTAGGGGTCGCTATTCTTCACCCCACAAAGGAGACTGCCCAAGCTCCTGAACCCATGGAGCACATCTCAGTGAGTTTTAGATGAGACCTAAAAAAAACAGAAAAAAAAAGGTTGATGTCAAGTCGTTTCCGAATTATAGCAACTTTTTAGGACAGAGTAGAACTACCCCATAGTGTTTCTAAGGCTGTGAATCTTTACAGAAGCAGACTGACACACCTTTCTTCTGTGGAGTGCCTGATGGGTTCAAACCACCAATTTCTCTACTAGTCAAGCGCTTAACCACTGCAGGGCCCCTAGATGAGACCTAAATAACCACAAAAGCAGAAAATGACTATAGTTGCTTAAAGAAGTCAGACAATGTAGACTGACACCTCAGCTGACATCTCTAAGCTAAAACACTGTTGGTAAATTAACTGGGATACATACTTGTTTGGCCAGATAATGGAATCTATCTCTCTTTTGACCTAAATATATGCCAGAAAAATAGCCATGTCTACTACACAGGCCCAGTGGTTTCCTAATTTCAGAGTCTGAAATTCATTTGGTTCACAAGCTAATAAATTGCATCTATTTAGGAAACTTAAAGCATTCTGTGCAAGACCTTCAGACCTTCAGCCATATTCCTGCCCATTGATCCAAACTCAGTTTTAACTCTGAGAGTATTCCTCCTCTCCACAACCAATTTTTACGTGCACGGTGTCAAGATAACCTAGTTCTAATGCTAGTCAGCGTTGGCGATCAACCCAACATGATAAGATAAACTGCATGAGGAATTTTAGAAATCCTATGCAGTCCCACACCTGTACTGGGTATGAATTACAGAGGACATGAATGTAAATGGTCAAACATTTTAGTTTCTTTATTTTCAACAATCCAGTTTAATTTCAAATGCTATTTCTCTACTCTTCCTGGTATAAAAATATTAATCGAGTCACTCCTAGATGAACTCGTCAAATTCAATGATTTCTCCTCATTTCAGGGTCACATTCAGGATTTTCCCTCATGCCTTCTATTCCTTTTTCCATATCCTGTGGCTGGATGGGGGATGGTTAGCGAGAGGAGGCGAAGAACATACTCATTATTATCTGGGTATCAGGTAGAGTCTAAGCACAGGACAATCCTGCATTTTCTCTTCCCAAACGTTAGAATGAGATCCAGGTATTGTTATACACCACTTGTCACATTCCCAACACAAATAGTTTTATCACGAGCAATTCTACCAATTACAGCATTCTATAGTGCAATTATATGCCATTATAGGCTGAGGTTTCTGAACATCAGTACTACTGATATGTTGGGCCAGATAGCTGTTTTTTGTGGAGGACTGTACTGTTCATAGGATGTTTAGCTGCATCCTCAGGTACAAGTACCTAGATACTCATACCATCCTCACTCCCATCTTATGAACACCAAAAATGTCTCCAGACATTGCCAAATGTGCCCTGGGGGGCAAAATCACTCACAGTTGAGAAGTACTGCCAGAGACCCATCCTGGAGCGACACACGCAGCCTGCGTAATGCTTCTAAACATTTCAGTGATAGATTGCCTCTAAGAAGCACTCTATAGCTTAACTTTGCAAAATGACCTTTTTTATCTTCACTCTGAGTCAGGTAGCACAGATTATTGCCCCTATTTCCACGGATAGAAACTTGGAAGCATCCAGCCTTCCAATCAGGTCATGCAACTCTGTACTTTTCATTTTCCCCATCTGAAAAGAGAAAATTGTAATCACTGCTTTGCTCCCCTCGCCTGAGATTGGGCAGGAACTCTAGAGCAATATCCTATCCTAATTTCTATTCCCAAACTATTCCACACAAGGCAGCTCTAAAGATAAGTGTATATTTGTCTGCCTTCCTATTTCATGGATAACAGAAATAAAGCCATCAACATAAATAAAATGGCAGCAAGCCACAGGTTTCATCAATGTAACTGCCAAATTTCACATAGTGAAAAATCAATTCCAGCAAAACCAATAATAATTGAGTAGTTTTTTTTTTCATCACACCCAGACACAATGCAATTTTTAGAACACAGATATTAATGTCCCAACATGCCTCCCACAATAACCTCCGTGACACCAATCTAGCAACTTGGGAGTGAGGGCAGATAAGCCATAGATAGAAACCACTGTGAACTGTCAGTTCTATAACATTCTATTCATATGGATTTCAGAAGTCAAGAAATGACACAAGAACATAATGGTTCAGAGACCATAAAAATGCATGTCCTGCTAGCTGCTAAGACTATCCTAACTGATCCCACCGGAAATCCAAAGAAAACATGGGATATTTAAAAAGCAACTGAGAATTGCCAGGGAAAAGCTTTCTTGTTGGGAAACAAATATCTACCTTCCTTAGGTAGAGCTTGATATAGATGATTATTATAGGTTGGATGCAGTACATCTGTGAAAATCCAGGGCAGGGAGCATATACTCGGCATCCACAAATAGAGAAGGCAGGAGATTTAAAAAGTGAATGAATTGGCTCTCCATACATTTTGTCTAAACGGGAGTGAATAAAAGATACGTGACCAAAAAACAGATTATACCTCAAAGAAATCAGAGACTAGACAAAGTAATAGAAATGGAAAATATATTCTGGCCTGATAAGAAACGTAATTTTTAATATAACGTGTTATATTACTACCAGCTGTATATTCATAATAACTAAAAGTTGGAAAGAGTGGTTCTGTATCATTTGCTGCACATAGATTTTTGTTAAATCATATGCGATGCTAAAATACCATAAGCAAATTCTGGTGGCGTAGTGGGTAAATGCTACGGCCCCTAATGAAAAGGTTGTCAGTTTGAATCCACCAGGCGCTCCTTAGAAACTCTGTGGGGCAGTTCTACTCTGTCCTATTGGGTCACTATGAGTCGGAGTCGACTCGATGGCAATGGGTTTGGTGTTAGTTTTGGGTCCGTTTCAAGATGTTGGTGAAAAGATTATAATTTAAGCATTAAATATACCAAAAGAGGCAATTTGTTACAGTTACTTCCGTTCATCAGTTATAGTTGGACGTATTTAGATATAAGCATATTTCTAGCTGAAAATCTGAATTTGTGACGAGGTATGTTAATCACAATTGTTCTGGTGAATTTAAAGATAAGTGAATTTCAGAATAAAACCTTTGTGAGACTCGGGGATCCAAAGCTAAAAATCGTAAAGAAAAATCTAAAAATCCTGTAACTGAAAGGAATCAAAGTTACAGGCAATAGCCAGAGTCCCTACCTACCAATCTGGAAGGTCTTGGGTGCCCTCTACAGGTTATCTGAATAATTTTCACAGATTTGATGTTTACTTTCACAAAATACATTTAAACCAAAAAAAAAAAAAAAAAGCCCAAAGCCACTGCCGCCCAGTCCATTCCGACTCATAGTGACCCTATAGGATGGAGTAGAACTGCCCCATAGAATTTCCAAGGAGCGCCTGGGGGATTCAAACTGCCAGCCTTTTGGTTAGCAGCTGTAGCTCTTAACCACTACGCACCAGTATAGCAACCCTGAAGGACAGAGTAAAACTGCCCGATAGGGTTTCCAAGACTGTCAATTTTTATGGAAGCAGACTACCACATCTTTCTCCCACGGAGCAGAGCGTGGATTCAAACTGCCAATCTTTTGGTTAGCAACCCAGTGCTTCACCACTAGGCCACCAGGGTTCCTAAAATATGTTTAAGAAACTTCTAAAGATATATGATCCCTTAGCAGTGCAAATGGTTACGCACTGGACTATTAACTGAGAGGTTGGTGGTTCAAACCCTCAGAGAGGTGCCTTGGAAGTAAGGCCTGGAGATTTGCTTCCTTGAAAATCCTTTGAAGCAGTTCTGCTCTGCACACGTGGGATGGCCGTGAGTTGGAATCAACGGGACAGCAACCAACAAAAGAGCATAAGAATAACTTGCTAGGGTTTTATTTTTAAAAGATTACATGTTCACCACACAATAATTTTGAAATCAAAAAATAAAAATCGCATAATCCTAATACCCAGAGATAAACATTATTAACTATTTCCATATATATCCTTGATTACTTAAAAGACTTTTTATAATCTATTTGTTTTCTCTTAACAACATGCTGTAAACCTTTTACCATGACTAGTTTTGGGGTTTTTTGTTTGTTTAGTTTTTAATGAGATCTCCAAAAATGTGTTTTATGACAAATCACGGTTTCTTGTCATAATTTCTCAGTTAAAAAAAAAAAATGCCTCTGAGTTGATCCTGACTCATGGTGACCCCACGTGTGTCAGAGTAGAACTGTGCTCTGTAGGGTTTTAGAAGTCGATCACCTAGTCTTACTTCTGAGGCACCTCTGGGTGGGCTAGACACCACAACCTTTTAGTTAGCAGTTGAACACATTAACCACGTGCACCGCCATGGAAAGTGACCCCTAAAAATGGAAAGAAGAAGAACTTAAACAACAATAAGAACTTGGTAATCACTCAGCGGTAGCATCTCAAGCAATAAAACGTGACTCATCATAATAAAAACACCATACAGATCTACTGAGTAGTTTTTTCCTTTTTTTAAGATATAATGTGGACATAAAAATTAAATTATATAACTGAGGTTACTACCCAAAGTTTTAATCTAGGGTTTCGGGCCAACAAGAACACTGCCAGAGCAATAAGGTAAAGCAAAATTGTATTTGAATTAGCTGGATACTCGCCTTGGTTTTTTGGTTTCATGATCTTAATTACCCTCAAAGGTATTACACGTTTTAGAAACTAAAGGCATATGTAGCATATTAGATGCTTGTCAAAACCAGGGTGACTCCATTCTCTAGGCTAGGCCCAATTTTGTATTTTATTCTTTTAAAAAAATGATACACATCTTTAAGGGTGCCAAATATCACCAGCAGTCATTATTTAAAACAACTCTCAACAACATTCTGATATCGACACACTGGGTTAGATTCTCTGCTTACAGAGTGAATTCTTTTTCCATGCGTCCAAGTGGATGTGGACTTTCCACTTTTTGGAGAACACAGGCATAAAAGATGTTGCCCACAACCAAACAACTGTTATAAAGTGGTGAGGGATTTAGGTCTTCCTTTTAACCAGAGCAGAAGTCGCTGGCAGAGATGATTCCAGTCGTAACAATCCCATGTCCTCAGTTGAGGTGGGTTGAATAGGCGAGGCCCTCTCTGTTCCCTGATAGCATTATTGAACAAAAGGCTGTTCCACTTTTGGAATAGAGATTTCTCACAGAAATTTGTAAGAATTACATGTTACATTTGGTTGCAGTCCTATGAAATTCATCTTTTTTTGACAAGATTGTAGCCAGATATCGGCAGAACTTAAGAATAAGAGTTAACAGTCACAATTTATTTCCATCTTTTGCCTGTGTTATTTTTTAAGGTAGGAAGGTATAGGAGTCGGGGGTTTACTAAATGTATGTTGTTTTTGGAAACCCTGGTGATATAGTGGTTAAGAGCTACAGCTGCTAATCAAAATGTCGGCAGTCTGAATCCACCAGGTGCTCTTTGGAAACCCTATGGGGCAGTTCTACTCTGTCCTATGGGATCGCGATGAGTCGGAATTGACTCAATGGCAGTGGCTTTTTTTTTTTTAATGTTGCTGTTAGTTGCTGTCAAGTTAATTCTAACTCATGGCAATCCCATGTGTAACAGAGTAGAACTGCTTCATAAGGTTTCCTTGGCTATAAAAAAAAAAAAGACCCGTTGCCATGGAGTCAATCTTCACTTAAGTAGATTGATAGACCTTTTCCTCTGCGGTGCTCTGGATGGATTTGAACTACCAAAGTTTAGGTTAGCACTCAAGTGCAATCCATTTGTACCACCTAGGCACCTACGTTAAATGCATACAGAGTGCAAAAGAGTTTCGGGACTGAGCATTTGACCATAGGTTTCCCGGAAAAGTCTATCTCTTGATTGTTAATATAAATCGGAAAGAGGTAAGAGTTTGGGTTTATTTTTTTGTTTTATGAGATGTATTATTTCCTTTGTCTATTAAGACAGATTATCTGTAGATGGCTGGTGGCGGTTTTGAGAAAATTTGTCTTAGTGGTAACAAAAATATCAAGGCAAGCATTTAAGATTTTAGCATTTCCAGGCATTATTATCTTTTACTTCATCACTAATTTTGATCATGGAATAACCCTGGTACTAGTTATTGGCCAATAATTTCCCTAAAACATATATGCTTGCATAAATTAATGTACTACATTTCCATTAGCATTTATTAAAGGAAGCTGGACATTGTGAGGTGAAGGGTTATTATCATGAGCCTATAGACTTTCATTAGTATGCCACAAGGTTGTTGGTGTTGCTAGGCTGGAGGATGACATTCCATTGTTCCAAAAGGTAAGAAAGGTAAATTCTGGTGACACTGAAGTTGATGAGACTTGATTCAATCTGGACAAGATTCTAGCCCTGAATCCCCACAGAAGGAGAATGAGTAATCTATGGAGGCAGCTTGATATCTCTAAACACGAATCAAGACAGATCTCATTTTCTTATTTGCTAGGGTTGCAAAAACAGTGGTTTTGGAAATTGTGATAAATATAGACTACAGACTAGAGGCGAAAACATTTAGGTAAATATTAGATGAGTAAATTGTGGTACCCCACAAAGCGCTAATTAAAGACTTTTGATATCAGCCCAGAGGATATTGCCAGGAGGGTGTTAGAGGGCTCTATCCTTGTCTCTGCCATTCCACATTTGTCCCCATGATAAAACACATGTTTGTCAAACTTGCAGATAGCCTGGAACTAAGAAGGTGAGCAAAAAATATCTCAACAGGCTAGAAGAGTCAGTCAAATCTAATTAGATAAAATTCAATGGGGATAAACAATAGATCCTATAACTGAGTCTTTAAAAAACTCATGTGACTGTTGAAAAGTTAATTTGACTTGTGCTGCTTTAACAGAAAACCAGTAACTAGAATAAGAAAAGTTCTGTTCTTCACGAGCCGGTCACACCATAGATTGGACAGGAACAGTGTAACACACGCGGGGATCCCATCATCATGGAGCCAGGAAAATGGTAGAGGAGTTCAGAATTGGATCAGACAGAGGCTCCACCCCACACAGGACCACTGAACAGCCTCAGAGTAGAACTGCTGCATACAGTCCAACCTGGCAAGCAGTTTCATCTTGAGAAATTACAGGTAGCTAGCCAGTTTAGAAGTCAGGACCAGGCCACAATCACGGTCAGTAGATCTGCTGGTGGCAGCAGAAATTCCACTAGTGGGAAATTTAAGAGGAGCTGGATTTATTCCAAAGAAGAGCTAGAAGAAGATCTTGGGCAGAGCGCTAAAGCCCCATTGGTGGCTGAGAGACAGCCAAGCCATTTTAACCATCAAGCACTATAGGCAAAATGTCTAAATGCTGCTAACTTCTTAAGGGTCCAAAAAAAAATTGGCTCCAAAATACATAAATAAAATTATAATATCAAAACCAATATATTATGTCAAGTCAACTGCAATTCAATTTTTTTATAGTTATATGTAAATTATGTTTAACATGGGAGGTAGATGCATTTTAATATATTTAGTATAGTTGAATGATGTCTCCAAAGGTGAGAGTGCTTGAGGTCTGAAAGTCTTAAATGAGCATGATGTAATGTAAATGGAAATTAATGGACTAGGCAGTATAAGCAGTCAGATGCAACAGAGCAAGACTCTAGGAAAGTCACTCCTGGGAATTTACACACTGGTCAAATATGGTAGATGCCAAGGCTTGATAGGAGTGAGGGGGAGCCTGAGTCTCGTGACCTTGCTACAGATACATCAGGTCCTTGACCTACTTAGAAATAAAGGTGCCTCTCAGGTGATGGTTAAGGAATCAGAAAACAGACCTGTACTCCAAAATCCCAAATTTGAGGAACATGAGGGAATTCCAAGTCAACTGCTGGCTCAAATGCTTGCATTAGTCAAGATTCGGTCAATAACCAGGGGAAGATAAACCTTGAGGATAGGGCGGTAAAATAGAAAAAGAAGCCAGATAACTCAAATGAGAGACAGAAGAAACAAGGTGGAAATGGCTACCTCTCCGTTTTGGGGTCCACACTTCAAGAGCCTGTTATCAAACTGAAAACTACCAAGCAGAGAAAACTTCGTAGACTGAACTTGTCCTGTGAAGGACCAGTGGCTGAACAAGGAAAGACTGAAAGACAGAATGAGAGGTGTCCTCAAAACTGGAGGTGCTTCAGTGGTGGAATTTCTTGCCTTCCATGCATGACCCAGGTTCCATTCCCAGCCAAAGCACCTCATACATAGCCTCTGTCACTGAAGGCTTACGTGTTGACGTGTTGCTGAACAGGTTTCCCTGGAGCTTCCAGACTAAAACAGACTAAAAAGAAAGCCCTGGTGATCTACTTCCAAAAATTAGCTATGAAAACTGTATAGATCACAACAGTTCAATCTGCAACCAAGTGTGGGGATGGCACAGTGTTTCATTCCATTGTGCGTGGAGTTGCTATGAGTGGATGGCGGCTAACAACAATAACTTACGGAAAGGTACTTGACTTGTTTTCTCTTAGCACTTGGGGTAACAAGTGACAGATGGTAGATGCTCTTCAAGAAGATGAATTTTTCCTTATCATAAATCAAACCAAGCCCATTGCCATCACGTCAATTCTGACTCATAGCAACCCTATAGGACAGAGTAGAACTGCCCCATAGGGTTTCCAAGGAGTGGCTGGTGCGTTCGAACTGCTGACCTTTTGCTGAGCAGCCCAGCTCTTAACCACTGTGCTACCAGGGCTCCATACTTAATATAGGGGAATATTTTCTACTGATTATCCAGAAATGCAATTAACTATTGAGTTGGCTCAAAAAATAGTGAGATATCCATTCCTAGGTAACGATGACCAGTCAAACAGTGCGTTGTCAGACAGAAATCAAACATTAAGTGGGTTGTTGGATTTAAGGTTTCTTAATACTGTGACAATGTTTAAAAAAACCTGTTTTCCATGGTTTATTTCCTGCTTCTTAAGATATCATGGAGATACGAAGATGGGTGAAAAAAAAGAATACAAAATAGCCTTTAGAAAAAATGTTACAGCTGATCTGGGGCCAGATCAGGGTTAGATCTAGTTGGTTTACTTATCTGGGGCTGAGGTACACAATTACAGATATCTAATAATCCTATAACATAAACGATCTGCACTGCTGCATGAGTAGACCAAAAACCAAACCAAACTTATTGCTGTTGAGTTGATTTCAACTCATAGCAACCCCACGTATTACAGAGTAGAACTGCTCCATGGGATTTTCTTGGCTGTAATCTTTACAGAAACAGATCACCAGGCCTTTCTTTCATGGTGCCACTGGGTGGGTTCATATCACCCACCTTTACGTTAATAATCGATTGCAAACCGTTTGTGCCACCCGTTGACCTACATGAGTAGAGATATTAATACGTTACTAATACTTCTCCCTTCATGTAGGAAATGTTGAAGGAAATGGGAAATGGCAGATTACTATGCTTATTTCACGAGGTCATTTTCTAACAAGAGCTGAGATTCTGATCATGAATGTAACTTAGGACGCAGTAGTTCCAAGTAATGACTGATGTGAACATGAAGAGGAATACTAGCTCCTGTAACTGGACCAGCCCCCTCCACTGAGCCTTTCTTATTTGCTAACAGCAACTCTCTTCCAACTATTGAACAAAAGTCTAGGGTTTAGCTAGGACTAGACCAGCCTGGGTCATATGCCCACACCTGAACAACTGCTTTAGCCAGAGGACTCTTTTAAGCTAATTGTCTTACACCTGGGTTACTGCCTATCGAAGAGTCAATCACCATGACAAAGAGGATGATATTAAGATGGTATAAGCCAGTCAAGACCCATCCCCTGAAACTCGAGACGGGGTTATGGCTGTTCCGCAAAGGGAAATATATGTACTTATACCCATTAATGTATTCGAAGCTTAAATCTCTACATTATCTAAAACACATTTAAGTACACTTCTACACCATCACCCTAGCTCTGTTAAGCACAGGGATGGAGGGAGTAGTAATTTTTATTTCCAGGTTAGGAGGTGCATCCAAAATAGAACATTCCAAATAGCAGAAAGGAACACTAACATCCAGATATGTCTACGTTTGTGCTAGCTCCACGCATCTTTATCCATCGACATCAACTTAATTTTATCTGTACTTTCTGCGCCACTAAGATGTCCCCAGGGGCCGAGAGGAAATTTTGAGAGCTTCTGTGTAGTTATTGTTGCTAGGAAACAGCATCCTTGGTATCCCAGGGTTCAGGCTTTGAGACGCTGTGTGAAGTCACTGGCTCATAAAGGAAAACCTTTGGTAAATAGGTTGTTTAGGTGTGAGTAAATTGATGTTCTCTCTCTGTGGCAAAATGTTCTTGTGTAACCTGTGAATAATAGTGAATTTCTAGGCCTCTATTCTTCCCTTTGGATCCAGCTGCCATTTGTTGCTCCTGTGAGAACTCAAGCTTCCACCTGAAATGGAGTGAGCACTCTTTTTCTCCGAAATCATCCATAGTTATCTCAGTACCTTGAACACTAAGCCTAACAGATTCTAGTTAAACAAAGTAAAAGTCAGCTTGGAAATAAAGACCCAGATCACTGACTGTATAAATAGTTGAGTACTATTAAAATCTGCATTGATGTGTAGCCATAGCCCAGCTCTTTTATTGTGTGGTATTGTTTTGCTGCATTTCAAATGTAGGAGACAATGAGAGGTGCTGTTGGCTCACTCCCTTCTCGCTCAGCTGCAAACTGTGAACCACCTCTGACTCTGGATTCTAACTGTTGCTCACATGTTTTGTCCCTGTTGTGTGCCATCGAATCGATTCCAGCTCATAGCGACTCTACAGGACAGAGTAGAACTGCCCCATAGAGTTTCCTAGGCTGTAATCTATGGAAACAGATTGCCAAGTCTTTTCTCCCACGGAGTGGTGGGTGGGTTTGAACCTCTGACATTTCAATTAGCAGTCCAGCGCTTAACCATTGTGCCACCAGGACTCCTTGTTTTCCCCTGGTATCCTAAAATTCAAAGGCCAGCTTGAGGTTGTAATTTGGCACCTTGTTACTCAGTAAGTCAAAAATTATCAAGCTGTGTTTTGTCCTTTTCCTTGGTGCATAGACAACTCTAGATGAGGAAATGCTAACCCCACCTATGATGACCCTGTGAGCAGAATCATCTTAATAAGGAGTAATTCAGGACCAAGAATGCTATTAAACAAGCTACCTATTTCAAGTTAACGTTTTGGGAGAGTAAATTCGGAACTCTAAGCTGAAAAACAATAAATCCCTAATTTGTCTTTTCAAGCTTTGTGTTGAATACTTCCTGTGAGAGGAATCTGTTCTAAACTCTAGAAATTTTTTAAAAGAAGAAAAAAAAAAAGGCCTTTGCCTTTAAAGGGCTTATAGTGTAATGAGAGATGGAAGAGACAAAAGAGGGAGATAAACATACAAATCTATGTCAACAGATGAAATATTTGCAGCATACTACGTTCTGTGTATCTGACAGGATCCTGTCAGGAAAACAGAAAACATTCAAGGTTCGTCAAAAAGGGAATTTAATTACAAAGAATTGGTTACAAAGGTTGGAAGGTCTGGGAAAGCAAAAGGGAAGAGAAAGGAGTGTTAAAGCACCAAAACGCAAGAAGCTGCTAACACCCTGTGCTAGATAGAGCTCATGAGCCTGAATCTGCTGCTATCCTATGAGAGATGGAGTCCTCACTGTTTCTGGAACCATCAAAACAGGTGCTACGTCCTCTTGAGATGAGGTTATGTCCAAAATTACCCCCACCATCCCTGCAGAAATAACCAGTAACTACAAGCACAATCGTGCTGCCAGAGCCAGAAGCAAGAGCCTTCCCTCTTTCTCCCACTTTCTGATCTCCAGCCATCGCCTCCTTAGTGGCAAAATCTAACATCAGCCAGAGAGACAGGGAACCCAGCCACAGCAGTACAGAATATACCCATTACTGTCCATTCGACTTCTGCTCATCGCAACCGTGTAGGGCATAGCAGAACTGCCCCATAGGGTTTTCAAGGCTGTAAATCTTCACGGAAGCAGACTGCCACATCTTTCTCCTGCAGAGCTGCTGGTGGTTTTGAACTGCCGACCTTTCCGTTAGCAGTCCATTGCTTTAACCATTGCACCACCAGGGCTCCTGTACAGAGCACAGAAGGAAGGGTATGAGGGGCAGAAAGATCAAGTGAACAATTGGCACTTACTACAGCAGAGATTTTAATGAAAACCTGTGATAACCCCAAAACTGGAGCAAATAATTCTTCCCTGGAGGAGAAAGTGTGTTTACCAATCCAGTTTCTGTTGCAGATCCCAATAACCTGTTTGGCTAGTTTAAGCAGGAAGGGGTTTAATATAAGCATGATTTAATATACAGGAAGACTTTACAGACTTACAGGACTGCAGTAGCAGGCTCTAGTCTAGGCCACTAGAAATGACTCCTAGAACCACACTGCAAATGGGCCTCCAAGGGGACTGAGAGCTCCACCATAGTCTGGAAGTGGGGAACCAGGTAGCTCTGGACACCATGTTAGCTCCAGGACCACAGTCAGCTAAAACCAGAACTCTAGGCTCCAAAGCCATCTGTGCTGTGTGATCCGCACCAGCAAAACGGGTGCTTCAGACAGCACCTCTGACATCACTTATCTCCATCTAATCCAGGGAACATAGAGCACATCCACAACTTCAAGTGTAAGGGACTCCGGGAAATGTAGTATAGTTTTTAGTTTTACTGAAGGAGGCGAGAGTAAATGCTAAAGCACACAGTACTTGCCTCAGAAGAATTCAGAAAGGATTTTGGGATACAACATGTAGCATTTTAGATGGAGCTTGTAAGGAACTAGTTTTATTCACTGCTGTATCTAAAGTACTTCTCCACCACCTGGCACATTGTCAGCACCCAATAAATATCTGCTCATTAAATAAGTAAGAAATAATTGCCTTTGAGTCAACTCCCACTCATTTTGACCCAATGTGTTTCAGAGAAGAACTGTGTTTCTTAGGGTTTTCAGTGGCTGGAAGTGACTCGAATTCCAACCTTTCAGTTACGAGCCTAAAACGTTAACCCTTTGCACCACCGAGGGACTCCATTGAATGAGTCTTTGTTGTTGTTAGGTGCCATTGAGTTGGCTCCAGCTCATCGCAAGCCTAGGTACAATAAAACGAAACACTGCCTGGACCTGCGTGCCGTCCTCATAATCATTGCTATGTTTGAGCCCATTGTCTTGTAGCCGCTGCATCAATCCATCTCATCAAGGGTCTTCCTCTTTTTCACTGACCCTCTACTTTACCAAGCCTGATGTCCTTCCCTAGGGACTGGTCCCTCCTGATAACTTGTCCAGAGTACATGAGATGAAGCCTTGCCCTCCTCACTTCTAAGGAACATTCTGGCTGTGCTTCTTCCAAGACAGATTTGTTGGTTCTTCTGGCAGTCCATGGTATATTCAATATTCTTCGCCAACACCATAATTTAAAGGCTTCAGTTCTTCTTGGGTCTTCCTTATTCATTGTCCAGCTTTCACAGGCATACGGGGCGATTGAAAATACCATGGCTTGGGTCAGGCCCACTTTAGTCCTCAAAGTGACATCTTTGCTTTTTAACTCTTTAAAGAAGTCTTTTGGAGCAGATTTGCCCAGTGCAATATGTTCTTTGATTTCTTGATTGCTGCTTCCTTGAGCATTGATTGTGGATCCAAGTAAAATGAAATCCTTGACAACTTCAGTGTTTGTTCTGTTTATCATAATGCTGTTTATTGGTCCAGTTGTGAGAATTTTTGTTTTCTTTATGTTGAGATGTAATACCTACTGAAGGCTGTAGTCTTTGATCTTCATCAGTAAGTGCTTCTAGTCCTCTTCACTTTCAGCAAGCAAGGGTGTGTCATCTGCATATCTCAAGTTGCTAATGAGTCTTCCTCCAATCCTCAATCCTGATGCCACATTCTTTTTCATGTATTCCAGCTTCTTGGATTATTCGCTCAGCATACAGATTGAATAACTATGGTGAAAGGATATAACCTGGACACACACTTTTCCTGATTTTAAACCACACAGTATCTCCTCGTTCTGTTCGAATGGCTGCCTCTTGGCCTATGTGCAGGTTCCATTTGAGCATAATTAAAGTGTTCTAGAATTCCCATTCTTCACAGTGTTATCTATAACTTGTTATGTTCCACACAGTCAAACGCTTTTGCATAGTCAATAAAACACAGGTAAACATCTTTCTTGTATTCTGCTTTCAGCCAAGATCCATCTAACATTAGCAGTGATATCCCTGCTTCCATGTCCTCCTCTGAATCAGGATTGAATTTCTGGCAGTTCCATGTCAATGTACTGCTGCAGCCATTTATCTCCAGAAATTTTTACTTGTGTGTGATATTGAATGATATTGAATGAGTAGATCTACATATATATGTCAATACTTGGCTGTCAAGTTATGGTCAGTAGCATAAAGCCAGGTGTCCCAATGACGAGAAGCAAGAATGTAATATTCTACAAGCTTTTAATGAATAATGACTGTATGCTAGGAATTCTTATAGCCATTGAAGTACAAATTTTAATGACACACAGTCACTGGCCTTGAGGAGTTCAGAGCCTTGGGGGAGAAAGACAAAGAAGTCAAATAAAATTTACTGTGATTGCATACTTTGTTCAAGGCAAGCACGTAGTCAAGTAGATAGAATTCAGGAGCATTTGGCAGCAGGAAGGACTTAGTTATCTGGCTATGCCTCCTCCTACACTGCATCATGGCTATCTAATCACTTTTAGAGACTCAGTTTTACCTTTGCATAGTGAAACCCTTGAGGGTTTTATAGTGTCCATATATATTAAATTTTGCCTTCTCGTGCTTATTATCTATCCCCTTTGCTTCTTATCCCTTTCGAGTCCATCTGTTTTTATGAAAATATTGTCTTTCATGTCATCTTGCTGAACGAATGTTTCATCACATAAGAAAAGTCCGTGGGAGAAATTTCTGCTAGGCTTGGGTACCAACAATTCTCTTTCCAAGTCAATTGGTTTGTTTTTATCTTGTGTGCACTATGAATTTTTTAACTGATTTTGTGTACTTGATAGAAAATCAATTTTATGGCTCTGAGGAGAGACCGGTCCAGATGATTCTGGAAGCTCATTTCTTTTTCCCTGGCAGAAAGCAGACTCGGCAGATCTGAATTAATTCAACAGAAGCACAGGCTAGTCCCAGCTGCTGAGCTCCCAAGGCTATGCTTTTCACATTTTTCACTGGGTTGTTGGTTCTTTTCTTTTTTATTTTTAGAAGCTTTTTATATATTAAGAAAATTAGCCCTCTTCAGCAATATGCACTGCAATTATTATCCCCTGGTTTCTTATTTGCTTTTGACTTTATTTATGGTTTTTATACCACGCTTTTTATTTCGTTTGTTTTTTAATGTAGTCAAATACATCAATTTCTTATGTCTTCTGGATTTTGTATCATAGTTAAAAAAGACCTCCTTCAGGCCACATTTATTTAAAAAAAAAATTCTCCCATGATCTCTTCTTTACATATATGGTTATATTTTCTAGTTAGATCTACAATCCATTTGAAGCTTATCCTTGTATGCGTAATGAAATATAGATCTAAGAATTTTTTTTTAAAAAAAGCTTCTCAGTTTTCCCAGCATAATTTATTAAAGTTTCCATGTTTTTCCCAATGATTTGGGGTGCCACTTTTATCATATATTAGATCCCCTTAACTATTTGGCTCTAATTCTGAATGTCCTACTGTGGCCATTGATCTGTTTGTCTATCCATACACTAGAATCACAGTGTTGTTGTTATTGACACTTTTTGTTTGTTTTACTGCCTTTTTTTTAGAGCTAGTTGCCCCTTGTTTCTCTTTGTTTTTAGAGTTTTCTTGGATTTTCTGACTTGTTTATTTTTTCCATTTGATCTTTAAGAATTACTTTGTCTGGTTCCAAAAACAAAAAGGCTATTGGTGTTATTAAGCAATTGCATTAAACTCAAAAGTATGTTATGATGTTGAGTCTTCCTGTTCAGAAATATGGCATGCCTTTGTATTTGTTCAGTGTTTATTTTGGTGTGTGCCTTTCCAAAGTGTTTTAAACGTTACTTCATGTATATCTTGCATATGCTTAAATTTATTACTGGTTTATCTTTTTTGTCTATTTAAAAAGAGATTTTTTCCATTATATGTTAGAATTATATATTGTATATTTATACAATACATACATATATATACACACAAAGGCTGCCAGTTTCTATATATTAATTTTATATCCTTTTACCCTGCTAAATTCTTATTGTTTGTAATAGTTAATTTGCGGGGCGGGGGATTACCAAGTATGTAGTTGTGTAAGTTGCAAACCCTGATAGTTTAACCTGCAGTTTTCCAATTTTATGCCTCTATTTTCTTTCGTCTAATGCACTGATTAGTGTTTTCAGAACAATCTTAAATAATAACAGTGATAGTGGGCATTCATATCTTGTTCCCGACTTTTGTAGAAATGTTGAAGTGTTTCCACAATAAGTGTGATGTTGGTACTAAAGTAGATATATCTTACAATGTTTAGGAAGTATCCATCTGTCTTAGTTATCTAGTGCTGCTGTAACAAAAATAACACAAGTGGATGGCTTTAATAAACAGAAATTTATGCTCTCACAGTTTAGGAGGCAAGAAGTTGAAATTCAGGACACCAGCTCCAGGGGAAGGCTTTCTCTCTCTGTTGGCTCTGGGAGAAGGTCCTCATCATCAATCTTTCCCTGGGTCTATATCAAGTCGTTATGAGTCGGAATCGACTCGACGGCACTGGGTTGGGTAGGCATTTCTCAGTGCAGGGACCCTTGGTCCAAAGAGTGCACTCCACTCCTAGCTCTTCTTTCTTGGTAATGGGAGGTCCCCCTCTCTCTGCTCAGTTCTCTCTGCTTTTATCTCTTGTAGGGTGGTGAAATGTGGTGACTCAAGATGTATCCCATCCAAATCCTACCTCAGTGATATAACAAACATAACGTAATCCTCATTAACATGCCCTAATCTTGCCTCATTCACATAACAGATAACTCACTCCCAAATGGGACCATAACCACAGGCACAGAGGCCAGAATTTACAACACATCACAAAATGGAGGATAATCAGATCACAAAATAGAGGGCAACCGCACAATACTGGTAATCGTGGCCTAGCCAATTTGACACATGTCTTGGGGGTACACAATTCAACCTATGACACCATCTGTTCATATTTCTTGCTTTTTTAAAAGTGAGAATGGTGTTGAATTTGTCAAATGCCATTTTAGCATCTGTGTAAATAATCGTATGCGTAGATCCTCCTCAGATTGTTAATATAATGAAGTATATTACTAGATTTTCTAATATTGAACTTTTTCCACTCTCGGAATAAACCCCAGTTAAAAAAAAAAAAAAACCCAGTAGTTATGGTTTATTATTTTTTAATGTGCTGCTGGCTTTTGTTTGTTAATATATTCTGTTTACTTTATTAAAATAAAAACTTGGAAATTTTCCTTTATAACTTATACTTTGGAACTGTTTAAATAGCAATAGAATTACCCATTTTTAAACATTTGAGCCTGGCGATTGTTTGTTTTTTTTTGTTTGTGTGGGGGTAAAATTAAGCTGTTTTGATCTTCTATCTCTCCTGATTTGGGCTTAGTAAATTTTTTTTTCCTAGAAAATTATTCATTTCGTCTGTATTTTCAAATTAATTGCATACAGTTAAACAAAGTAGTCTTCTTGTTGTGTGCCATCGAGTCAATTCTGACTTATAAAAAAACAACCTTATTTAACAGAGTAGAACTGTCACATAGAGTTTCCTAGGCTATAATCTTTATGGGAACAGATCACCAGGTATTTTTTCCCCATGGAGTGGGTGGCCTTGAGCCATCAACATTTTGGTTAGTACCAAGCACTTAACCATCACACCACCAGAGCACTGTAGTCTTAGGATTCTGTTAAATTCCTCTGTTTCTAAGGTGGTTTCCCTTTATCATGTCTTACTTATCTGTCCTGATTCATTTGTTTGATTAGAGTCAGTAGTTTAGTGTCAATGATTAGAGTCCATAGTTTCCTCAAAAAGGTACTTGGGTGATATATCCTCTGAATCTTTAAGTATCTTTCTTGTAAACAAGTGGTGTTTTCTCAGGGAATGGAATTCTTGGCTCAGATTGTTGGAGTCCTTTTCTGTCTGTATTCTAGTGTTCTGTAGATGTTATTCTATATTATTTTTTCCTTTCCAGAGTTTTCATAAGCAGTCCAATACCAGTGTGAATCTTTTTCCTTTTTGAAAGTACCTTTATACTTTTTGTCTGGAAGATTGTAAGATTGTTCTTTTACCCTTGGAGTTCAGATATTATATCAATTTGGGCTTTTACCTGATATAATGAACTCTTCAATTTCCAAAATAATTTACTAAGCTCAGGGAAGTTTGTATTTTCTTGTTGTTTATTATGATTCCTTCTCCATATGTCCTTCCTCTTCCTTCAGAAACTCCCATTGTTCATATATTAGATATCTAATATATAAGACCTTAAAACCTTTATAATTTCTTTATTATTTCCAAATTTCAATAGTTTTGTTCTCTTTAAAAATAAGTCTTTCAAGCCACTAATTACAACCTTTGCAGCAGCCATCTCCTCCTTAATTCATCTACTACATATTTTAATTAAATAACATTTGACTTTTAGTACAAGGAAGTTTTCTATGCTCTTATCAAATATACTCAAGTGTTGTTACATTCTTAAGGAGGACAAGAAACAAAAGGTTTAAACTATGATCTGCTTTCTCCTCCAATTCTTTTCGTAAAAATCCACCTATCTGGGATTTCTGTTTAATTTTGTTTTCTGCAACTTCTGGGTCCCCATGTATGCCGTGTTTTGGGGGGTTTTTTGTTTTTTCCTTTTGCATTCCCCTTGGGGTTTGAGTCCAGATGCAGGGGCACCTGAAGTGGTAATATTGCTCTAGATGAAAAGCGCTCAAGCTCCAGGCAAGCTATCATTCCTCTGTCGAGTCACCAGGAGGTAGCCTTTCTTTCTCAGGTCTCCCCAGCTGCAAAGGCTACAACTCTTCTTGTCTCAGCATTAGAGTGTTTCATACAGTTCCTCGTTAATGCTGTTGTTAGGTGCCATTGAGTAGCTTCCAGCTCATAACGACCCTATAGGACAGTGTAGAACTGCCCCGCAGGGTTTCCAATGAGCAGCTGGTGGATTTGAACTGCTGACCTTTTGGTTAGCAGCCAAGTTCTTACACACCAGGGCTCCTAAAAAAAACCTGTTACCTTCAAGTGGATTCTGACTCATAGTGACCCTACAGGACAGAATAGAACTGCCCCCAAGGAGGGACTGAAGGACTCTAACTGGCCACCTTTTGGTTAGCAGCAAGCTCTTAACCACTGTGCCATCAGGACTCCTTAAGGGTTCTAGAAGGTAACACTTTTTCCCAAACTGTCACACAGGTAGTAAAAAAAAAAAAAAAAAAAATCCTGTTGCTGATGAGTCAATTCCAACTCATAGCGACCTACCAGAGTAGGGCTGCCCCATAGGGTTTCCAAGGAGCACCTGGTAGATTCGAACTACCGGCCCTTTTGTTAGTAGCTGTAGCTCGTAACTACTACACCACCAAGGTTTCCATTTAGGTGGTACTAAAGGAAAAAAAAAAAAAAACACTGCCATCAAGTCGACTCTGACTCATAGCGACCCTATAGGACAGAGTAGAGCTGCCGCATAGAGTTTCCAAGGAGCGCCTGGTGGATTCAAACTGCTGACCTGTTGGTTAGCAGCCATAGCACTTAACCAGTATGCCACCAGGGTTTCCATATAGGTGGTCGCACCCTTTATTTCGTACTGCCAAAAAGCCCCTAGACCCAGCTCTCTTTGTTAATCTCAGTGTTCTAATCCCTACCCAGTAGTCTCTGGGTGGTGAAAATGTTAATGCGCTCAGCTGCTAACTGAAAGGTTAGTGGTTCTGGTCCATTCAGAGGTTCCTCTGAAATTAGGCCTGGTGAACTACTTACAAAAAATTAGCCTTCGAAAACCCTATGGAGCACAGTTCTACTCTGACACACATGGGGTTACCATGAGTTGGAATCAGCTCAATAAAAAAAAAAATAGCAACTGATTAATCACCACTCAAGGACTCCCATGTCAATAGCCCTCAGGTTTTCTCTAGTTCCTAACGGGGAAAAAAAAACTCACGACATCATTGTACACCAGATCAAAAGAGAGCTGAGGCCTCGCCTCCTGGGTTTACAAGTATTTCATAGCTGAATTGGAGGTTGGGGAGAGAACATCAGTGATGAGTTCAAGCTGTCATTTTGCCACTAGGTATTCAGCCTCAGAGAAAAGTTCTTATACTCACATCCATAAATGGGCCCTAGGGGACATCCATTACCCTGAAAATGCCATCAAATTGTGTCTATGTGTACATATGTTTTGTTTTGTTTTCTCTCCCCCTCTCCCGGGGAATTTCTTTGGAAGCTTTTCTCAGAGTCTCAAAGAGATGTTATGAATCACAGCCTTACAAAGCTATATCTAAACTTAGTATAAATCACCAATATGCTTATTCATCCCATGTAGATCACCTTTATGGGGTCACCATGAGTCAAAATTGTCTCAGTAGCAACAGTTTCAGACTTTATGGTTTATATATCCCTAAGTCCAATTTGGTAAAGAGGGTCTCACAGCCTCTGAGACATCGAAGATCATATCTACAAGTAAGTATTTTCTATTTTCATGTCTACAATTGGGCTGTTGTAATATGGGTTGCTGAATATGGAAGATTATCTGTTGGAGAGATGGCTTAAAGACAAATAAAACAAATTCAAACATAGTAAATAATAGCCCCTATATTGTTGCTGTTGTTAGGTGCCATTGAGTCAATTCCAACTCATAGGAACCCTATGTACAACAGAACAAAACACTGCCCAGTCCTGCCCCATCCTCACAATCATTATCCTTAAGCCCATTGTTACAGCCAATGTGTCAATCCATCTCATTGAGGATATTCCTCTTTTTTGCTGACCCTCTACTTCACCAGACATGATGTCCTTCTCCAGGGACTGATCCTTCCTGACAACATGTCCCAAGTGAGATGTAGTCTCACCATCCTTGCTTCTAAGGAGCATTCTGGTTGTACTTCTTCCAAGACAGATTTGTTTGTTCTTTTGGCAGTCCATGGTATATTCAATATTCTTCTCCAACACCACAATTCAAAGTCATCAATTCTTCTTTGGTCTTCCTTATTCATTGTCCAGCTTTTGCATACATGGGAGGCAATTGAAAACACCATGGCTTAGGTCAGGTGCACCTTAGTTCTCAAGGTGACTCTTTGCTTTTCAACACTTTAAAGAGGCCTTTTGCAGCAAATTTGCCTAATGCAATGTGTCTTTTGATTTCTTAGCTGCTACTTCCATGGGTGTTGATTGTGAATCCAAGTAAAATGAAATCCTTGACGACTTCAATCTTTTCTCCATTTATCATGGTGTCACTTATTGGTCCAGTTGTGAGGATTTTTCTTTTCTTTATGTTGAAGTGTAATCCATACTGAAGGCTCTAGTCTTTGATCTTCATCAATAAGTGCTTCAAGTCCTCTTCACTTTCAGCAAGAAATGTTGTGTAACCTGCATAACACAGGTTGTTAATGAATCTTCCTCCAATCCTGATACCTCGCCCTTCTTCATATAGCCCAGCTTCTTGGATTATGCTGACAGATTGAATAAGTATGGTGAAAGGATACAACCCTGACACACACCTTTCCTGACTTTAAACCACGCAGTATCCCCTTGTTCTGTCTGAACAACTGCCTCTTGATCTAAGTACAGGTTCATCATGAGCACAATTAAGTGTTCTGGAATTCCCATTCTTCACAATGTTATCCGTAATTTGTTATGATCCACACAGTCAAATGCCTTTGCATAGTCAATAAAACATAGGTAAACATCTTTCTGGTATTCTCTGCTCTCAGCCAGGGTCTACCTGACATCAGCAATAATATCCCTGGTTCCACGTCCTCTTCTGAATCCAGCTTGAATTTTTTGAAGTTCCCTGTCAATATACTGCTGCAGCCGCTATGGAATGATCTTCACAAAATTTTACTTGCATGTGATATTAATGATATTGTTCAATAATTTCTGCATTTGGTTGGATCACCTGTCTTCAGAATAGGCATAAATATGGATCTCTTCCAGTCAGTTGGCCAGGTAGCTCCCTTCCAAATCTCTTAGCATAGATGAGTGAGTACTTCCAGGGCTGCATCTGTTTGTTTAAACATCTCAATTGCTATTCTGTCAATTCCTGGAGCCTTGTTTTTCGACAATGCCTTTGGTGCAGCTTGGACTTCTTCCTTCAGTGCCATTGGTTCCTGATCATATGGTACCTCCTGAAATGGTTGAACATCGACCAATTCTTTTTGATATGGAGACTCTGTGTATTCCTTCCATCTTCTTTTGATGCTTGTTGAGTCATTTAATATTTTCCCCATAGAATTCTTCAATATTGCAACTCAAGGCTTGAATTTTTTCTTCAGTTCTTTCAGCTTGAGAAATGAAGAGTGTGTTCTTCCCTTTTGGTTTTCCATCCCCCAGGCCTTTGTGCATGCCATTATATACCTTACTTTTTCTTCTCCAGCCACCCTTTGAAATCTTCTGTTCACCTTTTTTGCTTCATCATTTCCTCCTTTCCCTTCAGCTATTCAACTTTTCGGAGCAAGTTTCAGAGTCTCTCTGACATCCATTTTGTTCTTTTCTTTCTTTCCTGTCTTTTTAATGGCCTCTTGCTTTTTTCATGTACAATGTCCTTAGTGTCATTCCACAACTCATCTGGTCTTCAGTCATTAGTGTTCAATACATCAAATCCATTCTTGAGATGGCCTCTAAATTCAGGTGAGATATACTCAAGGTCGTACTTTGCCTCTCATCAAGTTGTTCTAATTTTCTTCAGTTTCAACTTGAACTTGCGTATGAGCAATTGATGGTCTGTTCCACAGCCATCCACTGGCCTTGTTCTGACTGATGATATTAAGCTTTTCCATCATCTCTTCCCGCAAATGTAATCGATTTGATTCCTGTGCATTCCGTCTGGTGAGGTCCACGTGTATAGTCACCATTTATGTTGGTGAAAAATGTATTTGCAATGAAGAAGTCATTGGCCTTGCAAAATCCTATCTCCATTATGGTTTCTATCACCAAGGCCATATTTTCCAATTACAGATCCTTCTTTATTTCCAACTTTAGCATTCCAATTGCTAATAATTATCAATGCATCCTGACTGCATATTCGATCAATTTCAGACTGCAGGAGTTGGTAAAAGTCTTCAATTTCTTCATCTTTGGCCTTCATCATTGGTGTGTAAATTTTAATATTAGTTGTATTTACTGGTCTTCCTTATAAGTGTATGGATATTACCCTATCAGTGAAAGAAGCGTTGTACTTCAGTATAGACCTTGAAATGTTCTTGACAATGAATGCAATGCCATTCCTCTTCAAGTTGTTGTTCCCAGCATAGTAGACCATATGATTGTCTGATTCAAAATGGCCAGTACCAGTCCATTCCAGTTCACTAATGCATAAGATATCAAAGTTAATGTGTTCCATTTCATTTTTGACAGCTTCCAGTTTTCCTAGATTTATAATCCATATATTTCATGTTCCAATTATTGATAGATGTTTCCAGCTGTTTCTTCTCATTTTGAGTCATTCCACATCAGCAAATGAAGGTCCAGAAAGCTTTACTCCATCCACATCATTAAAAAAAAAAATTCATTAAGGTCAGCTCTTCCCCAGTTGTATATTCAGTGCCTTCCAGCCTGAAGGGCTCATCTTCCAGCACTATATCAAACAATGTTCTGCTGCTATTCATAAGGTTTTCACTGGCTAAATCTTTTTGGAAGTAGACTGCCAGGTCCTTCTTCCTAGTCTATCTTTGTCTGGAAGCTCAGCTGAAACCTGTTCACCATGGGTGACCCTGCCTAGTATTTGAATACCTGTGGCATAGTTTCCAGCATCACAGCAACATGCAAGCCCCCACAGTAGGACAAACTGAGAGACATTTGGGGGGATAGTCACTATCAGGTTGTGAAAATAACCCATATAAAATATTTGTGAGTTTAGAACTTCTCAATGAGTGAGTCCAGGAATTAGAACTCAAAACAAGAGCTTTCTGGAGAGAAGTTAGAAATGTTTGAAGTAGTAAAATTAAGACAACTTTGTTACCCCTCAAAAAAAAAAAAAAAAAGAATAGCTTAAAATTTCTTATATTCTTGAATTGATAAGTTGACAGTGACCCCCTGGCCCTTGGCAATCAACTTCTAAGTTTTAAATATATGTATATATATATTATTTCTTGAAAAGATGTTACTGGTGTAATCAAAAGCAGGTTAGCGTAATGCCTTCTACAAAGAACTTTATGATTTCCTTTGAAACGCAAAGCCTAGTAATCCTAATATTAAAAAGACTTGGTTTTTTTCTGAAGCAAATATAAATAGAAAATGAACTTAGAAAAGTTTTCTTTATTTCTAGCAGATAGAAAGAGACAAAGACTTTAAATATGCTTTAAATATTTTTTAATATATCTACACATGGAAGCAGCAGTCAAGAAATCAAGAGACTCATTGCATTGGGTAAATCTGCTGCAAAGGACCTCTTTAAAGAGTTGAAGAGCAAAGATGTCACCTTGAAGACTAAGGTGTGCCTGACTCAAGCCATGGTATTTTCAGTCACCTCATATGCATGTGAAAGCTGGACAATGAATAAGGAAGACTGAAGAAGAATTGATGACTTTGAATTGTGGTTTTGGTGAAGAATACTGAATATACCGTGGACTGCCAAAAGAACAAACAAATCTGTCTTGGAAGAAGTACAACCAGAATGCTCCTTAGAAGCACGGATGGCGAGACTGCATCTTACATACTTTGGACATGCTGTCAGGAGGGATCAGTCCCTGGAGAAGGCCATCACACTTGGCAAAGTACAGGGTCAGCAGAAAAGAGGAAGACCCTTGACGAGGTGGATTGACACAGTGGCTGCAACAATGAGCTCAAGCATAACAACCGTTGTAAGGGTGGCGCAGGACAGGGCAGTGTTTCGTTCTGTTGTGCATAGGGTCACTATGAGTCAGAACCGACTCGAGAGCACCTAACAACAACACATTTTTTCAATGCAAGTTTCTTTTATATGCTTGTAACTCAGCTAGACCACTGGCAAGCAGAAGCGGAAGTAAAAGGAAGAAGAGGATGGGTTTTCAACATAGGGCCTACCAAGCTGAAAACCTCAGGGTGGGCCCTTCTATTGTAATCTACAATCCTCTATACATTCCCCTTAATTAAAATAAGTAAAGCTCACCCTTACAAGGACTGACATATGAAAGTATCATCAAGAATTGATATAATTTCTAAAATATTTACCCGTATATTAAATGAAAATCATCATATATGAAGAGAAATTAGCCCAATTTTGTAAATGTATATTTCTTTTTAAAATGTCTTGATTGTTTAATGGGTAGGTACAAATTTGATAGTTTTTCTTTTTTTTCTTTGGGTGTTCCATTTTTTTGCCACTTCTGTTCCCCGTCTAACAAATACGTGTTCAATTATTATTGCTTGTTTCTGCTATTGTTGTTGTTAAATAATCCAGAGCCAAAATCTATGCCCAGGCACCTAGAATCTAGCCATCCATCAGTCTAGCCAAAAAGTATCTATTGGTAAGCACGATGAGAATGGAGTTAATAAATATAGCGGTGACATCTCAGAGTTTATATCTACTAAAGCCAATTATATCCAATTATATCTATCTTCTCAACCAAGTGCTCAATGCAGCCACTACAAAGCCATCAGAAACAGCACTCAACCTGAGGCCTATCTGCCATCCTGAATTAAAGCAATGACACTGTCTTAGTTTCCTAGTGCTGCTATAACAGAAATACCACAAGCACATGGCTTTATAGAACATTGAATTTATTTTATCACAATTTATGAGTCTGGAAGTCCACATTTATAAGCCTAGAAGGGCATGAGTTATAGAGAAAGGGTCTCTCTCTGTTAGCTCCAGGGTAAAGATCCCTGCCTCAGCTTCTGCAACCCTAACATTCAAGGGTTCCTTGGAGATCTTCACTTGGAATCTATTGTCCCCATTTGTGCTTACTTCTGTGTCTACTCTTTTTATAACTCATAAGTGATTAGGTTTAGTATAGACTCTACACTTACATGGCCTCATTAACTTACAAAGAAAACTTCATTCTCAGATGCAAATACATCCACAGGATGTTGTTGTGTGCCTTTGAGTCAATTCTGATTATAGCAACCCTGTATATGTATAGTGGTTAGGATTTCAACACATTTCTGGGGGGACACAATTCAATCTGTAATAGTCACTTTACTGTCACTTGCCGGGAATTTTTTCTCCAGCTTCCAGATTGTCTTCAAGTGAATTTCTAGACCAACAGAACTTACTTAACTATGCTGTGTTTCTTGGTTTCAGATGGCTATACTACTGATGACATTGAGTTTTACTGGAATGGAGGAGAGGGAGCAGTAACAGGAGTTAATAAAATTGAGCTTCCACAGTTTTCAATTGTCGACTACAAGATGGTATCCAAGAAGGTGGAGTTCACAACAGGTAAGGATGTTTTCCCACAGAATGAACTAGGGTTGCTGTTAAAGGAAGAAGATGGTTCTGACTAAATGATGATATGAATCTTTTTCTTTTTTCAATTCAGGGGCTTATCCACGGCTGTCACTAAGTTTTCGACTAAAGAGGAACATTGGTTACTTCATTCTGCAAACCTACATGCCTTCTACACTGATTACAATTCTGTCCTGGGTGTCTTTTTGGATCAACTATGATGCATCTGCAGCCAGAGTTGCACTAGGTAATACATTCCTAGCATTGCAGAGAGCTCGTTAATTTGCCTTCAAACAAACAACCCATATTAGAAATTAGAAGCCAGGGCTCCTCTTATAGCAAGCCAAAGAGTTAGATTACCAGAAGAGTACTTGGTTATAAAACACCTAAGTGTAAATACTGGGCAGGGTGTATGTTCTTCATTATATATTTTTAGCATTTTACCAAGAAGATTATCTGGGAGTACAGTTAGCACTATATAAATGCTTCTGGAGAATATTTTTAAATTCTTATTATACCAATTTTTACCAATTTTGTGAAGACTACCTCTTTGGTTGCTGATCTGTATACTCATTGACAATGAGTCAGTTCTGACTCAGAGTGACTCTGTAGGACAGAGTAGAATTGCCCCACAGGGTTTCCAAGGTTTTAATCTTTATGGAAGCAGACTGCTACATCTTCCTGCCATGAAGCTGCTGGTGGGTTTGAACTGTCAACCTTTTTGTTAGCAGAAAAGCCCTTAACCACTGCACCACCAGGATTCCTTGCTGATTTGCGTAGTGGAGAACATTTACACTGCATTATCCTCAGATGGAATTAGAGAAAGCTAAGCCTCCTGATTATTAACAACCTATGTAATTGTTGGGAAATACTATCTATTGAATATTAACTAAAGCTAAATTATATGAGTCTCCTTTAAATGGAGCTAATAGTATTTGAATTAAGACACAGGCAGTTCATCAGCTGTATTAATGATCTGTGATTAGGACAGAATAAAAATGATTTCCTTCCTGGGAGAACAAAATTCAGCATTAATCTTGCTGTGGTTGAGTAATTGCTGCAAACCGAAAGGCTATATTTGAGACCTCAAAGCGTACTTTGGAAAGTTAAAGGTGCAGACTCTCTTTGATGAATCTATCTTATCCTGGTCATGAGGGCATCTGCCTTATTATTTGATCCTAGAGTCATTTCAGTTCTCACTCTCTCGAGCTTATTCACACACACGTACACACACACACAATAGAGCACCATTTCTGGCTAAACTAACATGTTACATCTCTTCTAAAGCTGTCAAACTGGATTAGATGATCAGTGTAATCTTTCATATCTGGGTTATATTCACCTCTGCATATCTACAGCTTATTTCTATTGGCTGAGGACATAAGGCGCACAAAGTTAAGTGCTGGCAGCTCATTTTCAATCTTTGAACAGTTTGGGACTCCAGAAAGTAAACAAATAGCTTACACATCATACATACATATGTAGTTGTTGTTAGTTGCCATAGAGCCTACTCTGACTCATAGCAACTTCATGAATAGCAGAAGAAAGGTTGCCCAGTCCTGTGCCATCTTCGTGATCTTTGGTATGTTTGAGTTCATTGGTTTGGCCATTATGTCAATCCATCTCACTGAGAGTTTCTCTTGTTTTTGCTCACCCTCTACTTCACCAAACATGATGTCCTTTTCTAGCAATTGGTCTTTCCCAATGACGTGTCCAAAGAAAGGGAGCTGAAACCTTGCCATTCTCGCTTTTAAGGAACAGTCCCTTTCCATTTCATCCAAGACCAATTTATTCGTTCTTTTGGAAGTCCACAGTATATTCAAGATTCTTCACTAACACCACAGGTCAAATGCATATTATTTAAATATGAATATGCATATTTGTATATGTTATGATTTAGGAAAAAACACAGGATAATGTCCACAGCAGGAAATAACAAGTAGCAAGTTCATGAATTACGATTCTCTTTATACTTCTACCCTCAAAGCTGTGACTTTTTAATTAGAGATGCCAGCATGTAAAAGTACTGACCTGTTCCTTCAAATGTAAAGCCTGAGCTATTTAAAAACTTATGTAACTCAAAAAAAGACTTCCATCTACTAAACTTTCTTGTTAAACAAAAATTTAAAGCAAAGAGTAGAAGCAGAAATGCAATTGGTGAATTTGTAAATAAATTATTCATTTCTGTTAAGCAGAAGTGAAACTTAAAATTCTATTCAAAGAAATAAGTAAGACCACCCTGGATAGCATTTCATATCAAACCAGTACATTCAAATGTATCACTCATCTGAATCATTTTAATTTTGTGTATGGGAGTCCTGACTTCCTACTTTATCTCTTATTCTAAAACTTGAATAGTCAAATCAGGAGGTCAATACATCTAGGATCATCTGATTGGCAAATAAATAAGTGATAAACTATTTTTTCTCTTCTTTTGTGTAACTGTCTTCCATCTGCCTTACCAGTTTCCTTTGTCTTTAATATCAGTTTCATATTTCCTGCCATGACTTTTAAGTACCTTCATGAAGTTTCAGGTTTTACCTTTTCATCTGTTTTTATTTTAAATGCCTTTGTTTAATACCCTCCTGCTTTTGTCCCCAGCTGAAAGAGCTAAAGCAAAATAACTAATTTCAGAGCTTCATTCACTCAGTTCTAAACTGAGAATAATATACCTACCCCATCTTTCTCAGTTACAACAACCATGTAAGATAATTTATAAAATGTTAGAACTGTAAAATACTGTACAAACATGTAATATTAGTATTACAGCACAAGCTATCGACACAAGATTCCAACTTCTTTTTCACTTCTTTCTTTTCCCAATTATCATTCCATTACCATCACCAACACAAAATATTTATTATGCGATCACACAAACATTATACAGTAGGCATTATTCTGTGTGTTTTTCTAAAACATAACATATACACATATTCATATTCACACTCAAATAATATACATTTGAACTGTGGTGTTGGCGAAGAATATTGCATATACCATGGGCTTCCAGAAGAACAAAACAAAATGGAATCTACTGCTTAAGAGCTTAAAGTCTTCAACTTCTTTAATAAATCTGAGTTGAGTTTTTTTTTAGAAAGTCAGAGATCTAACTCATTCTAGCCTCTGAAATCAAAAGGTGATATTTGAAAAACTGAAGTAACAAGGTTATGTTATATCTAAAAAGCATATAAATCAATTACTTGATACAAATCATGAGCTTTCTTATATGTTTTATTCTTTTGGTGTTTTCTTACTGTGAATGAAGCATTATTACTTTAAAATGTAATAGTGACTTTGTGACCTGGGGTATACCCATAGGTTCATGGGAATGAAGTATGTATCCGCAAACTGATTGCCAGCTCTCAGTTTAGTAGTGGCTGCTACAGAGATTAGTATCAGAAGATTTAGGAGGGAGGTGAATGGGATGTTGAGAAAGGGAAGAAGAAAGATGTGGCATATAACAGAATGAGGGACATTTGACAGTAAGCCTCCAATGGCATTTTCATCTGCCTTTGCATCTTCTTTGCATGGGTGTGTGTGCGTGTGTTACAAAAAATAGTTTTCACCCCTCCATTAACTGCACATCCCATTTTACAATTCATTAATGGACTATGTAGACAGTCTGAAGTTTTGTCTTTGAAATGCCTGCTTTACTTTGCCAATGGCTTATTGTGTTCCTGTGATCATTCTGAGGCCCCAATAACAGAATGGTACCTGTCCTCTTGTGGTTAAAAGGGGAACCTTCAGCTAAGCCTTGTTTTTCTCTTTCACAGGAATCACTACAGTGCTGACAATGACGACCATAAGCACTCACCTCAGGGAGACCTTGCCAAAGATCCCATATGTCAAAGCGATTGATATTTATCTAATGGGTTGCTTCGTGTTTGTGTTCCTGGCTCTGCTGGAATATGCCTTTGTAAATTACATCTTCTTTGGGAAGGGCCCTCAGAAAAAGGGAGCTAGCAAACAAGACCAGAGTGCTAATGAGAAGAACAAATTGGAGATGAATAAAGTCCAGGTAATGTATTAATTTTTTTTAATGTATTAAATATTCCTAACAATATTCTTCCTAAATTTATCTTAGAATCTCCTAAGACAAGTTCTAACGTCTTTTTTATTATTATTATTAGTGTTTGAGCTTCCAGAGCTCTTAATCCAACTGTGAATCTTATTAAAGATTAACTATTCTGCCCCGAGAGCACTGGATATCATGCTGCTGATAAACTGTAGTTTACCCCATCGTTTTACAGTTAAAGAACTAAGGTTGGAAGAAGTTAGTTTGGGGGTTACATAGATTAATGACATCCCTGGGCCTGGAACTCAAGCCCAAGTCCATTATTCTTTATTCTAAAATATTTGTAAAACTATATGAAAAAAAAATATCAGATCTGCTTGGTAAAAAAATGAGGGAATGAAAGTGAATACACTCTGAATTTCCTAAATGGAGATGAGACAATATAATAGCACAATGGTTAACACCACAGACTGGAATCAAACTGCCTGGGTTTGATCCTAGCTGTGGACTTACTAACTTTACAGCCCCAGGCAAATCAACCTATGTAACTTCTTAGCTAACCTCTGACCTCAGTGTCCTTTTATCAGTAAAAATGGAGATTATTGTACTATACCTATTTTGCAGAGTTGTTGTGAGGACTAAAGGAGTAAAAATGTCTAGTACTTGGAACAGAACCTGGAACATAGCAATTACTCGATAATTGTTAGTTATCATCATTATATAAAAGCACTGTTATTATTTCTTTTGCTTTCCACTGGTAGATCCTATGGCCAGTGATCTCATTTGGTAAATTAAAATTAATGGCCAGCTGATTCTTTAAAGGAGCCCTGGTGGCACAGTGGCTAAGAGCTCAGCTGCTAACCAAAAGGTCTACAGTTCGAATTCACCAGCCTCTCCTTGGAAACACTATGGGGCAGTTCTACTCTGTCCTATAGGGTCACTGTGAGTTGGAATTGGCTCAATGGCATAAGATTTTGTTTTAGTTTTTGGTTTTTGTTGTTGTTAATCTCTGTAGCCACTAGCTCTGTGCCATTTTCACTGAAATCAATTTAAAATTATGTGCATTGAAATACCATATCCAACACAATTGATTTCAAGATGGCACACAGGGTGACAACTCAAATATTCATCCATTTAGGCACTGTTCCGAGCATTGAGGCTACTACTGCTTGGAATGAAACAGACAAGTTCCTTACCCTCATGGAGTTTATATTCTAGCATAGGGAGACAATTGGTAAACATACAGACAAATATCCCAAATACTAAGAGGATAGTTTCAGGTTCTGGTAAGTGCTATGAAGAAAGTGAAACAAGGTAATGGGTAAGGGAATAACCTGGGGAAGATTTAAGGGAATAGGATGATCAGGTGATCAGAAAGGCCTCTCTGAGGAATTAACATTTGATCTGAGACTGATGTGATGAGAAGCAGCTAACCACGCCATGTCCATACTGGGGTGAGGAAATAGCAAGTACAAAGATCCTAAGGCAGGAAATGCTTGATGCGTGAAAGTACTGAAAGCAGAGCAACATACCAAGATCATAGTGAGTGAGGGAGAAAGTAGTAGAGTTGTCTGAGATAGGGTTGGAGAGCTAGGGACAAACTAAATTATGAGTCTTTAAGGCGAATCTTCATGTTCTTTAGTAAGATATCAAATTTGGACAAACACTTCAAGTAATTAGAAAGTTATAAGTGAAGAAGACATGGATATTTAGCAAAATGGGCAAGGTTCAAACCAAATCATTTAAATGATTGTTTGTCCTTATGTGAAACACTATGCTTGATGATATGGGAAAAGGAATAGGCATGATATCTGCACTTGAGTATCTTTTGATCTTATTGGAAAAGGAAATTATACTCATATGAGGTGACTTAATTATAAAATAAGGCAGGATATTTAGCATAAGGAGCATACCTGAAAGGAAGAAGCTTTCCATTGTCTGACTGTAACCATACCAGTTTTAAAATTATTTTAGCAGTAGTTTTAAACCTACCCCCTTTCTCTTCCCATCCTTGTCCTAGCTGCCTTTTAAACCTAATAGCTATACAGCTTGTGTGAATTGACAAATCATGGAGGAAAAGCCCTGCAAAAACATAATAGTGTAGGTTCATTGGCAGGAAAAATCAGAAGGCATAAACTGAATGGACACTCAAAAATGGGTAGAATTTGGGAAGGTAAAAAAGATGAAGCAGGGCTTTTCCACCTACTAGAAAGCAATGTTCTCTAGGGACAGTAATTAAATGGAAAGGTAAAGGAAACTGGAATCAGTTTATTCAGATAAAATGAAAAGATTATAAAACAAATTTCAACCAAGTTTCTTAGGCCTTTGCCTTGATTCCACACCAGAACATCAGAGAACTTTTCTAAGCAGATGATCAGGTGAGTGCTAAGGGATAATAAAGGCAAGAGGAAAGCCTCATATGTCTAAACATATAATGTATATTGCTCTGAGGAGGACTTAGTGACTGGCTACTAATAGCAAAATGTTTCTGCTTAACTAACCATTATTTAACTGACCTTCACTTAAAAACAGGCTATTTGAGTACCCTGGGCTTAAACATGGCAACTTTTAAGGAGATCTCAAATCAAGAAACTTTTTATTCCAGATGAACTTTTATTTATTTATTTGATTTCAAGGAAAAACAAAATGCCTCAATTACCAGGAAACTAAATATTTAAAGAAGATAAAGAAGTATTTTTAGCCATGAAGAGCTAGATAAGGAACTCCACAAATGCCTTTCACAGAAACATAAATAGGCCAAACTATGCTAAAAGTAAAAGCAAATCGTGTTAAGTCATGGCAGAGTACCATGTATCAAACTAACCCTTCTATAGACAGCAACTATAAACCCTGAGCAAAAAAAAACTTTTTAAATCTATGAAGAAACTGGAGAGTAACAGAAAACAGGCAAAAACTAGAAGAGAATCAACCCTCAAAAGAAGAACCACGGGGAGCAGGACCAAGACGATGAAGTAGTCAGACGCTTCTGGTGATCCCTCTTACAACAAAGACCTAAAAAAACAAGTGAATTGATAATATATACGACAAGCTAGGAACCCTGAGCATCAAAGCCAAAGCTAAGGAATCGGACTGAGTGATGGGGGAGGGAGAGATGGTGCAGAAGCAGCTTGAAGTTGGAGAGCCCATGGAAGCACCTCAGCTCCAATTCCTTGGCACATTCCTTGGCGAGACTGTAGCAGGGCTGATGGTAGTTTTCCTGGACACAGCAGCTTCAGCAAAAGAAGGCAAGCAGAGTGGCGCACCCCTGACCCTGTCGCATATCTGCAGCAGGGCTGGCCACGGCATTTAGGAAGTGGCTGCTTCAGCAGAAGAAGGCAACTAAAGTGCTGGCACCCCTGACCCCCTGGTGTGACAGCCACAGGACTGGTGGTGGAGTTTAAGACACAGCTCTTTCAGCGAAAGAAGTCAAGCACAGGATGCAGCCCTAACCCCCTGGGGCAATTTCAGCGGGGACCCAGCCTGCGCACACAGTCTACACGCACACGAGCTACAGGTGCCTCTGGAATCTGAGATAAAATGGCATTCTTGGCACAAGGTAAGTGATTTTGTCTAGTTTACTGTGCAGATCTAATAGCTGCTTCTTTTGAAAGAATTTGCTCCTATCTATCTGATCCTGCCTCCCTCTGACCCAGCCAACTTCATTAACAGTTGATTTCCCTGGGCCTGAGATAGGTTCTGCTGCACTTCCTGAGCCATTCTCCTGGCCTTGGAGAGGGAACAAATCAACAAACAGGGGAAAAAATACTCTACCTACTCTCCTAATCTGGAAGCTCAGAGCAGAAGAGGCTCCAGTCCAAGAACAAGTGATCCATGGACTTTGTCTTTCACCCCTTCATGGATCCAGGTGCCTCCACTACACCGGATAGGATCTGGCTACTATACTGCAAGGGCAAATCTGTTTGAGGTCTGACTGTAACTGTTTCAGCTCTGTGGCGGAGAGGCAGGTTTTGGAGGTTTGATACCTCTCTGTCTATTAAACAGGGCCTTCACCTACCCACAGCAGGGGCCTGAAGACTGGAGGCTCCATCCATGCCAGGTCCAAGGAAGATGGTGGCTACCAGTCCTTACAGGTATAAGCATTGGGTGCCTAAGGTATAGCTGCAGAGCCCACCCACCAGAGCGCTCTACAGAACAGGGAAACTCCTCCTCACTGACACTTGGGGGAAGGCTGTCAGCCCCCTGCCTTCCTCAGAGTGTGACCTCCTGCTGCTACCAGAAACCTGTGTATACACCCATCACCACTGCTCCTCTAGGATAGTGGGTGAGAGCCTACACCACACAGTAGGTGACCGACTATCAGGACAACCTAGCTGAATCTATACAATAGTGAATGGACTTCTAGACTCATATACCTAGTAACAGCTGTAGCCATCTGGTAACAGGATATTAGTGCTTCAAAGGTTCCAAATAATCAAGTTAGTTCACCCTAGTAGCCTATTTGGGTATACCATAACAAAGCAAAGCAAGGCACTAGGACACAGTGAGCAAACATAAGATAAACTAATACAGTAACTTATAGATGGTTCAAGGACAATAGTCGATATCAAATCACATAAAGAAGCAGACCATGATTACTTCAACAAACTCCCAAAACAAAGAATGAAGGACTCTCCAGGATGAAGATGTATTCCTGGAATTAGCAGGTGTAGAATACAGAAGATTAATATACAGAACTCTTCAAGACATCAGGAACGAGATCAGGCAACACACAGAAAAAGCCAACGAACACACAGATAAAGCAGATGAAAAAATCAAAAAGATTATTCAAGAACATATTGAAAAATTTAATAAACTGCAAGAATCCATAGAAAGTCAGTAATCAGAAATTCAGAAGATTAACAATAAAATTATAGAATTAGACAACTTAATTGAAAGTCAGAGGAGCAGAATTGAGGAAATGGAAGGCAGAATTAGTGAGATTGAAGATAAAACACTTGGCAACAATATATTCGAAGAAAAATCGGATAAAAGAATTAAAAAAAAATGAAGAAACCCTAAGAATCATGTGGGACTCTATCAAGAAGAATAACTTTCGAGTGATTGGAATACCAGAACAGGGAGGGATAACAGAAAATACAGAGAGAATTGTTGAATATTTGTTGGCAGAAAACTCACCTAACATCGTGCATGATGAAAGGATATCTATCCAAGATGCTCATTGAACCCCGTACAAGGTAGATCCCAAAAGAAAGTCACCAGGACATATTATAATCAAATTTGCCAAAACCAAACATAAAGAGAAAATTTTAAGAGTGGCCAGAGATAAGCAAAAAGTTACCTACAAAGGAGAATCAATAAGAATAATTTCAGACTACTCAGCAGAAACCATGCAGGCAAGAAGACAATGGGATAACATATATGAAGCATTGAAGGAGAAAAATTGCCAACCAAGAATGATATATCCAGCAAAACTGTCTCTCAAATATGAAGGCAAAATTAAGACATTTACAGATAAACAGAAGCTTAGGGAAATTTCAAAAACCAAACCAAAACTGCAAGAAATTCCAAAGGGAATTCTCTGGATAGAAAATCAATAATATCAGATATCAACCCAACACAAGAACACAGGACAAAGCAACCAGATAGCAAGTCAGATAGGGAAATCACAAAAATAAATCAAGATTAAAAAATGCTCAAAACAGGGAATCAGTGATGTCATTATGTAAAAGATGACAACACTAAATCAATAAAGAGGGCCTACTTTTTTTTTTTTTAAATAAAGTAGGCATAGATCTTCCATATAGAGAGGAAATAAAAGCAATATAGGGAGATACAAGTTAGGTTTAAACTTAGAAAACTAGGGGTAAACACTAAGGTAGCCACAAAGAAGACTAACAATTCTACACTTCAAAATAAAAAAAAACTGGAAAGACTCAGCAAAAACGAATTCAACTACAATGAAAATGAGGAACACACAATTTACAAAGAAAAACTTATCACCACAAAAAAGTAAGTGAAAAAATGAAACTGTCAACAACACATAAAAAAAGGCGTCAAAATGACAGCACTAAACTCATCTATAATCATGCTAAATGTAAATGGACTAAATGCACCAACAAAGACAAAGACAGTTGCAGAATGGTTAAAAAAACACGATACATCTACATGCTGCCTAAAAGAGACACATCTTAGACTTAAAGACACAAACAAACTAAAACTCAAAGCATGGAAAAAAATATATCAATCAAACAACAATCAAAAAAGAGCAGGAGTGGCTATACTAATTTCTGGCAAGACAGACTTCAGAGGATAAGGAAGGATGTTATATGATGGTTAAAGGGACAATATACCAGGAGGATATTACCATATTAAATATTTATGCACCAAATAACAGGGCTTCAAGATATATAAAACAAACTCTAACAGCATTGAAAAGTGAGATAGATAAAAAATACAATAATAGTAGGAGACTTCAACACACCACTTTCAGTGAAGGACAGAACATCCAGAAAGAAGCTCAATAAAGACACGGAAGATCTAAATGCCACAATTAACCAACTTGATGCCATAGACAGATACAGAACACTCCACCCAACAGCATCCAAGTATACTTATTTTCCAGTGCACATGGAACATTTTCTAGAATAGACCACATATTAGGCCATAAAGCAAGCCTTAACAGAATCTGAAACATCAAAATATTACAAAGCATCTTCTCTGATCATAAAGCCATAAAACTAGAAGTCAATAACAGAAAAATCAGGGAAAAGAAATCAAACACATGGAAACTGAACAACACTTTGCTCAGAAATGATTGGATTATAGAACAAATTAAAGACAGAATAAAGAAATTCATAGGATCCAAAAAGAAGGAAAACACTTCCTATCTGAACCTTTGGGACACAGCAAAAGCAGTGCTCAGAAGTCAGTGCATATCAATAAGTGCACACAAACAAAGAAAAGAAAGAGCCAAAGTCAAAGAATTATCCCTACAACTTAAACAAAAAGAGAGCAACAAAAGAAACATTCAGGCACCAGAAGAAAGCAAATAATAAAAATTAGAGCAGAATTAAATGAAACAGAAAACAATTGAAAGAGTTAACAAGACCAAAAGCTGGTTCTTTGAAAAGATTAACAAAATCGATAAACCATTGGCCAGACTGACAAAAGAAAAACAAGAGACAAAGCAAATAACCTGAATAAGAAATGAGATGGGCAGTATCACAACAGACCTAACTGAAATTAAAAGAATCATAACAGAGTACTATGAGAAGTTGTACTCTAACAAATTTGAAAACCCAGAGGAAATGGACAAATTTCTAGAAACAAAATACCTACATAAACAAACACAAAGAGAGGCAGAACAGCTAAATAAACCTATAACAAAAGAAGGGATTGAAAAAAGTAATAGCCCCTAAGAAGATAAAATACTTGGAATAAATCTAACCAGAGACTTAAAAGGCTTATACAAAGAAAACTGTAAGACTCTACTGCAAGAAGCCAAAAGAGACCTACATGAGTGGAAAAATGTACCTTGTTCATGTAAAAATGTCTATTCTGCCCAAAGTGATCTATAGATACAATGCAATCCTGGTCCAAATACCAGTGACATTTTTTAATGAGGTGGAGAAACAAATCACCAACTTCATGTGGAAGGGAAAGAGGCCTCAGATCAGTAAAGCATTAATGAAAAAGAAGAACAAAGTGGGAAGCCTCACACTACCTGAGTTTAGAACGTATTATACTGCCACGGTAATCAAAACAGCCTGGTACTGGTACAACAACAGACACATAGACCAATGGAACAGAATTGAGAATCCAGACATAAATCCATCCACATATGAGCATCTGATATTTGACAAAGGCCCAAAGTCAGTTAAATGGGGAAAAGACAGTCTCTTTAGCAAATGGTGCTGGCATAACTGGGTATCTATCTGCAAAAAAAATGAAACAAGACGCATACCTCACACCATGCACAAAAACTAACTCAAAATGGATCAAAGACCTAAATATAAAATCTAAAACAATAAAGATCATGGAAGAAAAAATAAGGACAGTGCAAGGAGCCCTAATACATGGCATAAACAGTATTCAAAACATTACTAAAGCTGTACGAACACCAGAAAAGAAATTAGATAACTGGGAGCTCCTAAAAGTCAAACACGTATGCTCATCCAAAGACTTCACTGAAAGAGTAAAAAGATTACGTACAGATTGGGAAAAAGTTTTTAGCTATGACATTTCTGATCAGCGGCTGGTCTCTAAAATCTGCACGATACTGCAAAAACTCAACAACAAAAAAGACAAATAACCCAATTGAAAAATGGGCAAGGATATGAACAGGCACTTCACTAAAGAAGACATTCAGGTAGCTAACAGATAAATGAGGAAATGCTTGCGATCATTAGCCATTAGAGAAATGCAAATTAAAACTACAATGAGACTTCATCTCACTCCAACAAGGCTGGCATTAATCCAAAAAACACAAAATAATAAATGTTGGAAAGGATGTGGAGAGACTGGAACACTTATACACTGCTGGTGGGAATGTAAAATGGTCCAACCACTTTGGAAATCGATTTGGCTCTTCCTTAAAAAGCTAGAAATAGAACTACCATACGATCCAGCAATCCCACTCCTTGGAATATGTCCTAGAGAAATAAGAGCCTTTACACGAACAGATATGTGCACACCCATGTTCATTGCAGCACTGTTTACAATAGCAAAAAGATGGAAGCAACCAAGGTGCCCATCAATGGATGAATGGATAAATAAATTATGGTATGTTCACACAATGGAATACTATGTGTCGATAAAGAACAACGATGAATCTATGAAACATTTCATAACATGGAGAAATCTGGAAGGCGTTATGCTGAGTGAAATTAGTCAATTGAAAAAGGACAAATATTATATGAGACCACTATTATAAGAACTCAAGAAATAGTTTAAACGGAGGAGAAAATATTCTTTGGTGGTTACGAGAGGGGAGGGGGAGGGAGAGAGGGAAGGAAGGAGATGGGGATTCACTAATTAGATAGTAGGCAAGAACTAATTTAGGTGATGGGAAGGACAACACACAACACAGAAGAGGTTAGCACAACTGGACTAAACCAAAAATAAAGAAGTTTCCTGAATAAACCGAACATTTTGAAGGCCAGCATAGCAGGGGCAGGGTTTGGGGACCATGGTTTCAGGGGTCATCTAGGTCAGTTGGCATAGTTAAATCTATTAAGAAAACATTCTGCATCCCATTTTGGAGAGTGGCGTCTGGGGTCTTAAATGCTGCCAAGTGGCCATCTAAGATGCATCCCTTGGTCTCAACCCTCATGGAGCAAAGGAGAATGAAGAACACCAAAGACACAAGGTAAATATGAGCCCAAGAGTCAGAATGGGCAACATAAATCAGAAACTACATCAGCCTGAGACCAGAAGAACTACCTGGTGCCTGGCTACAATAGTGACTGCCCTGGCAGGGAACACAACAGAGAATCCCTGAAGGAACAGGAGTGCAGTGGGATGCAGACCTCAAATTCTCATAAAAAGACCAGACTTAATGGCCTGACTGAGACTAGAAGGATCCCAGATGTCATGGTCCCCAGACCTTCTGTTAGCCCAAGACAGAAACCATTCCCAAAGCCAACTCTTCAGACAGGGATTGGACTGGACTATAAAACAGAAAATGATACTGGTAAGGAGTGAGCTTCTTGGATCAAGTATACACGTGAGACTATGTGTGCAGCTGCTGTCTGGAGGAGAGATGTGAAGGCCGAGGGGGACAGAAGCTGGCTGAATGAACATGGAAATACAGGGTGGAGAGAAGGAGTGTGCTGTCTTATTAGGGGGAGAGTAACTAGGAGTATATAGCAAGGTGTATATAAGGTT
The DNA here is from genome assembly GCF_030014295.1 of Loxodonta africana. NCBI lineage: Eukaryota > Metazoa > Chordata > Mammalia > Proboscidea > Elephantidae > Loxodonta > Loxodonta africana. The sequence continues at coordinate 109,141,325 of NC_087346.1, read as the reverse complement.
TTGTATGAGAGACTGACTTGATTCGTAAACTTGCACTTAAAGTACAATAAAAATTAAAAAGAAAAGAAAAAAAAAGAAGAACCACACTATGTGAAATCCATATTTGTACAGTGTTTGCCTTGAGGTCACCCCCAAGTCTGGGACATATGGGGCAGTAGAACTTCAGCAGAAAACAGCAATGTTATCGGCCTGAGGATTCAGAGCATGGAGTTTAATACTTCCAGAGTGCCTGGAAATTGATGGGCAAAATTTCAGAAAGAAGGGAACCATAGGGCAGGACCCAAAATCTGAATAAATTTCTCTTGAATCCTTGGTTGATCCCTGTGTTTATACACATGTACAAGTGAAATGCCAAGAATCAGAGGTGAAAAAACAGCTGAAAGGCTGGAGGAAAAAAAAAATGAACAGAGGTTTCACCTACTGTCCACCATGTAGGAGACAATTTAGAGTTTGAGGACTGTCAATTTAGAGGGGCTTGGTAAGAATGGTGTTGTTGTTGTTAGGTGGTGTTAAGTCAGCTCTGACTCATAGTGACTCTGTACAACAGAACGAAACACTGCCCGGTCCTATGCCATCCTCACAACTGTTGCTTTGTTTCAACCCATTGTTGCATCCACTGTGTCAATCCCTCTTGTTGAAGGTCTTCTTCTTACACTGACCCTCTACTTTACCAAGCATGATATCCCTCTCCAGGGACTGGTCCCTCCTGATAACATGTACAAAGTACATGAGACAAAGTCTCTCCATCCTTGCTTCTAAGGAGCATTCTGGCTATACTTCTTTCAAGTGAGACTTGTAAACTTACAAGGTACAGAAGGCTTTCCATTAAAATCCCAAAAGGACCACACCTTAGGAATAAAGACTAAGACACAAGAATAAGGGTTCCCTTTGGCTAAGGGGGAAACTACGATCAACCCCCCCCTTAAAACCCATAAAACCAAACCTGCACACATTCTAGGTGATCTGTCAATAATTTAACTGTCTACTAAAACAACAGCCAACATTCTTCAAAGGAATATAACAGAATCTAGAGTTCATCTACAGATATAAAATCTACAAGGCATCATCCAGAAGATCTAGTGTATAATAAAAAATTAATAGACATGAGAAGAAATAGGAAAGCATGACCTATAGTCAAGAAGAAAAAAAAATTAGTTAATAGAACTGACCTGCAAAAGACTCAGATGTTAAATAAGTATAAAATAACTATACTATAAAAATAAAATAATTAATATATTTAACTTTTCATAGGAGATAGCCAAAATGGAAACAACAAAGATATCCAACAGTAACTGAATGGTTAAACAAACTGTATATGTTGGTACCATGGAATGAATTATTGATACCTGCAACAACTTGAATGAATCTCAAAGGCAATATGCTGAGTGAAAAAAGCCTGTCTTAAAAGGTTATATACTGTATTATTAAATTTCTATAACTTCCTTGAAATAAAATTATAGAGATGGCGAAGAGATTAGTGGTTGCCAGGAGTTAAGGATGGAGAGTAGGAGGGGATGAGTGTGACTGATGATAAACGGATAGCAGTAGGGAAAAATTAACAGTGATGGAATAGTTCTGTGTCTTGATTGCAGTGGTAGTTACATAAATCTACACATGTAGTAAAGTGACATGGAACTATACACATACTTTATACCAATGTCAATTTACTAGTTTTGATCTTGTAGGTAAGATATAATCAATGGGAGAAACTGTGTTACGAATATATAGGACTTTCCTATGCTGTCTTTGCAGTTCCTATGACTCTAAAATTATTTCAAAATAAAAAGTAAAAAAAAAAACGGTCCACAAGAAATATCAGTATAATGCAGGAAAAGATAGGGAGTTGCAGAAAAGAATTAAAACTATAAAAATAGAACCAAGTGCAAATCATAGAACTGAAAAATGGATTAACACTAGGTTAGATGTAGTAGAAGAAAGGACGAGTGAAATTGGAGGTCCTTCTGGCCTCTTCAATTTCTCCATTCCACCAGTTCTCACCAAAAAAGTCACTTTTTTGGGGAATGCCTTAACTGGCAACCCTACTCACAGTTTATATCTGGCACCCCTGTTCTCAGGGAATTCTATTCTTTTCCACCACAGGACTTACCGCTATGGTGATTGTCTTAGTTATCTGGTGTTGCTATAACAGAAATACCACAAGTGAATGGCTTGAGCAGGCAGAAATTTATTCTCTCACAGTTTAGAAGGCTAGAAGGCCAAAATCAGGATAGCAGATCTAGGGAAGGTTTTCTCCCTCCATTGGCTCTGGGAGAAGGTCCTTATCTCCTTTCAACAACTATGGGCCCAGTATTCCTCGGAGATCTCAGTGTGCCTTGCTATTGATCTTTCCCTGGGTCTAGGAGGTTCTCAGTGCAGGGACCCTGGGTTCAAAGGATGCACTCTGCTCCCAGTTCTTCTTTCTTGGGGGCAGTGAGGTCTCTCTCTCTGTTTCTCTCTCTCTATTATAAGATAAAAAGTGTGACTCAAGTAAGAGAAAAAAAAAAAGGGCATGACTTAAATAAGGGTGGTAAAGGCAGTGACCAAAGTAAAGGTGGTAACTTGACTCATAGCAAACCACAGGCATAGAGGCTAGGATTTATGACACATCACAAAATGGAGGACAATCAATACTGAGAATCATGGCCTAGTCAAGTTGACACATATTTTGGGGGAACACAATTAAATCCATAACAATGAGTATATGTTTATTTGTGTGATTAATTTTTAATGTCCCTCTCTCTTATTACTCTGTAAACTTCCTGAAGATAGGTACTGGGGCCTTTGTCCATTATGTTAATTGTCCTTTCCTTAGTAGCTAGAACAGGGCAAATATCAAAGAGGTATTTTTTAATGAATTAGTGTTTAGGCCTTCTCCATTAAAGATGAGAGCTTGGAGACTACACAAGTTACTGAGCATTGTTTCATAATGTTTTATAAAACTCTTATATATTAATGACAATTAGGAGAAAGAGACTATGTATAGCATTGGATGGCACAGACGTTAATGTGTTTACTTCTAACCAAAAGGTTGGCATTTTGAGCCCACCCAAAGGAGCCTGGGAAGAAAGCCCTGGTGACCAGCTTCCAAAAACATAGCCATTGAAAACCCAGTTGAGTGCAGTTCTACTGTGACACACATGGGGTCACCATGAGTTGGCATCAACCCAGCACAACTAGTCTCTGTACTATAGCCCACCCTAACGTCTGCCCCCGACTGTCTTACTCTTCCTACCACTTTGGCTTTAGGCGTGTTTAACCCCTGGTGGTGTGGTGGTTTAGAGCTACGGCTGGTAATCGAGAAGTCGGCAGTTCAGATTCATCAGGTGCCCCTTGGAAACTCTGTGGAGCAGTTCGGCTCTGTCCTGTCGGGTCACTACGAGTCAGAATCAGCTTGATGGCGGTGTGGGTTTTTTTAAATAAATAAATAAATAGCATGTTCTGCATCAACTTCTGGCATTCTTTCTGAATCGCAGTATAGGATAACATCAGATAGATATAATCTTCAAAGAGATGTTATGACTAAGAGTTTATAAATCCCTTCATACTTACATGGAATAATAATAATGTCATTTCATGTACCTTAGAATCATCCCTGCAGCTGCTTAGGGTTTCCAGTTCCCACCTCCCTCATTATCTTCTAAAACCAGGGGCTCACATAGGCAATGTGCTGGTCACAAAGCAAATGTATGACTTCATCTGTTCAATTGAATCATCTCCATTAGTTAATTATTCCACCTACGTGGTATTTAAAAATGTTATCCCCTGGTTAAATTCAATAAAAGAGAAAATTAGATTTTCCTTTCATACAATGGTTGGGTGATCCTCCCCTTTCGTTTTAGGTGCTTACAGACAGTTGTATTTAAGTGTCATATGTGATCTGGCCTCAGCCAATTTTCACTTGAGGCATCCCTAGTACTTGCTTTGGTTCCCTGGAGCATGGAGTGGCTCTGTTCATTTATTACACATTACTTTTGTTAGCCTTGGCTGGCCAGTCATGTCAAGCGGCGTCTGTACCAAAGCTTCAGACGTGCTTGCTTTGTCTTGATTTATGTTTCCACCAGCTGTACTGAAGCGTCTTTTTATATGAGAGTTGATGCTGAATCTAGACATTAGGAGGGTTTCAACCACCAAGGTGATAAAGACTATGATTCATGAACCCCTCAGGCATCATTTGAAACTAGAGATAGTATTTAGAGTTTTGAAAGACAGATTTCACAGTACAACTGGCCTGTAAGTAAGCTACCTCTGGGCCATTTTTATACTACCCTGGATCGTATATGATTGTATATACTGGCTCATGATGCCTGCCCATCTGCAAATAGATCGACTTAAGACGGAATGGTTACATGCGTTGCCTATGACCAGGGACTGATTCAACGGCATGGGGACCCTGGAGAAATCTACCAGAGATTCACGCCAAATATGCAGCTGCATCTTCAACAGTCAAGAAATTAGGATTTTCCCCCTTCAGAATCAGATCTTGGTTATGCGACCTGATCTTCTTGCCAGACAGTTCAATTAGATTTATATTTACTGAGTAGTGTGAAGTGGAATGGAGGCCAAGTGGAATGGTGCTGGCTGCAGAATGAGCTAAGTCACTGCCCTCCAGGAGCCCATAGTCTACATGAGGACACGGCCTAGTGGGAGAGGCTGCCTTCACTGCAGGGAGCAGGGGGCTTCAACAGCCACTTCCTCCATCCTCCCATTCTTCTCATGTGAAGTGTCAGTCATGCTGCTCTGTCATCATTAGTCTCACCAGGGTTGCCCAACTCTGCTCCCTTGGCCTGGAATTCCTGAAACTTTTTTGAGGGGGGATGGGGAGAGGGGAAGTGGGGGATCTCTGTTGGGGGACTATTTGTATGTCTCTTTCTGACTAGTCCTGACAACTAGTGGCAGAAGCAAAAACTTTAAGATCTTGGCAAGAGGCAATAGAAGGTTAAGTATCTAAGTGCATTTTATATAATTCAAGTAATACAGAGAAAAACGATAAGGATAAAATGAAACAACTGGCAATTTTCCAGAACATTATCCCGGCATATATATTTATATATTACTGATGTATTTATATTATATATAAATATGTATAAAAATATAATACATTATATATTTGTATTATATATAATATGTTATATATAAATATATATATATAAGTATGTGTTATATATATATATTTATATCTATCTGGAGTCTGTTCTTTGCCTCATATCTCCCATTCAAGTTATTAGCAGGTCTAAGGACTCTACCTTGAAATGTACCCTGATTCTGACTGCTGCTTTCCACCATCACTCCCTTCTTCATAATTGCTACCTGTCTTTCCACAAATGCGGCTCTGCAGTCACTTCTCTACCTAACAGCTGGGACGATGCTTTTAAAATATGAAACAGACCGTGTCTTCCCTGTTTAAGTCTTCCAGGTGGTTTCCAAGACACAGGATAAAATCCAAATTTCTTATTGTGACCCACAAAGCTCTGTGATTTGACACTTTTCAAAATGAAAGCAGATATACAGAATAAATATTTTCTAATGAAACATTATTTTGATTAACGATAGCCAGTGGTAACAACATATGTGTATTAATAGATTGCTTTCAACCTGCGTTGGCACTTTTTCTTGTTGGGTGCTGTCAAATTGATTCTGACTCATGGTAACCCCATGTGACAAAGTAGAACTGCGCCATAGGGTTTTCTTGGCTGTAATCCTTAGGGAAGCAGATCACCCGACTTTCTTTCCCAGAGTGGCTGGGTGGGATTAAACTGCCATCCTTTCAGTAGCAGCCCATTTCGCCACCAGGGGTCCTTGTTGGCACTTTAAATCCATTGCCATGGAGTAGATTCCGGCCAATAGGGACCCCATAGGACAGAGTAAACCAAACCAAACCCGTTGTCATTCAGTCAATTCTGACTCATAGGACAGAGTAGAACTGCCCAATAGAGTTTTCAAGGAGTGGCTGGTGAATTCAAATTGCCAACCTTTTGGTTAACAGCCTGGCTTTTAACCACTGTGCCACTAGGGCTCCTGTTGGCACTTTAAGTGACTCTAAATATGTTTTGCCACTCTTAACCTGAAACCTTATGTTAGTTAGCATCTAAGCTGACCGATAATTCCTGCCCGTATTTAGTGTATGACCTTCCCCAGTTGTAAGGAATAAAGTGAAGAAGTACTGTGTTGATTGTCTTAGGAAAACCTGGCTAATGCAGTGAACTGACAGATTCTACCTGATTCTACAGTAACGAGAATTTATCCACTTAGTTTCACTATTCTATAAAGCCCAAGACATTCACATGTGTATTCATGTTACACATACAAAAGAAAGGTCTGCTTTTCAACTATGTGAAAAGCAATCATTACTTTGGCTTAAGTCATTACTTTGGCTTAAATCACTCTCTTCTATACCTGAAGAGCAAAAAGTTACTGATGGGAATTTCAATGAGCGTTTTAAAGGAATTCATTGAAACTGAATTGGAAAAAATGACCTTTTTTGAATCATTCAGAATTGAATGAGTTTGCTGTTTATAACGCATTTTATATTTAACTATAAAAAGTACTCATCTCAAATATTGGGACTCCCTAAGCAATCAGTGGAAGCTTTGACCACACCATCCCCTATGTACAAAATAGTCTTTCTGTTTCTTGGCTCTATCACTCTCAGCTCAAAGCTCAATAAATTCCCACTAACATCAACTTGGAAATTACTCTCTAATCTTCATGTCATATATTTCCCAAGCTTGAGCAGTGCATATTTGTAATTACTTCTTAGTTGTCTGGAAATAAAGTAACTGCTTTGTGGATTTTGTATCTGCCATGAGCTCAGCTAAGGGCCATCTGTACCAGAATTAACTAGGACACTTGGAATCTTTCTGTCAAATACAGATAGTTGTTGTTGTTAGTTGCCGTCAAGTCGATTCCGTCATGGCGACTGTCGTGTGTCAGAGCAGAACTGTACTTCAAAGGATTTTTAAGGACTTTCGGAAGCAGATTACTAGGCCTTTCTTGCAAGGTGTCTCTGGGTCGGTTTGAACTGCCAAACTTTCAGTTAGTAGTCTAGCACTTAACCATTTGTGCCACCCAGGGACTCCTCAAATGCAGATTGGGGGGACCCCAATCCAGAACAAAATGAACTTGAATTTGTATTTTTAACAAGTTTGCCAATTGATTCAGATGCACATTAATGTTTGAGAACTACTGTCCTAGAGATCCCACCCACCCAGAAGTGCTCTTGGTCATAGAAACTCAAACAGAGCTCAGAGAGATAGCTCAAAGTCTGAGTTTCAGAGTGTAGTACATATTTGTTTACTCATTCTACAAACATTTCCTCAGCCCTGCCTTAGGAGAACCTTAGGCTCTGTTTTGGGAAAATGAGGGGAATATATGTACAGTGATAAACAACAACAACAGCAACAAAAGCACCTGTCCTCCTGTAGATTACATTCCAGTGAGGCCTTTCTTCTCTGTAAGATCATAGATATTGAAAACCCTATGGAATGCAATTCCTCTCTGACACACATGGAGCCACCATGAGATGGAATTGACTCAATGGCAATGAGTTTGGTTTGGTTATTAAATGCCATCATTCCTACTATATCATATATTTGTTTACACGCTTGTTAACTGCCTCACTGATGAGAGGCCAGCCAGGTAATAATCTGGGTAAGAGCATTCTAGGAGAGAGGAACATCAGGTGAACATGCCCTGAGAATTTAGGAGAATCAAGGGCCACACGTACACACCCAAAGACCAGTGTGTCTACAGTAGAGAGCTCAAGTGAATGGTGAGAAATGAGGGCAAAAGTGTGGACAGGAGCTAAATCATACAGAGCTTTGTGGGTCAGGATAAGAAGTTGGGAATTTTTTTTTTCTTTTGAAAATATATACACCAAAATATACACCAGTTCAACTATATCTACATATACAATTCAGTGACAGTGATTACAGTCTTTGAGTTGTGCAGCCATTGTCACCCCCGTTTTCTGAGTTGTTCCCCCCATTAATGTAAACTCACTGCTCCCTAAGATTCCTATCTTTCGAGTTGCTGTTGTCGCTTAGATCCCCTATAGATAGTTATGAAAAGAGCATAATACTAGTTAAGCTAAACTATTGTTTAGTTTTAAGAAGATTGCAGGGGATATTTTTGGTTTAAAAATTATCTCAGGGCGGTAGTAGTTTCGGGGGTTCATCCAGCCTCCATGGCTCCAGAAAGTCTACAGTCCATGAGAATTTGAAATTCTGGTCTATATTTTTCCCCTTTTGATCAGGATTCTTCTGTCTAGGTATGGACCAGTAACTAAAATTTGCCTCCAAAATTAGAGGTTGCTGAGAGACCGAAGAAAGGATGGCAACTCCAGTGTGGTGGAGACTTACAGACATGACCAAGCCCTGGGTAGCAGCAGGACCAGGGCAGACCTCTGTGCCTGGCAGTGGGAGAGCAGAGGTTTTATAGGGGCAGGGGACAATAATGGCTACAAGCCAGGGGCTTACATAAGAATGACTCAGCAAACAGTAGTGAACTAGCAGATCACATGAGGGAACTCATGTTCAGCCTCGAAAAGCCTGTTTTCCTGTCTGTCCAACCCTCAAGGCTGGCTTTTACAATCTGGCATGCTCCCCTTCTTGTGCTATAGTATGAGAGACCTTGTTCCCTCCCTGCTGGGAACAGATCTAGAAGTGGGGTTGGCCAGGTGCCATATGGTGCCTGTGAACGTACAAGAGACAAAGTTACTGTGTGCCCAGAACAGAGGGAAGTCTTCTCCAATAAAAAGAAGGAACCAGGTTTGGAAAGGAGACCCAATACCCAGCCTCCTTATCAGCGAATGCTCTGGGCCCAAAGCGTTTACTTAGGCAGCCAGGATGGGAGGCGTAGAGACAGACCATTCCCCCAACATCTCTTAAAGAATCTTTGATCAAAATGTTCAGTAACGGTAGTCAGGCCCCATCCAGTTCTTCTGGAAGAAATCTGGATTTTATTCTGTGTCTTGGGAACCACCTAGACTTAAACAGAGAAGACGTGATCTATTTTACATTTTAAAAGGATCACTCCAGCTGTTATGTAGAAAAAATTCTTCAGAGCTACATTCCTGAAAAGAGAAAGATCAGTTATGAAGCTACAGATGATGATGGAGAGATGTGGTCAGAGTTAGGGGGTAGTTAAAGGTAGATCCATTAGACCTGCTAATAAACTGAATGGAAGCAATGAGGGAAAAAATGGAATCTGAGATAAATATAACTTCATGGATAATGTTCTGGAACATTGCCAGTTTTTTCATTTTGTCTTTTTCTTTCTTCCCTCTTTATTACCTGAATAATATAATCATCTGCCTAATTATAAATGATAATATAATTATAAATATATAATATAAATATATTACCTGAATACTATAATGTATGTTTATTTAGATATACATAGGTTTAAAAAATATATAGATATTTTTTTATAGTTAACCGTCTACTGCCTCTTGCCATGATCTAAGTTTCAACTTCGGCTACTATTGTCAGGACTAGTCAGAAAGAGAAATACAAATAGCCCCTAGTAGAGTTTTCCACCCTTCTTACCCTGACAAAAGGTTTCAGGAATTCCAGACCAAGCGAGCAGAGTTGGCCAGCCCTGGTGAGACTAATGACTTACAGAGCAGCGTGACTGTGACACGTCACATGAGAATGATGGGAAGATGGAGGATGTGGCTGTTTAAGCTTCCTGCTCCCTATAGGTGCAGGCAGCCACTCCCACTGGACAGCATCATTATGTAGGCTACTGGCTCCTGGAGGGCAGTGACTTAGCTCATTCTGCAGCCAGCACCACTGTACTTGGCCTACCCCTGTGCACTTCAGAGCACCCAGTAAATCTGAATCTAATTGAACTGACTAGCAAGAAGGAAATAATATTGGCAAAGTAGATTGAGCCCAGAGGCATTTCTCAACAGGGCTTTAAAACTGCCACTAAAAACAAGCTTATATTTTATTCCAATTATACTGAAAGGAATTCTGCTACATTTATATGCTGAAAATATCTAGAACAGTTAAATTCAGTGAATCGCAACATTTTTCACAGCCCTAAGGCACTCTTCCCCCATCTGTGTGTCAGTTTGTCATACTGTGGGGGCTTGAGTGTTGCCATGATACTGGAAGCTATGATACTGGAAGCTATGCCACCAGTATTAAAATACAAGCAGGGTCACACATAGTGGACAGTTTCGGCTAAGCTTCTAGGCTAAGACAGACTAAGAAGAAGGACCTGGCAGTCTACTTCTGAAAATATTTAGCCAGTGAAAACCTAATCAATAGCAGTTGAGCATTGTCTGATACAGTGCCCAAAGATGAGCCCCTCAGGCTGGAAGGCACTCAAAATACATCTGGGGAAGAGCTGCCTCCTTAAAATAGAGTCAACTTTAATGACATGGATGGTGTCAACCTTTCAGGACCTTCATTTGCTGATGTGGCACAACTCAAAATGAGAAGAGCGAGCTCCAAACATGAAATATATGAATTATAAATCTAGGAAAATTGGAAATTGTCAAAAATGAAATGGAATGCATAAACATTGATATCCTAGGCATAACTGAGGTGAATTGGACTGGTGTTGGCCATTATGAATCAGACAATAATATGGTCTACTATGCCAGGAAACACAACTTGAAGAGGAAAGGTGTTGCATTCATCATCAAAAAGAATATTTTAAGATCAATCCTGTCAGTGATAGGACAATAGCCATATACCTACAAGGAAGACCAGTTAATACGACTATTACTAAAATCTACACACCAACCACTAAAGCCAAAGATGAATAAATTGATGATTTTGACCAATTTCTGCAGTCTGAAATTGATCAAACATGCAATCAGGATGCGTTGATAATTACTTGTGATTGGAATCCAAAAGTTGGAAACAAAGAAGAAGAATCTGTAGTTGGAAAATATGGCCTTGGTGATAAAAAATAATGCCGGAAATTGCATGATAGAATTTTGCAAGACCAACAACTTCTTCATTGCAAATACCTTTTTTCACCAACATAAATGGTGATGATACACGTGGACCTCGCCAGATGGAGTACACAGGACTCAAATCAAATACATCTGTGGAAAGAGATGTTGGAAAAGCTCAATATCATCAGTCAGAACAAGGCCAGGGGACGACTTTGGAACAGACCATTAATTGCTCATATGCAAGTTCAAATTGAAGCTGAAGAAAATTAGAACAAGTCCACAAGAGCCAAAGTATGACCTTGAGTATATCCCACCTGAATTTACAGACTGTCTCAAGAATAGATTTGATGTATTGAACACTAATGACCGAAGACCAGAGAATTTGTGGAGTGACAACAAGGACATCATACAAGAAGAAAGCAAGAGGTCATTAAAAAAAACAGGAAAAAAAGAAAAGACCAAAATGGATGTCAGAAGACACTCTGAAACTTGCTCTTGAACATAGAGTAGGTAAAATGAAACGAAGTAACGATGAAGTAAAAGACCTAAACAGAAGATTTCAAAGGGTGGCTTGCAAAGACGAAGTTGTATTGTAATGACATGTGCAAAAACCTGGAGATAGAAAACCAAAAGGGAAGAATACACTTGGTGTTTCTCAAGCTGAAAGAACTGAAGAAAAAATTCAAGCCTCAACTTGCAATATTGAAGGATTCTACGGGGAAAATATTAAATGATGCAAGAAGCATGAAAAGAAGATGGAAGGAATACAGAGAGTCCCTATACCAAAAAGAATTTGTCGATGTTCAGTCATTTCAGGAGGTAGCATATGATCAGAAACTGATAGTACTGAAGAAAGAATTCTAAGCTACACTGAAGGCACTGGTGAAAAACAAGGCTCCAGGAACTGACAGAATATTAATTGAGTTGTTTCAGCGAACGGATGCAGCACTGGAAGTGCTCACTCATCTATGCCAGGAAACTTGGAAGACAGCTACCTGGTCAACCAACTGGAAGAGATCCATATTTATGTCTATTGCAAAGACAGGTGATCCAACCAAATTCAGAAATTACTGAAAAACATCATTGATATCACACACAAGTAAAATTTTGCTGAAGATAATTCAAAAATGGTTGCACGGAATTGAGAACCCAGATATAAATCCATCCACATATGAGCAGCTGATATTTGACAAAGGCCCAAAGTCCATTAATTGGGGAAAAGATAGTCTTTTTAACAAATGGTGCTGGCATAACTGGATATCCATTTGCAAAAAAATGAAACAGGACCCATACCTCACAACAAGCCCAAAAACTAACTCCAAGTGGATCAAAGACCTAAACATAAAGACTAAAACGATCAAGATCATGGAAGAAAAAATAGGGACAACGTTAGGAGCCCTAAACAAGGCATAAACAGAATACAAAACATTACCAAAAATGATGAAGAGAAACCAGATAACTGGGAGCTCCTAAAAATCAAACACCTATGCTCATCTGAAGACTTCACCAAAAGAGTAAAAAGACCACCTACAGACTGGGAAAGAATTTTCAGCTATGACATCTCCAACCAGCACCTGATCTCTAAAATCTATATGATTCTGTCAAAACTCAACCACAAAAAGACAACAACCCAGTCAAGAAGTGGGCAAAGGATATGAACACACACTTCACTAAAGAAGATATTCAGGCAGCTAACAGATACATGAGAAAATGCTCTCGATCATTAGCCATTAGAGAAATGCAAATTAAAACTACGATGAGATTCCATCTCACTCCAACAAGGCTGGCATTAATCTAAAAAACACAAAATAATAACTGTTGGAGAGGCTGCGGAGAGATTGGAACTCTTATACACTGCTGGTGGGAATGTAAAATGGTACAACCACTTTGGAAATCTATCTGGCATTATCTTAAACAGTTAGAAATAGAACTACCATACAACCCAGAAATCCCACTCCTCGGAATATACCCTAGAGAAACAAGAGCCTTCACACAAACAGATATATGTACACCCATGTTTACTGCAGCTCTGTTTACAATAGCAAAAAGCTGGAAGCAACCAAGGTGTCCATCAATGGATGAATGGGTAAATAAATTGTGGTATATTCACACAATGGAATACTACGCATCGATAAAGAACAGTGACGAATCTGTGAAACATTTCATAACATGGAGGAACCTGGAAGGCATTATGCTGAGCAAAATTAGTCAGAGGCAAAAGGACAAATATTGTATAAGACCACTATTATAAGATCTTGAGAAATAGTATAAACTGAGAAGAACACATATTTTTGTGGTTACGAGGGGGGGAGGGAGGGAGGGAGGGAAAGGGTTTTTTACTGATGAATTAGTAGATAAGAACTGCTTTAGGTGAAGGGAAGGACAACACTCAATACATGGAAGGTCAGCTCAATTGGACTGGACCAAAAGCAAAGAAGTTTCCGGGATAAAATGAATGCTTCAAAGGTCAGCAGAGCAAGGGCGGGGGTTTGGGGACCATGGTTTAAGGGGACTTCTAAGTCAATTGGCAAAACAATTCTATTATGAAAACATTCAGCATCCCACTTTGAAATGTGGCATCTGGGGTCTTAAATGCTAACAAGCGGCCATCTAAGATGCATCAATTGGTCTCAATCTACCTGGAGCAAAGGAGAATGAAGAACACCAAGGTCACATGACAACTAATAGCCCAAGAGACAGAAAGGGCCACATGACCCAGAGACCTACATCATCCTGAGACCAGAAGAACTAGTTGGTGCCCGGCCGCAATCGAAGACTGCCCTGACAGGGAGCACAACAGAGAACCCCTGAGGGAGCAGGAGATCAGTGGGATGCAGACCCCAAATTCTCATAAAAAGACCATACTTAATGGTCTGACTGAGACTAGAGGAATCCCGGCAGTCATGGTCCCCAAACCTTCTGTTGGCACAGGAGGGGAACCATCCCCGAAGACAACTCATCAGACATGAAAGGGACTGGACAGTGGGTAGGAGAGAGATGCTGAAGAAGAGTGAGCTAATGATATCAGGTGGACACTTGAGACTGTGTTGGCATCTCCTGTCTGGAGGGGGGATGGGAGGATAGAGAGAGTTGGAAGCTGGCAAAATTGTCACGAAAGGAGAGACTGGAAGGGTTGACTCATTAGGGGGAGAGCAAGTGGGAGTATGGAGTAAGATGTATATAAACTTATATGTGACAGTCTGACTTGATTTGTAAACGTTCACTTGAAGCTCAATAAAAGTTAATTAAAAAAAATACAAAAAAAAGAAAGGAAGAAGAAAAAAAAAATGGTTACAGCAGGGAACTGCCAGAAATCAAGCCAGATGCAAGAGAGAACATGGAACAAGGGATGTCATTGCTGATGTCAGATGAATCTTGGCTGAAAGCAGAGATTACCATAAAGTTGTTTACCTGTGTTTTATTGACTATGCAAAGGCATTCGACCGTGTGGATCATAACAAATGATGGATAACATTTTGAAGAATGGGAATTCCAGAACACTTAATTGGGCTCATGAGGAAACTGTACGTAGATCAAAAGGCAGTCATTTGAACAGAACAAGGGGATACTGGGTGGTTTAAAGTCAGGAAGGGTGTATATCATGTTTATTCAATCTGTATGCTGAGTAAATAATCCAAGAAACTGGACTATATGAAGAAGAACAGGGCATAGGATTGGAGGAAGACTCATTAACAACCTGCATTATGCTGATAACACAACCATGCTTGCTGAAAATGAAGAGGACTTGAAGTACTTACTGATGAAGATCAGAGGCCACAGTCTTCACTGTGGATTACAACTTAATATAACTAAAACAAAAATCCTCACAACTGGACCAAAAACCAACATCATGATAAATGGAGAAAAGATAGAAGTTGACAAGAATTTCATTTTACCTGGATCCACAATCAGCACCCATGGAAGCATCAGTCAAGAAATCAAAGGACTTACCGCATCAGGCAAATCTGCTGCAAAAGACCTCTTTAAAGTGTTGAAAAGCAGAGATGTTACCTTGAAGACTAAAATGTGCCTGACCCAATCCATGGTATTTTCAGTCATCTCATATGCATGCGAAAGCTGGACAATAAGTAAGGAAGACTGAAGAAGAATTGACGACTTTGCATTGTGGTGCTTGCAAAGAATATTGAAATATACTATGGACTGCCAGAAGAACGAACAAATCTGTCTTGGAAGAAGTACAACCAGAATGCTCCTTAGAAGCAAGGATGGCGAGACTACGTCTCACATACTCTGGACGCGTGATCAAGAAGGATCAGTCCCTGGAAAAGGTCATCAAGTTTGGCAAAATATAGGGTTAGCAAAAAAGAGGAAACCCTCAACAAGATGGATACAGTGGCTGCAACAATGGGCTCAAGCATAACAATTGTGAGGATGGCACAGGACCAGGTAATGTTTCGTTCTGCTGTACGTAGGGTTGCTGTGAGTCTGCGGAACTGTCTTGACAATACCTAACGACAACAACAAGACACTTTTTGTTGTACTGTGGTGGTTCTATGTTGCTATGATGCTGGAAACTGTGCCCCTGGTATTTCAGATGCCAGGAGAGTCACCCATGGTGGACAGGGTTCAGCAGAGCTTCCAGACTAAGACTAGGAAGAAAGGCCTGATGACCTACTTCCAAAAATTAGCTAATGAAAACCTACAGATAGCACCAGGACTGGGCGATGTTTCCGTTATACATAAGGTTGCTGCGAGTTGGAGTTGACTGGATGACAACAAGAATAAGGCACTCTTGGAGTCTCTGGATGGTTAAGAGCTTAGCTACTAACCAAAAGATTGACGATTCTAATCCACTCAGAGTTGCTTCAGAAGAAAGCCCTGTCAATCTAACCCAGTGCCATCGAGTCAATTCCGACTCATAGCAACCCTGAAAAATTAGGCATTGAAAACCTGTGGAGCAGTTCTAGTCTGACATACGTGGAGTTGCCATGAGTCAGTCATCTCAACAGCCACTGGTTTGGTTTGGTTTAGAAGCATTCTTCAGGGGATAGTGAGTTCAAGGAAGAGGAGAGGGTGGCTGAGAAAGAAAGGGTGGGAAAAAGACTAAACTCAAGCCAGAAAATGAATTTGTATATTGCATAGAGGTAAGAAATACAGCCATCACATCTGTGTATCCTAAACCCTCACAGTTTCTGCCATGCTATTTTACTATGTATGCTATTATTTATTCAACACATATTTATTGAATGCTCCTATATGCCAAGCATTTTCTCAGCTCTGGGGAAACAAGACAGTCTCTGTCCTCCTGGAGCAACATTAGTGGAGTACTCAGAGGAGGGAGTGTAGGTTGGATGAGAGCAGAGAGTCTCAAGAGATTTGCACTGGCCATGTTAAGACTAAGATGTCGATGTCCTTAAACATCCATAGAGACCCACCTTGTAGGTCACTGTGTAGTAAAGTCCAGGGAAAAATAAGGAAGTGTGATTTACTTAAAATTTTCACTTGATATGATAAAATATATATATGAGGATTGTTGTTGTTAGGAGCCACCTAATCTGTTCCGACTCATAGCAACCCTATGAACAACAGAACAAAACACTGCCCGGTCCTGTGCCATCCTCACAGCTGTTGCTATGTTTGAGCCTATCATTGTAGCCTCTATATCAGTCCATCGCATTAAGGGTCTTCCTCTTTTTGCTGACCCTCTACTTTACCAAGCACAACATCCTTCTCCAGGGACTGTTCCCTCCTGATAACATGTTCAAAGTATGTAAGACGAAGTCTCACCATCCTCCCTTCTAAGGAGCATTCTGTTTGTACTTCTTCCAACACAGATTTGTTTGTTCTTCTGGCAGTCCATGGTATATGCTATATTCTTCATCAACACCATAATTCAACAGCATCAGTTCTTCTTTGGTCTTCTTTATTCATTGTTCAGCTTTCCCATGCATATGAGGTGATTGAAAATACCATGGCTTGGGTCATGCAAAACCTTAGTCCTCAAAGTGACATCTTTGCTTTTTAACACTTGAAAGAGGTCTTTTGCAGCAAATTTGCCTGGTGGAATACATCATTTGATTTCTTGACTACTGCTTCCATGGATGGGCATTGATTGCGGATCCAAGTAAAATGAAATCCTTGACAGCTTCAGTCTTTTCTCTGTTTATCATGATGTGGCTTATTGGTCCAGTTGTGAGAATTTTTTTTTCTTTATGTCAAGGTGTAATCCCTACTGAAGGCTGTGGTCTTTGATCTTCATCAGTGAGTGTTTCAAGTCCTCTTCCTTTCAGCAAGCAAGGTTGTGTCATCTGCATAACACAGGTTGTTAATAAGCCTTCCTTTGACGCCCTGTTCTTCTTCATACAGTCCCGCTTCTCTGATTATTTGCTCAGCATATAGATTGAGTAAGTATGGTGAAAGGATACAGCCTGATGCACACCTTTGCTGACTTTAAACCATGCAGTATCCCCTTGTTCCATTGGGACAACTGCCTCTTGATCCATGTACAGGTTCCTCATGAGCACTATTAAGTGTTCTGGAATTCCCATTCTTTGCAATGTTATCCATAATTAGTTATGATCCATACAGTTGGATGCCTTTGCATAGTTAATGAAACACAGGCAAACATCTTTCTGGTATTCTTTGCTTTTAGCCATGATCCTTCTGACGTCAACGATGATATCCCTTGTTCCACATGAGGGTACTGCTAAGAAAAACACATACAAAATCACAGGGTTAATCAATGTGCTGATTATATGTTTCTAAACATATTAAAAGAAACATGAAAATGCTGGGTTTTCTTTATAATGCTGCCTGATTTTTATTTTATTTTTTGGATAATTTTAGGGGAGGGTGAGATTATTGCCTTTTTTTTTCCTTGAGAATGTAAGTGCCAATAGCTCAAGAAACTGGTCTGTTTTGTTTACCGCCTTCTTCCCAGTGCTGTTGTGGAAATACTTGCTCAGACTCAGAATTTAAAAACAAGATCTTATGGTTTATAATTACTGCACTGCAGGAAGGAAGGAGAATATTCACCAGACAGAAGCTGGGCTGTTCCTTCCCATCTGAGGTCATCAATGCAGGAAAATCACACCAAAAAAAAAAAAAAAAAAAACCACTGTCCAGTCAATTCCAACTCATACCGACCCTGTAGCAGGCTTTCCTTTATATTGAGCCTCACTAAGATGTGCCTGTGGTCAGCAGAAAGGACCAGGTCTCATGACCTTCGGGAAGGAAGATGAAAGAGAAGCACAGCAGAGGCAAAGGGAAGATGGGCCTCATGGACACAAGGGAGCAAACTCCAAAAGGGTGATTTGAAAGAGCACTGATAAACCAAAAAAAAAAAAAGCAAAACCCAGTGCAGCCGAGTCGATTCCAACTCTTAGCGACCCTATAGGACAGAGTAGAACTGCCCCATAGAGTTTCCAAGGAACGCCTGGTGGATTCGAACTGCCGACCCTTTGGTTAGCAGCCGTAGCACTTAACTACTGTGCCACCAGGATTCCCAGAGCACTGATAACCTGTGCTTTTTGTACTTGTCCAGTAAAACATTTATAATCTATAGGGTCTACAGGGCGCTATGAATTAAATTGTGTTCCCCTCCCCCAGTATATGAGTTGGAGTCCTAATCCTTAAGCCTAATCCCATTTTGGAATAGGGTTTTCTTTCTCATGTTAATGAGGCCACATTATTGCAGGGTGTGTCCTGGACCTAATCACTTCTAAACTCTAAAAAGAGCAGATTAGATATAGAAGGGAGCACAAAGGTGGAAGGATAGGTGCCACATGAAGGTCTTCAAGGAACCAAGGAACTCTGGGCCAACAGACAAAGATCTTCCCCCAGAAGAGACAGCAAGCCTTCCCCTAAACTGGTGCCCTAGCCTCCTAAACTGTGAGAAGATTAAATTTCTGCTCTTTAAAGCCACCCACTTGTGATATTTCTGTTTCCACAGCACTAGAAAACTAAGACAGGGGATGTCACAGTTTTTGTCCAGGAGAGGAAGACATTAAGGGGTGTTGTTTGTTGAGATCTTTACATTTCTAAATCATGGGATACGATGTCCTATTGCTTATGAAGGGGATGACTTCTCCATCACTGTCCAACAGTGTCTGGTGCATAGTGAAAAAAAAAAAAAAAACCAAGCCCATTGCCACTGAGTCAATTCAGACTCATAGCAACCCTATAGGACAGAACAGAACTGCCCCATAGGGTTTCCAAGGAATGGCTGGGGAATTCAAACTGCTGGCCTTTTGAGTTAGCAGCTGAACTCTTAACCACTATGCCACCAGTATTCCTGGTAGGCATTCCCTAAACTTAACTGGTAAAAGAATGAGTGAATTAAGGAACTATTAACATACTGAACTTTTATCCAAGTTCTACCTCTTGTGGCGCAGGAAGTATGCCTGTCTAGTTAGTGGGGTGGGGGAGAGGGTGGAGGTAGACTGTTAGCAAGTCCTTGGGGCTGCAGCTGTAAAGCCATGTTCTCTGGTTCCTTTTATTAGATGTCAAAAACTTGCATTTTGATCATCCATCTGATGGGGAAGTACCAGTTGTTATGGAGTTGATTCCGACTCATGGCGACCCCATGTGTGTCAGAGTGAAAATGTGCTCTACTGGATTTTCAGTGGCTGGTTTTTCAAAAGTAGATCAACAAGTCTTTGGAGAAGCCTCTGGGTGGACTCAAATTGCCAGCCTTTTGATTAGCCAAACCAGTTGCACCACTCAGGGACTCTAAAGGGGAAGAGGAAGTGTTTATTTACTGGCCTTCCTGAAGCCTTATTAATAACTATATTCATTTTTTCTATATTTAGGTTCATTAATATTCTAAACTTAAAACACCACGAACAAAAACCCAGTGATACTGGCTTGAGGAGTATGTGGTTAGTATAATGCAGCCATTCATCCCAATATTATACAGACTTACTTCCCAGTCACTGGTACCACCAAACAATTACAGACTTCACCCACGAGTGTAAGCAAGGTTTAATATGCTGATCCCTAACTGGATTGTGACTGTACACTGTCTGCAAGCAAATCAGAGGGAGAGAAAAATCCCAGGAGGCACAGAGCCAAGCATCCCCACTTTCTTCTTCCAAATGCACCCATCAGAGAAGTCAGTGGGGAGGAGTGAGAGAGGAGAAGGAGAAAAGAAGCTAGATGGAAGTGTTCTGCCCATAGCTTCTGTCCTGGGAATTGGAGTGGAATTTCCACCTGCACACACACGGGAAGTCCCTGGGTGGTACAAATGGTTAAGTATTTGACTATTAACCAAAAATTTGGAGATTCGAACCTGCCCAGAGGTGCCTTGGAAGACAGGCCTGCTTCCAGAAAGTCACAACCTTGAACTGTGAAGCAGTTCAACTCTGCATATATGGGGTGACTGTGATTTGAAATAGACTTGACAGCAACTAACAACAACATGGTAATGAGGAGTGGGGAATAATTATACCACCGAACAGTTATTTGGACATTAGCAATACTTTAGGAAATCTGTTAGTCTATGTTGTTGTTAGCTGCTGTAGATTTGACCTCCAACTCATAGCCACCCCATATGTTACTGAGTAGAATTGCTCCATAGGGTCTACTTGGCTGCACTCTTTATGGAAAAAAAGTTTGCCAGGCCTTTCTTCTGTGGTGCTGCCAGATGGGTTCAAACCTCCAACCTTGAGTTAGCAGCTGATCATAAGCCACTTGAGCCATCCAGGCTTCTGCCCTAGATTCCGATGTGTTAGCATTTTCATTTACCTCACCCTCTTCTGCCATAACTTTTAAATGCTTAAATGTCTGGATCTTGCCCAACTTGGGTATTGATATTTTCTAAATAATTTGATGGCATTTGACTACCGCAGATGCTGAAGCAATATGCAACATGGCTTTTTGTTGCATCTGAAGACAGATGGCAATAATGACCACTTTCCTTGTCAAAATTATTTTTGAAAAGCCGTGTCAGCCTTGGATATAAGGATATCTTGGATATCCTTATATGATTGACATGAGTGGAAAGACACCCTTCTCCAAGGGGCAGAGAGAGGTTAGGGCAGAGCCATCTGGAGACTTGCTGATATCAGCAGTCGTGTGGCTAACACACATTCACTTTATCAGATAGCAAAAAGCTTGGAAGGTAAGAGAATGAAATTTCCCATTTCAGAAGAAATATGTGAGCGTGCACACACGCACACACACACGTATACAGAATTCGTAACACCAACTTTTAGGATAAGCTCTAGACTGTGTAGGAGAGAGATTGGAGGTGGGCAAGAATTGTTATGTGACTATTAATTTTTTTCCTAATAAATAGCATGGTGATGTTAATTTGACTATACAGTAATGGAGTCAGCTTTCATGGGTAGTTGCAGACTGGATTCATTGTTTTCAATGTCAAATTACATCATGCCATGATTTCTAGTTCAACAACAGAGAACATTCTGAGATATTTTCACAAACTAATAAACCTCATACAATTTTTAAAGGCATTTGAATCTGCACCAGGATTATCCAAAATATCGCAATAAAACGTACCTTGTTTGCTATGACTGCTGTTTAACGAGGAGCATCTGCTTGCATCACTGGCAGATTCTAAATTCTAGCAATTTATTTACTGAGAGAGATTTCATAATAATGTAACTTAATGATGCATACAGTACAGATCAAGTGATGATGACTCAGTTTTACAAGTATTTTTTTAGCATGCTGCATCCTCTCCCTGGAATGCTTTTCATCATCAAAGACCGGAAACAAACCCTTGACACTACCTAGTGTAAACCCTTCATTTATAGTTGAGGGAATTGATCCCCAAGCTTGTCATTTCCAAGTAGTAAAAAAAAAACAAATTTTTTTTTTTTTAATAGCAAAGCCAGGATTAGAACACAATTTTCAACTCCCAATCCTTTGTTCTGTCCTCTACCCATCTTTTAAGACTCAGTGCAAGCCCCACCTCCTTAAAAAAAGCCTTCCATAACCCCCGATGATTTCTCGCTGGTGAGGATGGTACAGAACCAGGCAATGTTTTGTTCTTTTATACATAAGGCGGCTATGAGTCAGAGCCCCGACCAACAGCACCTAACAACAACAACGACAGTCACTAGTTTGTTTAGCATTTGGTTAAAAATATTTGCTTCTCACTCCCAATACTATGCTTTATCTTCTATCTCTAAGGAGATTATTATCTCTTGAGGACAAAATCCAAGTTCTATGCTTCTCTTGACTGTTCCACAATACCTAGCAAGAGCATCTGCGTTCTTGTCCTTATCTTTTAACATACTTTTACTTTCCCTAATGAATCCAGCACTTCGCTCCTTGTCACTCCAAACCAACTTCCATATGCATGACCTTTTCAACCCTGTGGCCATAGACTGCATCCAGCTCATCCTCACCTCCAATGACCGTCACCATCACCCAGCCTCAAGAAAACATTAGCACAACCTCATAATAGATGTCCCCATCATTCAGAAATGCTCTACATCCCAGATCTCCGTGTATAAAATTCCCATTTTCTGCACATAGTCTGCTATTCTCCCACGCCTTCCATTTACTCTCACAGAATCTGCCTTTCTCAACCCTTCTCCTTGCCCCTGACTACTGGGTCTCTTCCAGCTTCGCTTGACACCCTGTCTTGACACATGGCTTAATGCTTTCTTTCTTTTCTATCTTTAACCTACAAACTTTTGAAAAAGGGAGTGCATACAAACTGCCTTTATCTCCTCACCACCAATTCAGTCCTTAATCCTTTGCAATCTAGGTCCTATTTCTGCTGCTTATTCTAAAGCCAGGGTATTTATCAGCTGGACCTGAGTCGCTCTGCCCTCTTTTAGACATTTACTGCCCAGTCCACCATAGTCCTCACCACTCTCTAACTTCACTTAGTTATTAACACTCACCTGGCCCTACTCATTTATGCTTCTTGGTCTCTGTAGACATCTGAACAATTTGAATTCACCAACTGCTTCCAGAAAGATTATAGCCATGGAAACCATATGGTACAGTTCTACTCTGTCCTGTAGGGTCACTATGAGTCAGAATCAACTTGACAGCAATGGGTTTGGTTTTGGGGTTTTATATGGGATCACACTGACAATAGTAACTGGAAAGATTAGATAGGAACCTTAGCAGGGCAGTGAGTGTATGGTAATGGGCGAGGAACAACTCAGAAAACAAGGGTGAAGGTGGTGGTACAACTTGAAGATTGGAATCAATGTCACTGGAATGTACATGTATAAACTTGAATTGGTGTTGGTTTTTACTGTGTATATTCTCAACAACATAAAAAAATTAATTATTTTAAAAAATAAATAAATGCTTGTTGAATGAGAGAGAGAAAAAGATTTTGGGGGTTACTATGAATCGGAATCCACTCAAGGGCAACAGGTTTGTTTTTGGGTTTTTTTTTAATGGCCAGAAGGGGTACATGAGGAAGTAAACTTTAAACTGAACCTCGAAGGATTGATTAGCAATACAAAGAGGAAGGAAAAAAAGGTATCAGAGACAAAGAGTGCCCTGTGTTATAATCCCAAATTGTACACTTACTACTTAATCTTAGGCAGTTTACTTAACCTTTCTGAGCCTCTGTTTCCTTATCTTTTGAATTAGATAATATAATATACTCAGTGCTGCTGTAAGAAATTACTGAGATAAGTTATAGAGTAGGACTCAATAACTAGTGAGCTATTGACAACAACAAAAATAAGGACTCCCTGAATAATGATCCAATAGATGGGCTATGTCTGGAGCATAGTGGGTAGCTGAATAAAGTGTGCAAAACGCTTCATAGAGAGAAACATAGAGAGATGAGCATAGAGAGAGAAACAGCGAGAAAGCAAGAGTCATATAGTCACCATTTCTCTCTCCAACCAACTTAAGACTTAAAGTTATCAAGCCATCACTGATTTTACTGGGGCATGTGGTGAAGGCCAAGGACTGTAAAGTGGTCCTTTCTCATTAGAAGGCACGTGAGCTTTGAGTCAGACAGACATGGGTTCAAATCTCAGTTCTGGCACTTACTAGTTAAGTAAACTTGAACAAGTTTGTTAACTCTTCTAAGTCAGAGTGGCCTTATTTATAAAATGAGGGTGAAATGACCTGCCTTTAAAGATAAATTTTCTGTAAGTATTAAACAAGTATCATACATATGAAGAATCTACCATCGTGCTGGCTACATAGTGGACACTCAGTAAGTCTTACTTTCCTTTTCCGTCTACAGGTGCCACCAGCACTTCTCAATCTCTGTACCTTTCTTTTTTCTCTCTCTTGTTTGTCTTCGCCTCCTCCTATGCTTTTCTCTATCTCTTTCTTCTTTACCAAGCCTTTGCCTCCCTACCCATATCTTAAGGATCCCTGGTGATGCAACAGTTAAGAGTTCAGCTGCTAACCAAAATGTTGGCTATGAGTTGAAATCGACTCAACGGCACCTAACAACAATAGCACCCATATCTTGGGCTCTCAACAAGTATTTACTGAGAATGATGTCAGTAAAAAGCAATTACAGAGCACTTACTGTGAATCAGGCGCTGTGGTAGTAACACTAGATTTAAACACAGCTGCCTGTAGTCATCTCAAAGGTACTTGAAACTCATTTGCATGTAGGAGCCGTGTTCTTTCCGTGCAAATCTATTTGCAAAGTATATCCACTTGAAGTTGTTATTGTTAGGGTCCATCAAGTCAGTTTCAACCGATAGCAAGCCCATGTGGCAGAGTAGAACTGCCCTATAGGGTTTTCTTGGCTGTAATCTTTGCAGAGGCAGATGGCCAGGTCTTTCCCCCACAGAGCCACTGGATGGGTTTGAATCACCAACCTTTCAGTTAGCAGCAAGTGCTTAACCATTTTGCATCACCAGAGCTCCTTAGCTTGAAGTTAAATAAAACCTTATTGTTGGCCAAATTGTGCTGAAAGTTCCCGTGCTTCCAAAAGTGTATGTATAGGCAGACTGAAGGGAAGAACTAGGAACCCTGGAATAGTGATTACTGGAATGGCAAGAAGTAATAAGGAACTGTGGTGGAGGAACAAAACAAAAGTCAAAATATAGCCAGGCATATCCTTTTGAATCATTAATCCTACTTTTGATAATTGTTGTTCTTAAGTGCTGTCAAGTCGGTTCCGACTCATAGCAACCCTATGCACAACAGAACGAAACACTGCCCGGTCCTGCGCCATCCTTACAATCATTGTTATCTTGAGCTTATTGTTGCAGCCACTGTGTCAGTCCACCTCGTTGAGGGTCTTCCTCTTTTCTGCTGACCCTGTACTCTGCCAAGCATGATGTCCTTCTCCAGGGACTGATCCCTCCTGACAACATGTCCAAAGTATGTAAGATGCAGTCTCGCGATCCTTGCCTCTAAGGAGTATTCTGGCTGCACTTCTCCCAAGACAGATTCGTTTGTTCTTTTGGCAGTCCATCGTATATTCAATATCCTTCGCCAACACCACAATTCAAATGTGTCAACTCTTCTTCGGTCCTCCTTATCCATTGTCTGGCTTTCACATGCATATGACGCGATTGAAAACACCATGGCTTAGGTCAGGCGCACCTTAGTCTTCAGGGTGACATCTTTGCTCTTCAACACTTTGAAGAGGTCCTTTGCAGCAGATTTGCCCAGTGCAATGCGTCTTTTGATTTCTTGATTGCTGCTTGCATGGGTGTTGATTGTGGATCCAAGTAAAATGAAATCCTTGACAACTTCAATCTTTTCTCCGTTTATCATGATGTTGCTCATTGGTCCAGTTGTGAGGATTTTTGTTTTCTTTATGTTGAGGTGCAATCTATACTGAAAGCTGTGGTCTTTGATCTTCATTAGTAAGTGCTTCAAGTCCTCTTCACTTTCAGCAAGCAAGGTTGTGTCATCTGCATAACTCAGGTTGTTAATGAGTCTTCCTCCAATCCTGATGCCTCGAGCTTCTTCATATAGCCCAGCTTCTCAGATTATTTGTTCAGCATACAGATTAAATAGATATGGTGAAAGAATACAACCCTGACACACACCTTTCCTGACTTTAAAGCAATCAGTATTCCCTTGTTCTGCCCGAACAACTGCCTCTTGATCTATGTAAAGGTTCCTCATGAGCACAATTAAGTGTTCTGGAATTCCCATTCTTCGCAATGTTATCCATAGTTCGTTATGATCCACACAGTCGAATGCCTTTGCGTAGTCAAATTAACCTGAGGAAATGATTATAGATGTGCACGAGGATACAGCTTAAAGATGATCCTTGCAGCCTTGTTTATAATATGACAAGAGTAAAACTGCCTTAACCCCACCGATTGCCAAGGAGTCAACTCTGACTTATAGCGACTCTATAGAGCAGAACAGAACTGCCCCATAGGGTTTCCAAGGCTGTAAATCTACATAGGAGCAGACTGTCACATCTTTCTCCCATGGAGAGAGTGGGTTCAAACAGCTAACCTTTCAATTAGCAATTAAGTGCTTAACACTGTGCCACTACGGATCTCTAAAACAGCCTTACCGTAACAATAGACTTAGTTGTGATTTATCCATATAAGCTTTACTAAATCATGCCACAAAGGAATATTCATTAACATGGAAAGAGGACCAGGTGATAGTACTCACTGATAAAAGCAGGTTGCAAAGCAAAACATACTGGGTGTAAGTATATTTGAATAGAAAAAAGAATGAGAGGCTAGCAAGATATTAGTAATAATTGACTCTGAAGGTGAGATGATGAATTTTTACTGCTTTGTTTTTTTTGTTTGTTTGTTTACAGTTTAAATGTTTCTATGTACTTTTTTAACAAGTAAAAATGCCATATAATGATAGAGATGATAGATAGGTAGGCAGGTAGATAGATAGGTAGATAGATAGGCAGATAGATAGATGATAGATAGAGAGATAGAGAGAGAGATAGAGAGATAGATAAACAGCACTAAACATACACACACACATTAAAGTTTTGCTCTTTTGTGAGTAGAGTTAGATAGTTGATCTATAGATAGGCAGGTAGTAGGTAGGTAGATGGATAGATATAGAAACACCACTAAACATACACACACACGTATATTGGAGTTTTGGTCTTTTATGAGTAGAGTTAGATAGTTGATCTATAGATAGTTAGTAGGCCGGTAGGTAGGCAGAGAGAGAGAAGGGAGGTAACTTCCATGTTCTGGAAGCACATAGAGCCATACGTCTAGCGAGACAGCGTTTCATGAGCCCTTAGTCGGAATCGACTCGACGGCAACGGGTTTGGTTTTGGATGTGGCGTCATCAGTAACAGGTTAACTAAAACAAGCGAAATGTATATGAGCATATCCTTTCTGCCGTCAGGTTGACGCCCACGGCAACATTCTCCTCAGCACCTTGGAAATCAGGAATGAGACGACCGGCTCGGAAGTGCTCACCGGCGTGAGCGACCCCAAGGCCACCATGTACTCCTACGACAGCGCCAGCATCCAGTACCGTAAGCCCCTGAGCAGCCGCGAGGCCTACGGGCGCGCCCTGGACCGGCATGGCGTGCACAGCAAGGGCCGCATCCGCAGGCGCGCCTCGCAGCTCAAAGTCAAAATCCCGGACTTGACTGATGTGAACTCCATAGACAAGTGGTCCCGGATGTTTTTCCCCATCACTTTCTCTCTTTTTAACGTCGTTTATTGGCTTTACTATGTACACTAAGGTCTCTCCTCACGGCTCAATTTAGGCTACTTTCCTCTTCTCTTTTTTTTAACCCCGCAGGTCCCCTGCAGCGATTCTGTTGTTTTTTGAGGTAGGAGATTCAGCCATCCAATTGGTTTTGGGTCTTGCATATCAATTTTATTACTGCACCATGTTTACTTCGAAATAGAAGAAAAAAAAAAACTCTATTTTTTTTTTTCAGTCTACTGTGGTCCAGGTTATCAGCTCTTTAAGAGCTCTATTAATTGCCATGTTTACAAAAACAACTAACAAACACAAAGAGAGAAGTTAGACAGGCAGATCTTGTGCAGCCTTTCCTAGTCTCCCTGGATTTTACTGATTTATTTTTTAAACGGGTATGAGAAGAGGACCTAGCTCTCTCTGCCTGTACTGCTTCCTGGTAAACTGTAACAGTCTCATGCTGCCAAAAAAAAAAACACACAATTCCCAGGATTTCAGAAGAAAAACAAAGCCATTGACAAGTTACAGATTTCCAGGAAGAGGAGAAAACATAAAGGAGCCTAGAAGAGGAAGGAAGACTTCTCTTCACCCTTACATTCCCCTCAAGTCCCGTGTAGAGGGGTCCTCGGCTCCCTGGGAAGAGGAGGGAGGGATTGGCAAGTGCTAATCAAGGTTAGGCAAAACGAGCTGGCCACGTTCACCTCACCTTTTAGCTGGATATTCTGAAAAATTCCTCTCTCTCAGATTTTCAGGCAAAATTTAAATTAGCGTTAGAATCCAACCTGGTAGCCATTGAGAACTTTTTTTTTTTTCTGAAGAATGAGGAGTTCTTGGCGGGGTGGGCGGGCAATGAGCATTTTTCTAACCATATCAAACGAGGAGCCCTGAATTCATTTCATTATCCTGGAATCACTTGATGCTGTGCCGTGAAGCCATGCCACCACATCTCACATTCCTGCTCCAGAGAGAGTAAGAGAAGGGGCCAGCGAGAAGATGAAGGCAATGGTGGGCAATTTCTGCTTGAGAAAAGCTTTGCCCTTTTCATGAGGAAGGCAAGATTCATGTGCTGTGAAAACGGTGCCCGGGGAGTTACCTGAACTGCCAAATCTTAAATCAAATAGTATGTATTTCTTAGCCTTCCAGAGAGTAGTATCTAATGGTGACAGGCTACACAAACAGGCCTCAGTTAGCACTTGATGGCTCTGCTCTCTGTACTCTGCATTCCAAAATGGGAAACAGAAATGAATGCTTCAGGAAATGCGTCGACACTCATTTTGGTGTCATTCTCCTCTGTGGCCAGATTTACCTTTTACAGAAAACCTTCAAAATGGCAAAATCACAGATAACAACCAACAAAATTATAACAACAGTAGTGATAAAAGCACTGGGCCTTCAAACATTGACACCACCCTCTAAAGTGTAAGCTTTGTCTATACCATTAATCACTCTCATTATTGTTCTGCCTTATCTCTGTTCCTGTATCACTTTTGTGCTTGGTTCTTATAGAAACGGCATCCCTCAGTAGCCCACCAACACAATTCTAAACAAGTACAGCCAAGTACACAACTACAGTTGGGGTTTGTCCCCTTGTATGTCATTGAAACTTTATCATTATGATTATTATTATGGCTCAACAGCAGCTAACAACAAATCTAAGAACTCTATGTGATCATTTCAAGGTTGAGTGAAATCTTAAGGAGACTAACCAGTGATGAAGGAGATTTGGAGCCTGATCCATGGATGTGAAATAAGGGTTGCGGTAGTGATGAGGATGGCTGCCTCATGTGATGACCTGGCTTTCTCCCAAAGGCTGTGATGGGGGCCATGTTTGTAGTAGTACCAGCTGCTGGAAATTATGATCTTAATTGTAAAGATAAGGCTAAATTCCCACTGATGAGCCCAAGGGGAGAGTTATGAATACTCTTTTAGATAGTGAGAGGAAAAGAGCAGCCCACCTCAAAATGAATGAATGATTATGATTGAAGACAGCATGTGTTTAGTAAGAATATCAGACCTCTGCTTTACTTGGAAAAAATGGTCTCATGAGAAATTAGTGGGGTATAGGGACCAAATTTTCATTTAGGTTTTCAATTGAATTATCAGAGTTCCCTGCTCAAGGAAATTCCCAGCTTCTGCGGATCAATGATCCATCTTGAAACTCTTCTCAGTCCCTTGGCAGGGTAAGCTGCCTTGCTGTAGGTAATCATAAATTACAAAACGCCCAAATAGAGGGGAAAAAGGCCATACCAGTGACTGTAAGGTTCATATTCCAAGTGATCAACCAGGAACCACTGTGCAGCCATTTATTTTAAATGCTGCAAGAAAGACATTGTGCTGATTCCTAATAAAAAATGAATTATTCTGATGTCAAAGCACTTCTGAAAGCTTTCAAGGGTAAAAAGCTAAATCCAAAAGGTAGTTGTCTGTGATTTGTGCTCCTTAACAAAACAATTTCTCTTGATTTCTTTGTTTGGATCATTCTCCTTGGAAAAGACTGAGGCCATTTCAATTTCTATTCTTTTTTTTTTTTTATCTTGCCTTAGGAGCATATAGAATTTGATGCTTATAATTTTAAAGGTAAAGCATCTTCAAGAAAAAAAGAAGATCTTGAATTCCTACACCTTAACCTTTGTTAAATTGAAATCAGTGCTCCTGAATCTGCCCATCAGGTACAAAGCAGTGTCACTATGTCTCCTCCTGGCCAATAGAGGGGTCAGAGCCACACTTTTAAAATCCTGTTAAACGGTTCTGATTTTAGAGCCAAAGGCAGCCAAAAAACAGAGAAACTGACAGCTTTCTGGCTCTGACCTCAGTCTCCATTTCCTTCTTTCTCGACATGCCCTGGGTAAACTTTTCCTTCCTTGGCCCTCATCTACTTCCCTTCCAGGCCAAACAGCTCATGGAAAAGAAGATCCTTCCTTCTCCAGCTTTCTCCCTTGTCTTGCCCAAAATGATCTACAGAAAATATGAAAGTGGTTAGACATTCCTAAGTACTCTCAAACTGCTCCCCATTCCTGAAAGAGTCAGATCATTACATTATAGAGGAGTTGCTATTTAATTATTTTTCTGGTGGTTTTCTTTTTACCATGAAAATAGCCATAATCTGCTGCGTTACTTAAGTGGCAGCAGAGGCTGAAAATTGCAAGGATTCTCTCTCTGATGCCATAGTCACATCCAGGGAACCAAACCCATGTTCACAGCTCATAAATCTTGTCTAAACCCTGTGTAGAGCCAGCAGAAATCTCATCTTTCCTTCGCAATGAAGGATACACGCTCATTCCTCCCATTCATGTTCCCTGGCTTAAAATTTCAGGGGTGACATGTGCATTACCCTTACCAGCTTTGTGAGGCAAAGACCCAGGTACAGACATATTTTTTGGTTGAATTATCCAGGATCATTGCCTCCACCCACTATGTTGCCAAATAGAAACAGCAGACTGGCTGATAATTCTGCGACTGAATGATACGTGTTTGCATACATGCCATCTTTATTGTGCACTGCAATCAGTGAAGGACTTTGAGATTGCTAAGGGAAAAATGTGGTGCAGAGAATAAACTTTGGTTTATGGGTCCAAGGATAGGAGTTCCTTAAACAAATATTATGTATAATACATAGAGATATTGACTCAATTCCGTCTTTCTAAAATCAATGTCTATTTTATAAATATTCATTTAAGAAAGAGCTCAATTAAAATTTGCCAAGTTAAAACAAAATATTTATAATGCTAGAAGGAAACTATCTCCAAGATTTCTTATATGGACTATTTTGATTATTTTCTTACCAAAGGTGGTGTGCCACCATTTTTTTTCCCCCTAAATAAAATGTAAGGAAACCCTGGTGGCATAGTGGTTAAGTGCTACAGCTGCTAACCAAAGCGTTGGCAGTTCGAATCCGCCAGGCACTCCTTGGAAACTCTATGGGGCAGTTCTACTCTGTCCTATAGGGTAGCTATGAGTTGGAATCGACTCGACGGCAGTGGGTTTAAATATCCCAAGATGGAGGGAAAAGAAACGTGCCAGCATTTGCTCATGTTGGTTCAATCGCCAGTTACTGGGATGAAGAGGAAAGAAAAACAAACAAAAATACCTGAGTTTCCTGAAAGCAAACAGTAAACATGAAGGCAAACTTGTTAATGGAATGTAGAATATTATGTAAACTTTCTTGTAAATTCTGTACATAGTTCATTGAACTGTTCCCTGTTGCTTGGTGGTCCTTAGCTTTGGATGGGTGTTTGAAAAACCCAAGCATTGTAAATAATGTAAGCTTATAAGGCACTTGCTTTTCTTCATGAAGTGAAACGGCTAGTAATTTGGGCCCAAACCAGAATCCTTTTAGCTCTTGCTCTTTCTCTGCCATTTTGTGTGTGCAGTTGTGTAACTCTGCTGCAAGCCATAGCCAGGTGTCTGTGATCACTGCCTCATGTCCCTACCCCACTGATAGAGACTGCAGCTGCCAAGAAGGCTGCAAGCCTGTGGGGCCAGGAACAGCGCACCAGCAGAAACAGGAACTGTGGCAAGCTGCTTCTTGAACTGTGCCATGAGAAGTAGATGTGTTTTCTATCAGTCACTAATAGCTATTCATATACTAAGATACTGACTTATCCATGCTGTTGAGGGGTCAGGAATTGAAGAGATGATCAAAATCCACAGGTAATCCAAAGCTTCATTTGTGCCAATAACTTTAGCTTCTAACTTCTTCCCTTCCAAAATATGTCCCAGAACTGCTAATAAGAATACATGTGGCTGGATGAGTTTGACCAGGATAGATAGACAGCCAAATGTCCAAATGATGGAAAGGAGGGAAGGAAGAGAAATAGCAAATGACCTTGGTAATCCACCAACTGGACAACTTTTCCCCGAAAGATCCACAGGAAACTGTGCTGTATGTTTAAAGGTAAAGATAAATATTGATATAAACTGACTGGAAATAAAAACAACCGTTTATCTGTTGGAAGCCAGGGATATTTTGATGTGTGCTAGTTAAACATGTAAGAGTCTGGTAATTAATTGTTCTCAGATATCTTTTTCTCAGAAGTCCTGATATTCTTGCAAAAGTCTTCCTAATGGTGGGATATTATGCTACAAGATGTGTTCCCATGCAAATTGGCAGTCCCAGAGTGGGTGACGGTGTCTCTGGGAAGTCAAAAGTTCTAAGAAAGAGGGACACAGATTGATTTCTTAGTGATGTTTTAGAGAGGACATTGTCTTTTTGAAGGTAAGTACTTAACGAGGTACAGCATTTTAAGTGCCAGGAGAGTAGAGGAAGCCATTATGGTCAGATGTTTTGGTTCCAATATGTGCCAGCTAGGGTCCCCCATCAACTGAACAACAAAAACGCCCTGGCTGAACTAATCAAGTCAATCCATTTCTAGGTTCAGCACACCTTTTGATTTTACATTAACGTTGTTTTTTCTAGATGAATGACATCAACTAAACTGATAGGAGAACTTAATTCTTGGAGGCTATAATTTCACAAGCATGTACTGTAAAGAAAATTCTTTTTAATAAAAGGATTGCAAACTGGAAAATAGGTTCGTGGAAAGATAAGGATAAAAATAGTTCCGCGTTCATTTTTACTTCTCCTATAGAAAGAATTTCTTTCTTCTTATTGAAGTTGTCTAACAGTTTTTGGTTTTTTTTGTTTGTTTGTTTGTTTTTTCTCCTGATCAAAAAGTCTGGGTACATCAAGGGACTGGCAACCATTCCTGATTGGCTTCTAGATACCTTTTCTAGCCTGAAACAACCAGCATTCATCACAAAGGCTTCAGCCGGAATTCAAATGTGGAAAAAGCAGATGTATTTCCGAATCAGTTGAGAAAGAAAACCATTCTCATGTAGCAACTCTATCTGCGTTTCCTGTCATGCAGACAATTGAAAAGTAAATCAATCAAAATAAATCAATAAAAGAGAGGCCAAATAACGTTATGCATTTGCCTTACGTACAGAGGGTTAGAGATTCACTAGCTCAAAACAGCCCCATTTGGAAGCCAAAGGAGGAACAAGAGCAATCAATATTGCTACCTGTCTCCTGCTTCCCCCAGGGTTTCCTTGTGAAGAGAAACAGGGAAGGGGAAAATTTCCCAATATAATTTTTATAGATGAAAATTATTAAAATATACTATGTGTATGGATTTTGCAGGTTTGGCTTATATAAAATAGATTACCTTTTGTGTTCCTTTCTTCCCAGGACCTTACACCAGCCTGCCTCATGTTAACTCAGTGAAATTGATTCTTTTTTTTTTTTCTCTCTCTCATCTTTAACGCTCTTATCTTACCAATGAACAGCCAGAAGCTTTTGTTTCTTTGAACTTATATTGTGTATCTTCAACTGAGTTCTTGAAAACAACTGTTTTTAAAGATTTGTCTAAATTCTTGCTCTTACTACTTAAAAAAAAAATCTTTGGATGCAGCTTGTAGAATCACAGTAGCTTCCTTTCAAATGCCTTGGGTTGCTTTTCTTTTCTGCCTTCCTGTCCCTCATATAAAAAGCAAATATGTTTACATAAACCTCCTCTGCAGCAACCTATTTCAAAGTAAAAGCATCAGCTGAAACCTATGGACATTTACATTATCTTCATCCGAGTTTGAAGCTAGGGCCATCTCCTTGTATTATAGCTGTAATATGGTGAAGTCATACTCAATTGTTCTTACTCAAACTGTTTACTCAGGCTATCCTTCAGTCTTAATAGTACATCATTTTAAAATCTGTTGTTATTGCTCCCAGAGTGGCTTAGCACCCAAGTAGCACACCATTGGCTTTATCCTCTAAAACTTGACCTATTTCTTCCTAATATATCTTATTCCTATTAGAGATTTCCACTCTACACATCACCCTGCCTAATTCCCCTTAGCCTTCCAGCATACCTTAAACATAGAGGGTAACTGGACACATTGTAATGCAAACTAAAAATCCCCTATAAAGTATGAAAAATTCTTTTTCCCCCAAGCATCGTTTTTCATAGATTTCAAGACCAGAGAGTTCTCTAAACATATACCAGGCAATATGCAGCCTAACTTCGAAAGATTATAATAGTGGAGATATACGGTAGGCAGGGAGGAAATTTTGGTGGGTGGACGACACCTTGGAATTAGAATGGGAGACCTGGCCTTTATGCTGGCTCTGCCTAACGGATGATCTCCAAGTTACCTTACACAGCTAAGTTTCAAATTTAACGTTAGAAAGATTTCTTTATATAAGGAGGTTACTAGAAAGATTCAGGAGCACTGTGGCCTATGCCCATGGCCTCTGCTAATATAGCCCACAAATTAATTTAGTAATATTCCTTGTAATGTGTCTTTGAGAGTAAGCCATCTGGTGTCAGGTGAATTGAGTTCAGTACTTGTTCATATCCCTTAAAAAATATATATATATATATATATACATACAGAGAGAGGAAAAAAAGAGACAACATACAGTAAAATTTGTAGGCAAACATATAGTTAAATACCTATACTATGATATTTATCTTTAAAAGCATTGGTGCATTGGATATAACACAAAGTAATATGCTGTAGTCTCCCTTTTAGCTTCCTGGAAGATGCAGATAAATCTCTGTAACCCAGCCAGGGAAAAGCCATGAAACAGCCCCTCGTGGGTGCAAAAAGCTAACTTCTTTGCATCAGAGCAGAAATGCTGCCTCAACGCCCTTCAATCTTCCTTCCTAGTCCAGGAACTCTGGCCAGTCCTGGACTCCCCCACCACTGGCTTGAGTTCTATAAGTAGCAGCTTCCCATCTAGCTGAAAAAGATTCCAGGTCTTCCGTTGCTTTCAAGTTGATTCTAACTCACATGGATTGACCCCACGTGTGTCAGAGTAGAGCTGTGCTCCAAAGGGTTGTCAATGCTGATTTTTCAGAAGTAGATTGCCAGGCCTTGCTTCCAAATTGTCTCTGGGTAGACTTTAATCTCCAACCTTCCAGTGTGCAGCCAAGTGCATCAATCATTTGCACCACCAGGGAATCCTTCTGCATCTCCAGAATCTCTGTTATCCACTCTCTCTGCCCCACCCCATCCTCACTCTCCTGTTTCAGGCACAGGACACAACTAAAGGTTTACTTTTTAAATTGCTATAAGCTTTCCTACCTATTTGTATTCTTTAAGCATGCTGTCCTCCCTATTCCAGCCTCCAAACATTGCCCCTAACACAATATCTGCAAACATATATTCTAATTGACCTTAAAAAAAAAGATATCTCACAACTCTAAATTTTATGATCCCCAAAAAAAAAAAAACTTTTTTTTTTTTTTCATTGAGAGCTTCCTGACTATTCAAACTAGTTAGGAGAATGAGTAGAAATTCCTCCCTGACATTTAGGCCAATTTGTGAAGTTATGAAGTTAGCCTCGTGTTCCTGGCCCTTGACTTCACACCCTGCAAAGATCACTGTTCCAGCTGCCCCGTGTACATGCTGATTCTTTTAAAGTAGTGACTTACTAGCTTAGTTTCGTTGTTTTGTTTTCCTGATTTCCCATCCTTTTTACCTAGAGATGATTTTGTATTTGATATTGGCTTTTTGAAAACAGAGGAAGCACCCCTAAATCTTCAAATTTTGACCAAATTGAGATTAAAACCAAACCAAACCTGGATTAATACTAATATAGGGTCACTGTGAGTCAGAATCAACTCGATGCCAACGGGTTAATATATATATATCAGTTAAGATTCATTCAAGTGCAAGTAACAAAAGCTGCAGCTAAAAGTAACTTTAACAATAAAAAAGGTTATTATCTCATATAAAATATGTTCAGAAGTAGAGTGTTTACTGGGTTGGTTATTTCAATAGCACAATGATTTCCTTAGGGACCCAGGTTCCTTCTATCATCAGCTCTTCCTTTATGGTTGCATATCCTCAGCGCCCTTATGGTTGCAAACTCGCTGTGAGTACTGTCCTCATGCACCCATAGCAAAAGACAGAAACAGGGGCAAGTCTTGCCTTGGGTCTCTTTTTAAGAGCAAGGAAATCTTTCCCAAAACTCCCCCAGCAGTCTTCCCTTTTGTCCCATGGCTAGGGTTGGAATGGAGCAAATCCATTCCTGAACCAGTCACTGACAAAAGGAATGGCGTTACCATGACTGGTTTATAACTTTGACCCCCAGAGCTGCCAAGTGTCCAAAAATAACTGGGACACATTAACAAAGAAGAATGGCTTTGGGGTAGGCTACCAATGATGACTGCCACACATTGATCCAAGGAGTGAGAAAACACTTTCCCACATATAGCTTCATGATTTGATCTTCATTAGTCCTCTGTGAAGTTACGATGACTATACCTATATCTGGAAATAGGGCCTCAAAGAGGTTAAATTATTTACCCAGGATCCGATCAATGGTTAGTGGAACTAGTATTCAATCCCAGCTTTTCTTGGCTCCAAAGACACACCTTTCTTCATGCCAGTACACTGCCTAGATTTAATACTCTCCATCTTGATGATTCAGGTTTTGGGTAGCTCAAAGATGAGTGGGAAGTAAGTGAAGAGAAAATAAGTTCCCACTGCCAACAACTAGATACTATACTCTTCTTTTTCCTCTGCTCCCCGTTTTCTACCACACACACACACACACACAAAATAGCTTTTATCATTTCCTTGAGAGGAAGTATAGAAGGAATGGCTTGTGTAATAGTAACCGAATAGCATGGAAAGTGCCCCAGTTCTTTTTGTATAACATTGTTAGGGGACCATATGTCCCGGTTTGTCTGAGACAGTCCCGGTGTGTAATTACTAATAGAGCCCCCTTTTACTCTCAAAATTGTCCTTTTGGATAATACACTGCACTACTGAGGCTTCAATAACTTACATTGAACCAAAAAACCAAACCTGTTGCGACTGAGTCGATTCTGACTCACAGTAACACTACAGGACAGAGTAGGACTGCCCCATAGGGTTTCCAAGGAGCACCTGGTGGATTCAAACTGCCAGCCTTTTGGTTAGCAGCCAAACATTTAACCACCATGCCACCAGGGCTCCAATAACTTATATTGGGATAACTCTAATTATGAGGGCCTCAGAAACCTGAAAGTTATGGGAAATATAAATAAATTTAATATTAACTCAGTAGAGAAAATATATGTCTTGGCTTCCTATGAATCACTTATGAATTCTGACATCAGCCCCCTCCACAACTCATTCTTACTCTACTTCTCATTGTCCAACTTACTCAGCTTTAAGCAAAATAATATTCAGGCCTTCCCCACCCATCTACTCCAACAGCCACACATCATCCCAAAACGTTCTCATTGCTGTGCCTGAAGTTCTTACATTTTATTTCCACTGCCCGGATTTTTGTCTTCCCTGCCCCACCCCATCACAGATTCTGGCCCAGATTAGCATCTTCCGAGAAGACATTCGTGAGCAATCTTCCCTCATTCTATTCATCCTCCTGCTAGCACGCCCTCAATTCTCACGGCTGCATTGTCCAATAACAGTATTTCACTTGTGTACTTTCCAGTGGTTTTGCAAATAGGTATTCTGCCTCCCTAAATAAAGTGTAAGGTCCTTAAAGGTAAGCACTCCATTTTCTAATTCTTTTGTGTTGCCTGAAACCTTTAGTAAAATCCATAAATGCTGATTAATGACCTACAATGGTAAATGTAGCAATAGAGACACTCCCATAACAGGTAATAGTTCAGGACCACCATAATATTTGCGACACAAGTGCCCCTTACATACTCTTTTTATTTTAGACCTATAGAGCCTAAAACCTGCATACCAAACAACCTCCATATGGATAAAAAATGTGCAGAGTTACAGTTGAGCCCAGGTCGGGGATCTGCACAAAGTAGTCATTGAGATTATGTCTAATGTCTATGAGCTAACGGTCTGAATCCTGACAATACCACCATTCTAGAGCTTACGAATTCTAGCAGAATTGAACTTCCCACGCT
Organism: Loxodonta africana; assembly: GCF_030014295.1. Taxonomy (NCBI): domain Eukaryota; kingdom Metazoa; phylum Chordata; class Mammalia; order Proboscidea; family Elephantidae; genus Loxodonta; species Loxodonta africana. The sequence continues at coordinate 109,102,997 of NC_087346.1, read as the reverse complement.
AATTACTACTGCTTTTCTTTTACAGGCTTTTTTTTTATTTATTTAAAGTTTTATCCTCTTCCATCCCACCTATCACCACTCCATAACACACGTTTGCCTTATTAAAAGCCTTTTGAATCTAGTTTCTATGCTGTGTTTACTTTTGGAGCTGGGACTAAGCTACATTATTGATAGAGCACTGCAGTGGATTCTAAGAGAATACCCCCAGAGAGTATTGCACGCCAAATTCTATTTCTGTCAAGATATAAAAAATGGAGGCTTTAGAACTATTTAATTGGTATGAGCAGTTCTTGACATTCACCACTGCCCCTCAAGACTACATAAAATAGATGGAAAGGGAAATGCCTTTTCTGATCCACCCCTTCATCTGCTAACCTTCTCGTTCTCCAGCTGTGTATATTACTTCCTTATTTGCATAAAAGAAATATATCATTTTCAAGTCTTACCTCAGAGTGGTAACCAGTCACCTAGTTTTACTAGATAACACATTTATTTTTCTACTCGACACTCCCCCAAAACACAAGTTGTACTGTAACTGCTTTTTCTTTTTTTAAGCTCATCACCTCATCATTAACATGTCCTACATTTTTTTGAAATACTTACTGGTTAATACTTGAAATGTCTTATATTTTGCAACAAGTCCCTGAAACATTTTCGGGAAAGCCACTTGATTATTCTAACTCACTGGAATGTCTTGGAAAATAGAATTATATGTCCAAATAATCTTTCATATTCACAGCATTGGAAACCCTGGTGAGGTAATGGTTAAGAGCCACGTCTGCTAACCAAAAGGTCAGCAGTTTCAATCTACCACGCTTTTCTTGGAAACTCTATGGGGCAGTTCTACTCTGTCCTGTAGGGTCACTATGAGCCGGAATCAACTCCATGGCAATGGATTTCATTCACAGCATCCATACTCCTTTCAGTAGGGAATGCTCATGATTTTATATATGTATATGTATATGTGTATATGTATATGTATATGATCTATTGACTGTGTTGCTTACCTCCTTATTTTAAAGAGAGCCAATAACCCTCTTAATAAAAACTACCATTTGGTAGTTCGTAACATAATATTTAAAAGTCAGGATTGCATGAGGGTTTCCTTTTATTTCGGAAATTTCAAATGGTATAAATGTTTACAAGTACCGAAAACTTTTTGACATCTTTAGATAAGCTTTTCGTTTTTGACCACCAGGGAGCATTTCGTGCCTGTGTGATAGGAGCTTAATGGCTAATGTGGAATAATGTTGTTGTGTCTGTTAAAAGATTAATGAAAATGTAAATTGAAAAGTTAAATATTATTTAAATACAAATAGAACTGTTTTTTGAGAGAAAAGCTTCTAGGTTGAGGGTGGCTTCCTTGGAACATTCTCTTGACTGTCCGTCACCTCTGTGTTGTGATTTTGCTCCTTTGACTTTATTTGGAGACTCAACCTGAGGCAAAAATGAACACAGTGATTCGGGAGGTTTAGGAAAGCAGGACTCATTAGGCTAAAGAATAGGAAAATTATGATCCTGCCAGCAATGGAACACCTCTTTGGCTACCATCTCACCTAAAATTTTATTGAATCCAAAAATTAGCTCAACATCCCAAACCAGTCTCCTGCTACAAAGATTTTAATTCATAGCACCCTGTTCTAAATAGGTGGAGCTTTCAAAAGCAGGTGCTATATATATACAGAAAGAAATGCATAACTCTCCTGGTCTCTTAAAATTTGTTATGCTAAATTCACCAAATACGTTAGAGGATGTTCAACGTTTTATTCCTTGTGTTTTTAAATCTCCACTAATCAATTTGCTGAACTGATTTAGCTAATTCTTATTCTGATCGGTATTACGCAGTTCTTGTAAATAAAAATAATCCCTTGCTCCCTCTTTATTTTTCAGCAGACAGAACTTCTTTAATTGCAAAGAAACATAAATGTCAATATTTTAATGCTCTTTTTCTCTCTTGACATAACCATTTGCTTTCTTACACAGCAGGTAATACTTTTGTATTGCTATCAGACCACTAAAGAAACTAAATGGCAAGAATGACTATTTCTGGAAACCTGTAGAAACGTTAACAAAATGGGACAGGTTTTAGAAATGCCAAGAAAGGAAAGGTGGACTACTTACTTTTATAATTCAAGTTTTCTATTTTGTATCAATAATGCTGCATTTTTCTGATTGAAACTTCTGTTCTGTCCAATGAGACCTGTGAATTTCTGTAGTTGCTTTTTACATTTGAAATCAAACTTTCATACAGTGTGTGCTTGAATGTGCCTTTCAGTTAAGGGTTTGATTAAAATATTCTAACCATCTCATTAATTTCTTTTTATGTGCTTAACACTTGTAAAGTTATACTTTTGTTATCTCAAAAGCTATCTGTGGACACTATCCATGAAACCCATAGACTGTGACTTATGCACATGAAAGAAGAAATAGATTTCCCCCTAAGCAGTGAATCAGTGAATAAGAATCTATATAGTGGCCTCTAATTCCTGACCCTTTTATCCCTCGTGGCTGTTTTTCTGTTCTTAATCATGCATTGTGTTCTTGTAAAATACAAAATCAACTTAACATGCAATCAGGTATGGACACAAGAAATGCTTGTGCTCTCGACTTCAGGACTCACAGATACCCTAGCAGTCACAAGACATTAGTTCACTCAATATTTTCATAAGTAGATAGCTTTGCTGTAAGTTGCTGACTTTTTTTGCTTTGATTTTACATGCTGCAGCCAATGAGAGAAAGAAAACACAGTTAAAGGCTGGTGTCAAAAACCATCAGCTGTACTTACAAAAGTTGTTGTGCAGCTTCTGAAATGTAGGGTTTTTTTTTTTTTTTTTGCTGTAAATATGTATAATTTGTGTTAGCTTGTTTATTCCTAAAACACAAAGAAAACTTCTTTTTAATTAAAAATGCCTACATATAAAAAGCTTACTTTGTACTATGTTTTAAAACATGCAAGATTTCAGGCATATCTTTTTGTAATCTTTACAAATGTTTGGAATTCTGAATCTATCATTTGAGAGCTTTTATTGTAAAATTTAATACAAAGTCAAATCCTTTTATTTGGAAGAAATTCTTTACAGTATTATCCAACAATTGGGGAAAAAAAAAAAAAAGATACCAGCACTTTACCTGGAGCTTATTTCTGTACCACTTTGTTCTTTTTTTTTTTTTTTTAAATATTTAAGACAACACGCCTTACATTTAAACATATAGAGTGTTTATGTATCAGGAAAAAAAAAAAAAGAAACAGTCTCCTTGTATTTAATAATGATGTGTAAAATGGATTTAATGGCATCCATTCGTGAGGTATATTATGTCAATTTTCTTTTAAAATATCCACTGTACATATGAATATTAAAATTGGCTTATTTGTCAGTCTTTGCTAGTTTGAAGACCTCCAACTTCCAAACTCATTCTCTCCCTTCAGAAAGAATGTGTTGTAATAAAATATTGAACAGATCGAAGGTGTGAAGCTTATTTATCAAAAAATTGGTTGCTATTAAAATAGCTTTTCAATAAATGTCTAAATGCTAGCATTAGAAAACACTTTCACATCCATCCAACACGGTAACTGAGAATGTCTATAGCTGAGCCTCAGCCTGCTGTTACCCCTGATTTTTGAGGCATCCTTCACTGGCCACTATTTCCATAAGACTATGCTATGAATTTATCACCTGTCAGTTTGTTTTACTGTGGTGGCTTCTGTGTTGCTGTGATGCTGGAAGCTATGCCATAGGTATCTCATATACCAGTAGGATCACCTATGGTGGACATGTTTTAGCAAAGTTTCCAAATTAAATTAAAACAGACCAGGAAGAAAGGCCTGGTGATCTACTTCTGAAAATTAACTAATGAAAATCCTATTGATCACAAGAGAATACTGTCAGCTACAGTGCTGGAAAACGATTCCCCTAGGTTGGAGGGCACTCAAATTGCACAATGGCTGCAACAATGGACTGGAGCATACCAACAATTGTGAAGATAGTGGTGCAGGATCAGGCAATGCTTCATTCTGTTATACATGGGGTTGCCATGAGTCAGAGCCAACTTGATGGCAAATAGCAAAAACAACATGGTATCAATGGAAGCAATAAATAGACATCCATTTTCTTTAAATCAGAAAAGGAACAAAAGGAGGGTTCTCCTTTGGACACCTGGGAGTGTGTGTTTATGCACACAGCGCATCGCTGCCGTCAGTAGTGTCAGCCAACATACCACCAACATCATTAGCTGGCTTGCTATCTGATTTAAAATGCTGTTTATTCCCTTCGTTTTGAACACTGCCTCCCCCACTTCTCACTCTTCCCTTATCCCTATACTAAATTTTCTTTTCCCTCTTTTTTTTTTTTTATTTATTCTTTTTGCTGAAGGATCTCCTCTCCCATCTTATCTCCCAACATCTGTTCCATCTAACACATTCATCTCTTACTGGCCATGACTACTGTTTTCATTCTCTACTCTTTTCCTCCACTTTTCTATTAATATATCCACATCTTGTAGCCTTTAGAAAATTTAACTTAGTTTGGTGAACTGTGGTATAAGCAAGGCCCCTATGTGCTGTCAAAAGGAAGCTTGCCCATCTATTCTACTTAAAATACTTTGAAGACTGCTTTGAAAACCCATAAACAGGATATAACCATCATCAGCGTGTTCATTTTATAAGCTGTTTAATGTTTACTTCAAACTGAGGGAGGTAGAGACATATGATGATAAAATATGCCTGAATTCAAATCCTGGCTCTGCAACTTGGTGGTACTCTTCCCTTGGGCAAGTTATTTCACATCGGAGTCCATTGTACCATTTCTTTTAACTAATTTTTTTTCTGAAAAATTTCAAATATATCCACTGTCTAGATTCTAAAACTATCAAGATTTTGCCACACTTACTTCATGTAATCAGTTTTTGTTTTTGTCTTTTCCTGAAGTATTTTAAAGCACATTCCACATCTGATGTCATTTCATCCCTATATAAAAAATATATATAATCTCTATTAATTATGGGCATTTTTTTTTAACCTAACCATAATGCCATTGTCATAGCTACCAAAAAGTAATAATAATAATGACTGTGGAGCAGTGTTCAGGCTAACAGGGATCAAGTTTGGCAGTGGGGAAATGGACTAGGTGCCCCTGCACTGTGCTGCCATCTGCCTAGCCTGTACAAGGGGATGACACCAGGTGGCACTACAGAGAGATAAAGAAACACTACAGCAATTTGCTGTTGTCCTGAAACACATATATATACTTGAACTTGGAGATTGCATGTGGATTTTAGGGTCTATGTGCTAGGAAAAACAAAAGCTACAATGAAGGAATATTAATGCAGTCCCAAAGATACAACATCAAGGAGGAAACATTAGCTGGGAGTGGATTTGGTAATGTTTAACTGACAGTGCTTCCTAGAGATGCAAACTAGAATGTACAAACCTTTAGCATCAAATAGCTTTCAAGTCTTTGTGAGCTTGTACATGAATCTTGCCAGTTTCCCCTCCTGGCACAAGGTGAGGAAACATGGAGGCCTGGAACAAGGGAGGAAGGAAGGTCAGGTCTTAAGTAGAAGGAAAAACATTGGGTGACCAGGCTTCTTCCTATCCTGCACAGACCATTGAGTTTTGGTGTGTTCCTTTTATACTCATTTTAGTGTTTTCTTAGAAAAGTGAATTGTCATTAAATGACTTAAATTTGAAAAAATAAAATAAAACAGCACATCACGTAATATCCAGCCCTTATTCACATTTCCCCAGTTGTCTCAAAAATGCCTTTTTTCAGTTGTTTGTTCAAATCATGATCCAAGTGAGGTCCTCATGTTCCATGTGTTGCATTTGGTTATCTCTTAGATGTCTTTGACTCCAGAGCAGTTTCCCTCCCCACTTCTTTAATGCCACTGACTTGAAGAAACTGTGGATTCTTCTCTAGAATGTTCCACATGTTTCCACGTGGTGTTATTTAGTTTGTCCATTTTTCTCTATGGAGATAACATTAGAATTTACTTCATAGATGTTTTGTGAAAATTAATTCACAAATTATAAGATTTTTCTTTTTCACATTTTAGTACATGGAGATATGGAAGCTCAGAAAGTTTGCCAAGTAAGTGATGGAGCCAGATGTCTAACTCCAAGGTTCACACTCTGACTTAAGCTTAGAAACTATCATCTTTCACAATATAATTACACATAGAACTAAATTAATCTAAAACAGTTTTGTTCAGTTTCAACATATGTACATAGGCGTTATCAGTGAAAAACTCACAGTTCTAAAAAAAAAGTTTATCAGGAACACTTACAGTATAATTATTATAAAACAGAAAGAAATCAAATCCAAAGATACCACTAAACACATATTGAAAGCCTTTTTTAATATACGAATATTTGATGTTTGAGATTAAAGCAATTTTAAAGACTTACAGAGATGTTCCAAGGAGGAACTGGTTTGTAGCAAAACATACCTACATACTTTTTTATAGCTAAAGGAAACCCAAATGACTATAGAAATTTTCCAGCCTCTGTTAATTACTAGCTCCTCGGAATCAACCCAACAGCAACAGGCAACTGATTAAAACCAGTTCCTGTTAAGTCAATTCTGATTCATGGTGGCCTCATGCATGCAGAGTAGAACTGCACTCCATAAGGTTTTCAGGGCTGTGATCTTTTGGAACCAGATCGCCAGGCCTTTCTTCCCAGGCACTTCTGGGTGGGTTTGAACCACTAACCTTCTGGTTAGTAGTTAAGTGTTCATGGTTTGTGGTTGACTACTAATCACAAGTTTGATGGTTTGAACCCACTCGGTGGTTCCACAGAAGTCTTGGTAATCGGAGTCCATAAAGATTACAGCCAAGAAAATCCTGTGGAGCTCAGTTCTACTCTGTAACACATGGGGTAGCCACAAGTCAAAATTGATGACAATGGCATATGGATTTTTTTTTTATGATAAAAAAATCCAAAATGCTACCAGCAATTAAGAAAACATACAACATATCCAAGTATTTGTTGTTAGCTGCTGTCTTGTCAGCCCCTGACTCATAGCAACACCACACACAATAGTATAGAACCTCTCCAACGGTTACAAGCCCATATTTGGGTTTACTGGAAGCATATAGACAAAAGGCAATAATCCTTTGTCTAACTAAGCTCAGGATTTCCTTAAAATAAAAATATTTATCACATATTAAAAAATAATAATAAAAACCCAAACACGTTGCTGTTGAGTAGATTTCTTCTTGTAGCAATCCTACAGGACAGAGTAGAATTGCCCCATAGAGTTTCCAAGGCTGTAAATCTATGTGAAAACAGACTGCCACATCTTTCTCCCAAGGAGCAGTGGGGTTGAACTGCCAACCTTTCTGTTAGCAGCCAAGCGCTTAAACATTGTACCACCAGAGCTCCTTTTATCACATATACTAAAGACAAAATATCAGTAGCAAGAGATGTCCATCTCTGATGGACATTGAGTCTATGAATAAGCTCTATCATGAGATCACATTCTCAACATAGCTATTAGCTAGAGAAATTAACATTTTTTTCAAAGAAAACGAGTTTTCTTAACAGAAACTTCAGCTTTGTTAAAATCTTAGGTATAACCTTATTTCAGTTACCATAGTGATAAGGGATATTGTTATCACTGGAATATGTTTAGGTTTGCAAGGTCAGCTATCACAAGCTTGGATAACTTTTGTCAGACCGTAGATCATAGTCTGTGGGATACAGCGTAGCAGTTATCCACTCTCGACATCTGCAAGGGGAGATTGTCCTCTTAAAGGAGTTTATTTTGCACCAGTTCTCTTTAAATGGGTTTTAAATACTTTTAGGATGATTTTCCTGAAAGAACCTTAAACAGGGAAAACCATGTTATATAATCATAGCTCTGTTTTTGCACCTAATTCTAAGATTCTAATGTATCAGGATATAGTTGCAGGGATAACATAAACATTTTATTCAATTTTCCCATTTTCTCTAATGACTTACTAACTGTCATAATTCCACAACTTTACAATTCAATGTCCACAGCATTTCTCACTCAGTTCACTGAGAGTAAAAGCAGGAAATAGACAAAAAACAATTTTCTCTTTGCTCTAAAATTCTAATGAAGTGGACTTCTGCTTCCACTCAAGATGGATTAACATATTGAATTTATCCTTTAACCAAAAACAACTGAAAAAAGGCTAACTGCCTCCACCCCTGCCCTCCCAAAAAATGGTATTAAAGACACTGGACATCACATGACAAAGAATAGTGATTCCTGAGTGACAGGAAACAAACAAAGTGAGGCCTAGAACTGCCCCAGATTACTGCCATAAGAGAGTTTCCAGGCAATGCTACAGGAAGGAGGAAACCAGGCAAAGCCTGGCAGAACTCCTGAGTTGAGGTGATAGAAGTCCAGGGAGACCAAGGCAGCTAGAATTCGCAGGAGAGAGTAACTGAGTGAAGACAGCTGCACAAAGAGACAACCCAAGATATCTGCCAAAGATTGTCCTTGAGTATTCAACAGATACTGGCCAGCATATATACATGAGAAAACAACACAAGGCTGGGAAAAGAACCATTTGAAGAAATTGGAGGGAACAAGACCTGGTGCTCATAAATTATAGAAATAGTGCCTGCTTCTCCTAGCCAGCCTGGAATACTTCATAATTCACAGGACATTGGGCAAAGCACTAAGAAAGGTCTTTCCTCAGTGGTGTGAGTAATTAGCCCATTACTGAGCACTGCCCTGGGATTATCTAACAAATCATGAAACCAAGACCTAAAAAATCAGTTTCTGAGGAACATAACTATATCTCAAAACAAAGGTCAAGAATATTTATGAGAATAAAAAAATATCCCTCATCCAACAAGGTTAAATTCACAATGTCTGGCATCCAATCAAAGATAAACAGGCATGGAAAAGAGTGGAAAAACAGACCCATGATGATACACATAATTCATCAATCAAAATTAATGCAGATAAGAGAATTAACACATTGGAAAGTTACTATAACTATATTCAATATGCTCAAAAAATTAAGTACAGAATTGCAAGATATTTTTTTAAAAAGACCCAAAACAAACTTCTACAGATAAAAACTTCAATGTTTGAGATGAAGAAACACCAATTTTAATGGTGCATTAGATGATGCAAAAAAAAAGATAACTGATGTTGAAGAAAAAGAAATAAATGCTAACTAAAATAAAACACAAAGAAATAAAAAACAAGAATGAAAAGTGTATTGGTGAACTATGAGATAACTTAAGCAACCTAAAAAACAAAATCAAACTTGTTGCCATTGAGTTGATTTCAACTCATAGCAGCCCTATAGGACAGCGTAGAACTGCCCCGTAGGGTTTCCAAGGAGGGGCTGGTAGATTTGAACTGCCAACATTGTGGTTAGTAACCTAAGTTATGTGTAATTGGAGTCTCTGATATAGAGAAGAGACAGAAAATATTTCAAGACATAACAGCTGAAAATTTTTCATAAACTCACAGATGCAAGAAGCTGAACAAACTGCAATAGCAAGAAACATAAAGAAGACTATACTAAGGCACCCACCCACCACCCGCACATCATAATCAAATTGATCAAAACAAGTGAAAGAAGAAAATCTTATAAGCGTACAGAAAAAAAGATATGTTATTTACAGAAGAACAAAGATAAGAATGATGGCAGTTTTCTTGTCTGAAATAATGCAAGTGAGAATACAGTGGAGCAAAATTTTTAAGGTACTAAAATAAAAATTCTGGACTCAGTAAAAATTAACTTTCAAAACCAGCAGCTAAATACATATTTTCAGGCACACAAAGCTGAAAGAATTCATCACAGCAGACCTGCACTACAAGAAGTGTTAAAGGACATCCTTCAAGTAGCAGGAAATAAAATGGTAACAAATGGGAATATGGGTCCCTACAAATGAATTATGAGCTCCAGAAATGGTAACTAAATGAATAAATAATACTTTTATTATTATCTAAATATATTTAAAAGATAGTTGACTTTAAACAATAGCATAAGCTGAGAGAGAAGAACTGGAAGTACACAATTGAATGGTTCTTAAACTGCACATGAAGTGGGATAATAGCATTTAAAGGCGGATGGTAATAAGTTAAAGATATATATCATAAACTGTAAAGCAATCACTACAATAACAAAACAAAGAGTGATACCTAATAAACCAACAAAAAAAAAAAAACAAAGGAAATAAAAATTGAATTGTAAAATACACTCAGTTAATGTAAAAGTTAGAAAAGGATGAAAAAGGAAACAAAAAATAAACAGAACAAATAGAAAACAAATAGGTTTAATATTTAAATCTAAACACATTGATAATCACATTAAATATAAATGGTCTAAACATCCTGACTAAAAAGATGGAAATTGTCATATTAGATTTAAAAAAGAAAGAAATAAATATACATTGTCTATACTCAGTTTAAGTATACACAATAGGTTAAAAGTAAGAAGGTAGAGAAAAAAAGATAAAACATGATAATACTAGTCAAAATAAAACTGGAGTGGTCAAGTAATACAAGAGTAGATTTCAGAGCAAAAAATATTACCATGGATAAAAAATGATCATTACATAATAATAAAAGGGTCAATTAATCAAGAAAATATAGCAATCCTAAACGTTATGACCTTAACAATAGAGATTCAAAATACATGAAGCAAAAACTTATACAACTCAAGAAATAGACAAATGCACAATTACACCTGGAGATTCCAATAACCATCTCTCAATAATTGACATAATAGATAGAAAATCATCACGGATACAGTAGACTTGAACAACAATAACAACCAATTTGACCTAATTGAAATGTATAGAACATTCCACCCAACAACAGCAGAATATATATTCTTCTGAAATCCACATATAACACTAACCAAGATAGACCATATTCTAGGTCATTATACAAATCTCAAGAGATTTTAAATGTTTAAAATCATACAAAGTAAGTCCTCTGAACAGAGTGAAATTAAATTAAAAATGAAAAACAAATTTGGAAAGCTTCCAAATATGTGGAAACTAAATAACATACTTCTAAATAACCCATGGATCAAAAAGGAAATCCAAAGGGAAAACAGAAAGTTTTTTAAAACTGCATAAAAATAAAATGCAACCAATCAGAATTTGTGCAATACAGCTAGGCAGTATGCGGGAAGAATTCATAACACTAAATGTCTATGTTAGAAAAAATGAAACGTCTCAAATCAAATGATCTCAGCTTCTACCTTATGAAAGTAAAGGGAAAAAAAAAAAGTAAGCAGGAAAAAAAGAAATTAAAATCAAAGTAGAAACCCATGATACAGAAAATAGAAAAAAACAATGTAATCAAAAGTTGGCTCTTTAAGAAGATCAATTAAATTGATAAACTTCTAGCTGGACTTACCTGAAATAAAAGAGAAAACACAAGTTAACATAATCAGGAATGAGAGATTTTTCATAATCTATAGATATTAAAAGTATAATATAATTATGCTTATGAATTCAACACTTAGATGAAATGGACAAATTCCTTGAAAAAAATAAATTACCAAGTTCACTCCAGAAAAACCATAACTTTAATAGTCCTATATCTACGGAAAGTAATTAAATTTGTAGTTAACAAATCTTTCCATATAAAAAGCTCCAAACCCAGATAACTTTACAATTCTACGAAATGTTTAATGAAGGAATAACATCAATTCTAAACATACTTTTCTAGAAAATTGAAGAGAAGAAAATATTTTCTAACTTATCCTGTCAGGCCAGCATTATCCTGATACCAAAACCAAAGGCATTATTAGCAAGAAAACTATAGACCAATATTCCTCATGAACAGATGCAAATATTCTTTAAAAAACTTTGGAAATCAAATCCAATATATAAAAAGGATAATATATAATGACTAGGGTTTATTTGGGTGGGTGAGGGTTTATTTGAGTTTATTTGAAGCATGCATCATCGGTTTAACACTTAAAAAGTATTCGATGTAACTCATCACAAAATAAAAAACAATATGATTATCTCAATAGATGAAAAAAATCATCTAACAAAATCCAACATTTATTTTTGATCAAAACTCTCAGCAAACTAGGAATTAGAAAGAAACTTCCTCAACCTGTTAAAAATCATGTACAAAAAACCCACAGCTAACATCATACTTAATATGAGGAAAGGCTGAATGAACTGTCCCTAAGATCAAGAGCAAGGACGTCAACTTTCACCACTTCTATTCAAGACTGTACAGGAGCTTTGATGTAAAAAATCTAACCAAAAAAAAAGAAGAAAAGGGAAGGAAGGAAACAGAGAAAGAAAGAAAGAAGGAAGAAAGTGTATCCAGATTGGAAAGAAGTAAAACTGCCTTTATTTGTATATTAAATAATCATCTGTGTAGAAAATCTGACAGAATCTACAAAAAAGCTTCTAGAACTAAGTGAGCTTAGCAAGGTTGGGGGATATAAGATTAATATTTTAAAAATCTATTTTATTTCTTTAGTAATGAGCAATCAGAAACGGAAATTTTCAAAAATCCCACTGTATCAAAAATATGAAATAAAAATCAAAAATATGAAATACTTAGGGATAAATCTCACAATGTGAGATTACACTAAAAACTAAAAAATACTGCTCATAGAAATGAAAGAAAATCTAACTAAAAGAAGAGCTGTACTTCGTTTATAGGGTGGAAGACTCAATAGCATTAAGATATCAATTGTCTCCATACTGATGTATAGATCTCATACAATTCCAATAAATTCCAGCAAGCTTTTTAGCAGTATTTGACAAACTGATTCGGAAATTCATGTGGAAATGTAAAGGACCTAAAAGAGTCAAAACAATTTTGGAGAAAAAAACAAAGAGGGCTAACACAACGGGGTTACAAGACTTATCATAAAGCTACAGTAATCAAGACAGTGTGGCACAGGTATCAAGACAAACAGATCAAAAGAACAAAATAGAGCCCCAGAAATAGCCCTACACATATACGGACAACTGATTTTTTACAAAGATGCAAATGCAGTACAGTAGAGAAAGAAAAACCTTTTCAACAAATGGTGCTGGTACAATTATTTATATGCAAAAAATTAACATTGATCCATACCTTGCGCCATATACAAACATTACCTCAAAATGGAACATATACCTAAATGTGAAAACCTAAAACTATAAAACTTCTAGAAGAAAATCTTTGTTAATCTGGGTTAGGCAAGTTTTCTTAGATACAGTAACAAAAGCATGATCCACAAACTTCAACTGAACTTCATCAAAATTAAAAACTTTGGCTTTCAGCATCATTAGCCATCAGAGAGATGGAAATCGAAACCACAACAAGATAACTATTTCACTCCCACTGGGATGACTAAGATGAAAGAATTAAAAAAAAAAAAAGAAAGAAAGAAAGAAAACAAATGTTGGCAAGGATGTGGGGAAATTAGAACCCTTACCCACTGGTGGGAATGCAAAATGGTACAGCCTTTGTATAAAACAGTGTGGTGGTCCTTCAAAAAACTAAAAATGGAACTACCATAACCGCAAAACTCATTGTCATTGAGTCAATTCCAACTCACAGTGAGCGACCTGATAGGACAGAGTAGAACTGCCCCATAGTTTCCAAGGAATGGCTGGTGGATTCGAACTGCCAACCTTTAAGTTAGCACCAAGCTCTTAACCACTGTGCCACCAGCAATCCTCAGAACTACCATATGATCCACCAATTCCACTCCTAGTATATACCCAAAAGACTTGAAAGCAGAGACTAAGAGATTTGTACACCAATGTTCATTGCAGCACTACTTGCAATAGCCAAAAGGTGGAAATATACTAAATGCCCATCAATAGATAATGGATAAAGAAAATGTGGCATATACATATGATGGAATATTACTCAGCCAGTAGATGAAATAAAGTCTTGGTACACGCTACAATATGGATGGAGCTGGAAGACATTATGCTGAGTGAAATAAGTCAATCACAAAAGGACAAATATTGTATGACCTCACTTATATAAAAAGACAAGAAAAGACAAACAATATAGAGAACAAATTTTATTAGTGGTTACCAGGGTGGGACGGAGGGGGAAAGGGTGTATCAACAGTGGCGGAGATATTTGTTAAGGGCAGGGTTGCACAGTTGATTATTGTAGTTGCTGTCAATAAGCTGTACACCTGTAAAAAGTTGAATCAGCAAAAGTTGTGTGATACATTCACAACGACGAAAAAAAAAAAGAGTAGCTGATGAGACGGATTATGTACAACCAAAAACCTCATGGGATTTGGTTTCTTGGTTTGGAGGTTTAGTGTCATGGTTTCATGAGACATCTCAGGTAATTGGCCTAATAACATGCTTAGTGCCTCTGTTCTACCTCTGAGTAAGATGCACAGTGTCTGGGTCTTAAGTTTGCAAGTGGGCATGCAAGGCACAACAATTGGTCTCTACTCACCTGAACAACAGAGGAAGAAGAGTCAGGAATAGGAGGAAATGGAACATGTGGCTAAATGCCTCCATGAACAACTGCCTCCTTTGCCATGAGACCAGAAGAACTAGATGGTGCCCAGCTACCGTTACTGAACATTTTGATCAAAGATTTCATAGAAGAATCCTGATCACAAGGGGGAAAATGCAGAACAGAATTTCAAATTCTCATAGACTCCAGACTTCCTGGAGCCATGAAGATTGGATGAATCCCTGAAACTATAGCCCTGAGATAATCTTTAAACCTTAAACCAAAAATATCCCCTTAAGTATTTTTAAAACCAAACAATAGTTTAGTTTAACTAGTAAAAAAATATCTGCCTGGAACATTACTCTTCTAAGAACTAACCATATGGGATCAAACTGACAACAGCAACTCAAAAGATTAGATAGGAACCTTAAGGGGCAGTGAATTTATGTTAATGGATGAGGAACAACTCAGAAAAGGAGAGAATGGTTACACAACCCAAAAAAATGTTATCAATCTCATTAAATGGTATAGTAGAAACTGTTGAATTGGTGTACATTTTGCTGTGTATATTCTCAACAATAAAATAAATAAAATTTTATTTAACAAAAAAACTTCAGCTCTTCAAGACAAGCCACAGACTAAAAGAAAGTAGTTGCAAAATATATATCTGATAAAGGACTTGTATCCAAAATATTTAGAGAACTCTTAAAACTCAACATAACAACGCAATTACAAAATGGGCAAAATATCTTAACAGACACCTCACAAATAAGATTTATAGATGGCAAACATGCATATAAAAAACCTCAACATTATTTGTGACTAGAGAATTACAAAATAAAACAGCACTACCCATTTATTAGAATGGCTAAAAGCCAAAAAAACTGACAATACCAAATGCTGTCATGGATGTGGAGTGACAGTACCTCTCATTCACCGCTGTTAAGAGTTTCTTTAAAAGATAAACATAAACCTCCCATATGATCCAACCATTCCACTCCGAAGTATTTTCTTTTCAAAAGGAAAGCAAGCATACGGTTATACAAAGTCATGTACCAGAATGTTCACAGCATTTTAAGTATGGCAACAGCCAAAAACTTGAAACAACACAAACATCCAACGATAGGTGAACAGAATAACAAAAAAAAGGTGATACAACTCTACAACAAAATACTTCTCAGTAAAAAGAAACACAGTATTGATATATGCAAAAACTGGACGAAACTCAAAATATTATCCTGAAAGAAGCCAGACGAAAAAAAAGTACACACTGTGTGATTCCATTTACATAAAACTCTTGAAAATGCAAACTAATCTATACTGGCAGAAAGCAGATCAGTAGGTGCCCAGGGGGAGTTACAGAGGGGTAAGAGGGGGCTTCCGGGAATGACTGATAATGTTCGCTCTCTTGATTGTGGTGATGCTTTCATGGGTGTATATGCCAAAACTTAGAAATTACACATTAAATATGCAGAGTTTATAGTATGTCAATTTTATTTCATTAAAAATGATATCATCACTTGGTATCATTTAAAAAAAAATGATACTATGTGCTGAGATCAGGACTGAGTATGAGTTTGTTTCTTTCTTATCAAAATAGATATTACATGGGAAATTCAGGAGAGCTCTAGAAGAGTGCTACCCAAAGTGCTGATCTATAAACTTTTACTAGTCTGTGATGATACAGCAAAACCTGAAAAAAGCCAGGGCCTGTGTAAAGCAGAAACTTGTCAGAGAAGAAAACCTCAAGTATTTCCCACTTAAACGAGCAATAGAAAAGTGATAAAGACTGTACCCTGTCAAAGGCAGGAAATTTGCAGGACCTGGAAAAATTAGGCAGTCCTGTCAAGTTCCAGGTTTCACAGTATAAGGAATTTGCCCCAGAAGTTAACTACTTTATTAAGCACACTGTTTAGTTCAGCTGGTATTGTTTTCATAACAAAACTTTTTCCATGAAGGAGGCAGTATATATCGATGAACTTTCTGGCACAAGTTCCTTCTCTCACCACTGACCAGTAACAAACAGTTCACTGGCTGGCACCAGTCTGTGGAACACATTCTGAGCAGCACTGTTTCTATCACACTCAGGTATTTATTAACCTCTCTAAGCCTGTCCTCACCTGTATGAGAAGAGTAACGACTGCTCTGATCACCTCTAAGAATATTCTAATACTCTAATGAGCTATAAAGGTTCCTGGGTGATGCAAATGGTTAAGTGCTAGGCTAGTGACCAAAAGGTTCAGGGCTCAAATTCACTCAGCAGCTCCACAGAAGAAAATCCTGGCACTCTGTTTCCATAAGATTGCAGTCACTGAAAACCCGATGGAGCAGTTTTATTCCGGAAACATGCGGGGTCCCCACGAGCTGGAATCAACTCCACAGCAATGCGTCTAATAAGCTATGAACCCTGCATACACCAGTACCAACTAATTTATGTTTACTGAGTTACTGATTACTGAGTTATGGGAAAATCATCTGAAAGAATAAAACAATACACAAAAATAAAATGACATTCTTTATTTGTTTAGAATAATTGTAAAGTTAATTGAAATTAAAAATGGTTTGTTTTCCAGTGAAGTTGTTAATATCCAAAATTGCTAAATTCAGTATTAGAGATTATAACAAAAATGGACCTATTTATGGTCGTATCTGATATTTGATGGTAATATATACACTATACAATAACATCTATTCTTTTCATCAGAACATATTTTTCTGAACAGACATAGAAGTACAGAAGTAGCTGTTATTTTCATTTTTTTTCCGGTGTTCTGGTAAAAGATTTTAGTTTCTAGAATTCACGCACAGAATTGTTACACAAATTTAAGAGTATTTTTTCTTGTTCATGTCTGAAGAAGAGCATCTTTCTCAAAGAAATTTTATCTTTCTTTTGAAATATGGAATCACCTGAGTTATATATATGCAGCTTAGCCATTCTTTAAAAAAGTTATTTTTGGAAATACCACAAAATAATAATTACGTAGTACATGTCCTTGCTATTCACATACTTCTTTTTAAGCAATATTCAAGTACATTTGTGCTTTGCATGTTTATATCCATTTGAATATATTTTTAGCTATTATACTAAACTGTATATCTACAAAGATTTCTCAAATATTAAATAAATGAGGCAAAACAGTCATTATGAAAATATAAACCACTACTAGAGTTTTCTCAACTTTACTTCATTTTTTATGTATTTGCTGTCAACCATGTTCTTTAGGGAAGTTGATAAATTTTTATCTTTGTAATCTCATCACTGCTGCTTTCTCAGCTTGTTATAATACACTGCAGATTTTCTGAACACACAGTATTCACTTCACCATATCAGCTGCAGCAGCGAAATTTAATAGCATTGGTACTCATCATTTCTAGTTATTTCAGCTGCAGGACCACCTTAAAACAGAA
Source organism: Loxodonta africana (assembly GCF_030014295.1). NCBI lineage: Eukaryota > Metazoa > Chordata > Mammalia > Proboscidea > Elephantidae > Loxodonta > Loxodonta africana. Next base: position 109,085,193 of record NC_087346.1, on the reverse strand, counting down.
ATTGGAGGAAAAATTAGGTTATATCAGAATGGCGCTGATATATCCGAATATGCTAAAAGAACTAACAACAAGCAAGTACAATGCACGGTAACAGGTAATACACGCCTACTAGGGTGTATGATTCAAAATCACTTAACATTTACACCAGGTTCTATCACACACCCTCTCCAGACATTTAGCCTCAAAATGCCAAGCCAGGCTTCAACCAGCACTGTGGTTACTGGGCATGTGGACCTGTCATCAAGGCACCAAAGTGTTTGTGCAACTGCAGATTACAGGGAGAAGCTGAAGAACATAAGGGTTTACAAAGGACACAGCCATGAAGATTGGTTAGGGGTAAAGACATGTTAGTAAGAACAACTGAGAAAATGCAGGGCACTAATGACAGAAACACATATACATAAAGAGAATTATTTTTATTTCTTCCTCACAGCAGCAGTTTCTACTGTTCAAAAATTATTTTCCACATTTATTAAACACCAGGAATGGTTCCTGTTATTTAGCCTTTCCTTTGTCAATGTAAAGCCCTTCCCGTCATTCATTAGCCCTACCTAGTCTCAACCTGATTTTGTCACAATAACTACAAGGCATATTTTGTCTCCAGCAGCTACAGGTTTATAAAAGCAATTTTCTATTATTTGTCCAGTTAAAATAAGACACACTTTTCTTCAGGATTATAACCATTTTTTAACCATAAAAACCTGAGAATAAGCTAATTTCACAGCCCCAGGGTAAAATTATTTTTATCATTAATAAGCACTGAAGCATAACAAATTCAGCTGTTAGAATAGCAGTTATTCTTTCAAAAACAGCTATTTGATAAATTATGCTCAAAACTAAACACTTAAAAATTACAAGTTTTAATTAATTTAATACCAAAAAGTAGAGATGCAGAACACATCAACAAAGTACTTTCTGTGGTTGACATTAAATATCAGGAAAAAAAGAAATATTAAAAAGTGAACTATGAGCTTTTGTTATATTGTTCTAAAGGCATCAAAACTATAAAAGCTTAAACCATACAACAAAATTAAAATGAATACCTTATTAGCTGCTTCCAATGAATTGATCAGATTCTGCAGCTCCTCTTTACTCATTTCAACAGAATACGGTTTGACTTCACCATTTTCTTTTACATCTAGATGAAGGTTTAAAAGCGGCATTTGTAATGTAGCAATCTTGTCACTAGAAAGTGCAAGCTGTTTAAAATTAGGAAAATGGGAATTAATAGTTAAAAAAAAAAAAAGGACTGTACTAAATATGCATCAGAGCTTAATAACAATACGTTAAAAAAAAAAAAAAGTACTCCTGTTTGCTGCCAAGTATAAGGCAAAGTCGAAGAAATAAATTAAACCCATGCCAAAACAACACATATTTGAGCGACAGAAAGAGAAAGAAGAATGAACACCAGAGAGAAAGTAAGTCAGCAAAAAAAAAAAAAACCATGAAGTCAGCAGTTTTACAGCAGAAGCAGGTATCTAGAGTGGAGCTATTGCTGGGAAATACTGGATGGGACAAATGTAACAAGCAGCAGAACTCTTAACAAAGGGTGAAGCCACCAAGAGGACGAAAGTCCATTTACGAAAATAAATGAGACTAAAGCACCGATAAATGCTAAGATATTAAGATGCTAATTCATGATCAGCTGTCTACTAAACTGTTGATAAATGTTATCTATCCACCGTCTTCAATACAACCACCCAACAAAAATCCTCAAGATACTTACCTTACTTCTTACTTTTCTGTTTCCACTGAATATCTTAAGGGAAGTGGAAGAATCAAGTATTTATGGTACTAATATTTTTGAAACAAGCTCTGTAGCTTCAGTGGCAAATGCCAAAAGGAAACTCAATTTTCTTGGAATCTGAGCCAAAAACTCCACAATAATTGAATCCTTATTTGGAGCACCACCACTGGCAAAAATTACTTGTGTATTGATAAAAGGTTCCTTCCCTAACAACCAACCTCAAAGGATCCTCCCTGCAGTATCTGCTATAGAATCAAATCCTCACGCATCTCCATCTATTGGTCCCATCCTATCCGGCGCAAAGGAGAATGAAGAAAACCAAAGACACAAGGAAAATATTAGCCCAAAGGGCTAAAGGACCTCACGAGCCAGAGACTCCACCAGCCTGAAACCAGAATAACTGGACGGTGCCCAGCGACCACCAACAACCGCCCTGATAGGGATCACAACAGAGAGTCCTGGACAGAGGAGAAAAAGGTAGAACAGAATTGAAATTCACACACACACACACACACACACACACAAAGGCCAGACTTATTGGTCTGATAGAGACTGAAGGAACCCCTGAAACTATGGCCCATGGACACTCTGCTAACCCAGAACTGAAACCATTCCTGAAGCTGACTTCTCAAAGGTTAGACAGAACTATAAAACAAAAAATAATACACGTGAGGAACGTGCTTCTTAGTTCAATCTAATATACGAGACCAAATGGGCAACTCCTGTCCAAAAGCAAGATGAGAAGGTGGGAACAGACAGCAACTGGATGAATGGGCAAAGGGAAACCCAGGGTGGAAAGAGGGAGTGTGCTGTCACATTGTGGGGATTGCAACCAATGTCACAAAAACAGTATGTGTAAAAACTTTTTGAATGAGAAATTAACTTGAGCTATAAACGTTCACCTAAAGCACACACATACACACACAAAAATGCAATCCTTACATATCTCCTCCATTTTCTCTCCAAAAAGGACTCAGAATATCTGAGATTTGAAAGTATCACCTTCAGGTTATCTATCTTATGATTCTCAGTGGTTTGGCAGTTATGCAATGATATAATACTTATCCTGTATTTTGTGATCTGATGTGGTCCCCTTCCATTCTTGCATAATGCAAATTTTCACATAACAACCTGGTCTTTGGAACTAACCATATGAGTAAGTGAGTGGGTGTAAGTTGTTTCTCAGCCTATACTTGAATGCCACCTATGATGAGTAACATGCTACCTCAAAAGGACAAAATAATTTTGAGATACTGAGAGTTGTTAAAAAGTTTTTCCCTATGTTGAATTCAAATCCATCTTATTGCAAATGATGTACCTTAGCTCTTCTCCTAGCCTCTGTATCTATACAGAATACATTTATTTCCCCCTCCATATGACTTTTAGTCCTTTAAAGAGAACTGTCATATTTCTACTTGGTTTTCTCATCGGAAATGGTCTTACGGAACTTCATGTTAACATGATTTTAAGATGTTGGTCATTCTTTTCTGGTTGGGTTCTAATTTGTTTAAATATCTCCTAAAGTTTGGCAGTCACAAGTAAAAAAGATTATTAAACTAACTAAAAAGGATTAATTGTCCAAAACATAATATACTAGAACTACACTTTCCTTGAAATACTGCATTTCCACCAACAAAATACAATACAGGTAGTCCTTGATTTATAATGTGTTCGAGTTACAATGAACCACATTTACAACCATCACTGCATCTGGATCACTGCATCTTCCTGGGAGGAAGTTACAGGAAATACATTCCGGGGATATGACAAAAATTGCTGAGTTATGTGAACATGCCCCAAGCATCTGATCAGGATAAAATGATGGAAGAGATCAGTGGAAAAATCACTCATAAGACACTGAATTTAGAACTTGATGTTGCCAAAGTGGAATAGCTCATAGATCAGGAAGGAGAATTGGCAGATAAGGACTTAATGGATTTTAAAGAGGAAAGAAATGCTGAGCAACAAGCAATAAGGAAGAGGAAGGAAAGATGTTACCAAAAAATTTTACAGTGAAAGGATTAGCTAGAGTTTTTTCTAAACTAAATCAGGACCTTCGGCTGCTTGAAAACATGGACCCAAGCACTGATCACTTTGTTAAAGTTGACAGGCAGATCTGGGAAGCAGTAAGATATTACCACAAAATATAGGAAGAAAAAAATAAAAGGATTGTACAGATAACCCACACTAATTTTCTGACTAGAAACGTCGTCCCCATTCCCAGGAATAATCCAGGTGATCCAGAACCTTCTACAAGTGGAATTATGACAACTGACAAAATGCCAACGTTGACCAACTCTTTTTCAGTGTCAGAGTAAATTTTATGATTTGTGTATTTCTTTAGGTATATATTAAAATATGTCAGTAGTTTTCTATGTAATGTGTCTAACCCCCAAAGACAAATAAAGATCAAATTTATAAAGATACTGATAATAAAAAGCAATAACAGTGAAAACAAAAAAAAAGAAGTACTAGACTTCCATCAGAATCAACTTACAATGGACTCCTTAGAGCATAACCCCCTCATAAGCCCAGGACTACCTGTACCAAATCAACATACTGTTGACTCAAGCTGCCTTTGTTAAACCAAAGCAACAAAAACTTCTCATATATGTTACCATTAGCATATCTCTCTTACCTTTTAAATCTGTAGTTGGCTTTATCTAAATAAAAAAATCCTCTATTTACATTACCTCTGCTCAACTTATTTTGCTTCATTTGGTTCATCACTGTAATTGGCTGTAAAATAGTTTTAAACTTTGATTGTATCACGTTTATGTTAAATATAACTCTAGTTTCAGATCTGATAAGCATAATATTCATGAAAATGTTGAAGCATACTGGGCCAAGGCCAGAGCCATAGAAACCGCCTTCCTGGCTAACACAAATTCATCTGTCTTCAGGTGGTTATTTATCTAGTTATAAATCTGCCTAACTGTTATTTTTCATCCACAAAGACAATGTGAGGCATTTCATCTAGTGTCATGCTAAAGTCAAGAAACACACTGCATTTATTTTCTCATCTACTAGTCTTTGTTGCTGCTGTGTACCTAAAAAGGATGAAAGCTGATCTGAAATTGCTCTTTACGAACCCTACTCATCATGACTCTCTTTTCAAAATGTTTATAAAATTTGTTTAATAATATTTATTTTCTCCCTGCAAGTAGAACCATATTTACCAATACCAAGAAGGCTTTAAGGTCTATAAAGTTCAAAAATACTATATGTTGAATATATACTGCTCTACTATTTATGACCATTATTTACAGATCTAGTTAACTAAATTTACTATCAATATAATGTTATTATACATCATTTGGATATGTAGTATACTTATGCCCAAGCTAATGCCAAAAGATGTAATTTAAATTATCTTTGATATTTCTTTGGAATGATATATTCTCAAAATGAAAGAAAATTTAGATACATAATATTATATTCAAAAAATAAAATAAAAGCATACATACTCGTAGGTAAATATTCTCACCTTTAACTGCCAATCAAAATCCTGAAGCTGTGCAGAGGAAATATCAACTATTTCTCCTAAGAGAGCCTGTCTGATTTCATCTTTTCTACTTTTCAAGCATTTCATGATCGCTTCTTGATGAAATGAATTCAACTGATTCAACTGCTGAGATATCTACGAAAATAAAAATAAATGGTTAGAAATAAGCAAAAGGAACTTTCTGTCTAAAATATAAACACATAGTTCACTCTCCTTTCACATACCCCTTAAAAATGACAGCAAAACAATAAAAAGAAATATTTCTACTCACTATGAAAAGATTAAAATGAGAATGCATAACCTGCAAACAAGAGATTTTAACAAATTTCTAGACAGCAGAGAATAAAGGAACGAGCTAACAGCTGAAGCAGCAAGGAAGCCACAGCCTGGAATATGCCTGGAGAACACAAACGGTGGTGAAGCTGTATTAACAGATCAGACAATGTAGCTTTCAAGGCAAGGAGTATTCCAAGAAATACAGACAGATGGCAAAATAGCTGCTCAACGGAAAGGTACAACGATCTTAAATTTGTGTGCACCCAATAATAGTTTCAGAGTATACACAGCAAACTTGGCAGAACTAAAAAGAGATGTTAACATACCTCTCAATAACTTACAGAAGAAAGACAACAAAAAATCAATATCGAAGTGGAAAATACCACCATTCTATTTAACCTAGTCAACACGTGGAAGACTGTTGTTAGCTGCTGCTGGGTAGATTCTGACTCGTGGTGACCCCACGTGTGTATCGTAGCACTGGGCTCCATGGGGTTTTCAAGGCTGTGAAATTTCAGAAGCAGGTGACCAGGCCTGTCTTCCAAGGCACCTCTGGGTGGGTTTGAACTGCCAACCTTTTGGCTAGGACTTAACCATTTGCACTACCAGTGACTCCTATAGAACACTACACTCAACCATTATAGAATACACATTATTTTCAAATGTACATGGAACATTCACCAAAATATAGCATACACTGAGCCATGTAGCAAGTCAGGACAATTTCAAAGGATTGAAATCAAACATTTTATATATTTTTGGCAACTATGTAATTAAATCATAACTGGACAACAAAAGAAAACAAAAAAATCCAAATATTTACAAAATAAAAAAATAAAAGCAACCTAGTAAAGTTAAAGACAAATACACCCATGACACTGCAGCTTCATTTCAAGGTGTCTACCCTAGAAAAGCTGTCCAACATATGCACAAGGAGATACATATTAAGACTGCTTGCAGCAGCACTATTCATTATAGTGAGAAAGAAGCACTAACCCAACTGTCCATCAGCAGGGGACTAGACAGATAAATCTTACAAAAAATAATACAAGGGGTTAAAATACACGAATTGGATCTCCATCTATCAACAAGAATAAATTCAAAACACAATGTTGTATGAAAAAAAAATACGCAAATGCTATTGACAAGTTACACATCTAAACATCCCAAATAATTATATATATATATTGTTTAAGGTACAAAAGTACATACAATACAGAATCATAGCGACCCTACAGGACAGAAGAGAACTTCCCCAAAGGGTTTCCAAGGAGCAGCTGCTGACCTTCATGTTAGCAGCTGAGCCCCACCAGGGCTCCCAGAATACAAAACATGCACACCGACTTCAGGAGAGTGGTGTACTGTGGGGGGATGGCAGTCAGTGGGGGAAGGGAAGGGAGTATTTAGATATATCTGTAATGCTTTATTTCTAAAAACAAACAGATCTGAAAAACATAATATGAAATATTAACAAGTTTAATCATAGTAATAAGAATACAGGTATCTGTCATATTAATTTTCTGTCATTTTCTGCATGCTTTGTTGCACAATTTAAAAAACACAACCCCCTCAAAAGAAAAAACTTAACTTCCACAGTTCTTCTGTTTACTCAAAATTATTGAGGTTTTTGCTCATATAATATATTCTGACTCATGATGACCCTTGTACAACGTCTTAAACACCAGCTTTATTAAAAAAAAAAAAAAAAAACTTAGCATGTGTTTATTATAAAGGATAGAAATTTGAAGCAATGTTACCTCTTCATCAGATAAATTTTTACCCACTATAACTTTGAAAAATGTGGCAGTATCTTCTAGAATGTGTACCCATTCTGTTGAATCCCAAACACTGTGATAATCCTGGTAGAGAGGATAAGCCCGGCCACAAATGCCATCAATTATTTTGTGAAGAAGCTAGAGGGGAAAAAGAAAATAAGCATAATTCTAAGTATTATCATGAAACATACTTATCTTCGTTGTAGCAAACATGTTGTTGGGAAAAGTTTACATAATTGGCAACACCTAGTTTTTTTTTTTTTTTAGATGCTGGGAGCCCTGGTGGTGCAGCGGTTCGAATCCACCAGCTTGCTCCTTAGAAACCCTGCGGGACAGTTCTACTCTGTCCTATAGGGTCAGCAGTATGAATTCACCAGCTGCTCCCTGGAAACCCTAGGGGGCAGTTTTACTGTCCTACAGAGTTGTTATGAGTTGAAATTGACTTGATGGCAGCAGGTTTGTTTTTTTTTTTTTTTTTGGTGGGTGCATACTTCCTCCCTCCAACCTGTGTAGTTCCTAGTCCTCCTTGGACTCAGCCTAGAACACTACGTGTCTGTGCTCTGGAAAGGTTTCCTTTACCCCTTCTAGTGTGGGTTGCTCTCCCTTCCACAGGTGGATTACTGGATAACTCAGTTTGGCTTTCTATTAGAAAGCCAGCTCCATCGGGGCTCAGGCTGTGCCTCACTCACCACTTTACCTTATCCCATCAGGGCACTTGGCACTGTGTAGACTTCAATGAAAAGTTAGCTGAACGAATCAATGAAGCCGCTTTTCTTTTTTGGATAATTACATATTTATTTTAAGAAAATATTTCAGAGGTTAAAAGTTTTATTAAATTGGCTCTGTTTGGAAACAGTGTTGGTGTATAATTATGTTACAACTCTCCTGTAACTAACTGGCCCTGGTTTTCTCTTCTTGGGGCTACTCTCTAAACTAGAGTAGATCTTTAGAGATGGTTTCTGGGTCTTCTCTTGTAGAAGTAGTTTCAGTTTCAGTATTGCATTTCAAGCATCATATGTAAATACGTAGTTTTATTCATTCTGGTTTTGAGAGAGACAATAGATGACGGCCTTAGAGGGCACTGACATTCTGCAGTCTTGTGTGTAGGGGGTAGGGTATAGGCTGGGGTGGGTAGGAGATGATGCAGAAAGGGAGATAAAGAAGGAAAGCAAAAGACAAAAGTGTAGTGTTCTGGCTTCTTCTTTTCACCTTCTCTTGGGATGGTCCAAAGAGGAGGAGGAACCCATTGGTGCCGTGCCTGGGTGGCCCAGAGTTAAGCTGCCTTTTCCAGATCCTCACAGGCCAGGTTCCTTCTCATCCTCAAGGTGTCAACATACATGCCGCCTTCTGAGGGAAAGGCCATCTTGCATCACCCTAACTAATGTAGGCTTCCTGGTTATTTTACTTTCTTCACAGCACTTAACTTTTTTTTTTTTTTTTTTGGTCGCCCTCAAGGGGGCAGGGCCTGCTTCGAAGTCACCATGGTACCCTCAGCACCTACACTGTGCCCGGTGCATAGCGAGCACTGGAGACGTCTGTATCCAATGAATGAAACTTATATAAGGACGCTGCAAACCACGGACTCCACATCACAAGCTGTCAAAGAATAGGTGGCAACTCTACTCTCCTGCCCAGGCTCACTAGGTCCCGGGCTGTGCATGGGAGCGGGTGGCCCGTCCTCAATGGGATGCGGGCGCGGCCGGGAAACATCTGCCCGCAAAGTCAGGCCTGGGTGGCGACACCCCAAGCCTCGGCCTCCTCAGATCCACAGAGGAGGTAGGTGTCCGGCCACCCGAAAGCACGCCCCTTCCGCCTCCCTTTCCTAGGGAGCCCGAGATGGCCACGCGAAGGGGCCACTGGGCCTGACCGGAAAGCCACGCCGCCCTGGAACCCCGGCGCCGCGCCGCCAACCGCACCCCCCTTCACCTGCGGGCCCAGCTCGGTGGGCAGCTTCTGCAGCTGCCACAAGGGCGTCCCCTCTTCCGACTCCATCCCTGATGCGAGGCTGGTCCCGGGTCACGTGACAAGGCCCCGTCTCTCCAGGTTAGCGACGGCTCGCCCACGTGACTTTTCTATCGGGTAGGGCGGGGGCCAAGGGGAGGAGGAAAGAGACGTAGAGGCCCTTGTGCGCTTGCGCAGGGACACAGCCAATGTACTCGTAACTGAGGAAAGTCCTTTGCCGCTTGGTATGAAGGCATTGCTTAAACTCTCTCAGGCTAGTAATTTTGAAAGCAAAGTTGCAGATCTCTCAACGCAGCTTACAAATATCTGCAGTCTTCTGTTGAACTTAGCACTGTTTAGGCAACAGTCTGATAAGGCTTACCATATATTTGCGTGCGCCCGGGCCCTTGACCCGACAGTTTAATATATGTCTTGTACTAAAGTCCCCTTTTTGGAAGGTTGAGGATTTACCAAGTGCAATGCAATAATGCTTTATACGCATTATTTGCTATGAATCGGAATCGACTCCATGGCAACGGGTTTGGCCTTTTTTCTTTTTTGGTATGAAGAAAGTATGATTTTCATCTTCATTTTACAAGTAGCAGATATGATCCCAGAAGTTAAGATTGTTAGATTTTGCAAGTAAAAATTTACAGCACCCCCAGTTAAATATGAAATTTCAGAATAATTTTTGGTAGAAGTATGCCTTAAATATTGCATGGGGTATCGGTTTTTATCTGAAATTCAGATTTAACTGGGTGTCCTGTATTTTATCCCCTAAGAGTCACGTGATGCCCAGTCTAGTGGCGGGCGCAGCCAGAAGTTGGTCAGATTCTAGAGTCACACTCATAATGTTGGACTAAACCTAAAACCCAAGGAGCCTTTCTGTGACCTCTCATCTATTACAGCTACCCTTTTAATCAGGTGCCACCCGGAAGTAGGAGACACACAAACTGGAATCTAATATAAATTTACCGATTGAAGTATACAAAAGATGAAGCAGACCACAGAGGAGAGAGTAATTATTTCAGTCTGTAGGCTATGAAGAGAAAAACTACTCGTTGGTGGCATTCTTCAAGGTGTAGCTCAAATATTCCTTCTCTACACTGCGCCCCACCTCTTGGAAGTGAAAAGTTTCTTCCTCCTCTGCATTTTCATGGCACTTTAGCTGTCTGTCACTTAAAATATTTACCACTTGCTGGTCTTAATGTAGACACCAAAGCCAAACCGTTGTCCAGTTGACCCCATTCTGACTCGTAGCAACCCTATAGGACAAAATAAAACTATCCCATAGGGTTTCCAAGGCTGTAATCTTTATGAAAGCAGATTGTCATAACTTTCTCCCACAGAACAGTTGGCTGGTTGGTTTGAACCACTGACTTTTCAGTTAGCACCCAAGCTCTTAACCAATGGGCAGCAAGGGCTCTATTTAATACAGATAAAACCAAAACCAAATGAACTGCCGACTCATAGCAGGACAGAGCAGAACTGCCCTGTAGAGTTTCCAAGGAGTGCCTGGTGGATTCGAACTGCCGACCTTGTGGTTAGCAGCTGTAGCACTTAACCACTACACCACCAGGGTTTCCATTTTAGATAGGTATGTACAAATCTCATTACCCCAACTGAAATGTAATTGTCTTAACAGTATTCACTAGTCTTTGTCCTTGTACATAGGAACTATCCAAGTAATGGTTAATAAACGAGAAAGAGTTTGGAAAACTAATCTGTTGATGGCAAGGCTATTGATGGATAAGTTCTGTTTTAAGAAAAAAAGCTAAATTTTATATTTTGTAATAATTTCAATAAAGATGTTCATTGAGCATCTACTGTACACCATACACTTCCTATACTTCATGTAATCCTCACTATAACCTTGTGTGGTAGATACTATTCCTGTTTTAAAGATGAGGAAACAAACTATGTGAAGTAATATATACCTTGTCCAAGGTCACATAGTTGCAAAGTCACTGGTCTGAATCCAGAACTGATATTCTCAGCTGCATGTTTTACTGCCCCTGATGAGGAAATAAAGACATGCTGAGGTGATATGACTTACCTAAGGCCACATAAAGGAGCCTCGTCTGCTACTGAAAGGTCAGCTGTTGAAACCCAACAGCCACTCCACTGGGGGAAAAAAGACCTAATGATCTGCTCCTGTAAAGATTCCAACAAAACCAAACCCACTACCATTGAGTCAATTCTGACTCGTAGTGACCCCATAGGGTTTCGAAGGCTGTACATCTTTATGGAAGCAGACTGCCACATCCTTCTCCTGAGGAGCCACTGGTAGTTTCAAACCACTGACCTTTTGGTTAGCGGACAATCAGTTTACCCACTGTGCCACCAAGGCTCCTCAGTCTAGGAAACCCTACGGGGCAGTTCTGCCCTGTCATATAGGGTCGCTATGACTCAGAATCAATTCGACAACACACAGCAACAACAAGAAGGCCACATAACAGATTCATAAATAAGGCAAAATGACACAGTGAGCCAATGGCAGAGCAGTAGCATAGCGACACTGGGCATCAAGAAAAATGAGGTCTTTCCCTTGGAACTTGAATGTAACAAAATTTAACTTATAACACAATTTAACCTGTAACAAATACGGCTTCTAAAATAGTTCATGCACACACACACACACACACACACACACACACAGCTTAATGTTCTCCTTTTGATTAGTAAGAAGGTGTTCTTCCATGTGTATTCTAGGAAGTTTTTAAAGCATATTCCAGCCTTTTCTAGTCCCGTCTCTGCTAAATGTATCCTGGTTCCTCTCCTCTGGCTCTTATTTGTGGTAGTGTTTAAAAACATGGACACTGGTGCTAAACTTCTTAGGTTCAAACCCCAGCTTTGCAACTTACTATCTGTGTGATGTTGGCCAAGTTATTTCACCTATTTGGTTCTGTAATTCACCTCTCTGGCTGTGTAACTGCATATAATGATAGCACCAAATTTAGAAGGCTGATGTAAGTTCATACATGGAAAGTTCTTGAAAAGAAGCCTGGTACATAAAACCAAAAAAAAAAAACCAAACCCACTGCCGTTGAGTCGATTCCGACTCATAGCAACCCTATAGGACAAAGTAGAACTGCCCCATAGAGTTTCCAAGGAGCACCCAGCAGATTCGAACTGCCGACCGCTCAGTTAGCAGCTGTAGCACGTAACCATTACGGCACAGGGTTTCTTCCTGGTATATAGAAAACAGTATTATATTCCCTTCTGCATGGCCTTCTTTCCTCTTCTCTTATTTGGCCAAAGGTTAGTAGGTTGCAGAAAGCAGAGTGTCTCCTTATTTACCCTTGTAGACATACTATTGGGTGATCTCGACCTTAGGAATGTGCTGTGTTTCTAAAACCCATCTAGGCTGCAGATCAGTGATCATACTTGAGAGAGATGTCAAAAGACCTTTGATAAACCCCAATGGGTGTGTTTGTTGCACTGAAAATAATGCTCATGCTGGCTGTTTGTGAAAGAGTTAATTTGGTGGTTTTTTCCTGAGGTTGATTAAATGGTTTTTGTTTGTTTTGTTTTGAGGTGAAAGAAAGAAAAGGGAGTTTCATGAACTGTATCTTGGGAGATCCATTCATGCACTTGTTTACCCATTCTTTAACAATTATTCATTAAATACTTGCCGTATAGTAGGCACTCTAGGGGCTCTGGGGATACAAACAGTGAAGAAGAACTTAACTTCTAATGGGAGGGGGAGGGTGTGTCTCATAATAAACAAGGAAACAAGATAATGTCAGCTCTTAAGAAGTGCCTTGAAGAAAATGAAACAGGATAATGGAATAGGGTGGTGGTAGAGGTATATTTTAGATTGGTCAAGGAGGGCCTTGCTGAGGAGTAGCATTTAAGCTGAGGCATAAAGGACTCGAAGAAAATGCTAAGGCCGTGGGGAAAGAAGGCTGCTATCAGAATGCAGAGGCCCTGAGGCTGGAGAAACTTGGCTTATTCAAAATCATTGACCCCAGGCCTGTGTGACTGGACTGTAGTGAGTAAGGCGAGAGTGGTGGCAGATGACGTCAGGGACACAGGCAGGGATTTTAATCAGGGAACTGACATGGTCTGGTTTGCATTTTAAATGGTAACAGTCCAGAAAACAATATACTGTGGAAAACAGTTGGCAGGGTGCAAGAGTGAAAGCAGGGGATCCAGTTGGGAGCCTGTTGTAGGATTTCAGGGACCTAGATGTTGGGTGGTAGCTGTAATGCAGAGAGAAGTGGAATGATTCCAAACGTATAGAACTTAGTGAAAGATTGGATGCTTGTGGGATGAGAAATAGAGGTAGATGTAAAATGTAGACTATAGGAATCTGTCTTCTAAACCAGCCTGAGGTTTTAAGCCTTTACAGAGGGCTAGAACAATAAACTGTAGCTGCTGTGTTAGTGAAGGACGTTTGGAGGAAGAGTGATGTACAGACTCTGGAGTTAGACAGACCTGGGTTCTAATTATATCTCTGCCATCTACCAACCAGATGACCTTGGACAACTCATGTAAATTCCCTGTGCCTCCGTTTCCTCATCTGCCCACGGAGATAGTAATACCACCTATCTCGTCAAGTGGTTGTGGAGCTCAAAGAAAATAATACATATAATGCGTTTAGCTTAGTGCCTGGAATGTAGTTTGCCCATAGTAAAGATTAACTGTTCTTTTCAGCAGTGGTAGTAATGCTTGGGGCACAAGTAGTGCCATTATGGAGCCCTGAGGACAAGGTGAAACACATTCACACACCTAGACCACAGATTCAAAGCAGCCGTGAGCAGCAGACAGGTGAGGGTTCACTGATAAGGAAAGCTAAGGAGAGAAATGGAGCTGATTCATCCCTGTGAATGCTCATAAATGACTGACTTGAGCAGGGATCGGGGAGAGAGGGGAAGATGAAGGAAGGGCCTGCAATTATTTAGACACAAGCTGAGAGCCTTCTTAATATTGGTCATTGCAGCAGAGACTGCCAGCTGCTTCCTTCTCCATAGTAATAAAATTTTTACCTGGTTACAAGTTTGTCAGAAAGAGGACTACATTTCCCAGCCTCCCTTGCATGTAGGTGTGTCCATGCATCCAAGTTCTGGCCAACAGGATGAAAGTGGAAGTTTCCTGCAGCACTTCCAAGCGCTTGTTATTTAACAAACGACCCAAGTGTATCCTTGGCCTTTTTTGTTCCTGCCCCTATCCTGCTTCCCAGAACTCAGATGATGACATTTTAGACCAGGAGGTCATGGATCAGGTAGGGAGAAGCAACAGTGGATTCAAGATGCTTGACATTGTTGAGCATCATGTCAGCCTGGGACCACCTACATGTATATGTATGTGAAATAGAAATGCCCTTCTCTCTGGCTAAAGCCACTTTTATCATGAGCTTCCTGTCAATCTCATCCGACCTAATCCTAGCTAATATAGACATTGAAGTTAATATGGCCTAATTTGCATCCACAGATTAGTAAAGCATTTGGTCTTGGGTTATGATTATAATCTTAATGGCAAAGATTAAAAAACTGAATTACAAAATAAGAATTGTGAAGATTTGGCAAAATAGGTCTTCCCATATACGGCTGCTGGGAATGTAGATTAGCAAAATATTTCATGAGGGTAGTGATTACATATCTAAAGCATTCAAAATGTACATACTTTTGACCTAGTAATACCAGTTCTAGAAATATATAAACACATAAGAAGGAAATATTTAGCTCTCAGAATATTCATTACTGCGTTGTTTATAATAACAAATAACTAGTAATAAGTCATTGGCCTGGTAAACTATGACACAACATAAAATGAAGCCACAAAAAAGTGGTTTTGGAGAACAATATTTAATGGAGTACAAACTAGTTCATAATAGATTATTGGGAAAAAATGTTACGTTTCAAAACCACTTGCACTGTATGATCCATGGTGTGTATTGTATGTGTGTATATTGTGTAAATTTCTAGGCACAGGAATATCCAAAATTTTAGCAATAGTCATTTTTCATTTGTAGGGATTACAAGTGATTTGATTCTCTTAGTTTTTCTAGATTTTTATTAAAATTTTTATTTTAAAAATCTTCATAGTAGCTATGATGAATTATGACTGTTCCCTTTAATTTTGTTTTCAAACCATCTAAATGTTGCTTGAACTCATCCCTTTTTTCCAACATCTTGCTACATACAACCAATAACAAGCAATATACACTGGTAATTGTTTTCCAACCCCATTGCCTCCAGCTACAATCTCAACTGGCATGGAGTGTGTCTCCGAGGTTGTCATAAGCACTGCAGCTTTCAACCTGCTGCCAACCACTGAGCCAATGCCGTGTAGTTTAGGTTATGGTACAGAGCCTCAAATTTCTCATACCAGTTTCTGTATTAGTCAGAAAATAACAACCCCCAAATTTTAGTAACTTAACATAGTATTCTCTTATTTCTTGCTTATATAATAGTCTAATGCAGGTATAGGTGGTTGGGTGGCTCTTATATTCTCTAAGACCTCAAAGTTCTTTCTATTCAGTCAGTGGATAGGAGGAGAGGGTGTATGGAAGATTAGCCAGGAGGTTTTTATGTGCTAGACCTAGAAATAATTTACATCACTTTCACCAACATTCCATCATAACTCCATTACATGGCAGCACCTAACTATAAGGGAATCTTAGAAATACAGTTTAGCTGTGTGCCTAAGAAGAAAAGAAATAGAATTTGATAAGCACATAGTTGTCTGTACCACAATCATGCTTTTTAAAAGACAACTGAGAATTTCAGCTACTAGATATATCAACACTGTTAATGATCATTCTCCTTCCACATTTTCATGAGCAGCAAGCATGCTTAATAGCTTTCTAGTACCAGTAGCAAAGTATAGAGCTGGGCTCCAATCAACATCTTGTCCCTGCTTCAGGTTAGTATTGATTTAGCTTTTTATTAAGTAGAAATCTGAGGGGTTGGTATTCCACTCAATCCTTTTTCATTTTATTGCCACAATCAAGTTAGATTAAAATCTGATTTTAGCACTTATATCTGAGAAAAGGCAAGGAGGTGAACCTGGCTGGCTGGCTGTTTAGGTAATCCTCTGGTTTGCACTAATTCAGAATCACTGCAAGTAAGGTCTTGGCCCTCAGCTTTTTAGGTCCTCAAACTTCCTCATTTCACTCAGAAGAGACTGACTCACTCTAACTGAACTCACAAGAGACTGATTGATAAACCAGAATGTCACACGGATAGGAATTCATTATTTCTCGTTCGGGTGCTCTCTCGATGCACACATTTCTTTAAGTGACTTTTTTTTATTAATCAAAAGGATGCTTAGTACATATCTGACAAGGGTCTAATCTCTAAAATCTGTGAAACACTTCAACACCGCAACAACGAAAAGACTAATAATCCAATTTAAAAATGGACAAAGGTTATGAACAGACATTTCACCAAAGAAGACATTCGGTTATGTGCTAGACTGCTAACCAAAAGTTTGGCGGGTCGAACCCACCAGGTACCCACCAGGAGAAAGATGTGACAGTCTGCTTCTATAAAGATCATAGCCTTGGAAACCTTATGGGGCAGTTCTACTCTGTCCTGTAGGGTTGCTATGAGTTGGAATCAACTCGACGGCAATGGGTTTGGTTTGATTTTTTTCAAATAAAACAAACAGTAACACACATGAGGAATGTGCTTCTTTAATCAAATACATGACACCAAATAGATAACCTCTGCCCAAAAGCAAGAAAAGAAAGCAGGAAGGGACAGGAAAACTGGTTAAATGGACCCAATTGCACCTGAGGTGGAAATGGGGAGAGTGCTGTCACATTGTGAGGATTGCAACCAGTGTCACAAAACAATATGTGTATAAATTTTTGAATGAGAAACTAACTTGAGCTGTAAACTTTCACCTAAAGCACAGTAAAATTAAAAAAAAAAAAAGGATGCTTAGTGAATATAACACTGAGTTAAAGAAAATGGAATAGATCAAAAATAAATATCCCTCACACGCTGATGACCTAATGGCCCAGGGATATTTCTGGGTAAAGAAAGAGCAAAGCCTATTTTCCTCTTGACTGTCCAGATCAATCCTGACCATCTTTGTTTCTTTGACTCTCCTTTTTAACTAGATCTCATACCCTTATACTTACTTCATATGGGCTCTTGACCAAGGAAATACTAGAAATCTCTGTTCCAGAGGTTAACTGTGGGAATTACTATTCCCCATCATGATAGGTTGAGTTTTACTAGTTAATTTCATATGACAACTTCTTTTAATGACATTAGCACCTATGAACTGACATTAGGGCCGGTAATTAAAATTTCTGACAAATGTTCTAGGAATCAACTTATTCAGGACTTCAGGTATCCTTTAGTAAAAAGAAGTTGTCTGTAACTCTCCCCTCTGTATCTATTCTAAGTTCAAACCTGCTTTTTCAGGTTATTCTATGACTTGAAGTTGACTAATTTGTTCACCTTAATTAAATGTGTTCCAATATAAATATGCTTAATTATTTGCACTGCAATCTATGCAGAATTATTTCTGCTCATAAATTGTTGAGAAGAAAGGGACTTAAAGTTCAAATGATTCAAATTTAATTATTGTAACCATTCAGGAAATATTTAAGTGTTACCTTGGCATCGGCTCTATTGCATTGATAGAAATAAAGACTGGCAAATTTCAAAGACTTGGAAAGTATTGAATTTGGTCTCGCTTATATAAACCTACAAAGATTTGACTGCCCATAAAAACATTGTCTTAGAAATCAGCTAGATACGTGTCTCATTTTATTTTGGTGAATGAAATTCATAAACTAAAGGTCTTCGTCTTTCTTTTAGAGGTTTATACATAATTAAGAAATTATGTTAACACCTTATTCCATTGTTTTCTTTACAAAAAAAAGTATTCTTATAGGTTAATCCATCTGAAACCTCCACTAAAGTGATCTTTGAAACCAGTAGACATTTTGCTTTAAAAAGGGCAATAGAGATAGCATAGACTCATTATTTTAGTGTAGAACTAAAGAATACAAAATATTAAAGCTCAGAAATTGCTCTGTTAAAGTGAAATAGTAGCACAAACTGCAATTTTGGACCTTAGATGTAATTAACGTAATCCACACTATATCCTCAAGGCTTGGCAGTCTTTTGAAATGGCATGTCAGGTGTTCAGTTATTCCTTCTGATGAAGGTTCTGTGGCTTTAAGACCTCCCTCCTCTCAGTTGACACCCCTTTTAATCACTGTACTGAGAACCTCCATATCTGTGAGCTGTTAATATTTCAAACAGTGGATCTTAATCAGGGCTTCAAACCAATTTGTTCTGGTTTGACCCCATGCTGAGAGTTTACGGTTCCACCCAAATACACTGAGTTAGAATCTGCATTTACATAAGAATCACCTGGGAGATCTTGTTAATATGTAGATTCTGATTCAGTATATCTGGGGAGGAAATGTGAATTCTCAGCAGGGGGTTGAAATGAACTGAACCGGTTTAAAGCTCTGATCTGAGTCAAGGTGGTACATTCGAGTCACCTCAGGATTATTTATTTATTTATTTATTTTACCATAAATGCATTTTATTTTGTTTTGTTTTTTAAATAGCTTCATTATTATTTTTTTTTATTGAAGTATAAAGTATATGGTAATAAAATTCAGCCATTTTTAAGCATACAGTTCAATGAGGTTTAATAAATTTATAGAGTTGTGCAACCATCACTATAATTCAGTTTGTAAACACTGCCATCACCCCCCAAAAAAGTCCTTCGTGCCCATTTATAGCCAATCATCTGGGGAGCTTTCAAAAAAAATAATGCACAGACATTATCACCCGGATCAGTAATATCAGCATCTCTTCGAGGGCAGAACACCAACATCATTTTTTTGCTGTTACAAAGCATCCCAAATGCTTCCGATGTACGCCAGAGTTGAGATCCACTGATTGGGACAAAACTTTGTAGAAAAGACGGATTTCTGGAAAATGCAGATGTGACTCCTCTGCCCCTTACTTACCGAGAGGTGTGGTCAGCTTAGACCAAGGTTGTCACAACAACAGCAGAGCAGTAACAAAGGCCTTTGGAACACTTAGAGAATGGTAGTTTTCTGAACACTCTGCTTTTATTCCTATTGTTCACTTTGCCTAGCAGCTCCCTCATGCACACTTCATTTGCCAAATGAATTTATACACATTCCCAGAGAATTTTAATTGCTGCCTCACCTTTGTTTCCATAACTCTTTGAATAAACATTTATTGTAGTTCTTATTACACTGCATTTCAGCTATTTGTTTATGTCTGCCTATCCCATTGTCCTGAGAGCTCCTTGAAAGCAGAAGCCATGCCACATTCATTTTAATATTCTAGACAGTGTCTGCCACAAAGCAGATTCCCAATAAGTGCTCATTGAAATCAGAAGCAGAAGAGA
The DNA here is from genome assembly GCF_030014295.1 of Loxodonta africana. Taxonomy (NCBI): domain Eukaryota; kingdom Metazoa; phylum Chordata; class Mammalia; order Proboscidea; family Elephantidae; genus Loxodonta; species Loxodonta africana. The sequence continues at coordinate 109,065,584 of NC_087346.1, read as the reverse complement.
TGATGAAAAAACTCTGAACAGCTTAGGCAATGATTTTCAGCCTTGACTACCTTTTACAATCAGTGGCACAGTGGTTAAATGCTCGCCTGCTAACTGACAGGTCATTGGTTCATACCCACAGCACTCTATAAGAGAAAGATATGGCAATCTGTTTCCATAAAGATATACAGCATTGGAAACCCTATGGGGGCAGTTCTGCCCTATTGGTTGCCATGAGTCAGAATCAACTTGAGGGCAACGGTTCTGGTACTGAGGAGCTTTTTAAAATCCCTATGATCGGTTAACACCTGGACCAATTAAATCAGAATCTTTAGGGACGGGAACCAGTAGTATTTTTTTAAAACTCTCCAGGTGATTGTAATGTGTAATCAAAATTGTGAATAGCCTTAGAACCTTAAAGGGTTGTTCAAAATTGTCTTCTTGACTGAAAATACCCCTGCCCCATCATCTGAAATGTTTAAATTATTTCCTGTTACATTGCCTGAGAAGAGCTCGGAAATACACATGAACTAACAAGTATCTCTTTTAAAATAATAATAAAAAGAAGCCCCTCAGGCTCAAGAGAGAGAGTATCGATAATTTGTGTAGTAAAAATTACTGAAATTACTTTCCATTATAAAATAGCAGTTTTGATTTGGGTAGAAAATGGAAAGGCAAATAAACAGGGAATTTTGAAGCATGGAGGATTGTAAACAAGGTCAGGCCCCAGAGGGCTGACAAACTAATGCCTCAAGGATGAGCTTTCAGCAGCAAGGTTTAGCATCAGAGTATTGGATACTTGGCAGAATTGAAGAAGTGTGTTAGAAAAGGACTTGGGGAATTGCTGGCGGGAGAATATTTTGTAGCTTTTCCCAGGCCCCTGCCTACCATCCAAACCAAAAAAACCAAACCTGTTGCTGTTGCGTAGATTCTGACTCATAGTGACCCTATAGTAGAACTGCCCCATAGGGTTTCCAAGGAGCAGCTGGTAGATTCAAACTGCTGACCTTCTGGTTAGCGCTCAGCTCTTAACACTGTGCCTCCAGGGTTCCTGCCGTACATCCAGGAAATGAAACAGGAACTCTTCCTTCTGTACTCTTCTTCCTGAAGGAATTCTCAGCTTCACATTCCATTCTATCCTGTAGCTTCTCCAGTTGCAATCTTCAACTGGCCTGAATTTGCCCTTCTAATTTGTTAATTAATTAGTCTATTGGGGGTGGGGGAGTCCACTGAAATGTAACTTTTGGCTCCTTACTGTCATAATCAGTGCTTCAAACCAGTTCAGTCTGGTTCGAACCCCTGCTGTTAATTTACATTTCTAATAAGTTCCCAGGAGATGCTAATGCTGCTGGTTAGGGACCAGTTCTGAGAATCACTAGTACAGCAGTGGTTTTCAAAGTTTATTGTACATGAAAATCACCTGTCCACCAGCCTGAGCCCGGAAGAACTAAATGGTATCCGGCTACCACTACTCACTGCTCTGACAGGGATCACGATAGAGTCCCTAACAGAGCTGGAGAAAAATGTAAAACAAAATTCAAATTCACAAAAAAAGACTAGACCTACTGATCTGACAGAGACAGGAAGAACCCCTGAGACTATGGCTTTTGGGCAGTCTGCTGACTCAGAACTGAAGCTACTCCTGAAGCCCACTTTTCAGACAAAGTTTAGACAGGCCTATAAAACAAACAAAAACACATATGAGGAATGTACTTCTTAGTCCAATCAAATATAGGAAACCAAACGGGCAACTCATTCCCGAAAGCAAAATGAGAAGGCAAGAAGGGAGGGGAAAACTGGACAAATGGACACAGGGAAGCCGGAGTGGAAAAGGGAGAGTGCTGTTACATTGCGGAGGTTGCAGCCACTGTCACAAAACAGTATGTATATAAATTTTTGAATGAGAAACTAACTTGAGCTGTAAACTTTCATCTAAACCACAATTAAACAAAAAAATCACTTGGGAGTTTTGCTAAAACGTAGATTCAGTATATCTGGGGCAGAAATGCAAATTCTTGGCAGGGGTTCAGATGAGAACGAACTGGTTTGAAGCCCTGCTCAAAACACATGATTCCAAGCCTTTTACTACAGCCAAGAAAGCCACATGTAAGTTTGCCCTGGGCTTGTTAGGCCAAACGGTTTAAGTTACAACTTGTTGTCTAAGCACTTGATTTTTAACCTTTAATTAGCTTGTCCAGCAGGGCCCAACCTCAGGTCTATGTCTTCAGGTATATATTTTCTGGTTTCTGCCAACTTACCTTTCTGTTCTTTTTTCAGTTGTTACGTTCTTGTGTTTCTTCTTGAGAAAGAGATTACTTGTCAAATACCTTTGAAACTCAAGGAATTTACTATCTAGTAAGAGAAATTTTTTTATGAACCAATTATTACAGTTATTGCTAAAGATCGTTCAAAAGTGGTTGCAGCAGTATATTGACAGGGAACTACCAGAAATTCAGACCGGACTCAGAACAGGGCATGGAACCAGGGATACCATTGCTGATGTCAAATGGATCCTGGCTGAAAGCAGAGAATACCAGAAGGATGTTTACTTGTGTTTTATTGACTATGCAAAGGCATTTGACTGTGTGGGTCATAACAAATTATGGATAACACTGCGAAGAATGGGTATTCCAGAACACTTACTTGTGCCCATGAGGAACCCGTACATAGATCAAGAGGCAGTTGTTTGGACAGAACAGGGGGATACTGAGTGGTTTAAAGTCAGGAAAGGTGTGTGTCAGGGTTGTATCCTTTCACCATACCTCTTCGATCTGTATGCTGAGCAAATAATCTGAGAAGCTGGACTATATGAAGAAGGGCGAGGCATAAGGATTGGAGGAAGACTCATTAACAACCTGCGTTATGCAGATGACACAACCTTGCTTGCTGAAAGTGAAGAGGCCTTGAAACACTTACTGATGAAGATCAAAGACCACAGCCTTCAGTGTGGATTACACCTCAACATAAAGAAAACAAAAATCCTCACAACTGGACCAATAAGCAACATCATGATAAAAGGAGAAAAGCTTGAAGTTGTCAAGGATTTCGTTTTACTTGGGTCCACAATCAACACCCATGCAAGCAGCAGTCAAGAAATCAAAAGACGCATTGCATTGGGCAAATCTGCTGCAAAGGACCTCTTTAAAGTGTTGAAAAGCAAAGATGTCACCTTGAAGACTAAGGTGTGCCTGATTCAAGCCATGGTATTTTCAATCGCATCATATGCATGTGAAAGCTGGACAATGAATAAGGAAGACCAGAGAAGAATTGATGCCTTTGAATTGTGGTGTTGGCGAAGAATATTGAAGATACCACGGACTGCCAAAAGAATGAACAAATCTGTCTTGGAAGAAATACAACCAGAATGCTTCTTAGAAGCAAGGATGGCAAGACTGCATCTTACATACTTTGGACATGTTGTCAGGAGGGGTCAGTCCCTGGAGAAGGACATCATGCTTGGTAAAGTACAGGATGAGCAGAAAAGAGGAAGACCCTCAATGAGGTGGATTGACGCAGTGGCCGCAGCAATGGGCTCAAGCATAACATTGATTGTGAGCATGGCGCAGGACTGGGCAGTGTTTCATTCTGTGATACATAGGGTCGTTATGAGTTGGAACCGACTCGACAGCACCTAACTGCAAAGACCATTATTACAATATAAAAGACATACATATTATGGTGTTCTTTTAATATAGGCATTATAAATGAAATAGGGTATAGTCATATAGGGAGGAGCCCTGGTAGTGCAATGGTTAAGCACTCAGCTGCTAACCGAGAGGTTAGTGGTTCGAAACCACAAGTTTCTCTGTGGGAGAAAGATGTGGCAGTCTGTTTCTGTAAAGATTTACAGCCTTGGAAACCCTGTGGGGAAATTCTGCTCTGTCCTATAGAGTTGCTATGACTCGCAAACAACTCAATGGCGGTGGGTTGGGTTGGTATAGTCATATAATGGAGTGATGTATGCTCTTAAAAGGAATGAACTGGATCACTATGTAAGCAAGAAGAGATCTTAAAAATACAATGTTGAGTAAAAATAAAAACCAGATATGGAACCATATATAGCGGCATGTCACATACCAGTCATATGCTTTAGTTAAAATACAAAAATAAAACAAAACAAAAAAACCTATGTGGCAGCATGTGCATATATATGTATTTTTAAAAAGGTATGGGAGGTTACATAATATGTACATGTAATGGTCAGAAATGGGACTTGTAGTGTTAAAGGAAACTAGCAATATCTGTAATGTTGCATTAAAGAAAAGAGAAACTGGAAGCACATAATTCAAAATGGTAGTTGAAATTAGTTCTGAATGGTGAAATTGTGTAAATTTGTCTTATAGTTCATTGTAATTTTCTATATTCTTTAAATTTCCAAAAGCAAAGCGAAGGTCACACAGTAGGTCCAAGCCAGGAGTATAGAAGAAGGGGAACTCATTATGCAGGTGCCCAGAGACTTTCTGCTAAAGGAAGAAGCAGGGCTTGGAAGATGGGTTGACTATCCATAGCCAAAAATGAATGAGTGTAACAATTTAATTGGAATGAATCACACACATTTAAAAGATGGGCAATAAAATCCAATGTCAGGATATGTCCAAAAATAAGTACATTTTTTAATAAAAGTTGATGTCCCAGAGCAAGAAATTCAATATGTAGTATTTTGAGGACTATTCAGATCCAGGGTGAAGCAGGTGGGATTTTCTAAGATAGTCCTTCTGTTGGCATTGTTGCTAAATAATAGAACACAGCAAGAGCAGGTAAGAACTCAGTCACAGTGTTAGAGCCCAAACAAACCTTACAAAACCAATCAAACCAAACCCGTTGCCATTGAGTTGATTCCGACTCCTAGTGACCCTATAGGATAGAGTAGAACTGACCCATAGGGTTTCCAAGGCGCCTGGTGGATTTGCTGACTTTTTGGTTAGCAGCTGTAGATCTTAACCACTATGCCACTAGGGTTTCCAAACAAACCTTAGAAGGCATCTAATCCAACTGTCTCTTACAGATAAGGAAACTGAGGCCCTCAAAAGCTCAAGTCACAAACTGGTCAAATCCAGTCCAGCGCCAAACACTGGCTATACCATCACCAACACCAGAACACAATTCAACCACGTGAAGCTTGTCATTGTTGTTAAGTTTAATTTATTCTAATCTATTTTATGCCTGTGAAAGCTGGACAACGAATAAGGAAGACCGAAGAAGAATTGACGCCTTTAAATTGTGGCGTTGGCAAAGAATATTGACTATACCATGGAGTGCCAAAACAACGAACAAATCTGTCTTGGAAGAAGTGCTGCCAGAATGCTCCTTAGAGGCAAGGATGGTGAGACTGCGTCTTACATACTTTGGACATGTTGTCAGGAGGGATCAGTTCCTGGAGAAGAACATCATGCTTGGCAGAGTGCAGGGTCAGAGAAAAAGAGGAAGACCCTCAACGAGGTGGACTGACACAGTGGCTGCAACAATGAGCTCAAGCATAACAACGATTGTAAGGATGGCACAGGACCCGGCAGTGTTTCATTCTGTTGTGCATAGGGTCACTATGAGTCGGAATCGACTCAACGGCACCTAACAACAACAACAATCTGTTTTATGCAAAGAAAGATAAAAATCAAGGGAATTTTAGCATGAGCCGTGAAATTGAGAGCGTATAAAAGGGTAGTATAAGTCCGTATCTTAAGCATCTGTAAAAGCTGGCTTTACAGAATGTCCAAAAAACCAACCAACCAACCAACCAACACACCCACCCACCCCAACCAACCAACCAACCAACCAACCAACCAACCAACCAACCAACCAACCAACCAACCAACCAAACCAACCAACCTGTTGCCGTTGAGTCGATTCAGAGTCATAGCAACCCCATAGGAGAGTAGAACTGCCCCATGGGGTTTTCAAGGAGCCGCCAGTGGATTTGAACTCCCAACCTTTTGGTTAGCAGCCAAGGTTTTAACCACTGTGCCACCAGGGCTCCTAATAAAGTATACATAAACAAAATATTTTTAAGAGCTCTTATAAAGGCTATATGCTGATTGATTAAATCCACTGATTTTATGCAAACAGTAATAACTTAGCAAGGGGCTGGGTAAAGGACCAAACTCAGAACCTAGTAGGGCCAGATAGCACACTACACATAATTATTGCCCTCTTTAAGAAAAGGAACATAACAAAATTTGAAATTGTAAAAGGATTCATCTCTAGGCTTCTTTGATAATGAACATCTCTAGAACACTGGAAATACAATGTAATTTATGGAACTTCAGTGAGCAATAATTTTTAAGGAATATCCTTTTGCTGAACAGAGGAATAAATATTTACCTTGCTTCGCACTCACTGTGGGTTCAGTAAATGTATCCCCTAGATGACAGATGGCCCAAATTATTCTGAACATTAGACATTATACCCTGGGTGGGTTTCAGCAATAGCAGTTTCCAGATGAATAGTCAATGCCAGCATGTGCCAGCAGAAGCAGTTTCAGGCACAGCAAGGGGAGGCAGGCTCCTTGGGGGCCAAGTCAGTCCTCTCTTCTGCCTCTCAATTCTTTGTTATTTTCTGGATTCTGCCCTTCAGGTCCCGATTAACACTGCAGCAAATACTCTCAGCTTCCAATTTGAGGCTTATTAACAACCTTCTGAATCAATGGAAGATTGATGATGTGTGCCCAAGCCAACCATGTGAGAGCAGGAAAGGCCTGCCTATACCACGACCCTCATCATTTGGCAGTGTGTAGTTAAAAGCTCAGCTGCTAACCAAAAGGTCGGCAGTTTAAATCCACCAGACTCTCCTTGGAAACCCTGTGGGGAAATTCTACTCTGTCCTATAGGGTCGCTATGAGTTGGAATCAACTCGACAGCAACAGGTTTGGTTTTGGTTCTATATTTGATCCCCTTAGCATTCCAGAGAACATTTTCTTGGTGCAGTGGTTAAACACTCAACTGCTAACTGAAAGGTTGGTGGTTCAAACCCACCAGCCCCTCCTCAGAAGAAAGATGTGGCAGTCTGCTTCTATAAAGATTGCACCTAGGAAACTCTATGGGGTAGTTCTACTCTGTCCTTATAGGGTTGTTATGAGTCAGAATTGACTTGACGGCAATAGGTTTGGTATTGGTATTTCCCTGTCAGTTTCCACTTGTCCACAGCTGGGGCTCAGTCATGCCTAGGTAAGTGTTATAGATTGAATTGTGTTCCCCCAAATTATGTGTTGGAATCCGAACCCCTATACCTGTGAAGGTAATATGATATTCTGTAATCACTTTTCATAATGCGATCTAAAGTTATGTTAATGGGGTCATACTTTTGTAGGGTGTGTCCTAAGCCTAAACACTACTGAGTGATAAAAAGAGCACATTAGACAGTGAGGCAAGCACAAGGGTGGGGGCAAGATAGATGCACATGAAGATGGATCACCAAGGAACAGAGGAATGCCAGGGCTACAAAAGCTGCAGAAGAAAAGGATCTTCCCCCAGAGCTGAGAGAGAGGCAGAAAAAGAGAAAGCCTTCCCCTCTAGCTGGTCCCCTGAATTTGGACTTTTATCTCCTAAACTTTGAAGAAATACATTCTGTTCTTTAAAGCCACCCACTTGTAATATTTCTGTTACGACAACGCCAGATAACTAAGACAGTATCAAACCAAACCCATTGACATTGAGTTGATTCCAACTCTTAGTGACCCAATAGGACAGAGTAGAACTGCCCTGTAGGGTTTCCAAGGAGTGGCTGCTGGATTCGAACTGCCGACCTTTTGGTTAGCAGTCGAGTTCTTAACCACTGTGCCACCAGGGCTCTGACACTAAGACAGTAGGATGTGCAGACTGGTAGGGCAGGAGGTCAGAAGCTGACTAGCAAGGGAGACCCAGGAGCTTCACAGGAATTACTCATCCTAAAAGAAAATTCTATGCAGACTTGATTGATTGGCCTAGCAAAAACCCTTCATCCTTGTGAGGTTGGGATGATATTAAGTACAGCATGATGTTTTTCATCTTGAATCATCTTCCACCCCTTCCCTTAAAATACCAACACAGAGCCTTAATATCAGTTTGTAATGTGTTAATATAACAGATGTTTATAATGGAGATATGAATCAGGTGTTATGGGAGGGCAGAAAATGGGGAGTTCATTCTGCTCGTGGGACAGGAGATTAGCAAAAGTTTTATATAGGATTTGTCGTTTAAGTAGGCCTTAAAATATGAGAACAGGAGGGCCCTGATGGAAAAATAGAGAGAGGACCACTGGCTAAATACAGAAGAAAAAAAACCCAGCAAACAGGAGGAAAAACACAGATATGTTGGGGCATATGGCTCATTCGGGAGCTTTTTATATGGCCAGAGCATGGTAGAGAAGAAGAGGAAAAGAATGATGGCTCCTCTATGAAGGTTTTCAAGGAGTAAGAGAATTGCGATCAAACCCGTAAACAAATCTAAAAGCAGGGTGGGTAGGAGAGAGAGAAATGAAAGTGAGGGCTAGAAACAAGGAACTGGCAGTGAGCGGAGACTTGCAAGGTCAAATTTCCCCTGTTAAGATAAGAAAAAATGAGAAACAACAGAGTTCCACCCAACAATGTAGGTTGTGCGGCCTGCAGGAATGTTACCACTGTGCAGTAAGAGGATCGGCCAGGGAGCCCCAGCCTGGGCAGACAGCACTAGCCAAATCCTAGCTGATGCCTTTTTGGTCTGACAGATGATCGATGATTTGAATGATGATAGGCAGCAACAACACTCCATTAATTCATGAGCGTCATTAAGCTACTGCAGTTTCAGTGCTGAATGTGGTGACATTCCGGCCACCTACTTACTGAGTGGAGTGTCAAATCCCTTCCTCAGGTGATTTTGCTGGTCAAGTATCTCCATTATCATGATGTTCATTCATGGAAATTTCACTATAAAAATACAGTATGACCAGGGAGGGGCACACAGTGGACTTCAAAGTTACTGGTGAAGTTCTGTTATTTCTTAAGTAGAAAGGTGGTATCGTGGACTGAATTGTGTCCCCCCAAAATGCGTATGTCAATTTGGCTAGGCCATGATTCCCAGTATCATGTGATTGTCCACTATTTTGTCATCTGACATGATTTTCCTATGTGTTGTAAATCCTGTCTCTATGATATTAATGAGATGGTATTAGTGACAGTTATGTTAATGAAGCAGGATTCAATCTACAAGATTACATTGTGTTTTAAAACAAACTCTTTTGAGATATAAAAGAGAAGCGAGAGGAGAGACATAGGGACCTCATACTACCAGGAAAGAAGCACCGGGAGCAGAGCATGTCCTTCGGACTGGGGGTCCCTGCGCTGAGAAGGTTCTCGACCAGGGAAAGACTGATGACAAGGACCTTCCTCCAGAGCTGACAGAGAGAGAAAGCCTTCACCTGAAGCTGGTGCACTGAGTTCAGACTTCTAGCCTACTAGACTGTGAGAGAAAAAATTTATCTTTGTTAAAGCAATCCACTTGTGCTATTTTTGTTATAGCAGCATTAGATAACTAAGACAGGTGGGCACATGAATCTACCTTTTATTATTGCTTTTAAATTGTAAATTTATATTGAATATAATACAAAAACTAAAATCAACTAATATCTTCCTTTTTTGGGGAGGCTAAGATTATAATTTAGAATACGGGGTACTAAGGCGACATTACCATCCAGGAGGAGGTAGCTGGCAGACAATTGATAATGCAACCCTGAAGCTCAGAAGAGGGCAGGCTAGAGAAAAAGCCTGAGAAGTCCTTAACCTAGAGAACATAACTAAATCCATGAAAATGAATGAGATTACCAGAGCTGTCCTTGGAAAGATCAGTTACACTTGAGGTAAAGAAAAAGGAAGACGAGCCTGATGAGTTTAAATTAAAAAAAAAAAAAAAGTCCAGTAAGAACACTAGTAACTCCTCAAAGTAAGAGTCCCACTAGTAGGGGTTAGTCATCTATGTCAGTTGTGTCAAGGGAGAATGAGAGGAAAACAGTTGGATTTGACAACTGGAATTGTGACCTTTGGCAAGACAGTTTTAGGAGAGTGATACCAAAGAGTGATACCAATGAGAGTGATACCAAAGCGCTGGACCTTAAGGAGTTAGCATGTGTTTGAGACATGTTCCAGTAAAATATGGTCGTGTGGTGACGCAAGAGATAAAACCATAGTATAGCAAGATCAAAAGAAAGGTTTTTTTTTTTTTTTTCTCTTTCCTTTCTTTTTTTTTTTTTTTAGGGTAGAGAACATACTTATTCATCTCCAGTTAGAATATTTCTACACTGACTGGAATAATCCAGTGAAAAAGAACAGAGTAATGACTAAAGAGAGGTGATAATTGATGACAGAAAGCCCTGGAAGAGGCGAGATCTGGTGACCAGGAGTATTCATTTCAGAGAGAAGTGAAATTCCTTTTTCTAAAAAAAGAAGGGAGGACAGTTTGTAAAGATGGTGAAAGGGGAATTCATGGGTTTCACACGTCATAGTGGCTTGGATCTATCTCATTATATTGTGAAATCACCTGTGGAGGGTGAAGATGGTGGCACTGGGGCTTAGAGAGTTTGGTGCCTGGCACTTGGGAGTTCAGTAAATGTTTGTTAGAAGAGGACTTGGCTGGCAATGTGATAAGGCATCATTTAGAGGTAAATAGAAAGATTGATCATCAGGAGTGTGGACTCCAGTTGAATTCATCATGGATTAATGGAATTAAAGGTATTCATACATCATGATGACTTGGATCCATCTCAATACAGGTGAAATCCACCTCTACAGGTGAAATCACCTGTAGAGAGTGAAGGTGGTAAGATAGGGGCCTAAGATACATGGTGCCTGGCACCCAGTGGGTGCTCAATAAATGTTTTTTGGAAGAGAATGTCTTACTGAGAATGTGATAAGGAGCCACTTAGAGATAAACAGAAAGATTGCTAATCAGGAGTGTGGACTTGGTTGAGTTAAAAAACTTTCCAGAGGAACCAATGGGCTCATTTTTTATGACATTATCTCCCAGCACTCCCACAACACAGCCTGGACATACAGGAGGAAAAAGAGGCTGGTAGAGTCTTCCCACGGTTGGGGGTTAACAAGGTAGATTTGTAGAAAGTAAAGGGGCAGTGGAGCTGGGAGTAGAAGATGATTATGTAGGAGGCCCTTGGGATAAGGAGCCAGAAATGGTAACCCATCATTGAGATGGCTGCCCTAATCAGACCAAAACCTCAAATATCTGTGGAAACCTCCCGGCTGTAATACAAACATGCCATATAAATTCCCAAATATGATAGCTCTTTCATCTCCCAAATGTTTTCTCTTATATATACATTCCATTTGGTTGCTGACTCTTCATCCTTCAGAGTTCAACTTAGATATTACTTTGTTAAGGAAGCCTTCTTGTTCACCTGTGTCTAGGTTAAGGGGCCTGGGTAGTACAAGAGATTTGTGATCAGCTGCTAACTTAAGGGTTGGTGGTTCAAACCTACTTAGCAGCTCTGTGAAAGAAAGGCCTGGTGAACTCCTTTCCTAAAGATTACAACCAAGGAAACCCTATGGAGCAGTTCTACTCTATAACAAATGGGGTCACCATAAGTTGGGGACCAACTTAATGGCAGCTAACAACAACAACAATACCTAGGCTGCACTTGAACTTTCCCCATCATAGCAATTTTCATACTGCATTCCTCTTGTCTGATTATTGCTTATCTTTCAAACTAGACTACAAGGTCCAGGAGGTCAAGGACTTTGTCCACTGTTGAGTCTTCAGCCCCTAGTCAACTACATAGTACACTGTCAGTAAGTATTTGTTGAATCAATATATGAAGCCCCTGCACTCTTTTCTGCTAGCTGGAAACGAGTGATAGTAGGTACCAGAATGCATAGGATCCCTAAAGAGGGTGATGTTCTAAACCAAGATAATTAGACAAGAATTACGAGGATTAGACATCCACCTGGATTGTGACTAGACCCTGGCACCACAAAAGGAAACCCCATCCAAGGTAACAGGCTCCAACCTGGAATTTAATTCTATTTTGCTATTTGCAAAATGGCATCTCTCAGTGGAAAATGCAAGACCTTGAGTTAGAGGAAGAGTAAGACCTGTAAGCTTCTCTAAGCTTCAGTCTTGTCAAGAAAGTAAGGGGTTTGGTGGAATTTGGTCATTTTTGTCTCTTGCTAAAATGGGATGACAGAGTTGCTAGGTGGTTCAAATCATTAATGCACTTGGCTATTACCTGAAAGGTTAGAGGTTTGAGTCCACCCAGAGGTTCCTTGAAAGAGAGCCTTGACAGTCTACTTCTGAAAAAGTACCCATTAAAAACCCTATGGACCACAGTTCTCTGACACACACAGGGTCACCATGAGTCAAAATTGCTCTACAGCAACTGCTAAAAATGGGATCACTTACTGTCATTCACCTATGTTTTTCCTAGTATCAAGTCATATAGACAGGAGTCAGCCACTATGGTTCCCCATTCAATTTTGAGCATTTAACGGAGTACCTGACTGGTGTGCTTGTCTGCTTGCCAAAAGATTGGCAGTTTGAACCCACCCAGAGGCACCTCAGAAGACGGACCTGGTGACCTGCTTCTAAAAAGTTGCTGCCTTGAAAACCCTATGAAATGGTTCTACTCTGCACACATGGGGTCACCATGAGTTGGAATTGATTCAATGATGTCATGGTTTGAATTATGTCCCCCCCAAAATGTGTGTATCAACTTGGTCAGGACATGTGTGGTTGTCCTCCATTTTGTGATTGTAATTTTATGTTGAGACGATTAGGGTGGGATTGTAACACCTCCCTGATCCAAGGTAAATGGAGTATTCCTGGGGTGTGGCCTGCACCACCTTTTATCTCTCAAGAGATAAAAGGAAAAGGAAGCAAGCAGAAAGTTGGGGACCTCATACCACCAAGAAAGCAGCACCAGGAGCAGAGCGTGTCCTTTGACACAGGGTCCCTGTGCCTGAGAAGCTCCTTGGCCAGGGGAAGATTGAGGACAAGGACCTTCCTCCAGAGCCGACAAAGAGAAAAAGCCTTCTCTGGAGCCAATGCCCTGAATTTGGACTTGTAACCTACTAGACTGCATGAAAATAAATTTCTCTTTGTTAAAGGCATCCGCTTGTGGTATTTCTCTTATAGCAGCACTAGATGACTAAAACAGATGGCAACTAACGACAAATAACAACAACAAAGTTAAGAAAACATTCTCGGGATGTCTGAAATCCACAATGTCTTATTGCCGCACGTACACCTGTTTTCAGTACCTCATTGAACTGCGTGACAAGAGGATCCAGGCTGGACTGGGTGGCAAATGAAGGTTTCAAAGTGCTAATGATAGAGCACTTACAGAAGGACATGAGACTATGGTTACAGAGGGTGATTTTTAGAGTTCTAGAACTTGGGCCTTCCCACCCCCAAGATCAACAGGATGATCTTGGAGGATGCAGTAAAATATTAAATACTTTAAATTGTTAAGTGTTAAAGGATAACAGTTCTGTGAATTTCACTTCGAATTTTGAAACCATTGTTTTATATTTTGATATTTTTGCAAGATTCAGCTAAAGATACTCAATTGAAGAATACAGCATTTTTTTGAAACTTAGTTACTAAAGTATCCATTAAAAAAAAACCTAACCCATTGCCGTCAATTGTGACTCATAGAGACCGTATACGACAGAGTAGTACTGCCTCATCTGATTTCCAAGGAGCAGCTGATGGATTCAGACTACTGACTTTTAGTTAACAGCCAAATGCTTAACCACTGCACCACCAGGGCTCCGAGTACCCATACAGGAGGTAGAAAAACAAAGGAAAATGTGTAGCTATATAACAGACTTTTAACAGCAATGCTCTTGGAGGGTGACAATGTGCTACCAGACTTATCTTTGAAAGGATATCATGGTTCATAATTGTTGATTCCAAGCGGCCAACTAGCAAGTACTGACACACACATGAAAATCTTACTACCCTGACATACAGATATTCTTTTGCTTTCCTATTAGGGTCAGATTTAGGTAACGGTAACAACAGGTCATCCTGGAGATGAGCAATATGAAGATGATTAAGCAACTTCAACCTTCTAGTTGTGCAGGCCAAAACCTTGAAATCATCCTTGACTCTCCTCTTCTTATCCTCACACAAAGTTTATGAGCAATCCTATTAGCTCTGTCTTCAAAAATGTACCCAGAAGCTGGCCACCATCTTCACAGTTACCATACTGATCTAGTCCAAAATCATCTCTATACTGGATTATTAAAATCACCTCTTGATTGGACTCCCTGCATCAACCATCGTTCCTTGTAGTTTGTTGTCAACAAAAAAGCTAGATTGATCCTGTTAAAACATGGATCAGACTATGTCAATATTCTACCCAGAACCCACCTAGTTCTTTCCAAATTACTCAGGGCTATACCCAAAATGAATGAACAAATCAATCTTAGAAGAAATGCAACCAGAATATTCCTGAGAAGTGAGGATAATGGAACTTTAACTTGTTTTCTTTGGACACATCCTCAGGAAAGACCAATAGCTAGAAAAGGATATGTTGGTAAAAGAGAGTGTCAGTGAAAATAAGGGAAACTCTCAATGAGATGGACTGATACAATAGCCACAACTATGGATGCAAATATACCATGATCAAATATTCCAGTCATTCAAATATACCAGTGATGGTGCAGGACTAGGTAACATTTCATTGTATACATAAGGTCGCCATGAGCCCGAGTCCACTCAAGGGCAACTACCACCACCAACAACGACATCCAAAGTGCTCACAAAGACTGCAGGGTCTTCCAAAATTTTAACTTGTTCCATGTCCTGATCTCTGATCTCATCTCTGTCTCATCTCTGATCTCAAGTTCTTCTACGTCCCACCACCGCCACACCGTCATCCAGTCACGTGCTCCAGCTACACTGGAGCTTTGCTGTCTCTGCTGCGTATCAAGCGTACTTCCGTCTCAGGATCTTTGCACCAAATGCTCCCTTTGCCTGAAGTACGCAGTTCCCAGATACCCTCATGGTTTGTTCCCTCACCTCCTTTAAATCTTTGGCTCAAATGTCACTTTCTTGGTAGGCCTATCGAAACTTAAAAGTCACCCTCTCCTTCACTCTGATGCTCCTTTCCCAGTTCCCTGCCGTATTCCCCATAGCACTTATTATAATCTGATACACTAAATAATTTACATCTACTCAATGGAAGTTTTAGAAGGTCAGTGAAAAAGAGGAAAACCCTTAACAAGATGGATGACACAGCGGCTGCAACAATGGGCTGGAGCATAATGACTGTGAGGATGGCGCAGGACCAGGCAGTGTTTCGATTTGTTGAACGCAGGGTCTCTATGAGTCGGAATCAGCTCGCTGCCACCGAACAACAATGAAGGTTGGGCTGTTTGTTTTTTTTTATCCCTCTAGTCCCTGTACCTGAAATGATGCCTGTTACATATTACCTGCTCAATAAACATTTGTTACACAAATAAATGAATAAGCAGAGATTTGGAGGATCTGGACACAGAGGGGTTACAACTGAAGACTTGATTCAGTTTGCGCCATCTTTTTCTAGTGACTGTAGAACTGACTTTTTTTTTTTTAATAATTTTTATTGAGCTTTAAGTGAACGTTTACAAATCAAGTCAGTCTGTCACATATAAGCTTATATACACCTTACTACATACTCCCACTTACTCTCCCCCTAATGAGTCAGCCCGCTCCCTCCTTCCAGTCTCTCCTTTCGTGACTGTTTTGCCAGTTTCTAACCCCCTCTACCCTCCCATCTCCCCTCTAGACAGGAGATGCCAACATAGTCTCAAGTGTCCACCTGATACAAGTAGCTCACTCATCATCAGCATCTCTCTCCAACCCATTGTCCAGTCCAATCCATGTCTGATGAGTTGTCTTCGGGAATGGTTCCTGTCCTGGGCAAACAGAAGGTTTGGGGACCATGACGGCGGAGATTCCTCTAGTTTCAGTCAGACCATTAAGTCTGGTCTTTTTATGAGAATTTGGGGTCTGCATCCCACTGATCTCCTGCTCCCTCAGGAGTTCTCTGTTGTGCTCCCTGTCAGAGCAGTCATCGGTTGTGGCCAGGCACCATCTAGTTCTTCTGGTCTCTTCTAAGTCTGTGGTTCATGTGGCCCTTTCTGTCTCTTGGGCTCATAGTTATCGTTTGACCTCAGTGTTCTTCATTCTCCTTTGCTCCAGGTGGGTTGAGAACAATTGATGCATCTTAGATGGCCGCTTGTTAGCGTTTAAGACCCCAGACGCCACATTTCAAAGTGGGATGCAGAATAGAACTGACTTTTAATTCAAGTGTCTCAATACCTTTCTACCCTCTGAGGTTACTTTAACCCTTATAATTCAAATGAAACAGGTAGAACTCCATCTTGTTTATTGATTCCCAGGGGAAGGGTGGTGGTGGAGGGGCTGATCACCTCTTGTCCTGAATTTATGCTCTCCCTGAATTTATAATCCCAACATCCCTGCTGGTCTCACTGTCTCCGGAGTTTGCCGTCTTCCTTCTGGATACTTCCGCTCTGACACAGACATTGCCCCACAACTCTCCCAAGCCCTATTGATAGAGGCTGGTGAATATAACAGACTTTTATTAAAAGTTGGGGATAATACAGCACAGAGCTTTCCAGCACTTTTCACACACTGGGATGCATAGAAAATGATACTATTTGCACAGCACAATAATGTAAACTAACTGATCTGTATGAAGCTTGGCAGAAAAATTTACTGCATATTCTTTCTGTAGCATAATTATAGTATATTTTGAAACTGTAAGAATTAGGAAAAACTTTAAACTTTGAATTCATGTAAAACGTTTTAAAATTTTTATTGAGAATCTTTTGTTACTTCTGTGAACATTTTTTTCTCCTGTAATTTTATTTTTAATTCAGGTATAATTCACATACCATAGAATTCGCCCATTTAAAGTGTAAAATTTAATCACTTCTTGGCCTTTTGGCTAAGATCAAGGGTAAAGTGTAAAATTCAGTAGTTTTTAGTATATTCACAGAGTTGTGCAACCATCTCTATCTAGTTTTAGATCACTGTCATCACCCAGATAGAAACTCCATACCCATTAGCAGTCACTTCCCACTTCGCTTTTCTCTCAGCTCCTGGCAAGCAATAGCCTACTTTCTGTCTCTATGTATTTGCTTATACTGGACATTTCATATAAATGGAATCTTACAACATGTGGACTTTTATGTCTGGTTTCTTTCTGTGAGCACTTTTATATTAGGTTATATGCTTGAAATGGCTACTTATAATTTCAAATAAAGACTTTACACTTCAAATTCTTAATAATTACCACCAACAAGAAACTGTGATCACACAAGTATGTGTACAAAAAATTGTAAATGGTTTTTATAACCTTACCAGAATTTGCAGCCATTAAAATTATATTTAAAGAGCCTAACAGCCCTTCCTTTTATTATTTGAACCATATAAAATTGCCTTTTTTGTAGGTAAAAAATAATTGAATATTAGCAGTTTCATATGGTTCTGCATAATATTTCACCGAGTAATATAATACAGAAATTTCGTGTGTTTTTTTTTTTTTTAATGTGAATGAATTTTGAATCCAATTCACTGTTTTCATATCAAGCTCTAATTTGCAGGCTGTATGTGCCCGACCGCCAGCCTGAATTCCACCAAAAGGTCATGTCAGCTGTAAATAGAGAGAGGTATTAAATATATAAGAGTTCCTGGGTGGTGCAGACAGTTAACGCACTTGGTTGCTAACTGAAAAGTGGACATTTTAATTCAACCAGAGGTGTCTTGGAAGAAAGGCCTAGTGAACTACTTCTGAAAAAAAATCTGCCATTGAAAACACTATGGTGTACATTCCTGTTGTGACAAACGTGGGCCATAAATTGGAAACAACTCTATAGCAACTGGTTCAAGCCTGCCTATTGCCATTGAACCAATTCCAACTCATAGCGACCCTATAGGACAGACTAGAGCTTCCAAGGAGCGCCTGGTAGATTCGAACTGCAGACCTTTTGGATAACAGCTGTAACACTTAACCACTACATCTCCAGGGTTTCTGATTATCAAATATATATGTGAAAATAGAGAATTGGGACAAGGTCTGGAACTGGGCCTGCCAGCAGCCCCTGCCCAGCCTCCTCACCAGCCCCACCAAACATTCCTTCAGGCTACTCACTGGCTCTCTGGAAACCTGGAACACAGATTCCTTCATAAACTCCATGGGTTTCCTGTCCATGATAAGCTCTAGTCACCAAGGTTCCATGCAGCTGCCCCAAAGCTGAAAGATCATTACCTTGCAGTATATGCATAATCTGATGCTTGGAGGAGTGGAAGGGCTCTGATTTGTAAATAATATATCAGCCCAGAAGGAGACAGAAACAGCTGAAAAGCGAATATGAGACATCACTTTCTTAAAGTCATTCAGCCATATTTGCTCAGGGAATTGGTCATTGTCCATCTTCCCCTCTGGCTCAAGGTCGTAAACCATTCCTTAGTGGCTGGATCCAATTTTCTCTAGAGGGAGACCTATCTATCCCTCCTCCTCTCACCTTCTCAAGGCTCCCTTTCTCTGGCCAGCAGAGGGAATAAATATTATCCAGAGCATTGTATACTTCTTTGTAAATCTCAACCACATCTATTCAGACAAAAGCTCCAGGGCCTACTTTTGTCTAAGTAAGAGACTGACAAATTATCCTTTCTAGACCAAAAGACCATGGATTTGTGTGAAAAATTCTGCTACTCTTCTATCATCACTGCTTTTCTTCACATTATAAAAGGGATCCAGGAGTCAATGGACTTATCTAGAACTCTGGGGCCAGCTTGGAACTCTACCAGTCTGGAGCTTCTCTTTCTGATATTCTGTGTAATCATTACATTTCAAGGATTTTCACAAGGTTAAAAGCCAATGTGTTCTCATATGGAAGAAAGTGACTGAGCTGATGGAAAGGGAAGGGAATACAATTTATCTTTAAAGAAAGGCACATGCACACAAAATCTAAGTTTACAAGTAGTAATAATAATGTATATATCCTTGTTGTTTTTAAAAATATAGAATTCCTGCTCTCAAAAGGGCAGTTATAGTCATAGTATATGTTTTACCCCTCATCGATAAAAACCATTGAATACACGTCTTTCTAATCCATCAAAAGCTATGCAGTATAGTACACGGTGGAATGATGGGGCTAAGAATATGGGGTGTCAGGTCAGGTTCACATCCCTGCACTTTTGTGTACTAGCTGTGCAGCCTTGGGCAAGTTGCTTTACCTCTCTGTCTCAGTTTTCTCATCTTTAAATGAAGACTAACCTCATAGGTCTGGTAAGAGGATTAAACAAAGTCAGAGATGTAGAGTGCTTAGAAGTGTGCCTAGCATGAAATGTTTCACTAGTGTTCAGTAAATATTAAGAAAAGATAAAAAAAAGAGAGAGAAAAAAAATTCTGTGGTGATGTTACCAAAATCAGGGATCATTTATAAGGGACAAGCTTAATTGCCTGAGGCATGTCTCTCTTCTCTTTTGTCAGAAGTTAGTCAAAAAGTTGAGCGTGAGAAATGTCCTCTCCTGTGCTTGAGTCACACACTGTTTATAAAAAGAAGTGGTTGATTATGAATCATGAAAAATCACCACGTGTGCCACTTTAGGAAACACATGTAAAACATTTTGAGGCCAAAAATACTGCATTGTAACATGTAACATGTGTTACATGTTAAAGCAATGGAATAAAAGAATGAAAATGTTTCATTTTCACATATAGCTGGATAAGAAGTATCATATGTCATAGGACGGATAATGCTTACTGTTTTATAAAGATGTTTTCTGAGGAATTCTTAAGCTGTTGCTGTTATGATAATCCTCAAGTCTGTTTGAGAAAAGAGAGAGGAAAACAAAGTCAGTGGATTGATAAAAAACCAAACCTGTTGCTGTCGAGGCCATTCTGACTCATGGCGACCCCATGTGTTACACAGTAGAACTGCATCATAGGGTTTTCTTAGATGTAATCTTTAAGGAAGCACATTGGCAGGCCTTTCTTCTGAGGTGCTGCTGGGTGGGTTTGACCTGCCAATCTTTCATTTAGTAGCCAACAGCAAACCATTTGTGCCACCCAAGGACCTAATGGATTGATACTATCATTTATTAAACACATATTATGTGCTTTACAGGAGTCCCTGGGTCGTGCAATGGTTAATGCATTTAGCTGCTAACTGAAAGGTTGACCGTTTGAGTCTGCCCGCAGGTGGCTCTAAAGAAAGACCTGGTGACCTACTTCTGAAAAATAAGCCAATGAAAACCCTACTGAGCACAGTTCTACTCTGACACGTGGGGTCACCATGATGGCAATGGGTGTGGTGTGTGCTTTGCACAATGATAAACACTTGTGCCACATAACTTTCTACTGGATCCTTTTTATATATGGAGCTTAGAGATGTAACTTCAGGTCATGTACCTAACAGATTACAGAGCTAAGATTTAAAGCTAGGTCATACCTAGACACTTGAGTACTATGTCATATGTTTCTCTTTGGTAATTAATCATGAAGTTATTGGTATCGAGAGCCCAAATAATTTTCCAGATGACAAACATGAAATTACCTCATATCTATCTTATATACTTTGCGTATTATTTTTTAAAAACTTCATGAGATGATACGTACAGAAAAATTGAATGTATTTCAGAAATTACATGAAAGGATACCTATTAGAAGGATTTTTTTTTAAGTTTAGAAATGACTGTGTGGATCAATATACATTTCAGTAAGTAATGTCTTAGTCAAAGATTTTTTTTTTTTTACAAAATGAAAATAGCATTAAAAGGAAAATTGGATATTAGAGGTACATTTGCAAAAAAAAAATTTCGATAGTAGTTGTTTGCAATGGCATTCATAAATATGAGTTTTAAAAATTTGATTAAATATATTCAAATTATAGAAGTGGTACACATTCCCTTGATTCAGTCAAATGATGCAGACACAAATAGAAAGCTAGTAATCTCTCCACACTCTCTCATCCTTCCCTCACTGAGTAAACAGTTTTGATGTGCATCCTGCCACATGTTTTCTATATTTTATTTACAAATATATAAGGAGGCTGGGTGGCACAAGCAGTTTGCGATCAGTTGGTAACCCAGAGGTTGGTGATTTGAACCCACCCAGCCACTCTGCAGAAGAAAAAGCCTGCTTCTGTAAAGATTACAGCCGGGAAGACTCCACAGAGAGCAGTTCCACTCATTAACACACAGGGTCCCCAGGAGTCAGGGGCCAACTCAATGGCAGCTAACAACAATAATATATACTACACATATATGGATAAGTTGTTGTATTACAAAAGTGTTTCATGTTATTCTACTAGTTGCATTTTTTCACTGGAATATAACATGGATTTTCCTCTAAGAAAATAATTTTTGTTGTTTTACAAAAATGTCTCACATTATTCTGCAATTGCATTTTCTTTTCACTTAAATATAACTTGAATTTTCCTCCAAGACAAAGATCTAAATCTTGACTAGTGATTTTCAACACTTGCTGCATATTAAAATTACCCGTGGAGCTAAAAGAGAGAGAGGGAGGGAGAAGAAAAAAAAAATTGCCATAGCCTCACCTTCAGAGATTCAGGTTTAATTGGTCTGGGTGGGGCCCTGGCACCAAGCTCCCCTGGTGACTCTATGTAGTGAGTTAGAACCACTGATTTAAGCAATCCAAACAGGCCGCAAACGCCAGCTCCAACCCTGAATTGTCCTGATATACCTCTTCCTATTTTTTTTTTTTTTTAGTAAGTCCTCTACCGAGGTTACAACATCAGTGCTGACTGAGGGGCTCAGAGAGGTCCCTCTGAAGTTTTAATCCTGGCTTTCAGATGGGAAATTCCTTTCACCTTAAATTAGGAACACTCACATAACTCCAAAAAGTGCTAGTACTGCCAGGAATTTCGAGACCACGTAATTCACAGTCTGCTAGGCTGGCTGGGTGTATTCCCTGAGTTGACTGAACTCCGGAGATTGCCCTTGCCTGCAGAGAGGTTTCCCTAATAGGGCGTGGGGGAAGCCACACCCAGAACTTGTTTCTCCCCCTCTGGGAGAGGCACCTTCTCAGTGGATGCCAGAACTTGTTGAGCCTCTCCAGTATGGTCTCAGAGAGTCTTCAGGTCTCCCAATCAGCTTCATCAGTCTGTTCCACTGAGCTCTTCACTTGTAGTGAAACATTTGCAGGACCATTTAATTTTCTTCTGTCACTTACACATTTGAGGAAATGGGAGATAGACACAACCCACCCTTGATTTTTATTTTTGTGAGATAAAACAACCTACAGCCAGTAATTTATAGTAGGTTTGGTCTGAGTTATTGGCACAGTGACTTCTGCCTTCTCCAAATAGCTTTTCCCTTTCTCAGTCAAAGCACATAGCTGGTCAAAAGTTTTGAAAGACGGGACAGGTTGTTGGAATTTATTTAGGAATAAAAATTAAAAAAATAAAAATGGTAAATTTAAAGCCCAACAGACCCTGACCAAAGCCACATTCTCCTGAGTGAGAGAAGAGAAAGACAAGGAATGAGAAAAAGACCAAATCAGAACCATGGTCTTTATTTTCACTTTCTTTTCTAGTTATAAAACAATAACATTACATTTTAGATTTTTAGGCTTGGTTCTTTAACCTTTCAATAAATAACTGCCAAGTATTTAAAGTCTAGGTAAATACGTGAATGGTTAAACAAAATTGCAGCAAAGCAAGAAAAAACCAAACCCTCAATCGTAGGCAATCTGTGCTGTAACGTGTCAGAGGTGGGACCGTAGGGACTCGCGGCCAGTGGGGCATCTGTGCTGGGCAGATGGGCTGCTCAGTTCAACAGCTGGAACTGAGGAGCCAGGCCCCGCCTCCTGATGACGTCATGGAAGGCGGAGCGGGCGATTGGCTGTTGGCGGAAACTCCGGCTGCCCCTGTGCCGGGGCTGAGAGCCCAGGAAGAGAGGGGAGAAGGAGGTCGCAGGCTCTGACCGAGTTCGGGCTCGGTTCTGGCAGCTGAGATTCAGAGCTGAGAAGAGTTTTATTCTTAAAAGAAGATTTTTCTTAAAAGGCAAATGGCTGGTCTACAGGCATAACCTGCCCCCGCCCTTCGGATTTGTGCTTTGTTCTTTTCTTGCATCTCCGGACTTGTGATCGTCATGCTGTGATGTGCGCCGAGAGAGGAATTGGTAAGAGTGAACGAGTGAACCCTTTGACTATTTCTCTGCCTTTTCCTTCTTTATCCACCCTCCCATCCACCCCCTGTCTGTGCATAATCGTGTTCAGGTTCCGTATAAGCGAGACATGTGATAAAAGGCTTAAAACTAGAGTTCAGGGCTGTTATTGAACTTAAAAAAAAAAAAGAGAGAGAGAGAGAGAGAAGCCTCCAAAATCACACCATATTCAGTCATTTGATTTATGAAGCGTAATTATTTTATTTATTCTGAATGCTGGGATTTGTATAAAGGTAAATTATGCGCACACACACGTAAAAACCCGTCATCCCGTTGTGAAATCGTGCAGTTTAAAACAATTTTGGCTATCTGCTCCAAAGGTGATGAAGAAAAAGGGTGTTGAAAATGTAACCCAGTAAATAAATCACGCGTTGATTCCTTAGGAAGGAAAAGGTGTTTGTGTTAGAGCTTACTCAGAAATAGTTTTTGAAGTACTACCTTAAAGTTTGCATTCTTCCCCCCAAAACACAAACTTTGAAGAACTTAATAGTTGTTTGGGCACCCTTCATCTTGCATTATAAAACTTATGTTTTAGTATGTGCGGTGGGCAGACATCTGGTTGGTCAGGGAAGCTCTCCTGTCTACAGGATCTTACTGATGACTCCGAAGCTACCTGTGCCTTTTAGAAAGAATGTATTGAAGCTTCTTTTACTCATAAGGGCAGGTTAGCTAGGGTGTTTAGAAATGTGATCTAAATGAAACCAGAGTTTCTTCTTGCTTCTTTGCAAGCAAATTCTTTGCAAAGAGAAAAGCTCTTCTATAGCCTTGGACCAAGCCTCAGACTCTTATTCACATTGAAAGATGGACCAACAGGAGTAAAAAAAAAACAGGAGTAGGGGCTCTTTATCCACCAGTATTACTGTATTAGAAAAGCAACTCCAAAGGAGTGATTACATTCCTGTGAAGAGTAGCCTCATAAAAAAATTTTGGTTGGCATGTTAAGATCACAAAAGTAGCACATGATAATTGTAACAGAGTAAACTCATACAGTATCCCAGAGTGATCCATCACTCCAGTCCACCCCAAGAGCTAGTAACTGCTCCTTCTGGACTTGTTTCTGGTCTCATTACAAATTCATACCTCATATCTACATTCAGATAGTTTTGTTTTGTTTTCAAATGAGATCATGCTATCCATTCTAAAGAATGACTTGTCACCATTCAAAAAGTTTTAGGGAGTTTTAAAAATAACATTGTAGCTGCTAATTTAACATTTGCTAAATTGTATGAGAAAGAGCATCTAAGCAGTCTGTAAAGGGATGTCTGGAGTCTTTGGTCTTGAAGTAGCAAGAACAATATTTTTCCAATACAATGAAATTACCTAATAACTAAATAGAAATTGAGTAGGATATTATTTACTTTGATATTATTGGGAAAATGCTCAGGATTTGATTATAATTTATAGTACAACACAAAGAAGATTCATCTGGTAGACAACTGTACTTTTAAAAACTAGGAGTTAAAATTGTCCACATTTCAAGGCTGTGACCTTTTGACAGCAAATCGCTAGACCTGTCCTTTGAGGTGCCTCCGGGTGGGTTGGAACTGCCAACATTTTGATTAGTAGTAGAGCGCTTAACTGTTTGCACCACCAATAAGAGTAAGAAGGAATGGTGATAGTAGTTTCGAAGAAAAGTTGTGGCCTTACTGGAATATTTTATGTTGCTTAATGAAGGGTACATTAATACAGCTATTCAAGGCAATATTATGTATTTAAAAAAAAAAAACCAGTGTCGTCAAGTCGATTCCGATTCATGGTGACCCTACAGGACGGAGTAGAACTGCCCCGTAGAGTTTCCAAGGAGCGCCTGTCAGATTTGAACTGCCAATGTATTAGAACTTGGAAATATTTACACCCTTTGACCCAGTAATCCTGAGTCTAGAAATATAATCAAGGAAATCATCTTAATTCCATATGAAGACTTATAAATGAATATGTTCATTACAATATTATCTATAATGTGATTACAAAAATGTTGGAAAGAAAATAACTGCCTCCCCCATGGCAAAATATTTAAATGAATTAATGTACTATTATCTATAATGTGATTACAAAAATGTTGGAAAGGAAATAACTGCCTCCCCCATGGCAAAATATTTAAATGAATCAATGTACTAATACGTACTGGTAAAATTCATTTACCAATTTTTTTTTTATTTTAATGATGCAGAAAGATGCTTGCAATATATTGAAAGAAAGGCAAGATTTAATACTATATTATCTTTTTTTAATAATTTTTATTGTGCTTTAAGTGAAAGTTTACAAATCAAGTAGTCTCTCACACAAAAACCCATATACACCTTGCTACCTACTCCCAATTACTCTCCCCCTAGTAAGACAGCCCACTGTCTCCCTCCACTCTCTCTTTTCGGTCCATTTCACCAGCTTCTAAACCCCTCCACCCTCTCATCTCCCCTCCAGGCAGGAGATGCCAACATAGTCTCAAGTGTCCACCTGACCCAAGAAGCTCACTCCTCACCAGCAACCCTCTCCAACCCATTGTCCAGTCCAATCCATGTCTGAAGAGTTGGCTTCGGAAGTGGTTCCTGTCTTGGGCCAACAGAAGGTCTGGGGGCCATGACCACCGGGGTCCTTCTAGCCTCAGACAGACCATTAAGTCTGGTCTTATGAGAATTTGGGGTCTGCATCCCACTGCTCTCCTGCTCCTCAGGGGTTCTCTGTTGTGTTCCCTGTCAGGGCAGTCATCAGTTGTAGCCGGGCACCATCTAGTTCTTCTGGTTTCAGGGTGATGTAGATTCTTGTTCATGTGGCCCTTTCTGTCTCTTGGGCTCATAATCACCTTGTGTCCTTGGTGTTCTTCACTCTCCTTTGATCCAGGTGGGTTGAGACCTATTGATGCATCTTAGATGGCTGCTTGCTAGCATTTAAGACCCCAGACGCCTCTCTTCAAAGTGGGATGCAGAATGTTTTCTTACTAGATTTTATTATGCCAGTTGACTTAGATGTCCCCTGAAACCATGGTCCCCAAACCCCTGCCCCTGCTACGCTGGCCTTCAAAGCATTCAGTTTATTCAGGAAACTTCTTTGCTTTTGATTTAGTCCAATTGTGCTGACCTCCCCTGTATTGTGTGCTGTCTTTCACTTCACCTAAAGTAGTTCTTACCTACTATCTAATTAGTGAATGCCCCTCTCCCACCCTCCCTCCCTCCGCTCCTCATGTAACCACAAAAAAAAGTTTTCTTCTCAGTTTTAACTATTTCTCAAGTTCTTATAATAGTGGTCTTATACAATATTTGACCTTTTGCAACTGACTAATTTCACTCAGCATAATGTCATCCAGGTTCCTCCATGTTATGAAATGTTTCACAGATTCCTCACTGTTCTTTATTGATGCGTAGTATTCCATTGTGTGAATATACCATGATTTATTTATCCATTCATCCATTGATGGGCACCTTGGTTGCTTCCATCTTATTGCTATTGTAAACAGTGCTGCAATAAACATGGGTGTGCATATAGCAGTTCGTGTAAAGGCTCTTATTTCTGTAGGATATATTCCAAGGAGTGGGATTGCTGGATTGAATGGTAGTTCTATTTGTAGCTTTTTAAGGAAGCGCCAAATCGATTTCCAAAGTGGTCGTACCATTTTACATTCCCAGCAGCCATGTGTAAGTGTTCCAGTCTCTCCACAGCCTCTCTAACATTTATTATTTTGTGTTTTTTGGATTAATACCAGCCTTGTTGGAGTAAGATGAAATCTCATTGTAGTTTTGATCTGCATTTCTCTAATGGCTAGTGATTGGAAACATTTCCTCATATATCTGCTAGCTACCTGAGTTTCTTCTTTAGTGAAGTGTCCATTCATATCTTTCGCCCATTTTTTAATTGGGTTATTTGTCTTTTTGCAGTTGAGTTTTTGCAGTATCATGTAGATTTTAGAGAGCAGGTGCTGATCAGAAATGTCATAGCTAAAAACTTTTTCTCAGTCTGTAGGTAGTCTTTTCACTCTTTTGGTGAAGTCTTTGGATAAGCATAGGTGTTTGATTTTTAGGAGTTCCCAGTTATCTAGTTTTTCTTCTACATTCTTTGTAATGTTTTGTATACTGTTTATGCCATGTATTAGGGCTGCTAACATTGTCCCTATTTTTACTTCCATGATCTTTATCATTTTAGATTTTATATTTAGGTCTTTGATCCATTTTGAGCTAGTTTTTGTGCATGGAGTGAGGTATGGGTCCTGTTTCATTTTTTTGCAGATGGATATCCAGTTATGCCAGCACCATTTGTTAAAAAGACTGTCTTTTCCCCATTTAACTGTTTTGGGGCCTTTGTCAAGTATCAACTGCTCATATGTGGACGGATTTATGTCTGGAATCTCAATACTGTTCCATTGGTACATGTATCTGTTGTACCAGTAGCAGGCTGTTTTGACTACTGTGGTGGTATAATCAGTTCTCAAATCAGGTAAAGTAAGGCCTCCCACTTTGTTCTTCTTTTTCAGTAATGTCTTATTTATCCGGGGCCTCTTTCCCTTCCATATGAAGTTGGTGATTTGTTTCTCCATCTCATTAAAGAATGTCATTGGGATTTGGATCAGAATTGCATTAAATGTATAGATTGCTTTTGGTAGAATAGACATTTTTATAATGTTAAGTCTTCCCATCCACGAGCAAAGTATGTTCATCCACTTACATAAGTCTCTTTTGGTTTCTTGCAGAAGTGTACTATAGTTTTCTTTGTATGAGTCTTTTACATCTCTGGTAAGATTTATTTCTAAGTATTTTATCTTCTTGGGGGCTACTGTAAATGACATTGATTTGGTAATTTCCTCTTTGATGTTCTTTTTGTTGGTGTAGAAGAATCCAACTTATTTTTGTATGTTTATCTTGGATCCCAATACTCTGCTGAACTCTTCTATTAGTTTCAGTAGTTTTCTGGAGGATTCACTAGGGTTTTCTATGTATAAGATCATGTCATCTGCAAATAGAGATACTTTTATTTCTTCCTTGCCAATCTGGATGCCCTTTATTTCTTTATCTAGCCTAATTGCTCTGGCTAGGACCTCCAAGACAATGTTGAATAAGAGCGGTGATAAAGGGCATCCTTGTCTGGTTCCCGATCTCAATGGGAATATTTTCAGGCTCTCTCCATTTAGGGTGATGTTGGCTGTTGGCTTTGTATAAATGCCCTTTATTATGTTGAGGAATTTTCCTTCTATTCCTATTTTGCTGAGAGTTTTTATCATGAATGAGTGTTGAACTTTGTCAAATGCCTTTTCTGCATCAATTGATAAATTCATGTGATTCTTGTCTTTTTTTGAATTTATGTGATGGATTACATTAATTGTTTTTCTAATGTTGAACCATCCTTGCATACCTGGTATGAATCCCACTTGGTCATGGTGAATTATTTTTTTGATATGTTGTTGAATTCTATTGGCTAGAATTTTGTTGAGGATTTTTGCGTCTACGTTCACGAGGGGCATAGGTCTATAATTTTCTTTTCTTGTGGTGTCTTTACCTGGTTTTGGTATCAGGGATATGGTGGCCTCAGAATGAGTTTGGGAATATTCCATCCTTTTCTATGCTCTGAAATACCTTTAGTAGTAGTGGTGTTAACTCTTCTCTGAAAGTTTGGTAGAACTCTGCAGTGAAGCCATCCAGACCAGGACTTTTTTTTTTGATGGGAGCTTTTTCATTACCTTTTCAATCTCCTTTTGTTATGGGTCTATTTAGTTGTTCTACCTCTGTTTGTGTTAGTTTAGGTAGGTAGTGTGTTTCTAGGAATTCATCCATTTCTTCTAGGTTTTCTAATTCGAGTATAGTTTTTCATAGTAATCTGATATGATTCTTTTAATTTCGTTGGGTCTGTTGTAATATCGCCCATCTCATTTCTTATTCAGGTTATTTGCTTCCTCTCCTGTTTTTCTTTTGTCATTTTGGCCAGTGGTTTATCAATTTTGTTGTTTTTTTCCAAAAAACCAGCTTTTGGTCTTGCCAATTCTTTCAATTGTTTTTTCTGTTATCTATTTCATTTAGTTCAGCTCTAATTTTTATTGTTTTCTTTTTTTTTTATTAACTTTTATTAAGCTTCAAGTGAACGTTTACAAATCCAATCAGTCTGTCACATCTAAGTTTACATACATCTTACTCCGTACTCCCACCTGCTCTTCCCCTATTGAGTCAGCCCTTTCAGTTTCTCCTTCCGTGACAATTTTGCCAGCTTCCCTCTCTCTCTATCCTCCCATCCCCCCTCCAGACAAGAGCTGCCAACACACTCTCAAGTGTCCACCTAATATAATTAGCTCACCCTTCATCAGCATCTCTCTCCCACCCGCTGACCAGTCCCTTTCATGTCTGATGAGTTGTCTTCAGGGATGGTTCCTGTCCTGTGCCGACTGAAGGTCTGGGGAGCATGGCCGCCGGAATTCCTCTAGTCTCAGTCAGACCATTAAGTATGGTCTTTTTATGAGAATTTGGGGTCTGCATCCCACTGATCTCCTGTTCCCTCAGGAGTTCTCTGTTGTGCTCCCTGTCAGGGCAGTCATCGATTGTGGCCGGGCACCAACTAGTTCTTCTGGTCTCAGGATGATGTAGGTCTCTGGTTCATGTGGCCCTTTCTGTCTCTTGGGGTCCTAGTTGTCGTGTGACCTTGGTGTTCTTCATTTTCCTTTGCTCCACGTGGGTTGAGACCAATTGATGCATCTTAGATGGCCGCTTGTTAGCATTTAAGACCCCAGACGCCACATTTCAAAGTGGGATGCAGAATGTTTTCATAATGGAATTATTTTGCCAATTGACATAGAAGTCCCCTCAAACCATGTTCCCCAGACCCCCGCGCTTGCTCCGCTGACTTTTGAAGCATTCATTTTATCCCAGAAACTTCTTTGCTTTTGGTCCAGTCCAATTGAGCTGACCTTCCATGTATTGAGTGTTGTCTTTCCCTTCACCCAAAGCGGTTCTTATCTACTGATTAATCAATAAAAAACCCTCTCCCTCCCTCCCTCCCTCCCCCCTTCGTAACCACAAAAGTATGTGTTCTTCTCAGTTTTTACTATTTCTCAAGATCTTATAATAGTGGTCTTATACAATATTTGTCCTTTTGCCTCTGACTAATTTCACTAAGCATAATGCCTTCCAGGTTCCTCCATGTTATGAAATGTTTCACAGATTCGTCACTGTTCTTTATCGATGCGTAGTATTCCATTGTGTGAATATACCACAATTTATTTACCCATTCATCCGTTGATGGACACCTTGGTTGCTTCCAACTTTTTGCTATTGTAAACAGAGCTGCAATAAACATGGGTGTGCATATATCTGTTTGTGTGAAGGCTCTTGTATCTCTAGGGTATATTCCGAGGAGAGGGATTTCTGGGTTGTATGGTAGTTCTATTTCTAACTGTTTAAGATAACACCAGATAGATTTCCAAAGTGGTTGTACCATTTTACATTCCCACCAGCAGTGTATAAGAGTTCCAATCTCTCCGCAGCCTCTCCAACATTTATTATTTGGTGTTTTTTGGATTAATGCCAGCCTTGTTGGTGTGAGATGGAATCTCATCGTAGTTTTAATTTGCATTTCTCTAATGGCTAATGATGGAGAGCATTTTCTCATGTATCTGTTGGCTGCCTGAATATCTTCTTTAGTGAAACGTGTGTTCGTATCCTTTGCCCACTTCTTGATTGGGTTGTTTGTCTTTTTGTGGTTGAGTTTTGACAGAATCATGTAGATTTTAGAGATCAGGCGCTGGTCGGAGATGTCATAGCTGAAAATTCTTTCCCAGTCTGTAGGTGGTCTTTTTACTCTTTTGGTGAAGTCTTTAGATGAGCATAGATGTTTGATTTTTAGGAGCTCCCATTTATCGGGTTTCTCTTCATCATTTTTGGTAATGTTTTGTATTCTGTTTATGCCTTGTA
Source organism: Loxodonta africana (assembly GCF_030014295.1). Taxonomy (NCBI): domain Eukaryota; kingdom Metazoa; phylum Chordata; class Mammalia; order Proboscidea; family Elephantidae; genus Loxodonta; species Loxodonta africana. The sequence continues at coordinate 109,034,563 of NC_087346.1, read as the reverse complement.
TTAGGGCTCCTAACGTTGTCCCTATTTTTTCTTCCATGATCTTTATCGTTTTAGTCTTTATGTTTAGGTCTTTGATCCACTTGGAGTTAGTTTTTGTGCATGGTGTGAGGTATGGGTCCTGTTTCATTTTTTTGCAAATGGATATCCAGTTATGCCAGCACCATTTGTTAAAAAGACTATCTTTTCCCCAATTAACTGACACTGGGCCTTTGTCAAATATCAGCTGCTCATACGTGGATGGATTTATATCTGGGTTCTCAATTCTCTTCCATTGGTCTATGTGCCTGTTGTTGTACCAGTACCAGGCTGTTTTGACTACTGTGGCTGTATAATAGGTTCTGAAATCAGGTAGATTGAGGCCTCCCACTTTTCTTCTTTTTCAGTAATGCTTTGCTTATCCGGGGCTTCTTTCCCTTCCATATGAAATTGGTGATTTGTTTCTCTATGCCCTTAAAAATATGACATTGGAATTTGGATCGGAAGTGCATTATATGTATAGATGGCTTTTGGTAGAATAGGCATTTTTACTATGTTAAGTCTTCCTATCCATGAGCAAGGTATGTTTTTCCACATAAGTATGTCCTTTTGAATTTCTTGTAGTAGAGCTTTGTAGTTTTCTTTGTATAGGTCTTTTACATCCTTGGTAAGATTTATTCCTAAGTATTTTATCTTCTTGGGGGCTACTGTGAATGGTATTGATTTGGTTATTTCCTCTTCGGTGTTCTTTTTGTTGATGTAGAGGAATCCAAGTGATTTTTGTGTGTTCATTTTATAACCTGAGACTCTGCCAAACTCTTCTATTAGTTTCAGTAGTTTTCTGGAGGATTTCTTAGGGTTTTCTGTGTATAAGATCATGTCATCTGCAAATAGTGATAACTTTACTTCCTCCTTGCCAATCCGGATACCCTTTATTTCTTTGTCTAGCCTAATTGCCCTGGCTAGGACTTCAAGTACGATGTTGAATAAGAGCAGTGATAAAGGGCATCCTTGTCTGGTTCCCGTTCTCAAGGGAAATGCTTTCAGGTTCTCTCCATTTAGAGTGATATTGGCTGTTGGCTTTAGATGCCCTTTATTATGTTGAGGAATTTTCCTTCAATTCCTATTTTGGTAAGAGTTTTTATCATAAATGGGTGTTGGACTTTGTCAAATGCCTTTTCTGCATCAATTGATAAGATCATGTGGTTTTTGTCTTTTGTTTTATTTATGTGATGGATTACATTAATGGTTTTTCTGATATTAAACCAGCCTTGCATACCTGGTATAAATCCCACTTGATCATGGTGAATTATTTTTTTGATGTGTTGTTGGATTCTATTGGCTAGAATTTTGTTGAGGATTTTTGCATCTATGTTCATGAGGGATATAGGTCTGTAATTTTCTTTTTTTGTAATGTCTTTACCTGGTTTTGGTATCAGGGAGATGGTGGATTAATAGAATGAGTTGGTTAGTATTCGGTCCTTTTCTATGTTTTGAAATACCTTCAGTAGTAGTGGTGTTAACTCTTCTCTGAAAGTTTGGTAGAACTCTGCAGTGAAGCCGTCCGGGCCAGGGCTTTTTTTTGTTGGAAGTTTTTTGATTACCGTTTCAATCTCTTTTTTTGTTATGGGTCTATTTAGTTGTTCTACTTCTGAATGTGTTAGTTTAGGTAGGTAGTGTTTTTCCAAGAATTCATCCATTTCTTCTAGGTTTTCGAATCTGTTAGAGTACAATTTTTTGTAGTAATCTGAAATGATTCTTTTAATTTCATTTGGTTCTGTTGTGATGTGGTCCTTCTCGTTTCTTATTCGGGTTATTTGTTTCCTTTCCTGTATTTCTTTAGTCAGTCCAGCCAATGGTTTATCAATTTTGTTAATTTTTTCAAAGAACCAGCTTTTGGCTTTGTTAATTCTTTCCATTGTTTTTCTGTTCTCTAATTCATTTAGTTCAGCTCTAATTTTTATTATTTGTTTTCTTCTGGTGCCTGATGGGTTCTTTTGTTGCTCACTTTCTATTTGTTCAAGTTGTCGGGACAGTTCTCTGATTTTGGCTCTTTCTTCTTTTTGTATGTGTGCATTTATCGATATAAATTGGCCTCTGAGCACTGCTTTTGCTGTGTCCCAGAGGTTTTGATAGGAAGTATTTTCATTCTCATTGCTTTCTATGAATTTCCTTATTCCCTCCTTGATGTCTTCTATAACCCAGTCTTTTTTCAGGAGGGCATTGTTCATTTTCCAAGTATTTGATTTCTTTTCCCTAGTTTTTCTGTTATTGATTTCTAGTTTTATTGCCTGTGGTCTGAGAAGATGCTTTGTAATATTTCGATGTTTTGGACTCTGCAAAGGTTTGTTTTATGAACTAATATGTGGTCTATTCTAGAGAATGTTCCATGTGCGCTAGAAAAAAAAGTATACTTTGCAGCAGTTGGATGGAGAGTTTTGTATAAGTCAATGAGGTCAAGTTGGTTGATTGTTGTAAGTAGGTCTTCCGTGTCTCTATTGAGCTTCTTACTGGATGTCCTGTCCTTCTCCGATAGTGGTGTGTCGAAGTCTCCTACTATAATTGTGGAGGTGTGTATCTCACTTTTCAATTCTGTTAAAATTTGATTTATGATCTTGCAGCCCTGTCATTGGGTGCATAAATATTTAATATGATTATGTCTTCCTGATCAATTGTCCCTTTTATCATTATGTAGTGTCCTTCTTTATCCTTTGTGGTGGATTTAAGTCTAAAGTCTATTTTGTCGGAAATTAATACTGCTACTCCTCTTCTTTTTTGCTTATTGTTTGCTTGATATATTTTTTTCCATCCTTTGAGTTTTAGTTTGTTTGTGTCTCTAAGACTAAGGTGTGTCTCTTGTAGGCAGCATATAGATGGATCGTGTTTCTTTATCCAGTCCGTGACTCTCTGTCTCTTTATTGGTGCATTTAGTCCATTTACATTCAGCGTAATTATAGATAAATAAGTTTTTAGTGTTGTCATTTTGATGCCTTTTCATGTGTGTTGTTGGCAATTTCATTTTTCCACATACTTTTTTGTGCTGAGACGTTTTTCTTGGTAAATTGCGAGATCCTCATTTTCATAGTGTTTGACTTTATATTAGTTGAGTCGTTACGTTTTTCTTGAGATATGGAGTTGTTATACCTTTTTGCGGTTACCTTATTATTTACCCCTATTTTTCTAAGTAAAAACCTAACTTGTATCGTTCTGTATCGCCTTGTATCACTCTCCATATGGCAGTTCAATGCCTGCTGTATTTAGTCCCTCTTTTTGATTATTGTGATCTTTTACCTATTGACTTCCATGATTCCCTGTTATGTGTATTTTTTTTTTTAATTAATCTTAATTTGTTTGTTTTTGTGATTTCCCTATTTGAGTTGATATCAGGACATTCTGTTTTGTGACCTTGTATTGTGCTGGTATCTGAAATTATTGGTTTTCTGACCAAACAATATCCTTTAGTATTTCTTGTAGCTTTGGTTTGGTTTTTGCAAATTCTCTAAACTTGTGTTCATCTGTAAATATCTTAATTTCGCCTTCATATTTCAGAGAGAGTTTTGCTGGATATATGATCCTTGGCTGGCAGTTTTTCTCCTTCAGTGCTCTGTATATGTCGTCCCATTCCCTTCTTGCCTGCATGGTTTCTGCTGAGTAGTCTGAACTTATTCTTATGGATTCTCCCTTGAAGGAAACCTTTCTTTTCTCCCTGGCTGCTTTTAAAAATTTCTGTTTATCTTTGGTTTTGGCGAGTTTGATGATAATATGTCTTGGTGTTTTTCTTTTTGGATCAGTCTTAAATGGGGTTCGATGAGCATCTTGGATAGATATCCTTTTGTCTTTCATGATGTCAGGGAAGTTTTGTGTCAGGAGTTCTTCAGCTATTTTCTCTGTGTTTTCTGTCCCCCCTCCCTGTTCTGGGACTCCAATCACTCGCAAGTTATCCTTCTTGATAGAGTCCCACATGATTCTTAGGGTTTCTTCATTTTTTTTAATTCTTTTATCTGATTTTTTTTCAGCTATGTTGGTGTTGATTCCCTGATCCTCCAGATGTCCCAGTCTGCATTCTAATTGCTCGAGTCTGCTCCTCTGACTTCCTATTGCGTTGTCTAATTCTTTAATTTTATTGTTAATCTTTTGGATTTCTACATGCTGTCTCTGTATGGATTCTTGCAACTTATTAATTTTTCCACTATGTTCTTGAATAATCTTTTTGAGTTCTTCAACAGTTTTATCGGTGTGTTCCTTGGCTTTTTCTGCAGTTTGCCTTATTTCGTTTGTGATGTCTTGAAGCATTCTGTAAATTAGTTTTTTATATTCTGTATCTGATAATTCCAGGATTGTATCTTCATTTGGGAAAGATTTTGATTCTTTTGTTTGGGGGGTTGGAGAAGCTGTCATGGTCTGCTTCTTTATGTGGTTTGATATGGACTGCTGTCTCCAAGCCATCACTGGGAAACTAGTTTTTCCAGAAAATCCGCTGTCTGGTACGCTGGCTCCAGGCTCTGAAAACAATCGCTGCCTCTCTGTATTTGTTCGTTCTCCGCCTCTAAATCTGTGTTTGTTGTTCAGGGTTCGTAGATTGTTATGTACGTGATCGATTCACTTGTTTTTCCGAGTCTTTGTTGCAAGACGGATCCGCGGTAGCGTCCACCTAGTCCGCCATCTTGGCCCCGCCTCTTATTTGTTTTCTTCTGGTGCCTGTGGGTTTCTTTTTTTGGCTTTCTATTTGTTCAAGTTGTAGGGATAATGCTTTGATTTTGGCCCTTTCTTCTTTTTGGATGTGTGCATTTATTAATATAAATTGGCCTCTGAGCACCGCTTTTGCTCTGTCCCAAAGGTTCTGACAGAAAGTGTTTTCATTCTCATTGGATTCTCTGAATTTCTTTATTCCATCCTTAATGTCTTCTCTAATCCAGTCTTTTTTGAGCAAGATATTTTTCCGTTTCCAAATGTTTGATTTCTTTTGCCTGCTTTTCCTGTTACTGCTTTCCACTTTTATGGCCTTATGGTCAGAGAAGATGCTTTGTAATATTTCAATGTTTTGGTTTCTGCTAAGGCTTGCTTTATGACCTAATATGTGGTCTATTCTAGAGAATGTTCCATGTGCACTAGAAAAGGAAGTATACTTGGTTGCTGTTGGGTGGAGTGTTCTGTATATGTCTACAAGGTCAAGTTGGTTGATTGTGGCATTTAGATCTTCCGTGTTTTTATTGAGCTTCTTTCTGGATGTCCTGTCCTTCATCGAAAGTAGTGTGTTGAAGTCTCCTACTATTATTGTGGAGCTGTCTATCTCACTTTTCAATGTGGATAGAGTTTGTTTTATGTATCTTGCAGCCCTGTCACTGGGTCCATAAATATTTAATACGGTTATATCGTCTTCGTGTATTGTCCCTTAATCATTATATAGTGTCTTTACTTACCCTTCCTGATGGATTTAACTTTAAAGTCTTTTTTGTCAGAAATGACTATTGCCACTCCTGCTCTTTTTTGATTGTTGTTTGCTTGATATATTTTTTTTCCATCCTTTGAGTTTTAGTTTGTTTGTGTCTCTAAGTCTAAGGTGTGTCTCTTGTAGGCAGCATATAGACGGATCGTGTTTTTTAATCCATTCTGCCACTCTCTGTCTCTTTATTGGTGCATTTGGTCCATTTACATTCAGGGTAATTATGGATAGGTATGAATTTAGTGCTATCATTTTGATGTCTTTTTTTGTGTGTTGACAGTTTCTTTTTCCCACTTGATTTTATGTGCTGAGTAGATTTTCTTTATATATTGTCCTTTCCTCATATTTGTTGTTGTTGATTTTGTTTCTGCTGAGTCTGTATTTTTCCCTTGTGTTTTATTTTGATGAGTAGGATAGTTTGTCTCTTTTGTTGTTAGCTTATTATTTATCCTTAATTTTCTAAATTTAAAACTAACTTTTATTTCTTTGTATTGCCGTATCTTCCTCTCTAAATGGAACGTGTATGATTATATTTCTTAGTCCACCTTTATTATTTTAATGTTGTCTTCTTTTATATAATAACATCGCCGTTACCCTGTTTTGGGCTTTTTTTTTTTTTTTTTTTTTGATAATCTTGCCTTGTTTTTTGGATTTCACCATCTGGGTTGACTTCTGGTTGCTCTGCCCAGTGTTCTAGTCTTGGGTTGATATCTGATATTACTGATTTTCTAACCAAAGAACTCCCTTTAGTATTTCTTGTAGTTTTGGTTTGGTTTTTACAAATTCCCTAAACTTGTATTTATCTGGAAATGTCTTAATTTCACCTTCATATTTAAGAGACAGTTTTGCTGGATATATGATTCTTGGTAGGCAATTTTTTTCCTTCAGTTTTTAAATATGTCATCCCATTGCCTTCCTGCCTGCATGGTTTCTGCCGAGTAGTCCAAGCTTATTCTTATTGGCTCTCATTTGTAGGTGACTTTTCCTTTATCCCTCGCTGCTCTTATAATTCTGTCTTTATCTTTGGTTTTGGCAAGTTTGATTAGAATATGTCTTGGTGACTTTCTTTTAAGATTTACCTTATGTGGAGTTCGATGAGCATCTTGGATAGATATCTTCTCATCTTTCACAATATCAAGGAAGTTTTCTGCCAACAAATCTTCAACAATTTTCCCTGTATTTTCTGTTATCCCTCCCTGTTCTGGTACTCCAATCACTCGTAGGTTACTTCTCTTGAGAGAGTCCCACATGATTCTTAAAGCTTCTTCATTTTGTAAATTCTTTTATCTGATTTTTCTTCAAATATATTAGTGCCAAGTGATTTATCTTCGAGTTCAGAAATTCTAGCTCCTACTTGCTCAATTCTGCTCCTCTGACTTTCTCTTGAGTTGTCTAATTCTGTAATTTTATTGTTAATCTTCTGAACTTCTGATTGTTGTGTGTCTATGGATTTTTGCAGCTTATTAAACTTTTCATTATGTTCCTGAATAATCTTTCTAATTTCTTCAATTGCTTTATCTGTGTGTTCCTTGGCTTGTTCTGCGTATTGCCTCATTTCCTTCCTCATGTCTTGAAGGGCTCTATATATTAAACTTTTGGATTCTGGCTCCGGTAATTCTAGGAATGCACTTTCATTTAGAAGATCCCTGGATTCTTTGTTTTGGGAGACTGTTGAGGTGATCATGGTCTGTTTCTTTATGTGACTTGATATTCACTGTTGTCTCCAAACCATCTATAAGTTATTGTATTAGTTTATGCTTGCTTACTATGTCATAGCTTCTTGCTTTGTTTTGTTTTAGTATACCCCTATGGGTTGCTTGAGTGAGCTAGCTTGATTATTTTCGTCTTTGGAGCTCTGGTGTCCTGTCCCCAGCTAGCTAGAGCTGTTATCATGTATATCAGTCCAGGAGTCCATTCAGTTTTCTTGTATGAATTCAGCTCAGGTTTCCAGGTAGCTGATCAAGAAGTGTGTGGTACAGGCTCTAAGTCCTACAGGCTTAGAGGGTCAGGGGTGATTGGCATATATACCCATATCTGATTGGAGCAGGGGGTCATGCTCTGAACAAGGCAGGGGGCTGAGAACCAATCCCCAAGTGTCTCTGAGGAAAATGCATCTCTGTTCCCTATAGCATGGTGGTGGGTGGGTTCTGCAGACAGACCATGTCCACCCAAAGTTTTTGGTTGTAAGGACTGGGAGGTATCAGTTATTTCTGGACCCCTGTCATGGGTGGCTGGGTGACCTGAGTGGAGCTACCAGTCCTTAGGTCCCTGATGTGGGTAGGTGAGGACCTTGTTTAATAGCCAAAGCAATGTCAAACATCAAACACCCACCTCTCCACCACACAGCTGAAATGGTTGGAGTTTGCCACCCAGGGCCTATTTGCCCGAAATAGGCCCACACTGGTCCATGCAGAAGGGAAAGGGGCTCAAGGTCCACGAATGGTTTATGCCTGGACAGGAGCCGCTTCTGTCCTAAACTCCCCTGTTAATGGAGCTAGCAAATTATCTTTTCCCCCCAATTGCAAATTTTTTTCTTCCCCAAGGCTGGGAGGGTGGCTCTAGGTGCTCACCAGGGTCTATCTCAGGCCCAGGGATTCAGCTACTGACGCTGGCTTGGGGCTGGGAGGGGCACGGTAAAATATATGCAAATACTTAGCTTTTGCCGAGAGTGCCTTTCTCCTCAGGTTCCAGAGGTGTGAGCAACCTGTGTGGCTGGCTGCTTCTTTCTGAGGAAACTGTGACCAAACGCTAGTACCAGCCCGCTGCCACCGCTGTTCTGGGAATGGTTCCTGAGGGCTCCCCGCTATTCAAGTCCAGTAACTCCTCTCCACTTCTGAACGGTCTCTTCCTACCCCTGCCCCTCAGTTCATTGTCTAAGCTTGCCTTTGATGCTCAGGGCTCCCAGCTTGTCACAAGTATACTCGTTTTACTTGTTTTTTTGGGTCTTTGTTGTAAAGAGGGCTCGCCGGAAGTGTCTGTCTATTCCACCGTCTTGGCTCTCAATACTGTATTATCTTGAATGTGGAAACTCTGGTGGTACAGTGATCAAGAGCTACAGCAGTTAACCAAAAAGCTAGCAGTTCAAATCCACCGGGCGCTCTTTGGAAACTCTGTGGGGCAGTTCTACTCTTTCCTACAGGATTTGTATGAGTCGGAATCGACTTGATGGCAACGGCTTTGTTTTTGCCTTGAATGTGTAAAACATATATTGAAATAAACATATATGAAAATTCTCATTTATTAAATAAATATTTATTAAGCTGTTTCTATGTTCCAGGGACTGTTCCAAACCAACAAACATTAAATAAAACTGTTGCATTTCCTGTTTGCATAAATATTGTTTGAATCAAAGGATATACCCACTGATACATACCAAAAAAGATGGGGTTTCTAAGTGGCAGAATTATAGCTTGTTTTAATTTCTTTTGTATATTTTCTTGATATTCTCAGATCTTTTACAGCAAGTATTTATTTTATCCATATTTTTACAGAAATAATGCATGCCTTCTGTGTCATTTACTAGCCGCTCCCTCCCCCCACGAGGTATTTTGGTAATCACGCTATGCTAATTTTTTACGGCAGCATGTAAAAAAAAATGGACATAGTAGCACTTATGAAAATATCTCACAGGGGGAGGGAGTGGTTGACACAAAGATGCAGAAATACAATAATTACAAAAATATCATCTCAAAAATATTAGTAAGAAATACTGTAAGCAAAATGAAAAGGCAAACTCTAAGCTCTACATTTTATGTTACTTTGCCTTTTTGAAAAGATAAACAAAGCAGTGACAGATAGATGAACATGCCAATAAAAAATGATCCCCACTGAGAAAATGACATAGATGGGCAATTCACAAAGAAAAAACTATGAATGGTCTAAAGTTGGAGAGAGATATTAACCTCCTTAATAAATAAAGAATAACCAGCATAGTAACAAATTACCATATTTTTTACACATCTAATTAACAAACATGGAAAACAAAACAAAAAGTGTGAGGTTGTTGGAAAGACTATTCAAATGATACAGAAGAATGTGCATGGTATGAGGAATGGCAAACGCAAGCTCCAAAATGATATCCTATTTAAAAAAAAATTCAACCTATGTACAGAAAAAAATAAAAAATTTTATTAGTGGGGAATAAATCAAATGTTAATAGTACTTATGTTTGGCTGGTGGAATTATAGGTGATTTCTATTTTTCTCTTGATGCTAATATGTAATTCTAAATTTTCTGCAGTGAATATATTTTAGTAATCAGGAAAAAAAAAGCCTGTATGCTGACAAAGCAATTTATTCTGGAATGAAGAGCATGTATGATAACATCTTTCCCTTATTATGTGTAATTTTATGTCCAGTATCATTGTTTCTGAATTATATTTACTAGGAAGAACATTTAGATTAGATAAAGCTTATTTTAGTCACATTCACTTGTCTGTCGCCATCTGTCTCCTGAAATAATAAACGATGTTGGACAGATTTAGTTCTACTTCCCATTCCTTTCCTGTTGATCACATCTGCTGGGGTCTGGTGCTAACAGCCTTAGTTAAATATACCTTAATTAATTTCTCTAAAATCTACTTATTCCTATTAAGACCTTTTTGTTGTTGTTGTTGTTTTTAATTTTTTATTGTGCTTCAGGTGGAAGTTTACAGCTCAAGTTAATTTCTCATATAAAAATTTATGCACATTGTTTTATGACATTAGTTGCAACCCTCACAATGTGACAGCATTTTCACCCTGAGTTCTCTGTGTCCATTCAAGTAGTTCCTGTACCTTTCTGCCTTCTCATCCTACCTCCGAACAGTAGCCATCCATTTGGTCTCATGTATCTGATTGAACTAAGAAGTACACTCCTCACATGTATTATTTTTGTTTTATAGTCCTGTCTAATCTTTGTCTGAAGAGTGGGCTTTGGGAATGGTTTCAGTTCTGGGTTAAAAGAGTGTCCTGGGGCCATAGTTTCAGGGGTTCCTCTAGTCTCTGTCAGACCAGTAAGTCTGGTCTCCTTACGTGAATTTGAGTTCTGCTCCATTGCGTTCTCTGCTGTGTTCCTTGTCAGGGCGCCATCTAGTTCTTCTGGTCTCAGGTTGATAGTGTCTCTGGTTTATGTGGACCTTTAGTCTCTTGAGCTAACATTTTCCATGTGTCTTTGGTGTTCTTCATTCTCCTTTGCTCCAAGTAGGTTGGGACCAATTGATGCATCTTAGATGTTTAGATGGCCACTTGCAAGCTTTTAAGACCCCAGATGCCAGTCATCAAAGTGGGATGCAGAACATTTTCTTAATAAACTTTGTTATGCCGGTTGACCTAGATGTCCCCCGAAACTATGGTCCCCAGGTCCCAGCTCCAGCTACTCTGTCCCTCAGAATGTTTGGATATGTCCAGGAAACTTCTTAGCTTTTGCTTTGGTCCAGTTGTGCTGACTTCTCCTGTATTGTGTGTTGTCCCTTCCTTCACTGAAGATGATCCTTGTCTGCTGTCTAGTGAATTCTCTTCCCCTTCCCTCCCCATCAAAGAATGCTTTCTTCTGTGTTTAAACGTTTTCTTGAGTTCTTATAATAGTAGTCTCATACAATATTTGTCCTTTTATGACTGGCTAATTTCAGTCAGCATAACGCTCTCCAGATTCATCTATGTTGCGAGATGTTTTGCGGATTCATCATTGTTCTTTATCATTGCATAGCATTCCATTGTGTGTATGCACCATATGCACCATAATTTGTTTATCCATTCGCCTGTTGATGGGCATCTAGGTTGTTTCCGTCTTTTTGCTACTGTCAACAATGTGGCAGTGAACATGGGTGTGCATGTATGTGTCTGTTCATATGATGGCTCTTATTTCTCTAGGATATATTCCTAGGAATGGGATTGCTGGATCATATGGCAGTTCTACTTCTAGCTTTTTAAGGAAGCACCAAATTGATTTCCAAAGTGGTTGTTCCATTTTACATTCCCACCAGCAGTGTATAAGTGTTCCAGTCTCTCCACAGCCTCTCCAGCATTTATTATTTTGTGTTTTTTTTGGTTAGTGCCAGCCTTGTTGGGGTGAGATTGTATCTCATTGTAGTTTTGATTTGCATTTCTCTAATATTAAGGCCTTTTTTAATGAGGAAGATGAGTACAACTAATTTTTTGTTAGTAAAACAAACTTACAAATTTTCAACTCTTTAACTTTGTGTAGGAAAAGTAACAAAAAGCACTGTTTTTCTTGGTTATAAGAAAAAAACTCAACCAGTTGCTGTGAAGTCAGTTCCAACTCATGATGTCCGCATGTGTATCAGAGTAGAACTGTGATCCATAGGGTTTTCTGTGACTGATTTTTCAGTAGTAGATTGCCAGGGCTTTCTCCCAAGAAGCCGCTAGGTGGACTAGAACCTCTGACATTTCTATTTGGGGCCAAACAAGTTAATCATTTCCACCTCCCAGGGACCCCACGTTATAAGAAGAAAGGTGAAAATCAGTTTTGAACTGTTCCAAAATGTTTAAATGAATTAATGTACTGTATATCTGTATTGGTAAAATTCAGTTACCAAAATATTCTTTTTAATTTAATAATGTGGAAAGATGCTTGCAATATATTGAGAGAAAAAAGCAAGATTTATACTGTGTTATTTTGAATTTGTAAAATACATTTTTCAAATAAACATATATAAAGATATTCATTTATGAAATAAATATTTTTTAAGTTCTTATTATATACCAGGTACTTTTCTACTTTTTCTTCAGAGATTCGTTGTTGTTAGGTGCTGTTGAGTTGGTTCCAACTCATGGTGACCCTATGCACATCAGACCGAAACACTGCCCAGTCCTGCTCCATCCTCACAATCATTGCTATGTATGAGCCCATTGTTGCAGTCACTATGTCAATCCATCTTGTTGAGGGTCTTCCTCTTTTTTGCTGACCCTCTGCTTTACCAAGCTTGATATCCTTCCCCAGGGACTGGTCATTCCTGATAATATATCCAAAGTACGTAAAACAAAGCCTCATCATCCTCCCTTCTAAGGAGCATTCTGGCTGTCAAGACAGAGTTGTTTATTTTTCTGGCCAAAACTCAAGCCCTTTGCTGTCAAGTTGGTTCCGGCTTATAGTGACCCTATAAGACAGAGTGGAACTGCCCCATAGGGTTTCTGAGGAGTGGCTGACGGATTTGAACTGCCAACCTTTTGGTTAGCAGCCAAGCTGTTAACTACTATGCCACCAGGGCATGGTATATATTCAATATTCTTTGCCAACACCATAATTCGAAGGCATCAGTTCTTCTTCAGTCTTCCTTATTCATTGTCCAGCTTTCTCATGCATATGAGGGATTGAAAATATTGTGGTTTGGGTTAGGCACACCTTATTCCTCAAAGTGACATCTTTGCTTTTTAATACTTTAAAGCGGTGCTCTGCAGCAAATTTGTTCGGTGCAGTATGTCATTTGTTTTCTTGACTGCTGCTTCCATGAGTGTTGATTGTGGATCCAAGTAAATGAAATCCTTGACAACTTCTATATTTTCTCTGCCGACCTTTAGGTTAGCAGCCGAGTGCTTAACCACTGCACCACCAGAGCTCCTCTTGTTCAAAGTAGAGTACTTATAATTACTAAGCACTATCTTTAAATATTCTAATTCTCCTTAAATAGAATATAATAACATATATACGAGGTTATGAAATTAATGAAGATTACCATGGTGATGCCAACTGTTAATGTGTTTGGCCACTAACGGAAAAGTTAGAAGTTCGAGCCCACCCAGGGGCACCTTGAGAGAAAGACCTAGAGATCTACTTCTGAAAAAATCAGGCATTGAAAACCCTATGGAACGCAGTTGTATTCTGACACACATGGGGTTGCCGTGAGTCAGAGTCAATTTAAAGGCAACTGCTGTAGTTAATAATCTTAATTATAATATCCTTCCCTATTCAGTCTTTCTTAGAGATGTATTCTCAGGTGTTTTTATCACAAAGATTTGCTCTACTCACAGATGATGTCCTCAGCTGAGAAACAACATTTTTACCTTGCCAGGTATGGTAGCAGAATGACTGACTAGTCTTAAATTTGAATCATTATTATACTTTATGCTTTTAAGTTCCAAAACCAAGGACTAGTGGAAGGCAGAAATTGCTTTCAATGGGGACAAAGGAACTTTGAAAAGTAATTCTTACCCTGATCCCAGACTGGGTTTCCCCTCTCAAACTCTCCCATTTTCTCTGAGCAAGACAAATTTGTCACATTTTCTTTGCCTGTTTGATTTGGGACATGGTCAAGGTGAATGGAGCAATGAAATGCATGTATGGATGATGCATGTAGTGTTAAGGATGTAGTATTGTTAACTGGCAGAGGGGCAGGAGTGGAGCCAGGACAAGAAGCACAGGACAGGGCCAATTGGAGAACATGAGAGTGTGGCTCACACCAGGCTGTGGGGTTGTTTTTGCCAGCAATTTGCTTTGCTGTTGTTGATGAGGTGTGCTCAGAGATGCCTTTGGAACTCTCTAATGATCCCACTCCTCGTTAGGTTATTGGTGAACTGTGTTCTGAAACATGTTACTCAGTTTTTCCATGCTAGTCTTCTTACCTTCTCTTCCTCGATTCCAATGTATTTTACACACTTCTTGCAAAGAAATCCTTTAAATGAAACAAACAAACAAACAAAAAACCCAGTTGCTGTCATTTCCAACTCATAGACAACCCTATGTGTGTCGAGTAGAACCATGCTTCATAGGCTTTTCAATGGCTGTGATCTTTCAGAAATTGATCACTAGACTTTCCTTCTGAGGTGCCTCTTAGTGAAAGATGGAACTTAACTGCCAACCTTTCCGTTGGTAGCCAAGTGCTTAACTGTTTACACCACCCAGGGAGGCCCTTTAAATATACAGCCCTGTTCATATCACACCTCTCTAAGATATTTTTGATGACTCTCCATTTCCTTCAAACTAAGTATAAATTCTTCATCTTAGCAACCTAAATCTCAATCTTAAACTGCCGTTACTCCTTAAATTGTACTTGAAACTCCAAATGAACCACTCAGTGCTGTTAGAATGGATACAAGGTTTTCCATACTCCTTGCCTTTATTCATATTACTACTTTTTCTAAAATCAACAATCTTCTGTCAAGATTCTAGACATTGCCAAAGGATCATTTAAAATGTGCTGTCTTCCATGAGGGGAGTCTTGGGTGGTGCAAATGGTTGGCGCACTCAACTGCTGAAAGTTTGGAGGTTGGAGTCTGCCCAGAAGTGCCAAGACCTGGTGATCTACTTCAGAAAAATCAGCCATTGAAAACTCAGTAAGCAGAGTTCTACCCTGACATACATGGGGTTGCCGTCAGTCAGATTCGATTCTATAGCAGCTAGTTTTCTCTTCCATGAAGCCTGCCCGTTTTTCTTTCCCAATTTGTTCAGGCATGGACCAGTAACTTCAAATTTGTCTCCCAAAATGGAGGGTGGCGAGAGACGGAAGAGAGAAGTGGGGAACTCCAGTGTGGCAGCAAAGAAGTATATTAGGAAGACTTACATATTTTCTCCGTTTATCATGATGTTGCTTATTAGCCCAGTCGTGAAGATTTTTGTTTTCTTTATGTTGAGGTGTAACCCATACTGAAGGCTGTAGTCTTTGATCTTCATCGGTAAGTGCTTCAAGTCCTCTTCATTTTCAGCAAGCGACGTTGTATCATTTGCATAACACAGGTTGTTAATGAGTCTTCCTCCAGTCCTGATGCCCTGTTCTTCATATAGTCCAGCTTCTTGGATTATTTGCTCAGCAAACAGTTTGAATAAGTATGGTGAAAGTGTACAACCCTGACACACTACTGCTTTTGAACCACATAGTATCCCCTTCTTCTGTTCGAATGACTTCCTGTTGGCCTATGTATGGGTTCTGCCTGAACAAATTAAATGTTCTGAAATTTCCATTCTTTGCAATTTTCTTAGTCATCTAGAGTTCCTGTAACAGGAATACCACAAGTGGATGGCTTTAACAAAGAGAAATTTATTCTCTCACAGCCTAGTAGGTTACAAGTCTAAATTCAGGGTGTCAGCTCCAGGGAATGGCTTTCTCTCTCTGTTGGCCCTGGAGGAAGATTCTTTGTCATCAGCCTTCCCCTGGTCAAAGAGCTTCTCAAGCGCAGGGACCCCAGGTCCAGAGGACACACTCTGCTCCTGGTGCTGATTTCTTGGTGGCATGAGGTCCCCAACTCTCTGCTGGCTTCCCTTTCCTTTTATTTCTTGAGAGATAAAAGGTGATGCAGGCCACATCCCAGGAAAACATTGGGTCAGGGGTGTGACCTGGTAAGGGTGTTCCAATCCCACCGTAATTCTCTTTAACATAAAATTACAATCACAAAATGGAGGACAACCATAGAATACTGGGAATCATGGCCTAACAAGTTAATACACACATTTTGGGGGGACATAATTCAATCCACGACATTCCACCCTTTGACCCCTCAAAAATCAGCATATTCATCCCATCATATCATAGCAAAAGTCTTAATTCCAAGTCCAAAATCCAAAAATCCCTCTTTATGTATGAAATCTAGAATACAAGCTATCGGCTTCCAAGGATACAATGGCAGAACAGGCACAAGCTAGATATGTTCATTACAAATGGGAGAAATTGGACGGAAAGAAGGCATAACAGGCACCAAGCAAGTCAGCAGAACACATTACATTAGCCCTCAAGGCTTTGAAAATAATCTACTGTTCTCTGAGACAATTCATACAACGGCCCTGCCCTCCAGACTCCGGATATTGGCCACACTCTCCAGATTCTGAGCGGAGTCCCCTCAGCCCTGGGCTTCAGCTACGCCTTCCAGGCCCACTGGGACAGCAACTCTGCTCCCTCGGCTTTAGGCACGCCATTCTCCTAGCCCATCTGAGTGGCGACTCCACCCTTAGAAACACCAGAGGTCCAGGCCATACCTTTTGAGACTGAGCCAGCTCAGCTTCCTGTGTTTCCTGTCTCTTTAGCTTCTGCTTCCTGGTTTCTTGGCTTCTCGGCCCTCGTGCCTTGTGTTATCCATAATTTGCTAAGATCCAGACGTGTTTTAATTTTCTTCAGCTTCAACTCGAACTTGCAAATGAGTAGTTGCTGGCCTGTTCTGCAGTTGACCACAGGCCTTTTTTGTGTGTGTGTGTGTGTGTGTGTGTGTGTGTGCTTTAGGTGAAAGTTTACTGCTCAAGTTAGTTTCTTATACTAAAATTTATACACCCACTGTTATGTAACCCTAGTTGCTATCCGTATAAGGTGACAGCATGCTCTGTCTTTCCATCCTGGATTTGTCTGTTCAACCAGCTCCTATCCCTTTCTGCCTTCTCATCTTGCCTCTGGACAGGAGCTACCAGTTTAGTCTCGTGTATCTTGAACTAAGAAGCACACCCTTCAGAGTATCATTTTATGTCTTATAAACACGTTGCTGTCAATTGTGACTCGTAGCGACCATATAGGACAGAGTAGGACCGCCCCACAGGGTTTCCAAGGAGCACCTGGTAGATTTGCACTGGCAACCTTTTGGTTAGCAGCCATAGCTCTTTAACCACTATGCCACCAGGATTTCCTTTATAGTCTAGTCTAATCTTTGTCTGAGCAGTTGGCTTCAGGAATGGTTTCAGTTCTGGGTTAACAGAACTGGCCATGTCCTCACTGATGACATTGAGCTTCTGTATCATCTCTTTCCACAGATATAGTCGATTTGGTTCTTGTATATCCCATCCGATGAGGTCCACATGTATAGTTGTCATGTATGTTGTTGAAAAATGGTATTTCCAATAAATAGGTCATTTTCTTCCAAATTTCCATCATGCAATCTCTGGTGTCATTTTTATCACCAAGGTCATATTTTCCTACTACTAACCTTGCTTCTTTGCTTCGAGCTTTCACGTTGTAATTGCCAGTAATTATCACTGTATCTTGATCACATGTTTAATCAATTTCAGACTACAGAAGTTGGTAAAAATCTTCAATTTCTTCATCTTTGGCCTTAGTGGTTGGTGCATAAATTTGAATAATAATTGTATTACCTGGTCTTTTTGTAGGCATGAGGATATCCTATCAGTGATAGCCTTATACTTCAGGATAGATCTCACAGTATTCTTTCTGATGATAAATGTGATGTTGTTCGTCTTCAATTTATCATCCCTGGCATAGTAAATCAAAATGGCCAATCCAGTTCATTTCAGCTTACTAATACCTAGGATATCGATATTCAAGTGTTTCATTTCATTTTTGACGAGTTCAAATTTTCCTAAATTCATACTGTGTACGTTCCATGTTCTAATTATTAACGGATGTTTGCAGTTGTCTCTTCACATTTTGAGTCATGCCACATCAGCAAATGAAGGTCCAAAACCTTGACTCCATTCATGTCATTAAGGTCGACTCTACTTTGAGGAGGCAGCTCTTCCCCAGCCGTATTTTGAGTGCCTTCCAACCTGAGGGGCTCATCTTCAGGCGCTATATCAATGTCCACTGCTGTCCGTACAGTTTTTACTGGCCAATTTATTTTACTGAAGCAGATTGCCAGGTCCTTCCTCCTAGTTGGTTTTAATCTGAAGCTCTGCTGAAACCTGTTCAACAAGGGTGACCCTGCTGGTATTTGAAATACTCGTGGCATAGCTTCCAGCATCACACAACATACAAGCCATCACAGTAGCACAAACTGACAGACAAGTGGTGGTTTTATGTAATGTATTGATTTTATATTTTAGGCTTATAAGTACATATAGTCTTTTAGTGGCTAAATTTTTTTCCATTTTGGCTACAAATAATTACATTTCACTATCCATTGTTTTTTCTCTTGTCATTCCTTGTTCTTTTAAACATATTGTTTTCTTCTGCCTTATTACTATTATTTTTTAATTCTATGGTTATTCATACTGAAATTAATTTCCTTACTTCTCGTGTGTGTAAAATAATTTCACTATTATTTAAATAATAATACACTCATTTAAATGGCAAATGATTAGCTACATAACATGTGACAGTGAATTCATGAGTAAAATATATTCATAAATTAAAAACTTGTCTTTCCAGAGCAAATTAGAATTGCCTAGTTTACTAGTCCTCAAAGTGTTGTCCCCAGGCCAAGAGTATCAGTATCACCTGTGAACTTGTTAAAAAAAAAAAAATTTGCCATTGAGTCGATTCCAACTCATAGTGACCCTATAGGACAGAATAGAACTTCCCCATAGAGTTTCCAAGGAGCGCCTGCTGGATTCGAACTGCCATCCTTTTGGTTAGAAGCCATAGCTTTTAACCACTATGCCACCAGGGTTTCTGTGAACTTGTTAGGAATGCAAGTTATCAGGCCTCATTGCAGACCTACTGAGCCAGAAACTGGTGTCTGGGGCAGGGGTTGGGGGTTTGAGGGTGCACGATCTGTGTTTGAACAAGCTTTCCAGGTGATTCTGATCTGTTGTAAAGTTTGAGGACACAGAGTAAAATCCTTAGGTGAGTGAGCCTGCATATTCACTGGGCTTGGCAGGAAGGTGCTTAAGCCAAAAAAAAAAAAAAAAAACTCCATTGCCTTCGAGCTGATTTCCACTCATTCTGACCCTATAGGACAGAGTAGAACTGCCCCCATAGGGTTTCCAAGGAGCATCTGGTGGATTCGAACTGCTGACCTTTTGGTTAGCAGAAAAAAAAAAAAAACAAAACCCAGTGCCGTTGAGTCGATTCCGACTCACCCTTAACCACTATGCCACCTTTAAATGACAAGTCCATTGACTTTGTTGTATGCCATTTCAAATACCTGTGTTTACTGGTTGACTGCAAAAGCCATCAATTTAAGAAACAAAATGTACAAAACTGTCCAAAAATATAATTCTCAGTACTTCCAGATTTGTCTTAATTGGTGTCATGTCATTTTTTGCCCCCTGATAACAAATTTCTTTTAAAAACAAAATTAAGCTAGAAGTGTTTCAAAAGGGAAAGAAAGGGGGACATTTTCCGTCCCCATTCTTTGAACTTGGGTATATTTTTTGGAGGATGATTAAAAGAAGCAAGTATGAATCCTTATGACTGTCAGTAGGGAGTTCGTGCCTAGGGAATCAGGTTTTCTTTTTTTTTTTAATTTTGATATGGTGAAAGTTTACAGAGTAATTTAGTTTCTCATTAAACAGTTAATAATACACAAATTGTTTTGTGACATTGGTTGCCGTGATGTGTCAACATTCCCCTTCTCCACCCCAGTTTCCCTGTTTCCATTCATCTCGTTTTCCTGTCCCATCCTACCTTCTCGTCTTTGCTTTTGGGCTGATGTGCCCATTAGTCTCGTATACATTATTGAACTATGAAGTCTGACCGTTGCATGTGTTACTGCTAGTCCTGTAGACCTATCTAATCTTCAGCTAAAGGGTGAACCTCAGGGGTGACTTCAGTTCTGAGTTAAAAGTGTGTCCGGGGCTATACTCTTGGGGTTTTTACAGTCTGTAAGACCAGCAAGCTTGGTCTTTCTTTTTGTATGTGTGAATTTGAATTTTGTTCTATATTTTTTCTCCCACTCTGTCTGGGACCCTCTATTTGTGATCCCTGCCACCAGAACAGTCAGTGGTGGTAACCGGGTACTATCTAGTTGTTCTGGGCTCAGTCTGATGGAGGCATTAATCCTTTCAGAGAATCAGGATTTCTTTTCAGATATCCTACATGTCTTCGTAGAGGCAGGGAAAAAGAGTACAGAGTCCTACTGTGATGTATAAAGTTGGAATTAAATCGGTTGCCCTCAAGTCCACTCCAGCTCATGGTGACCCCATTCATGTCAGAATAGAACTGTGCACCATGCAGTTTTCAATGGCTGATTTTTCAGAAGTAGATCACCAGGACTTGAACCTCCAACCTTTCAGTTAGCAGTTCAGTGTTTTAATTTTTTCCACTACCCTGGGACTCCGAGTTATAATGAATTAACCCCAAAGTTAGGTAAACCAGTCCACAAGAGCCAAAATAAACAAATGCAGTGCTGGATGTGCTCACTTGTCTATGCCAAAAAACCTAGAAGACAGCTACCTGGCCAACTGACTGGAAGAGATCTATAATTTGCCTATTCCAAAGAAAGGTGATCCAACGGGCTGTGGAAATTATTGAACAATTAATATCACAAACAAGTGAAATTTTGCAGAAGATAATTCAAAACCTGTTGTAGCAGTACATCTACAGGGAACTGCCAGAAATTCAAGCTGGATTCAGAAGAGGACATGGAACAGGGGTTATCATTGCTGATGTCAAATGAATCTTGGCTGAAACCAGAGAATGGCAGAAAGATGTTTACCTGTGTGTTATTGACTATGTAATGGCATTTGACTGTGTGGATCATAACACATTGTGGATAACGTTGTGAAGAATGAGAATTCCAGAACACTCAGCTGTGCTCATGAGGAACCTGTACATAGATCAAGAGGGAGTCATTGGAACAGAACAAGGGAATACTGGATGGCTTAAAATCAGGAAAGGTATGTGTTAGTGTTGTATCCTTTTACCATACTTACTCAGTCTGTATGCCGATCAAATAATCCGAGAAGCTGGACTATATGAAGAACAGAGCATCAGGATTGGAGGAAGACTTATTAACAGCCTGTGTGCAGATGATTCAATTTTGCTTGCTGCAAGTGAGGAGGACTTGGAACAGTTACTGATGAAGACCAAAGACTACAGCCTTCAGTATGGATTGCATCTCAACATAAAGAAAACTAAAATCCTCACAACTGGATCAATAAGCAACATTATGATAAATGGGAAAAAGGTTGAAGTTGTCAAGATTTCATTTTACTTGGATCCATAATCAACACCCGTGGAAGTAGCAGTCAAGAAATAAAATGACAGATTGCATCAGGCAAATCTGCTGCAAAAGATCTTTTTATAGTGTTAACATCAAAGATGTCACTTTGAAGAATAAGGTGCACCTGACCCAAGCCATGGTATTTTCAGTGGTCTCATATGCATATGAAAGCTGGACAATGAATCAGGAAAACCGAAGAATTGATGCCTTTGAATTATGGTGTTGGTGGAGAGTATTGAATATACCATGGATTGCCAGAAGAACTTACAAATCTGTCTTGGAAGAAGTACAGCCAGAGTGCACCTTAGATGGGGGAATGGAGAGACTTTTTCTTATACACTTTGGACATGTTATCGGGCATGAGCACTTGCTGGAGAAGGAGGACATTATTCTTAGTAAAGTAAAATGTCAGTGAAAAAGAGGAAGCCCCTCAAGGAGTTGGATTGACACAGTGGCTGCAACAATGGGCTCAAACATAGCAGTGATTTTGAGGATGGCACGGGACCAGGCAATGTTTTGTTCTGTTGTACATAGGGTTGCTATGAGTTGGAACCAAGTTGATGGTACCTAATAATAACAACAAAGTAGAGTCCCAGCATAAAAGTATTTTCATAGTACATCTGTATGTAACATAGACTGTATTCTTTTGATATACTTTTGATTTAATCGCGTGAGTTTAAGTCCCTCGTTTTTTGCTGGAAATTTTGTTTGCCAAGCTGCCTTTGTCTTACTGGGCCCACATGATGAATATAATTCTGTGATCATTTCAGGTATGGTAGATTGGCTATGTCAGGAAGATATTAGGGATCAGCACAAAGAATTTTTGGATAGCGTACATAGGAATTGAAAATCTTCTGACCTACAGGTTTTTCCCCCCACTGACTTGAATTTCCGATGTAAAGAGCAGTGAAAGTAATACTTGAAAAGCATAAGACTTCTTTTTGAGATTTTGAAATTACTTTGATATCTAGGAAATGTGTATGTCCTCTATAAGTATTAAAATGTTTTACTGCAACAATTATTTAAACTTTTTTTGCAGAATATTATTTAAATCCAATTTCACAACTAATTTTCATAGAGAAAACAGTCTCCAAAAACTATCTGGGCATTTAAGTAAGCTAGCTCTTAAAATTTAACCAGCTGTATCTGTGAGATATCTTTTGGTAATTGTCTTTTGACCAAAAGAGAGCTGAATGCTTTAATTGGCTCTACAACATTTATAGTTACATGCAGGCCTTCTTGGTAGAGACTTGTGTATTTGCCTTTATGGTACACCTTATATACTAAATTCTATTTTGTTTGTTTTCCTTAACATAACATCAGGTGTTGTTATTAGTATGTATACATGCTGCTCATGGATTTAGATGTGGACATTCTTTTTCAGTGTTGAGACAGCATACTTATTTTGCATTTTTTGAAATTGTTTTGAAAGAAAGAAAGGAAAGAAGGAAGGGAGGAGAGAGGAATGGATGGATGGATGGATGGATGGATGGATGGATGGATGGATGGATGGATGGATGGATGGATGGATGGATGGAGAGAAGGATTGCATCTTTTTTTCTGCATCCTAAATGTAGAAACAACACATTAGCTTCTGTGTATGCTTTTCTCCCTCATAAATAAGGCCCCATGATTATCTAAAGTTGAGTAGATCTTGTGGGATTAGAGTTTTGGATTTTTTTAAATTAAAATGAAGATCTGTTTTCTGATTATAAAAGAAATATTTATGGTCATGGACACAGACAGTTTTAAGAATAAAAATAAGCTATTAATATACTACCTCAAAATAACCAATGTTTTAAAAAATATTTAAAATTTTTCTATATCTATATATCATATTTTTACACAAATAACACACGCCTTATACGCTAGTTTGCCAACCACTCCCTCCCTCTCTGTGAGATATTTTCGTAGGCACACTGTGTTAATTTTTTTTTACAGCAACACGTTATAAAAAGAAATTGACATAGCAGCGCTTATGAAAATACGTCATGGGGGAAGGGAGTGGTTGGTAAGTAAACATAGAAGCTGTGCATTATTTGCATAAAAATATGGTATATTCTCAGTTGAGATCATGCTTATATACAAGTCAAAGTCATACTTTAAAACCTAATGAACTTTAAATATTTTCTTATTCATTTGTTAAAATTCTTTTAAACATCATTTTTATTGGCTGCATTCTATCTCTATTTAGACATACCACAATTTAATCATTTCCCTATTTTGGACCATTGGGCTAATGACCTTTCCAATGCTGAATTGAGTATCTTTCTACTCAGAGTTGAAGAGGATAAATATTTACAAAGCTCATTACCTTGTGGCTCCAAAAAAAAAAAAAAATTAAAGTAGACTCTGTACAGCCTATATGAATGCCTATGTTCCTTGAACATTATGAATAAAGAAATCCTTTGCTATATTCAGAGGCAAAAAATGCTAACTCTGCCTTAGTTACTTTTCTTAGGTTACTAGTGGAGAAAAATATTTTTTTCCTTTTTATTTGCAGTTTGTCGACTCCTGGTGTATTCATGTCCTTTTCTCAAGTATGCTCTTCTTGTAAATATTTAAACTAGAAATGAATAATTTCTAATGTTACTTTTATAAAATATAGTAATTAAAGATATAGATTATTTGTGTGATAATATGACTAGTGAGAATGTCACCAAAACTGTAGGGCAGATCCTACACATTAGCTCTAATAGACTGTGAAAATTTTAAGACATTTTACAAAGCTCAATAAATTCTAGTTATTTTATAGTCTAAGAATTCTCTCTTAGTCATCTAGTGCTGCTATGACAGAAATACCACAAGTGGATGGCTTTAACAAAGAGAAGTTTATTCTCTCACAGTCCAGAAGGGTATAAGTCCAAATTCAGGGCATCGGCTCCAGGGGAAGTCTTTCTCTGTCGGCTCTGGAGGAAGGTCCTTGTTATCAGTCTTCCCTTGGTCTGGGAGCATCTCAGTGCAGGAACCTCAGGTCCAAAGGACACCCCCTGCTCCCAGTGCAGCTTTCCTGGTGGTGTGAGGTGCCCCTCTCTGCTTGCTTCCCTTTCCTTTTATCTCTTGTAAGATAAAAGGTGGTTCAGGCCATACTCCAGGGAGACTCCCTTTACATTGAATCAGGGATGTGACCTTAGTAAGGGTGTTACATCCCACCCTAATCCTCTTTAACCACAGACAGATATTATGATTTATAACACATAGGAAAATCACAAAATGGAGGACAACCACACAATACTAGGAATCATGGCCTAACCAAGTTAACGTACATTTTGGGGGGACACAATTCGGTCCACGACACATGCTTTGTAAAAAATTTTAGCAGTAATAATATTCTTGTATTCAAATTGCCTGAACTAGTTTATGACACATTCATATATAAGGACATAGTTTAAGAATTAATTTACTACTCCAGTATCTGCATGAGTAATAAAATGGTAGGAACAGCTGGATTATTTTATGTTAGGTGCCACTAGCTTGCTGTGTAAATTTGGACAAGTCAATCTCTCTGAATCTCAATTTGCTAGTATATAAAAGTGAAGTATTTAGTTATAGAATAAGAGTTTTTTCCATCTTTAAAATTCTTTATTTCTGTTTAACTTGCGAAGACTTATCATCTTTAAAACGCTTTTCCTTCAGCACAAATGTTGGCATCAAATGACTTAAGTCCTCTCATAATAGTAAGAATGAAGCCGCCATTTATTGATCTATTATTTGCCAGATACCTTACATGTATTCTTATTAAATCCTCACAATAAACCTGTAGTTATTAGTATCCTCATTTTCCTGGTAGGGAAACTGAGATTCGGAAGAAGTACCACTGGGCCTGAGTGGTTAGAGCCAGGATGCAAATCCAGAAATGTCCTACCACAAAGTTCTTGCTCTTTCCCTGTAGCTTACCTCTCATGAAAAATGTGATGGCTTCCTAGTTCTTGATTCTTTGGACTAGATAATTCCTCGTTGTGAGGGGCGGCCCTGTGCGTTGTAGGATGTTTAGCACCATCTGTGGCCTCTTACTCATTAGATGCTGGTAGAAAGCCCCTCCTTCCCAACTTGTGACTACCAAAAACGTCTCCAGATATTGCCAGATCTCCTCCAGGTGGCAAAACTGCTCCCAGTTGAGGACCGCTGATCTAATACAATCTAAGTCATCAACAGTCTAAGGACAAATAAAATTTCTATCTCTGGCCAACATGAAATGGCATTAGGCCATCTTGAATTTCAAGGGTCAAGATGTAATTGATCAACAAGACCCTTAGCAAAAGATCCCATTTCTTCAACAAATATTTGTCGCATACTTATAACCTGTGTGGCCTTTATCCTATGGAGATTTTCCTTATTGAAGAGTACTCATTCCTAGGAGCATGGGTATATCATTAGGACCTACCTCACTGCATTAGTTAATTTAAAAATATTTATTGAGTGCTTGCTATGTGTCAGGCATTGTCCAAATGAAAACCAAACCTGTTGCTGTCTAGTTGATTCTGAATAATAATGACCCTATAGGACAGAGTAGAACTGCCCCATAGGGTTTCCAGGGAGCAGCTGGTGGATTTGAACTGCCGACCTTTTTTATTACCAGCTGTAGCATGCCGTAGCTTGTCCAGTTACTGGTTAAAAGGGTGAACAAGATGGCCTTATAGAGGAAGCAGATATTAAACAAATACTTATAGCTCATTCCCCATTCTTTATCTTTCTAATATTATTTGTTTTGGTGAATATATATGTAACAAAACGTTTATCATTTCAACATTTATCTTTAGAATCACAGTCCAGTGTGCTTATCAGTTTCTCATATTTTACACACACACACAGCTCATCACATAGAGCTGGAGTTTGCCATCTTTAGTATGAACGACTAAAGATGGCACACCAGGAGATTTGCATTCCTCTGCTAGTTAAAAAAGATATTCTGGCTCTAATTTTCAAAATGAGCACTTATCTGGGTATTAGTGTTTTTTCAGAATTTTAGAACATACTCGTATTATTTATTGGTTAGTGTTTTAATGCTCTTAGTGTTTGCTGCTCTGAAGTGTGGCCACATAAGTGTCAAAGTTCCCCTCATGGGAATTAATCTCTGAAGTGTTCCAAGTAATGAGGAAATCTCATGAGTTCACACCCAATCCCTCTACTGGACTGTGTATTCCTAGAGGAACCATGGAATTTCCACAGGACTTTTCATCATTTGTTTCCAAGTCTGGTAAAGAGCCTGGCTGGCACATGGGAGTCTTTCAATACCTGTTTGTTAAACATGTATAAGAAAAAGGATTTAGGTGCCTGTGACCCAAGCCATAGTATTTTCGGTCACCTCATATGTGAAAGCTGGGCAATAAATAAGGAAAACCAGAGAAGAATTAATGCATTTGAATTATGGTGTTGGTGAAGAATAATGAATATACCACAGACTGCCAGAAGAACCAATAAATCTGTCTTGGAGGAAGCACAGCCAGAATGCTCCATAGAGGCGAGGATGGCAAGACTTCATCTCACGTACTTTGGATGTGTTATCAGGAATGACCAGTCTCTGGAGATGGGCATCGTGCTCGGTAAAGTAGAGGGCCAGTGAAAAAGAGGAAGACCCTCAGTGAGATGGACTGACACAGTGACTGCAACAACGGACTCAAACAGCAACGATTGTGAGGCTGGTGCAGGACCAGGCAGTGTTCTGTTGTATGAACATGGGTTCACTATGAGTCAGAAGTGGTTCCGTGGCACGTAGCAGCAACAACAACAACAAGGAAAAGAGATTTCTGAACAGTGAAAATAATATGTGTGGTTACATTGCTATATTCTACTCTTTAAAGGCCCTTGAGGTCTTTAATTCAATTTATTTATGTTTATTAATTTTTTAAGATAGTTGGATATGAGATGTAAACCTTGATAAGGGCAGATATTTTGACACTTGATGACGGTGGGAATCATATAAAATCAGGCATGAGCATTCAGAACAAGGAGGTCTTCAACTACTAGAAGGAAATCTTATGAACGAGCATCTGAATGCCCTGAAGGCATCAGTTTATAGAGCCCTTTGCAGTAATTGGTGTTCAGAGCTCTGGTGCTGAATTGTCAGAGAAGAACATTTATTTAAAATGCTGTGTCAAATATAAGAAAATTTATTGCACATTATGTAATGATTTCCACTCCAGATAAAATTGTTTTGTTATGTAAAGCAATAAACTTTAAGCTGTCTGAAAAAAATGGGTTACTTATGTTACCGGAGAATGGCTCAGTTCTTGCCTTTGGTGTAGGAAAGAATTCAAACACTGAGACAAATAGTGCCAAGCAAGCAGGGGTTTATTAGCAAGCAGAGGGTTAGTAGTAAAAGTGTACTTGACTAGGAAGCGTCAAGCGGGCTACTCAGGTAGAGAAAGAATCTGAGTGCCCTGATAGTCATTTTCTTAGGGTTTTATACTCCTTTTTCTCTTGATCTGTCTCTATTAACATTTAAAAGCCAGGACAAGACCCCCATATGAAGACTATTTCCTTGGCTTAAGGTTTAATTACCAAGTTAGAGATCTTATCAAGTTAAGGGCTTTATCAAATCAAAGACCCCTATAAAGATCATTTCCTTGGCTTAAAGTTTAAGTATGTGGGGACCATCTTATTGAGGAATGTCACCATCCCCCTGCCTCTTCCTCTCCCCAAGTGCAAGCTCTCCCCCTCCCCCTTACACTCAGAAGACCTTCCTCCATGAGAGTTTTAGAACAATGACATTCACATACCTCAGCTATTTTTTTAAAAATAGCCTCTACTTTTATTTCCTTTTTTCAGTGTCTTCCTGTTGCAGAGTTTCATTAGTGTCCATTTTAGGGTTACATGTTGCAGATTTTAATGTGATCTATAATAGCCATGGAAACCCTGGTGGCATAGTGGTTAAGTGCTACGGCTGTTAACCAAAAAGCTCGGCAGTTTGAATCCAGCAGGCGCTCCTTGTTAACTGTATGGGGCAGTTCTACTCTGTCCTGTAGGGTCGCTGTGAGTCAGAATCGACTCCATGGCAACAGGTTTTTTTTAATATATAATAACCGTAGCATGCACAATAAAAGCTGTAGGAGATATCACAAAATACCTGAACTAATTATATCACTTCTAGAGTCAGCATGTATACAATTGTTACAGGTATTCTAGCCTTTACTGCATACAAAAGGGGTGCTATTTTATTCATTAATTCACACGTTCACTCCACAAGTGTTCATGGAATGTTTGCTCTGTTCTTGGTACTGTTCTAGGCTTAGGATACATCAGTGAACAAATAAGAGAGAAATCCAATATGGAGGGGTAAGACTGACAAGACAGAAAATACAAAAGTAAATTACATACTGCTGCAAAGTGACAGGAGAATTCTAAGAAAAATGAAGTAGGCCAGGAGTGTAGAGATTGCTGGAGCAAGGCTGTGTAGGAGGAAGAAGTAATAAGAGGCCAGAGAGGGCCTGGGAAAGCAGATCATGTGGGGCATTAGAGGCTATTACTGTGATTATTATTATGGCAGCCTTTAAAGGATTTGAAGTTGTGAAAATGTCATTATCTAACTTATGTTTTAACAGAACTAGGGTGATAGTGGTGGGGGTGTTGTGAAGGAGTGAGATTCTGGATATATTTCAACAGAATTTTCTGACTGATTGAATGTGGGTTGTAAGAGAAAGACAGGACCCAAGGACAACTCCAAGGCTTTTGGCCTAATCTAGGAGGAATGGAGTTGCCATTTCCTGAAAGGGCTAATCTGTGGGGGAAACAGGTTTTGAAGTAATATAAGGAGCTACGTTTTGCACATGTTACATTTGAAGTGGCTGTTGGGAGATGGACTGTCAAGTTGGCAGTCAGATGCACGAGTCTGGAATTTGGGGGAAAGGTCTCTGCTAGAGGACAGTTACATGGAGGGAACTTGTGGAAATTCTCTTTTGATGTTTTGATTTTTCTATAAAATAGAAGCAAGGTCATCAGCTGAAAGGCAGATGGGAGGGAAACATGGGCAGTTAGAGGAGAGAGGTAAAGGTATGGAACAATTATCCAGGAAAGTGTGGGAGTGAACAGACTAGAAATGCAGTATGATTACAGTTGACATGCACGGCCAACTCATGGCCATCCTGTGGTTCATGATCAAGGATTGAAAGTGACAGTTGTCAGTGATGTTATATGCTTCTCTCCAGCCACTTTCAAACTGCAGGCATTGGAAGAACATGCAGAGATTTAAATATAACCAGTTTGAACATAACCAGGGTAAAGGTTTTACCAAGAAAGAAGTGAGAGAATATATTCAAGAGAGTGATTACAGTGCTGAACATGCCATTTAAACCAAGTTGCAGTGAGGGTACGCAGGAATGAGGGACAGTGAAAAGATGGTGGGGCCAATTGCTTATAAGTCACTTTAGGGTTAGGGGGTTGTCAAGGACCCCATTTTACTTAGAGCCACAGTCAATGCCCATGGAAGCAGCAGTCAAGAAATCAAACAAATCTGCTGCAAAAGACCTCTTTAAGTGTTAAACAGCAAAGATGTCACTTTGAGGACTATGATATTTTCAATTGCCTCATGCATGTGAAAGCTAGAAAATGAATAAGGGAGACCAAAGAAGAATTCATGCCTTTGAATTATGGTGTTGGTGAAGAATATTGGATAGTCCATGGACTGCCAGAAGAATGAACAAATCTGTCTTGGAAGAAGTACAGCCAGAAGGCCCATGGACGCAAGGATGATTTGACTTCGTCTCATGTACTTTGGACATGTTATCAGGAGGGACCAGTCCCTGGAGAAGGACATCAAGGGTCAGCAAAAGATGGTTTGACACAGTGGCTGCAATGATGGGCTCAACCATAACAACAATTGTAAGGATGGCACAGGACCAGGCAATGTTTCATCCTGTTGTTCATAAGGTTGCTATGAGTAGGAATCAACTGGAAAGTACCTATCAGCAACAACAAAGGTTAGAGGATATTGGAGTCGGGTTGCAAGCAAATTTCTTATTTAAAAGTAAATCACTTTATGTATTGAATCATATTTCAAATACATGTAAAGAGCTTTCTATTGAATACACAGTGGATGCTTTTAAATTAATACAAATATTTGAGTTTATTTGTTAACCTTATTGTTTCAAATGAAGTATGCCTTTAGAACTCTTTTCCCTTGAATGACTTAAGTTCAAAGTTTTTGTACTAGTTCTCTTCTATTCCTTCTCTTCAACCCTCACATTTCTTGGAGGGCTGCCACAGGCTAGTGCCTCTGCCAGATTATTGCTCAAGTGCTTTTACCCATTGTGCAAAGCCCTGCAATAGCTGCAGAGGCTCTCAGCCCATTTGAGATATTTGGGTAAGACTCAGGTAACCACTTACCAAGCTGTGTCAGTTGGGTGACTGTCTCAAACACTGTGAGCCTCAGTTTCCTCATGATTAAGTAGGGATAGTAATATGTACTTCATTGTAAGGATTATAGCTAATGTATATTTATTTCCAGCACAGACTTGGCACATCTCTAAACAATGGTAGATGTTATTATGTTCTTACCCGTTGCTGTCGAGTCAATTATGACTCATAGCGACTTTATAGGACAGAGGAGAACTGCCCCACAGTGGTTTCCAAGGAGTGGCTGGTTTATTAGGGTTTGGTTTGGCTTTTGGTATTACAAGTCAATAGCCAAATTGTTATGACCTCTAATAAGATATTAATTCAATAAATCTGGTAGCATAGTGGTAAAGAGCTAGGGCTGCTAACCAAAAGGTTGGCAGTTCAAATCCACCAGCCACTCCTTGGAAACTCTGTCCTATGTGGTCGCTATGAGTCGGAATCAACTCAACAGCAATGGGTTTGGTTTGGTTTTTGGTATTAGAAGTCAATAACCAAATCTCAGAATTGTGCTATTCTCACTGCAGATAACATATTTTAAGAGTAGCTATGATTACCAGGGAAACCCTGGTGGCATAGTGGTTAAGTGCTATGGCTGCTAACCAAAAGGTCAGCAGTTTGAATCTACCAGGTGCTCCTTGGAAACTCTATGGGGCAGTTCTACTCTGTCCTATAGGGTTGCTATGAGTCGGAATCGACTCGACGGCAGTGGGTTTTTTTGGTTTTTATGATTACCAAACTCAAAACTAGTGCTAAAGATTGATACTGTACAGGGTTAGCGGAAAAGAGGAAGACCCTAAACGAGGTGGATTGACACAGTGGCTGCAACAATGAGCTCAAGCATAACAATGATTGTAAGGATGGTGTAGGACTAGGCAGTGTTTCGTTCTGTTGTGCATTAGGGTCTCTATGAGTGGGAACCGACTTGACGGCACCTAACAACAACAACAACAGACAAAGGCATATTGGGAACTCACCATGAGTATGGGTAAGATTTTTTTTTTTTCTTCTAATTCCCCAAAACATAGAGGTACACATGTATAGCTGGAACATTTCCCCCCACCTTTTTGGTAGCTTAACCCAGCTTTGAGCCTAAGCATCAGTAAAAAGTAATTCATTTGGGACTTCAGAAGGTCATGGCTTC
This sequence comes from Loxodonta africana, assembly GCF_030014295.1. Lineage (NCBI taxonomy): Eukaryota > Metazoa > Chordata > Mammalia > Proboscidea > Elephantidae > Loxodonta > Loxodonta africana. The sequence continues at coordinate 109,002,921 of NC_087346.1, read as the reverse complement.
TCCTTCCATTTTATCTCAATATTGTAACCCCTTCAAGGAAGAGTTGAGATATATTGGAGAGGAGAAGTAATAACGCTTTCAGTGTCTGAATGGATCATCCATCAAACAAAATAAAACAAAAAATCATTAGCTTTATTTTCACGACAGAGTTGAAGAAACTCTAATGTATATTTGCAAACAGTAAGAATGAGTAGCTTTTCCTAGCATATAACAAAGCATCTAGATACAACTTTATACTCCTGTCTTCTTTCAGAATCAACATGTTGAGTTTGAAAATTCGAATTTGACTGTTTGTCAGCAATGATGTGTGTCACTCATCATTGAAGGTTCATTCCCTCAGTCTGAGTTAGAGGCTGCATCTGTGGTATAGCCGGGTATCTTTGTTTTCGTCTCCGTGGCATTTCCATGGTGTCTGGCACATGATAGATTTTCAGGTCATGTTTGTTGAATGAACTGGGAATGAATGAGTTCGATTTAATTTTTCTAAAGATGCATAAAGGCTATGTGCTTCAGCAGAGTTGACCTTTTCCAGTTACCAGAAAACCCACTGCTGTCGAGTTAATTCCAACTCATAGCAACCCTATAGGGTAAAGTAGAAATACCCCATAGGGTTTCCAAGGCTGTAAATCTTTAAAGAAGCAGATTGCCACATCTTTCTCCTGTGGAGCAGCTGGTAGGTTTGAACCGTTTGATCTGTTTTAACCATTGCACCACCAGGGCTCCTCCTTTTCTAGTTGCGGTACTAAAAATGACAACTATTACAAAGATTTCTTTCTCAGTGGAAAAAGTGAAAGATAGTATGACTAAGTTTTTTATATAACCTTGTAACATTTCTTCTCATAATTATAATCATAAATTGTCAAAAGTAGTTTCTTTAGTCAGCCTTTTGGGTGACATAGTACCCTTGCCTGGCCTCCTGCATATATCTAAAATATAGAATGTGCACTTCTACTGGGGAGTTAGCTTAAGAAGTTCAGTTAACAAAAAATATTAAATAGCACTCAGAACTCTGAGGTGACTTCAATCAGCAAATCCAATTCGTCCCACCTAATGGGAAACATTGAGGATTATGTGACTTCATTATTTAAGAGCCACCATTTCACACTAAATAAACCAGCCCTTGTCATCACTAAGGCCCGTATTAGGTATGTCCATATTTACCTTCTCTTCCAAATTTGTGTGGGGTAAAGAAAAAACCTTCTCCTTTAGTAGATAACAGGACAGTGGTTACTATGGGAGCTATTCCAACATGTTGACTTGGCCCCTGACAGCAAAGAAACCAGGAAAGGTATCAATTGATCTTCCTGCCACAGTTATCACCTGTAAGATAAGGAACCACTCTTCCTGAGGTAGTAAGCCTCTTATAGAGAGTGTGAGACTAGTGGTCAAAGATGACACAGATTGGTGCAAGCAAAAGCTTCATAAGGGGTCACTGTGCTTCAAGCAGGTCTACCTCTGACATACAGTCCAGCAAGACTTTAATATCGTGAGCCTTCTGTGAAACAGCTCCTATCTTATTCTCCAAAGCCTAGAGCGATAAAATGTCTCCATATTTTTTGTTTTTTCCTGATAGAAAACTTCTCTGTATTCCAGCATTTGGCGCATGTAAGAACTTTTCATGTTTTGTTAGTGTTTTCTCATCTTGGTTAAGAAGTAGGTTGTAAGTTGATTGAAACAAGACCCATTGTTCTCCGTTGCTGAGCTTTTGAAAATATCCCACTGAACTTGATTGAAATTGTATTAAATATGCAGAAAGAATTAATCCTTAGACCTCACCACCAATTTCTGATGATTTTTGCATAAACTAAACTTTCACTGTTTTAGTTCATTCTAGTCTTAGATGTGAGGACCAGCTTGTATCAACTGTCAAGTAATTGGTCATACACTCAAAGAAAATGGGCTTTCCAGTAACTTGACCGATACCTAATAAACTGTTGATTCTTAATTTTAATTTTATATTTTAAAATAAAGTTACTTAGCATACAATAAACCAGTTGTCATCGACCCAATTCCAAATCACGGTGACCCCGTGTATGTCAGCGTAGAACTATGCTCCTTAGGGTTTTCAGTGGCTGTGATCTTTCAGAAGTAGATTGCCTGGCCTTTCTTCCAAGGCACCTCTGGGTGCATCTGAACCTCCAAACTCTAGGATATCTACCAAGCATGTTCACCATTTGCATCACCGAGGGACACCTAGCGTAGAGTAGTAGCTCTCCAAATGTGGCCCTGAGACTAGAAGCATCAGCAGCATGTAGAAACCTGTTAGATATGAAGATTCTTGAGCCCCACTCCAGAGTTGCTGAATCAGAAACTGGCAGACTAGGTGTGAGGTGAGGGAGGTTCAGGTGATTCTGACGCATGCTGGAGTTTGATAGCCACAAGTGTAGAGCGTCTTGAAATGACTATACATGTTTTTCTCTTTTGGACAAGTGAGCTCATGTGTATATTTTAACTTGTTTGTTGGCTGGGGATGACCTCAGAAATTTTTAAGTACTAACTGGGCCAAAGGGAATTCATTATTCTGTATTTACCACTGGTACTATTCCCTGCTGCAAACTTTTTGTTAAACATTCATTAAGGGAGATCGGATTTTTGAGAATTAAGTCTGCTTTCAGGTACATTTGTGTACAATAAAGACTTTAAGATGATATATTTCAGGTATACTCTGTTATTGAGGATTTTATTTTTGAATATCTTCTAGAAACAATATACTATAATTAGAATTAATCTAGGTTTTAATTGATTGTATTTGATTATTTATTTATAGATAGCATTGTATATTGAAAAGGCGTGAGTTTGGAGTCAAAGATTGTGTGCCTTGAGGAAACTATAACCAGTGTTTGTAACCTAGTGTGAATTACTCTGTACCTTTTTTCATGTTCTTACATATGTATGAAAACATAAACACTTCCAGGCAGTTTGTGTTGTTAAGTGAAGTAGGCCAAGAGTAGGCCGGCGATGTTCTAAGAAAGAGAACGTACAACTATGTGACTGCTGAGCAATAAGAAATTCCTTGATTGCTGAAGAGGCCCCTCTTCTAGCCTATGGGTGTGAAAAGGCAGAGCCTTATGTTCCAGGCTGTTCTCACCTGGCAGGCTCCTCGTTCCTCACAGCTGACAAATTACTAAATGGCCACATCTCTGTGAGGAATTAGGAAGGCAATGGGGAAGTGATGGAGAGCTATGACGACTCATGTGTATCTGTGTGCCTTTAACAAATCTTGTTTGCTGATTAGGAAATAAACCAAAGTGAAACAGACTTAAACTGTGTTCAAGCTGTCATTCTTAAAAAAAAAAAAAAAATTTTTTTTTTTCCAGTCTTTAAACCTAAATCTTTGTGGTCTGCTCCTTACTCATTTTGTAAATGTTAGATCATTCAATTTATATTTCCCTGTGATTTGTTTTTTTCACTTACAATATATAATAGCCATCAATGTAGGTCAATGGATAAAAATATAAGTCATTTTTAATAGATGTGTAATATCCCATAATGTGGATATATTGCAATGTAGTCAACTATTCCCTTATTGAAGGACTTTGATAACCTAGTCAGGGCTCTTTTGATGGTTGTTCCTGCAAACAAACAAAAAAGAAAGAAAGAAAATAGTTGCAACATATATTCTTGTACATATGCCCATGCTTCTAGATAAGACTCCCCAAAGCAGAACTGCTGTGTCAATAGTTGTATCTATTTTTAATTATAATAGATATTGACAAATTTCTTTGGGAAAAGGTTAGAGTGGTTCATATCCCCTTTTTTAGAGGGCTTGTTTCTGTACATTCTCGCGAGCACTGGCTATAATTGTCCATTTTAATTTTTATGTGTTAAATGGAGAAAAGCAGAATCTCCATGATAACTTTAATTTGCGGTTCTGTAAAAAAAAAAAAAAAAATTTTTTTTTTTTTTTTTTAAATAAGTAGTGAGGTTGAATGTCTGTTCATATTTTTTGGCCATTTGAATTTCTTCTTCTGATAATTGTTTATTCATATTCTTTGTCCAGTTTTATCGGGCTCTTCAGACTTGTAAATTTGAGCACTCTTTAGAGTATTAATCCTTTGCCAGTCATTCTATGCTTGCAGTTGTCTCTTGGTTTAACATAGCTTTTGCTGTATAAGATGGCTGGCTGGCTGGCTGACTGGCTGGCTGAATAGATGGATGGTCAAGTTATGTGTCTTTTGAAGCTTCTGTTTCATGTCTTACTTAGGAAAGTTTTGCCCAGCTAAAGATAATAAAAATATTATTCTAAATTTTCTTCTAGTAATTTTATCATAATTTTTACATTTAAATATTTAATCTATCTGGAATTTATTTTTATGTGATGTAAAATAGAGTTTAGCTTGTTATTTTTAAGATGGATGAACATTTATTCCAGAGTTGTTTATTTAACAAATTACCATTTTCCAACTGAAATGAAATTCCACTTTTGCCATGGATCTGCATTAGATTTCTATTGCAGTGTAACAAGCTTCTACAAACTTAGTAGCTTAAAACAACACCTACTCATTAGCACATAGTCCTGGGGGCCAGAGGACCAGACAGCATGCCTGGATTCTCTGCTCAGGTTCTCAAAGGCTGAAATCAAAGTACCAGCCAGAATGAATTCTTGTCTGTATGTTTGGGGAAGAATTTGCTCATTTAGATGATTGTCAGAGTCAAGTTCCTTCCGGTTATAGGACTGAGGTACCATTTCATTTCTGGCTGTCAGATGGGGGCCACTTTGAACTTCTAGAAACCACCAGCATTCCTTATCATGTGGCCTCCTTCATCTTCAAAGGCAGCAATGGAGAATCTCCCTTTGTGAAATCTCTCTTATGCTTCAGATCTCTTTGACTTCTCTGCCTATAACCTCTAGACCCAGATTTAAAGAACCCATGTGGTTAGGTCAGGCCCACCCAAATAATCTCCCCATTTTAAAGTCAAGTGATTTGGGATCTTACTTATATTTGCAAAATTCCTTCACAGAAACACCCAGGTTCGCATTTGACTGAATGCCTGGGAAAGGGTGTGTATACACTAGGGACGGGAGCATTTTGAGGGTCATCTCTAGAATTCTGCCTACCATACCCTCTATTTTATTGATCCAGTTTATCTGTTTTGGGGCAATACTATGCTTTCTTGATTATAGTATCTTTATATTATGTTTTAATATTTGTTAAAACAAGAGCCCTCTCATTATTCATTTCTTAGTGTGTTCTTAGATAGTATCATATTTATTCTTCTGTGTTTGTTTTAAATCATTTTATCCTGTTTGAAAAAAAAATCCATTGGGGCCATTTAAAATTGCAATAAATATAAATTTAATATATCACCATATGTCTGTATATGTATGAGTATGTGTATGTATACTATATATGTATTATATATTTCTGTGTTTATGTGCTTGTGTGTGTGTGTGTATAAATTTACAAGTATTGATTTTGCATGACATTTAGTATTTCCCCTCTAGGAACATGTTGTGACTTTCCGTTTATTCAGGTTTTATTTTATATCCAATGATAAGATATCATATTTTAATTCATGTATAGATTCTGTATGATTTTTACCTGGGATATTTCACAGTTGTTTTTTTTTTTTTTTCAGCCTACGAGTGGATATTTCTTTCCGTTTTCATTTTTAACTGATTATAGTAGTATGGAGAAAAGCTATTTATTTTTTTAATATTTATCTTGTGTTTACATCTTTTATGTAATTATCTTACCAAATTGTAATATTAAATCTTCTCATATGAAGATAGATTGGCTCTTCTTTTCTTATACTTTTAATAATTTTATAATTCTTACTTTATTATATAAATTAGAATCTTTTAAACAATGTTAATGGGGTGATGATTACAGGCATCTTTGTCTCATTAATGATCCAGCATCTCACCAGTTAGTAGATAGATCCAGCATTCCATTTAGAAAGTATTTTCCTTTTTTTTTGGGTAAATAGTCTTTATCTCATCTTATGGTACCTTTCTTCTATTTATTGGAGCCCTCGTGGTGCAGCAGTTAAGAACTCAACTGCTAAACAAAAGGTTGGCAGTTCGAATCTACCAGCTGCTCCTTGGAAACCCTATGGGGCAGTTCTACTCTGACCGATGTGGTCACTATGGGTCGGAATTGACTCAACGGCAATGTTTTTTTTTTTTTTCCCCTCCTGTTTATTTAATGTAGGCTTTTAAATTAGGATATCTGCTCAATTTTATCAAATGACTTTTTAGTATAAATTTATAGCCTATAGTTTTCCTATTTAAATTTATTTATTCAATGAGTTCTGCTAATAGATTTCCTGATGTTTAGTTATTTGTGCATACCTAAAATAAGCTGTTTGGTCATGGCTTATTAGTCTTTTGACACCAAATTGGATTTAATTTTGCTAAATTTTATTGAATTTTTGCATTAATATTCATAAGCGAAATTGGTCTACATTTTCCTGGTGACAATTATAAATAAGTCTACATTACATATGTCTAGTAATGTAAATATTTATATGTTGGTGATAAATGATTACTTGCAATAAAAACTTTTTTTTTTTTTAATTTGCCATTTAATTGCTTTGCCATGAAATAGTATTGTGAGTTAGGTGTCTACAGCATTTGGATTTTATTAATCCCACACCTGGTCCCTCACTGCCAATGTTAATATTTACTAAGACTCTTGATCTTCAAGGTCTGTGGTCACATTAACAAATACTTGAATTCTAAACAGAAGGCTGATGTCAGTGAATTAAAGTAAGGTATTGATTCAGAGGCTCTGCATTTCTGGGTAAAGTAAGGCCTCTTGTTGGGAAGCGCAGCCAGTTAATCTTGAACGGTGTTTTTTTTGGCTACTAATCAGCAGCAAGTTTATTGTAACGCAAATTATCATGTTATAGTAGTTTCCTTTTAAACTAGCAATGCAGTTGAGAGTGAAGCCTTTGATAACATCTAGGCAAATTATTTGAGGGGATTTAAAAACAATGAAATATTAAGGTCTTCACTACCTTTAAAAAGAACAGCTTACTCAGGATAGTAGAGTATCTCAATCTGAATTATTCTTCCTGGTTTTAAATGTTCACAAATGAAGTTTAAGTACCTGGTTCTTTTTGTAGTATTAAAGCAAACAAATATTCTGCTAATTCTTAAGGTAGTATTTCTGTCAGAGGCAGAGTATCAGGTCAAATAAAACATGGGAACATTTGGTTTTATCAACATAAAACCATTACAAACCAGGTGTTTGTGGAGTGGGCTAAATCTTTGATTTATGATTGACGTTTGTGATAATTCCTAAACATGCTTTACATTACATTGTTCATTAGACCTTTTGTCTTAACTAGATTGCCAGATTTACCCCTGGGAATCGGTGAAAGAGGTTATCGCTATCCTAAATTAGTTGGCTGCCTGGCAGTCTCTCTGTTTCAATCAAGACCAAAGTTACTAAAGCTGAGTGGGATCAGGTAGTTGAGTATGAGTTAGGATTTAAGAAATTAAGCATAGATGAATAACTGCATATGGTTATTAGTATCAATAGTGTGGGTACAAACACAATACTTATGAATAAATATTGTAGTTAAGAGGACGTTTTACAAAAACGTCAAAATAGTTAAACTTTACTTGACAAACATTACTTAATCCTCACAACAATCCTTTGCACAAAGTTAGCTGCAGGGCTTCAAACTGGTTCACTCCGAGTTGACTCCCTGCTGGGAATTTGCTTTTCCACTCCAGATACACAGAATCACAATCTACATTTTAATAAGATCTCCAAGTGATCCTTATGTATACATACGAATGTTTAATGAGATCTCCAGGTGATTCTTATGTCTTCATAAGAGTCACCTGGGGCTCTTATTAAAATGTAGATTCTGATTCAGTATATCTGGAATGGAAATGCAAATTCTCAGTAGGGGTTAGGATCAGAGTGAACCAGTTCAAAGCCCTGGTTAGCTAGTAAGTGAAAATGCCAGGAATTGATGTGCATGTCTAACTCCAGTCAGCATTTAGTTACTGCTACACTGATAATTAAAGCATTGTTTCAGTAGCAGAATTTTTGCCTCCCATATGGACACCTGGGATCAATTACTGGCCAGTGCACCTCATGTGCAGCTGCTACCCATCTGTCAATTTGTCATACTTTGGTGGCTTGCATGTTGTTATGATGTTGGACAGGTTTCAGCAGAATTTCCAGACTAAGACAAACTAGGAAGAATGGCCTGGCAATCTACTTCTAAAAATCAGCCAGTGAAAACCCTATGGATCACAACAGAACTTGATATGCAACTGATCATAGGGATGGTGTAGAGCGAGGCAGTGTTTCATTATGTTGTGCATGGGGTCACTATGAATTGGAGTGACTTGACAGCAACTAACAATAACAACAACACACTGCTTATTGGTCTTTCTTATATCCACATGGAGAAAAAACAGAATGCTTCTCTGAAATAGTCTTGCAGGCCTGGAGAAGCAAGTTCCTTTCATTAAGAAAGTAGGAAGGATGTAATCTCAAGCTGGAAGTAACTGTTTTGTTTTCTCGAACTTATACCTTTGTTCATACTTTTCATAGAAAGAGAGCCAGGCTGAGCCATGAAAGAGGAACCAGAGGTGTTTCTGTTTCTTTTTCCCATACTATCTCTTTTCTGTAAAATTTAGTGATCAGCAGATGTTTGTCGATCATCTAACTTTGGCCAGCCGCTAGAAAGACACATGGAGAAGAATTAGATATGCCTCCTGCTTTGAAGAACAAAGGCACCTGCCACACACAAAGTGGCATGTGCAGTAACTGAGCCATGCTCAGGATTATAATGACAGCAGAGTGGGAAAGGCCATATAATATCTCCCGTGTGGGCCCTTTCCAATCTCCCCACTCCCAGGTCAGACTAAACCAGTCTAGAGAATGAGCAGGGGCTGGTATGGTGAGTGGATAATATGGCTGACCAACCATCCAGAAAGGTGCAGGGTGTGGGCTGAGATTTGCTACTTCCCCAATAAGTCATCTGATATACTTATTAAAATACACATTCATGAGCCCCAGTCTACATCCTCTCAATTAGTATCTTCAAGGGAGGGGCCTGAGAGAATGTGATTAACAGGGTCCCCCAGGTGATTCTTTTCAGAGGAGCTTGGGAAACACCAGACAAGTGGAGTGTAGCTTATTCAGGGACATTGTTTGGAATGAATGTCGGGGAGAATGAGGGTGAGATAAGGTGGTATGAAGGTTATTTGATGTCATTCCTGTCTTGTTATTGTTTGGTTTTCTATTTGTATCATATTTTCCTGTTTAATACTGGTTTCTTCTTAATTATTACCAGTACATTGAACTGAACATTTACTTAGTAGACTTTGAAAACTTTAAGTTGAATGCAAATGATTTAAAGTTTGGCCATCAGTGCAATGTACAGGATTCCCAACTTTGACTTATATGTGACCTGAGAAACAGACAACCAGGAGAGTGGGGAATGGAACTAACATTGTTGGCGTACAGCATGCCCCATGACTCTTAATGGCATCTCAATTTATTAATTAGCCAGCTGAGGCTCAGAGATTAATTACTTAGGTCACACATAGAATAAGTGGTACAGTTGTTATTCAAGCCTGGGCCTATATAAACCCATTGCTGTCAAGTTGATTCCGACTCATAGTCACCCTATAGGACAATGTAGAACTGCCCCCCTAGGGTTTCCAAGGAACAGCTGGTGGATTTGAACTGCTGAACTTTTGGTTAGCAGCCTGAGCTCTAAATCACTGTGGGCATTTGATTTGTCCAAAAACGGTTAGCAAGAGTGTTCATTCACACAGTTAGAACTAGAAATTATAGGATTAGAGGAAGGGGCTATAGTGAAAAACTTCAAATATTTATTAACATGTGAAAATATGTGCCCAGTATTTTTTAGTTTTTTTATTGTGCTTTAAGTGAAAGTTTACAATTCAAGTCAGTTTCTCACATAAAAACTAATACACGCATTGTTATGTGACCCTGCCTGCTTTCCCTACAATGTGACAGCACACTCCTCTCCACCCTGTATTCCCCGTGTTCATTCAACCAGCTCCTGTCCCCCTCTTCTGTCTTATCTTGCCTCTAGACAGGAGCTGCCCACGTAGTCTCATGTGTCTATTTGAGCTAAGAAGCACACTCCTCACCAGTATCATTTTATGTCTTATAGTCCAGTCTAATCTTTGATTGAAAATTTGGCTTCAGGACTGGTTTTAGTTTTGGGCTAATAGAGAGTCTGGGGGGGCCATGACCTCTGGGATCCCTCCAGTCTCAGACCATTCCAGTATTTTTTTTTTTAAATTCTCTTGAAAATTTTATTAACATTTAATAACAATAAATCATTCAGTTTTTTTCAGTTTTTTAGAAGTTTCTGTTTTAAAGGTTAAACTTATTTCAAAAGTACTCATGTAAACCAATCAGATATGAATATACACCTTTTTTAATGAACCTCCCAAATAAATCTTTGTAATATCTACTTTCTTTTTTGGGATGACAGTAACATTACCAAAGTCATATCAAGTTTTCTTATAAAAATTTGCGGTTTTCAGAATTACTGGTTATTGACAAATCTTGATTTTTGTTACTTTGCTAAGGTAAGATAGAAACATGATGTTTTACAATTATTTTTTAATTTCCTATGAGCTATTTTATACTTAAAAACTATTTGGTAACAAATGTTTTTATGCTTAAAGTTCCAAAAGTAATCTTTAGTCCCCAACTGAACTTTGTACTCCAAGATTTTTTTTTTTTTTTTTACTTTTAATGATATTTACATAATAAATACTAACTTTAATCACTAAGTTCCTCTTCATCACTGAAATATGTGCTTTTCTTTATCCGTGGGCGTCTTGAATCATCTGATGTTGAGGGGTTCCCTGAACTGGGTTTCTATTTTTTTTCTTCTTCTTCTTCAGTTTTGGCTTGCTGGAAAGCTATGGCTTGACTGAGACTGTCAAGAGCAGGATCTTCCCCTTCATTGTCACTTTCTTCTACTTCCTCAATTTGTTCTTCTGGTTCAGAGATTTTCTTTTTCTCCTTCTTCTTTGGAGGCTCACGTTCTCCAAGCATATTTTTAGGACAGGCATAACTTAAGTGACCACTTTCCCCACATTCATAACACTTAGATTTATCAAAGTAGTGTCACCTTCGGATGAACTCAGCTGCTCTTCCATTGTCAATAGCAATGCTTGCTTTTATCATTCTACCAAATAACTGTTTGTTATTTATTGCTCTGGTACAGTTTTGTGCAGATTCTTTATCCAAAAATAAAATAAATGCAACCCCTTTACTCTTCCTGGTATCTTTATCTTTCACTGTGGTAACCTTCACAACTTTGCCATACTTGGAAAATATCCGGTATAAGTCATTGCTTGTCAGGGAAAAGGGTAGGTTGGATACATATACTGTACTTTTACTTGGAGTCAATCCACCACTCATTTCTTCAGCTCAGGCGGGCCCGAGAGCGCGAGCCCTAGGGTCTGCGGAGGCTCAGCCTCGACTATTCCTTCCCATTCCAGTATTTTTTTAAAGAGATGATATATATCAGTGTTTTATGTGAATTTTCTGTATTTTTAAATATTGGTTCTATATAAAAAGAATTTCATGTGTTTTTCAGCACCCTGAGGCCAACAAAATACATCATTGGTTTTTGTTTGCATAGAATTTTGCTTAAGGACTACTGGTTTGTGAAATCCAGATGAAATAACCTCCAAAGTCCAAGCTTTAAGATATCATGATTTTTTGATGATATTTGATAAGATATGACTTACTCTGATTTGCTTTACTTTTATATCTTAAAGAATTTTTTCTGAATATTTATGTGAAAAAACATTAATAACAGAGCCTTATCTAAGTATTAATGTACTCTGAGGAACTCTGGTGGTACAATGGTTAAGCACTCAGCTGCTAACTAAAAGGTTAGCGGTTCAAACCCACCAGCTGCTCCAAGGGAGAAAGATGTGGCAGTCTGCTTCAGTAAAAATTTACAGCCTTGGAAATCATAGGGGGCAGTTCTACTCTGTCCTTTAGGGTTGCTATGAGTTGGAATCGTCTCAACTGCAAAAGGTTTGGGTTTTTTTTGGGGGGTAGACATAGAAAGATTAAAAGACTACTTGCCCCTGGCCGTGGTGAGAAAGTGTTCTCGTCCTGAGCCTTCTAGTCCAACTGCTGTCTTTCAGTGCCTTTCTACCATAAGAGTCTCTTTTCTGTCTCTATTATGCTGAAGATGTGTGTCTGTCTACTTCATATCTACTTTCGGCTCTATGTGGAGTCACTTGTAATCAGCTAGATAAGTGCCTTTTAAAACTGTCCATAGCAGTCCCTGTGTGGTACAAATGGATAAGCTCTTGGCTACTAACCCAAAGGTTGGCAGTTCAAATCCACCCAGAGGCTCCTCATAAGAAAGGCCTGGTAATCTCCTTTCAAAAGGTCACAGCCGTTGAAAACTCAACAGAGCGTAGCTCTACTCTGAAACACATAGGGGTTACCGTGAGTAGGAATTCACTCTATGGCAACTGGTTTGGTTTTTTATTGTAGAAATACATTAATGGCCCATGAAATGAATTCACTGGATCCTGACCAGTATTAAAATGAGAAAGAGAGGGAGAGAGAAAGGGAGAGAATAGGGTAAAATAGAAGATACTTGCATGCATTGTAGATAGTAAGGGTAAGAATTATTTCGTAGAAATTTTTGTCAACTATATCTGTATGTGTGTATGTATGTCCTAGGTTGTATCATAGAATATATTTCTCACTGGATGGCAGTCAACAAATTTTGAAAGCCACTGAGCAGTGGTGAAAGAGTAGTTTCTTGATTCTTCATATTCAGTATAAATGGGCTTACATTCAAAACTAGAAATTTGTATGGATTCGCACTAAACTTGATCCAAACTTGATCTTTTTTCCTCATTCCCTTGGGAAAAAAACAACTTGCACATGTTGCTTAAGTCGGTCCTCTATCCCAAGGATCGTTTTTTCAGGAAAAGATGACGGTGCTAAAGGGTGGGAAAGTTATTATGAGATGATAATCTTTTTGGCCTAGAGAGTAGCAGACCGTTGATGGCTGAAGTAGGGCAGTAAGCCAGCCCCAATTCTGTCCTCACTGAAGTTCCTTGATAATGAAAAGGGGGAAGAGAGGAAGCAATATGTGAGTCAAATGTCAGTTTTGGAGCCCTGGGTGGTGCAAACGGTTAATGCACTTAGCTGCTGACCAAAAGATTGGCTGTTCAGGTCTACCCATAGTGCCTCTGGAGAAAGGCCTGGTGATCTACTGTCAAAAAAATAAGCCACTGAAACCCTATGGAGCGCAGTTCTACTCTGACACACACTGGGACACCATGAGTTGGGGTCAACACAACAACAACTGGTTTTTAATATTTGTTTAAGGACATTGAAAAGGCGCAAAGGAGTGCAGACCTAAAAATGCTTTGGAGATGAAGTGTTTTCTAGACATTATGGAATTGTCTCTTAGGAACTAGGTGACTTGGGGAAAGATACTGTTTCTGACTGGGTCTGTGAAGTGAAATGCTGATTGTGTCTGTGAACCAGTATTTTTGCTGGGGTGAGGTTGTTAGTTAAACATGCCATGAATTACCAGAAGTTAACACTTCCCACCTTTAGTTTTTTTTAATTATTATTTGTTCCTGTGTTTGTTGTTATGGATTACATTGTGCCCCCCAAAATGTCTGTCAGCTAGACTAGGCCGTAATTCCCAGTAGTGTGTGGTTTTCCTCCATTTTGTGACCAGATGTAATTAGCATATGTGTTATAAATCCTAACCTCTGTGATGTTAATGAGGCAGGATTAGAGGCAGTTATGTTAATGAGACAGGACACAATCTACAGGATTATGTTGTATCTTGAGTCAGTCACTTTTGAGATATAAAATAAAGAAGCAAACACAGCAGAGAGGGACCTTGTTACCACCAAGCAAAAAGATCCAGGAGGGGAGCATGTCTTTTAGACCTGGAGTACCTGTGCTAAGAAGTTCCTAGACCAGGGAATGATTGATGACAAGGACCTTCTCCCAGAGCCAACACAGAAAGAAAGCCTTTGTCTGGAGCTGGCACCCTGAATTTGGACTTCTAGCCTCTTAAACTGTGAGAAATACATTTGTTTGTTAAAGCCATCCACTTGTGGTATTTCTGTTATAGCAGCACTAGGTAACTGAGACATTTGTATTCTCAAGAAATTGTATAATGAAATAACACATCAAAGTAGGATTTAGGTTGTTATATTAGATTTTAGGTGCTGGAGGAATACACATACTCCTATGCCTTAATAAAGAGTTTAAGTGCAAATGAAAACTTCCCTTTCAGAATTTCCAAAAATAAGATCAAATTGTGCTGATTTCAACCTAAAAGATATATGAGATTGCCATAATGGTCACATAATATATGTGGTATGAAATATATGAAAAGTGCTTAGTATTAATGTTAAATATTTCACATTATCTGTTTGATTCATTGATAAAGCACTATCATATGTCCTTTTTCTGTGAGAGGTTTCTGAATATGTTATGAACTACTTTAATAACCCAAGCTCTTATTACTAGATACAGATTAAGAAGGAAGTTCTATCTATTTTTATATATGAAAATGAAAACTCATTTTTTCAAATACAGTTCTGAAGTGTACTTAAAAAAAATTATATTGAAAAAATATTGGTCATTATTTTGGTCAGGTGGTATTCATTGACTTAGTTCTCTATGGAAAAATATTATAAAGAACAGACTCCAAAGACAAAGACCTGATAGGGCTAGGACTTCCTTTCTTCTGGTTCCCATCATTAGTATAAAACTGGTAAGACTGACATTACATGTATTTCCCCTCACTGATCCAAACCAAAAACGAAACCCAGCACCGTCGAGTCGATTCCGATTCATAGCTTTTTTTATAGGTTAGAGTAGAACTGCCCCATAGAGTTTCCAAGGAATGCCTGGCAGATTCGAACTGCTGACCCTTTGATTAGCAGCTGTAGCACTTAACCGCTACGCCACCAGGGTTTCCCCCTTCACTGATAAAAAAAAACTGGAAGCAGAGGTTATATGTTGTGGGTGCAATATACTGGCACAAATGGATACACTTGGAGACTGTTGTGTTCTTCACTACTAAAAGTGATTTTTGTCTCGTGTATTTTTATTCTTTTGCTTCAGATGCATATGATTTTTAAAGATTTGAATTTTTCTTTTTTCAGATTCCCCTTTGTGGTTCAGCTTATTTTCTGTAAATGCAGTGATAAAGAGATATGTAACTGTCATTTCTTGGATTGCTTAAGGGTCTACATATCGTAAACAAGTATGTTAATAGGAGTGGGTTATTAAAAAATATTGACCTGTTCTTCCAGTGCTGCTAGGTTATCATTTGTGATTTCCAATCCATGAAAGCTGTATACCATTTTGATGTCCTTAGGGGTAAACTATTAAATTCTGATGAGTAATAATAAATAATAAAAAGAATTGGTAGACATGTTAGAAACTTGGAATGATGCTTCGGAAGAAAGCGGCATTAAAGCTACTTCAGTTCCTTGAACGCTGTTTCGCACCCTGGATTACATTTATGTGTCCACACGCCTATCACCTTACCTAGACCCTGAACTCCTGGATAATGGGATCAGTGTCTTAATCATCTCTGTCTTCCTAGCCTAGTGTGTGTCTAAACAAAGGCTACTTTTTGTGCTGGCAAAGTCTATGGACCACCAGAATCAGATTCATCTGGGGTGTTATGTTAAAAATACGGATTATCAGAACCCACGCATAGATTTACTACATAAGAATCTTCAGGAGTGCCTTTATAATAGGCTTCTTTAGATGATTCCTGCAAGCACTGAAGTTTAAGAGCTCCCAGCCCAGATGATAAGTAAATGCAAGGGCATTGATAAGTTGAGGATAGAAACCAAGTTCTCCAGACTGTGCCCTCCACTTGATGACATGTTCTGTACAGACTCAGTAAATGTTGTATGGGCATCTACTAAGTGCCAGGCACTCTGGATACAAGATAAATAAGACAATATTACAGTTAAAAGCAGAAGCTGCTGAGTCAAAAAAATTTGATTGATCCGGGCCTCAGCTGCTTACTAACAGAATGACTTTCAGCCAGTTACTTTATCACTCCAAACTTCAGTGTCCTCTCTTGTAAAGTAGAAATAATACCTTCCTGGTAAGATTGACATAAATATTAAATAATGCATGTAAGGCTCTTTGCAAAGAGCTTAGAATATAGTATGCTGCCAGTAAATGATAGTTTTATTATTATTATTATTATTATTATTATTAAGGAGCTCACATTCCAGGCAGGGCTGAATTTCTTGACAAATAATGAAAACTTCACAAGGAAATGAGGGAAGGGACTGTGCCTCAGTTAGCATCTACTGTGTAACAAATTACTCTAAAACTTGGTGGCTTAAAACAATATTATCTCACAATCCAGTGGATTGGTAATTTGGGCCGAGCTCAGCTGGGATGGCTCATCGCTGTTTTCCATTGTGTCAGCTGGGCTCACTCACATGTTAGTGGTCAGCTGGCGGTCAGTGGCCTCCCCCACATGTTGACAGGAGCAGTGGAGGTAACTGGACTATGTGTACCCATCATCCATCAGGCCAGCCTGGGCTTGAGCACACGACGGTGGCCACAGGATTCTCAAGGTTAGTAAGAGAGAGCAAGCCCCAATGAGCAAGCACTTTTTAAGCCTTGTTTTGTATCATGTTTGCTAGTGTTACATTAGCCAAAGGAAGGCATGTGGCCAAGCCCAGATTCAGTGGGTAGAGAAAGACCCCACCTCTCAATGGTTGTGCATTCAGGAATGGGAAGAATTTGTGACTATTTTTGTAATCTACATAGACTGGGTTTTATTGACTTTTTTTTTTTTTAATTCCTGCTCTATCAGGCTTTATGTTGAGTGTTTTATTTAATCCTCACAATAATAACCTGATGTGGGTGGCTTTATTTCCATTTCAAAGATGAGAAAACTGATGATCTGAGAAGTTAAGAGACTTGCACACATTAATCCCAAATGTTTGTTTCAAGTTATGGAGTGGCAATTTACGTGCTGTCCCTTATTGCTTAGGTGGTCACACCATGAAGCAAAAGGTTTATGCTTTATTTAATAAAGATTTGGTTAAAGTTCTAAAGACTAGTTTTATTTTCACATTTATACCTTGAACCATTGGGTCATATATTTATTTGGTACATAAAAAAGAAGAACTAAAAATGTACCATCCTCACTTAAGGCTCTCTGGAAGCTTATGGGAACAGTTTTTGTTTGCCCAGATCACGTGCACAGCCTGGATCTCAGTGCCTTTTGGACATGACTGAGCCTCTTCAATGGACCAGATATCACTGGCGGCGGCTGATTGGTGGTGCCAACAGGGACAACGATGAGAGGCCATACAACTATTCCTCGCTGCTTGCCTGTGGTGGCAAGACTTCTCAAACCCCCAAACTGGCAGGAAAGCACCGGGTTGTTGTTCCCCACCTCCGGCCCTTCAAGGAAGAGTATGAAAAGTTCTCTGGAGCCTACATGAATAACCGAATACGAACAACAAAGTACACACTTCTGAACTTTGTGCCAAGAAATTTATTTGAACAATTTCACAGGTACTGTTTTATTATTATCATTATTATAATTTCTTTGTCATTCTAGTTGATATATAAAAATTTGACATTGTATACGGTATGTTATTTAAGCCTAAACCTGTGGCATTATCTTTATGATCCTAGTAAGAGTCTCTTGTAAAATGATACTTCGCATTCACATAGTACTTTACAATTGTTAAGATGCTTTCTCTTTACCAGGGAAAATATTGTGTTCATATTCTAGATTAGGAACTGAATTCTTAGATTGTGGTTTAGTCAATGTCATGCCAGTGATAAGTAGCAGAACAGGGGCTATATCCTTGGGTCTTCTGACTTTTGCTTTAGTGTTCTTTCCGTTAAAGGAGCTCCTGGTGGATTTGAACTGCCAACCTTTTTTAGTTAGCAGTCGTAGCTCTTAACTACTATGCCACCAGGGTTTCCACCCACTAAAACATGCTGAATTTTAATTTCAGATTTTTCTTACTTGATAATGTGGGGAAATAGAGCTCCGAAGCTAGTGCATACAAAAGATGTTATAGGTGACACAATAACATAATTCAATTAGTATGTATTTATTGAAGCTTTCCTATGAATTTAGTCATTGAATGAAACGTGAAAATGTTTCTCCTTTCTTTTTGGAATTTTAAGTTTACCCAGGGAAACAAAATGTGTATCCAAAGAACTAAAAGGTATAATGAGTGTGATGAGTGTTACAAAGTGCTAACCAAACCAAACCAAACCCAACCCAACACATTGCCATTGAGTCGATTCCGACTCATAATGACCCTGTAGGACAGAATAGAACTGCCCCATACAGTTTCCAAGGAGCACCTGGTGGATTCAAACTGCCAACCTTTTGGTTAGCAGTCGTAGCTCTTAACCACTATGTCGCCAGGGTTTCCAAGTGCTAACAAGTAGCACTCAAAAAGAGAAATAACAATACTAGCTAGAACAATAGATGGTGAAGTGGTATTTAAACTTGATTATGGAAGGTAAAAAGGTTTTTCAGTGCAGAGGTGTGGACAAAGCATATTTCAGATGGAAAAGGAAGTAGGAGCGTGAGTAAGGGCAGAAAGGCAGGAGTATAGAGGGCTTGCTTGAGGTCTATGAAGTAGTTCAATTTGGATAATACGTAGAGTTTATGTTGGAGAGCAGAAGGACACAAAGTTGGAAAGATAGCTATGACTCACCATGAAGGACTTGAATATCAGGATAAAGAGTTGAGATCCAAGTCTGCAGATACCCTTTTTGAATACAGCAATAACATGTCCATACTTCACTATGGGAAGTCCCTGGGTGGTGCAAATAGTTAACATGCTCGGGTGCTAACCAAAAGGTTGGACGTTTGATTCCACTCAGAAGTACTTCAGACGAAAGGCCTGGCAATCTACTTCTGAAAAATCAACCATTGAAAACCCTATGAAACACAGTTCAGCTCTTAACACACATGGATTTACCATAAGTCAGAATTAACTTGACTATAGCTGGCTGGTTATTTCACTATGAAAGCAGTGTGTCTTAGTCATCTAGTGCTGCTATAACAGAAATACCACAAGGGGATGGCTTTAACAAAGAGAAATTTATGCTTTCACAGTCTAGTAGGCTAGAAGTCCAAATACAGGGTGTCAGCTCCAGGGAAAGGCTCTGTCTGTCAGCTCTGGTGGAAGGTCTTTCTCATCAACCTTCCCCTGGGGTAGCAGCTTCTCTGTGCAAGAACCCCAGATCCAGAGGACTCACTCTGCTCCCAGCACTGCTTTCTTGGTGCTCTGATGTCCCCCATGCTCTGCTTGCTTCCCTTTCCTTTTATCTCTTATAAGGTAAAAGGTGGTGCAGGTCATACCCCAGGGAAACTTAGGGATGTGACCTGGGTAAGGGTGTTACATACCAGCCTAATCCTCTTCAACATAATCCAGTCTTGCCTCAGTAACCACAGGCAGAGATTAGGATTTTCAATTTATAGGAAAGTTATAACAATCACAAAATGGAGGGCAACCACACAATACTGGAAATCATGGCCTAACCAAATTGACACATATTTTGGGGGGATACAATTTAATCCATGACAGAAGGGTTTAGAAGCAAACTGAAGGCAGAAAGATTTGGGAAGATACTGTAAATATCTTGGTGAGTTGTAATGGAGATTTGAATTTAGAATAATGTGGGAATGAAAAGAAAGAAGCCTATTACAGATACTGTGGATTGGATATGGAGAATTAAGTGAAAGGAGCAAAACAATGTGAATTTATTGAACTCTGATGACCAAGAGGATTAACAGAAAAAGAAGAGACAGGAGTAAAAAGAAGATTGGAAAATTGTTTTGTTTTTGTAAATGTCGAGTTTGAGATGCCAGTGTGAGCTGGATATAGAGATTCACAAAATTCATTCCTTAATTTATTCCTTTTTTATCATTCCATATATACTTATTAAACAATGGATTTATTTAAAGTACAAATGTGAGTTTATTGAATTAATGGTTTTAAATGTTGTGGGTGTTTCTATCTTTTCTGGAGTTTTCAATCTAGAGTATGTGATGGATTAAGAATCTGGCACTTGAACAGAGTTCAGGGCTAGAGCAGTTGGTTTGGGTGTGGTCCATGTGTAAATAATTGAAGTTATTGAAATAGAAAAAAAGAAATTTTCAGAGTAAAAGCTGTTGGAGGTGAGAAAGAAGTGTGTGTAGATTATTGTGAGGTGTGGAATCACCTTGCAGAAAGGAATTAGGCCTTTGTTCTTGGTTCCTTCCAGCCATACCAATACCTGAGTCTAATGAATGGGGCTGACAAGACCAAGAGGGACCACCTTGGGGCCAATGCTAATTAAGCCTTAGAAAGCATAATATAACCTATGGTGGCCACGTAGTGAGGCTGCAAGACCCCTAAATCCTGAGGCTTAGGTGGGCTTCCTGGTTGGTGACCATGCACAGGACAGGGTAGCATGACTCTCATGAAAGCTTCACACTGTGACCCATCCCAGACCTCACCCTATGCATCTCTTTGTTTGTATCCTTTTTGGTTGTAATAAAGTTATAGTTGTAAGCATGGTATACACTCTGTGAGATTCTTAGTTGTTCTAGTGAATTAAACAATCCACAGGGGCAGGGCCAGCAGAGGCTGTTGTCTGCCTTTTTGGGAGTATGAAAGAAGGTGTCCTTCTAATGTGTGAGCTCTGACCCATCTCTGGGAGAGTGTATGCCACTGGCAACAGGATGGGGAAGTAGGTAGGTGAGGACTGGATCCATTTCCACACTTTGAGAATTAGGTTCATGCTGATCCTTACCACACAGTTAGCAATGAAGGTGAGTTTTTACCCTCTGTGCCCCTGGCTTAGTGTAATTATTCTTTTGAGAAGTTTGGTATCTATTATGACAGGAAAAAAAAAAAAAAGTCATACAAATTCATGGGGCAAATCAGGATTGGAGATTTTATGTTTGATTTGTTTTAAGGAAAAAAGGCAGTGGGGGGGGCTTGAATTTACATTATGGCTCAAGAGGGGATAGTAGGCGAATATTTGAAGATGTGAAATAGAGGGGATGGAAGAAGCTCCTGGAGAAAGTGGTTCTGAATAGCATAAAAGCAGAAATACAAGAATTAATCTCAGGTGGGAAAAATTTAGAATTTCTCTATTTATTTTCAGGCTTGTTTAAGTCTAATTTTCAGATGTACCAATCAACTCATTAAGGCTAGAGGTTTTTTTTCCTTTTTCTACAACTCATTAACTCTGAATTTTCTCGAAGTTTTTTCCTCTGAATTTTCGGAAAGGAGATCGTGTTTCCCATTATGCTTCCATGACATGTGTTACGTAATTCATGACTGTCACACCCAAATATTTACAATTACTGAATAAATAATATCTAACATTTATTAGGAGACCCTGATAGCATAGTGGTTAAGTGCTATGGCTGCTAATCAAAAAGGTCGGTCGTTCAAATCCACCAAGCACCAAATGTCGAGGAAAGTAGTAAAATGTTTGTTTCAGATGTGTTCAGAGAACTAGATTTGCCACTTCTGTATTCTGTAGCATTCCAAATCAGCTAGTAGAAACTTGTAGGTAGACACCCTGAGATATCTTGTGTCTTTTGTTTCAGCCTTTGGAGTGATTTGTTGACCACCTTGTGTTTGTTTGCATTGCAGAGCCGCCAATTTATATTTCCTGTTCCTTGTTGTCCTGAACTGGGTGCCACTGGTAGAAGCCTTCCAAAAGGAAATTACGATGCTTCCTCTGGTGGTTGTCCTTACAATTATCGCAATTAAAGATGGCTTGGAAGATTACCGGAAGTACAAAATTGACAAACAGATCAACAACTTAGTAACTAAAGTTTACAGTCCGTAAGTGTAAGGAGGTTTGCTAAGGAAGATACATGTATCATTTTGAAACATGCAAAATATTACTTTTTTTCCCTTAGGTGTGACCAGGACTCTTTTTGTATTGTTGTTGTTGTTTTCAACTATTATTTGTTAACTTCCTTCTGCAAATTTAATTTAGGTGTCATAGGAAAACAAAAATATATAAGCCATTGTCAACCCAGGGAGTTGACAAAGCAAAAGCTTCTGGAACTCATAGACAGGAGGAGTTGAAAGAGTTAAACTTCAATCCATTAGAAGGGAAGCAAGCAGATGGTTTTTAACCCAGTATGTTACAATTTGGGATTAAGAATAAGATAGGTATCAAAAACTAAGGGAAGACAAGAGCTACCTACGGAGGAAAGAAAATGTGAAAAATGGAGAAGAGCCTTCTTTTTCACGCATAAAACTGGAGGCTATAAAACCCTTCCCACTGGAGCAGCAACAGAGAGCATTCACCATAGGAGGTCTTTTCAGGAGCCTGTTTGCTCTGTTGGAGAGTTGCATTTCCAGTAGTATTTATGAAATAGAAAGTCTGTGTAGCCAAAAATAAAGCCAGTTAAGGTGAGTTTTGAAATGAGCTGTGTATTATCTGCAGCTCCTGGGTTTTGATTCTTAGGTATAACTTGGGTTGTTTACTTATTGTCCCAAGTGAAATATCTTTTAAGGTGAGGCCAGTAAGCTGGATGGACCCAGACAAAGTATGTTGTACTGGTGGCCACATTAGTAGACTAAGTAAGCGGCAGCCCATACAAAATTATCTGGGTACAGTTTATGCTGGCTTAGCTGTTTACTCACTGCCATCGAGTCAATTCCAAGTCATAATGACCCTACAAGCTTTCCAAGGCTGTAAATCTCTATGCAAGTAGACTGCCACATCTTTCTCCTGCGGAGCCGCTGGTGGCTCCTAACTGCTGACATCTCTGTTAGCAATCACTTTAACCACTGCACCACTAGGGCTCCTTGGCTTAGCTGTACCACTGTTTATGTTTAAATCAGAAGATATGCAAGGTGACTACTTAAGAGATGAGAGGAAAAGTCTGGAATGGTATTAGATAATATGACTGAATGCTTTTAGAACTTTGGGTGTATCTTGTTGGAAATCAAAAATGTTATGTATTCCACTTGAAAAATACTGTTATCTCTCCATGTTTATTTTAACAATGTTTTGATTTATTTTCAATAATTCCCCAGTTAACTTAAAGATTCCCCAGTTTATTTTTAATGATGCTGTTTAACATGTATGTAGTACCTATTTAGAAAACCCAAGAAAGAAAAAAGAAGCGTCCACAATGTTAGTACCCAGAGGCAACTATTTATAACATTACGGTGTATTTGCTTCAAGTCATGTGCACATGTTTGTGCATATTATGTTTTGCAAGATTGGGATTGTACTACATATATTATTTTTACTCTTTTTTTTTTTTTTTTTGCCTAATTTTAGCCATAAACATTTCCCATGCCTTTAACCATCCTTCAAGAAAGTATTTTTCATACCTTCATTGTTTATTATGTCACATCATGTGCATGACTCTAAACCCACTGCCGTCAAGTCATTTCCGACTCATAGCAACCCTATAGGACAAGGTAGAACTGCCCCATAGGGTTTCCAAGGGGCAGCAGGTGGATTTGAACTGCCCACCTTTTGGTTAGCAGCCAAATGCTTAGCCACTGCAGCACCAGGACTCTAAGGTATGTTTAAATATTTCACATATTTATGTGTTTTTAAAAATGTATGCTTCATTGAATATTCTTATATAAAAGTTTTTATATAGCGTTAGTAAATCAGAGAGGAGGAACAAACTTAAGTCCTTATTTTGTGGCTTTTTATGAAAGTGAATTACAAAGTTTATGGTTATCTCTGGAGTTCCCTTTCATGAGAAATGCACTTATTTTAAAGAGCTATAAAGAAAACAAACAAACAAACAAAAACGCTTTTTTTCTCCTCCTTTGTGAGATGATGTCATAGGTACTTGGATAGGGACAAAATTAGTTCTATTTTTTTTCTTATACTCAAGGCTAATCTAAAGAAAGCCAGAAAAACGTGCGTATTGTATAGAAAAATAAGTCCATTGTTTTCATTTTAAAGCCATACAGCATTCTACAAAAATAAGACTGTGAATCATTCAATAGAGTCTGAGTGCTTATTATATGCCAGGCACTGTGCTAGGGATAAAGATGTAAAATGTTAGTACAGTCTCTGTCTTCAAAAGTAGCTGTAGAAAATAGGATTCTCAAAGATAAATGATGAAAATGTCCATATTTTGACCAATTTTAAGATTACCTAGCTAACGTGAAACTTAGAAAATGGAAAGAATGCTTATTATATGTATTCTGGCTCACAAATTCTAGTATATAAATAATTACTGATTTTTAGTGCTACCTTAGACTTGATAATGTATGCTTATTTGTTTTTCTGGTTGTTCTAAAATGTTTTAATCCTGATTCTACCTCTTAGTAGCTATGTAGCCTTGCGTAAATTAACTAAAATAGCTCAACTCCCTACCCCCAACCCATTTTACCCAGTTCCTTTATTATGAATATAATAATAACAAAGCAATAAGCATAGTACTTAACCATTATGCCACCAGGGTTTCCACTTAGTCCTTAGTAACTGCTAAAGTTGGAGTGCAAAAGATGAATGTGCTTGGCTGCTAATGGAAAGCTTCTGCAGTTCCATTCCACCCAGAGGTGCCTCAGAACAAAGGCTTGGTGATCTGCTTCCAAAAAATCAGCCAATGGAAACCCTATGGAGCACAGTTCTGCTCTGGCACACATGGAGTTGCCATGAGTTGGAATTGAGTCTGTAGCAACTGGTTGCTGGTTAAGTGCTAAGGTTGGCCATCATAATTATCATTGCGTGTTAGTAATGACTGACATAGTGGTTAAGTGCTACGGCTGCTAACCAAAGGGTCAGCAGTTCGAATCTGCCAGGCTCTCCTTGGAAACTCTGTGGGGCAGTTCTACTCTGTCCTATACGGTTGCTATGAGTCAGAATTGACTTGGCAGCACTGGGTTTGGCTTTGGTTTTTTAATGACTGTTAGCTAGAGTTTGTTTATCACATCACCAAGTCATTTAATCAACATTTGAGAATTCCTTATAACACTGTACCTTTTTAATATTAAAATTGCCTAATGGGAGACCTGGTATGACTTTCCTCTCAGGTATCCTTTTAAACATAGCCCAGATCTATGATAGATCATTTGTATACAATCTTAAAGATGAAATGCAATATTTTAGTCAGTTATTAAAAGTCTACTCTAAGATACCACTTTATTGCATTTTTTTCTAATAAACTCAGGTAACTCCTTGTATCTGTATCTGTATTCTATGTAATGTGCTCTTATTTGGTATTGTAGAAGAAAAAGTACTTTCATTTGCCCACACCCCCTGAATTGTTCTTGGAACAGTTATTATAAAGATAAAAAGAAAGAAAAGGAGGCTATAAAACTATGCCTTGTTGATTTAACCATCCTAACTTAAATTCCAATGAAATACAAAGAAAGAAAATACTTTAGAGAGCAAATTGTTTCTCAGCAAAATAAAGATGAAAATATGGGGCCATTAAATTTAGCAAGCTATTGAGGGAAGCTTATTAACATTTTTATCTGGATAATTCGGTTCTTATTTGTGATATGTGATTTTTCAAAAGGTCCTTACTTTTCTTTGTGAAAGTATCATTGGGAAATAAACATTAACCTAGAAATTAAACATTTAGATCTGATTACATCCTCAGTTAAGTTAGAATTATTAATTAATTACAGACAAACTGACCATTTCTTAAGATTGTCTTTAAAATATTAGCCATTTGTGAAGTCTTTAGAATTTGTTTCAAGGATAATAGAAGTTTCTTGAAAGTAAGACTTCAGCAATATTTGAGTGCCTAGTCTGTGGTAAGCACTGAGAGATGTAAAGGTTAAAACAAAAAATAGATACAGCCTCTGCCTTCACGGAATTTACATTTTTTTCTGACCATTAAAACTCATCACTTTGTTAATGTCGTTGTTGTTGTTACTTGCCTTCAAGTTGGCTCTACCACGTGGCGACCTTATGTATAACAGAATAAAATGTTGCCCAGTCCTGCACCACCTTCATGATTGTTGGTGTGTTTGAGTCCATTGTTGCAGCTACTGTGTAGTGCCTTCCAAGCTAGGGGGCTGATCTTCCAGCAATGTATTGAACAGTATTCTGTTGCAATCTATAGGGTTTTCACTGGCCAGTTTTCAGAAGTACATCACCAGGCTTTTCTTCCTATTCTGTCTTAGTCTGAAACCTCCTCTGAAACCTGTCCACACTGATGACCCTGCTGGTATTTGAAATACTGGTAGTATAGGTTCCAGAATCACCAGAACATGTAAGCTACCACAGCACAACAACCTGACAGACATGTGGTGGTTGTTGATCTTAGGAGTTTCAAAATACCAGTTAATGCTAGCATTTTAGAATTATTTTACAAATCCGTAGAATTTCATGAAAAAAGACCAGATATAAGCTACCTTCTAAAATAGTTAACCTTCTGTGTGACATTTCCCAAAGTAATACTTCTTCACGTTCACTTTCTAATACACAGTTAACCCAGGTTTTATTTGATGATCATCAGTTAGTGACTATAGTTGGTAGTAAAGTCTAGTACTTGAGAGAATGGACTCTGGAAGCCACCTGTCTTGTGTCAAATCCCAGGACCACTTAAGAGCTGTATAAACTTGAGCAACTTGCTTAACCTCCTAAGGCCAGTTTCCTCATTTGTAAAAAAGGGGGCCATAGTCTCTTGATAATACCAACAGCATTGATATAAAAATGAAATGTGTTGCTCAGTATAAAGCATCCAATAAATCTTAGTTGTGTCCAATGATAATTCATTATTTGCTCATTATACATTATTTTTAGTATAGTATTAGAAAAATGCTAAAAACATCAAAAAGCAAAATTCATTTATAACCATATCCATTCTCTCTTTAGACTTTGTAAAGTAAGAAGAGCAAGTCTGCATTCTCCATCTTTCGTTATAACCACTCCTTCCCCCCAGTGGAACCATTGTTAGTAGTTCAGTGTATATTCTTCCCAAATTTTCACAATGTTTAGGTTGCAGAGTTGTTTGATATTTAACCCTTTTTTTAAAATAATATTTTTTTGTGTTTTTGGTCACAGTTTACACAACAAATTAGGTTCCCATTTAACAATTTCTACAAGTATTTTTCAGTGACATTGGTTACATTTTTCACAATGTGTTAGCATTCTCATTATTTTCATCCTGGTTGTTGTTTGTATTAATCTAGCTTCTCTTCCCCCCCGCCACCCTTCTTATCTTTGCTTTCGAGTGATGTTGAAAATATTGACCATTTCATCTCATATAGATGATTCTTTAAAGGAGCGCAGTGCTCATGGGTGATGTTGTTTATTTTATGAGCTAAGCTGTTATTTGGCTGAAAGGTGACCTCGGGGAGTGTTTTCAGTTCCAAGTTTAAAGTGTGTCTCAGGGCCATAGTCTCAGGGGTTTCTCTAGTCTCTACCAGTCCAGTAAGTCTGGTCATTTTTAGGAATTTGAGTTTTGTTCTATATATTTTCTCCCTTTCTCCCCAGGACTATCTATTGTGTTCCTGGTCAGAATGGTAAGCTGGGCACCATCTAGTTCTTCTGGTCTCAGGGTACATGAGGTTGTGATTCATTTGGGCTATTAGTACTGTAGACTAGTTTCTTCTTTGAATCTTTGATTTCCTTCATTCTCTTTTGTTCCAGACAAGTAGAGACCAATAGTTGTATTTTAGATGGGCACTCAACAACCTTTTAAGGCCCCAGGCACTACTAACCAAACTAGGATGTAGAATATTATCTTTATGAACTATGTTACATCAATTGACCAAGTTTCCCACAAGACTATGGTCCTAAGCTCTTTAATCCAGTAAACCAATCCAGCAAGGTATTTGTATATGTCTAGGAAGTCTCTGTAACTCTGCCTTCTGTGTGCTTTATTGTATTATGAATATATATGCAGCACAAACACGTATATACATATGCCTACAGATACACCTGTTAACGTTTAACTCTTAAAGAAGCAAAGTAGACCTGGATGTTTTTCCTGAAGGAGAGATATGAGAGCTACCTCCAGACCAGTGAGATTAATACACAAGCACAAACAACCAAGCAGATGGAAGAAATTTTAGTTGTCCGTTTGTGGTCTGGAAGAAAAAAGTCCCCTCACTGGTTTTAATTCTGTATCAGGGAAGGAAATATAGCCTCATTTTGAGTCTACCACAATGGTAAATTTTCAGAGTTCGGTAAATGGAGCAGTCAGCACTGTCAGTTAGCAGGTGGCTTTCACACCATGCTCTCTCCTGTCTTATGTGTTTGTTGTTCCACTCTTGGTGTAAGCGCTCTGACAGAAATGCCTGCCCCACCTTTCTTCACCTGACTCACTCTTGATCATCCTTCAAGACTCAGCTCATGTGTCACTTTCACTAGGGCTAAATGCCCCTCCTGTATGCTTCCCTTGCATCCAGTTACATACCTCTCTCTTATGAAATTACAGTTTGAGTCCCTGTCAAATTTAAAGCCTAACTTCTCGAGTGTGGTGATCATGTCATAATCATCTTTGTATCCTTATCACCTAATATGGGAACTGGCGTAGATTAAAATCAATATATGTTTACTGACCTGAAGCAACCCAGCTAGTGGGAAAGTTGGGTATTTTTTTTTTTAATCCTTGTATTTGTTCCAAATGGGGGAAAATTAAGTTAATTCAATTTGAATTCTGCTCTAGTGTAGAATAAACTTGTTCTTTACAGGAATCCTACTTCTTATATTTAAAAGAAAAAATAAAATTCTTAACCCTATCATTCAAGTCTTTCTTGAATATAGATGGAAGGATTGCTATTACAAGGAAGGGGGTTCCCTCTTCATCTCAGATGAGGAGAAAGTAGGTGAAGATGGGGATGGTTACCAGTAAGTTCAGAATTAAGGTGTATGAAAGAATTTGAGGTAAATGCTCAATGGTCTCTAGTTTTTCTATGAGGAAATCTATGAGGAAATTCGCTGAGAATTTTTAAAAACAGTAGGGAGAGAAGAAACCTTAGTGAGGTGAAGTGATATCTCATTATATATTTTATTTGTATTTTCCTGATGACTAAAGGCATTGAGCATCTTTTCATGTGCTTGTTGACCATTTGTATTTCTTGGTAAAATGTCTATTGAAGTCCTATGCTCTTTTTTTAATTGGGTTGTTTATCTTTTTGTTGTTAAGATGTAAGAGTTCTTTATTCTGGATATTAAACCCTTATCCAATACATACTTCTTCAGAATTCTCTCTCCATCTGTAGGTTGGCTCTTCCCTTTGTTCATAGAGTTCTTTGATTTTGATTTTTAAGTTTTTACCTTTTTTGAAGTCCTATTTATCTGTTTTGCCCCTTGTTGATCATACTTTTGGTGTCATATCTAAGAATCCATTATTAATGCCTAGGTCCTGAATTATTACCCCTATGTTTTCTTCTAAGAGTTTTTGGTTTTAATTCTTGCATTTAGGTGTTTGATCCATTTTGAGTTAGTTTTTGTATGTGGCCTGAGGTATGGGTCCAGGTTCATTCTTCTGTTTGTGGAAATCCAGTTGTCCCAACACCATTTACCAAAGACTATTCTTTCCCCATTAGATAGAGTTAACATTCTTGTCAAAAATCAACTGGCCATAGATGTATGGGTTTGTTTGTGGACCCTCAATTCTATTCTATGGTCTGTACACCTAGCATTATACCAGCACTAGATTGTTTTGATTACTATAGCTTTATAATATGTTTTGAGGCTGGGAAGTGTGAGTCCTCCTCCTTTCTTCTTCTTTTTTCAAGATCGTTTTGGCTGTCCAGGGCACCTTGAAGTGTATGTAAATTTGAGGATTTGGCTTTTCCATTTCTCCAAAAACAGTTGTTGGTATTATGATGAGTATTGCATTAAATCTATAGATTGCTTTAGGTAGCATGGACACCTTGATAATATTAAGTCTGCTGATCCATGAGCACAGAATGTCCTTCCTTTTATTTATGTCTTCTTTAATATCTTCCAATAATGTTTTATAGTTTTCAGTGTACAAATCTTCCGTGCCTACTTTTTGATCTTTTCTCTGTTACTTTCCTCCATGGAAGAATGAACTGGTATGCATAGACAGTAGGGAAAAGTCTAGTAAAGAGAAAATAAATAAATCACAGATAGGGGCTTGTTTCCCTAAGATTTGCCTTCCTCCATAAGCTAATGAACTCTTAGGTAATCAAGGATTTCTGTAAATTATTAGTTTCTTTTGCATCAACCTTGTTCATTAGATATTTTGTGAAGATTTGTCTTGAAAAAGTGCTTCTTATATAGCCCTTTAAGCTAAATTGTTTTTGAAATACCTGATATAATTCTGTATAGCAGAAATTATACAAATGTTAGACTAAGGTGTCATTTTTATTTAATCGGATAAGTTAGTATTTTCATTTATAAGTTATATAATTTTTGTCATAATTATCTCTCAGGTGTCCTTGACGGTGAATTTGGATATTTAGCACCATAAATATAATAGAAAATACTTGCTTTTAAAATAAGTATATTTTTATAACACATACCAGTTTTTTTTTTTGAGAGGAAGGTATTTGGGACAGTGGTGTCACTAAGATTGATGTCACCAAGTGCAGTAACTCATGGTGTCACTCCCCCCTTCAGTGGGCCTCCCCCCACACCAGACCATACAGAATCCTTAGTAATGTTTTTTGTACTAATGTTACTTGTAAATCGTAATTCTCATATATTACTCCTTCTTTTCCTTTAATTACTACTTCATTCTCAAAAAAAGTTATCAATGTAGGTTCACAAATACTAATCACCACAATGTTGTAGCTAAAACACCAGAAAATTTGACAAAATCGGTGAAAGGTCACAGCCTTGAAAATCCTATGGAGCAGTTCTACTCTGCACATGGGTTCGCCATGAGTCAGAATCAACTCAACAGCAACTAACAAAAACAATGTGGTGGAATGATTTTAAAATGTTGCTTCAGGGTATTTTAGTTTCTTTGCTCTTGTGTTTTTTTAAATTATCCATCCTATCTGCCAGACAGAACGTTCCCTGAGAGCAGGTAATGTGTCTTGTGCACTGCCAGATCCCTGTGCCTGACAGGGAACAGCACATAGGAACTACTTCCTATATGAATAAACTCATCAAATGTTCATTTTACTCCCGAATTACCTTTAAACAGCATAATGATCCAAAATCCCACAGGAACAAGAAATTATAAAATATGTTTTAGGTGAAGCAGATTGTGGAATTTAGGTTTTACCAATTCCGTGGCTTCCCTTTTAATGTTCAAATGGACTAAAATTTACTCTAATACTTCAAATGTACTTTATGTTATGTAATATGACTTAAAAAAAAAAAAAAAACTATTGTAGTGTTTTAAGTTTGATTTTTTTGTTTGTTTGTCTATTCAGGAAAGAGAAAAAATACATTGACCGGTGCTGGAAAGATGTTACTGTTGGGGACTTTATTCGTCTCTCCTGCAACGAGGTCATTCCTGCAGATATGGTCTTACTCTTTTCCACTGATCCGGATGGAATCTGCCACATTGAGACTTCTGGTCTTGATGGAGAGAGCAATTTAAAGCAGAGGCAGGTGGCTCGGGGATATACAGAGCAGGTAAATAATGTGTTCTTAATTGGTGAGCTGTTAACATTTTTCCTTAGAACATGAAGAGTGATCAGAATCATCAACTGATCATTGTTCCTAAAATCTGTAATTACTGTGTGGCTTTGGAAAAGTCCCTTGAAGAATTTATTCCTCATTTTCTTTACCTTAAAAGGCAAATGTTTAAATCCCTCTCACAACATTGTTGTGAGATCCAAATGAAGTAATATACTAGAAACATCATACTTAGTGCTTACATTTAGCTTTCACTTCCCTCTCTCTGAAAGCACTTGAGATAAATTATTTTAAACTTAATATTTTCCTTTCTTTCTTTTTTTATTTTAAAATGAACTACTATTAGGTCAGGTCTCTTTCATCTTCTACTTGTAAACCAAAAGTTTTTTACCTGATAATACTGTTAGCTTTGGTAAATTTCATCTAGTCACATTGGGCCCATATGTGTACTTAAAGATTTCGGTTAGGTACTATTGTGCTTGGTATACCTATTAGCGTATCGTCAATGTCAGTTTTATTAGCATTCCTGTATCTAAGACGGGTAAAAAAATCTTGTCAGTTCGAAATCTGTTGTTGTTAGGTGCCATCGGTCGATTCTGACTCATAGTGACCCCATGTACAACAGAGCGAAACACTGCCCGATCCTGCCCCATCCTCACAATCATTGCTATGTTTTAGCCCATTGTTGCAGCCACTATGTCAGTCCATCTCATTGAGGGTCTTCCTCTTTTTTGCTGACCCTCTGACTTACCAAACATGATGTCCTTCTCCAGGGACTGATCCCTCCTGATAACATGTTCAAAGTACGTAAGACAAAGTCTTGCCATCCACCCTTCTAAGGAGCATTCCGGATGCACTTCCTCCAAAACAGACTTGTTCGTTCTTCTGGCAGTCCTTGGTATATTTAAAATTCTTCGTCAAGACCATAATTCAAAGACATCAATTCTTGTTCCATCTTCCTTATTCATTATCCAGCTTACGCATGCATATGAGGTGATTGAAAATACCATGGCTTGGGTCAGGAGCATCTCAGTCCTCAAAATGACATCTTTGCTTTTTAACACTTTGAAAAGGTCTTTTGCAGCAGATTTGCCCAATGCAATATGCTGTTGATTTCTTGTCTACTGCTACCATGGGCATTGATTGTGGATCCAAGTAAAATTAAATCCTTGGCAACTTCAATATTTTCTCCGTTTATCATGATGTTGCATATTGGTCCAGTTGTGAGGATTTTTGTTTTCTTTGTATTGAGGTGTAATCCATACTGAAGGCTGTGGTCCTTGATCTTCATCAGTAAGTGCTTCAAGTTTTCTTCACTTTCAGCAAGCAAGGTTTTGTCGTCTGCATATCGCAGGCTGTTAATAAGTCTTCCTCCAATCCTGATGCCGCATTCTTCTTCATATAGCCCAGCTTCTCTGATTATTTACTCAGAATACACATTGAATAAGTATGATGAAAGGATACAACCCTGGCACACACCTTTCCTGATTTTAAACCAGTTTTTCTGGTTGAACGACTGCCTTTTAGTCTATGTGCAGGTTCCTCATGATCGTACTTAAGTGTTCTAGAATTCCTATTCTTCACAATGTTATCCATAATTTGTTGTGATTCACACAGTCAAATGCCTTCGAATAGTCAATAAAACACGGGTAAACATTTCTCTGGTATTCTCTGTTTTCAGCCAAGATCCATCTGATATCAAAAATGGTATTCCTCATTCCATATCCTCTTGAATCCAACTTGAATTTCAGGTAGCTCACTGTCGAACTGCTGCAACTGTATTTGAATTATCTTCAGCAAAATTTTACTTGTGTGTGATATTGTTTGATAATTTCCACATTCCTTTGGATTACTTTTCTTTGGAATGGGCATAAATATGGATCTCTTCCAGCCGATTGACCAGGTAACTGTCTTCCAAATTTCTGGGCACAAACAAGTGAGTACTTCTAGTGTTGCATCCGTTTGTTGAAACGTCTCAGTTGGTATTCTTTCAATTCCTGGAAGCTTGTTTTTTGCCAGTTCTTTCTGTGCAGCTTGGGACTTCTTCCTTCAATACTATCAGTTCTTGATCATATGCTACCTCCTGAAATGATTGAACATTGACCAGTTCTTTTTGATATGGTAACTCCATGTCCCTTCATCATCTTCTGCTACGTCCTGTGTCATTCACTATTTTGCCTGTAGAATCCTTCAATATTGCTACTTGAGGCTTGAATTTTTTCTTCAGTTTTTTCAGCTTGAGAAACACTGAGCATGTTCTTCCCTTTTGGTTTTCTAACTCCAGGTCTTTGCACATTTCATTGTAATACTTTACTTTGTCTTCTCGAGCTGCCTTTTAAAATCTTCTGCTCTTTTACTTCATCATTTCCTACATTTGCTTTAGCTATGCTACATTCAAGAGCAAGTTTCAGAGTCTCATCTAACATCCATTTTGGCCTTTTCTTTCTTTCCTGTCTTTTTAATGACCTTTTACTTTTTTCACGTATGATGTCTGTCTTGTCATCTCACAACTGGTCTGGTCTTTGGTCATTACTGTTCAGTGCGTCAAACCTGTTCTTCAGATGGTCTCTAACTTTAGGTAGGATATATTTAAGGTCACACTTTGGCTCTCGTGAACTTGTTTTACTTTTCTTCAACTGCGTCTTGTACTAGCATATGAGTAATTGATAGTTTGTTCTGCAGTTGGCTCCTGGCCTTCTTGTTCTGACTGATGATATTGAGATTCTCCATTGTCTCTTTCCACAGATGTAGTCGATTTGATTACCGTGTGTTCTATCTAGTGAGGTATGTGTATAGTCACCGTTTATGTTGTTGAAAAAGAAGTATTTCCAATGAGTAAGTTGTTGGTCTTGCAAAATTCTATCATGTGATCTCTGGCCTCATTTCTATCCACAAGGCCATGTTTTCCAACTACCGATCCTTCTTCGTTTCCATCTTTTGCATTCCAATCACCAGGAATTATGAATGCATTGAAATCTGTTACATACCTCTAAATACCTTCTTTGAGGCTGATGTCAGGTGATTAATCAACACACTTTGGATCCAGTTGTGGGTGACAGCTCTGGAATCTAATGATCTGGACTGAAACCCTGGCTCTAAACACCTTCTTGCTTTGAGACCTTTGTCAAATTACTGATTCTCTCTGTATCTCTCTTTCCTCATCTATTGATTAATCCTAAATGTAATACCTATCTCATGGGTAGTATAGTATCTTCTTCTTGTGAAAAAGCTATTAGTTAATACGTCTTAGTACATCAAAGGAAACCCTGGTGGCATAGTGTTTAAGAGCTATGGTTGCTAACCAAAAGGTCGGCAGTTTGAATCCACCAGGCACTCCTTGGAAACTCTATGGGGCAGTTCTACTCTGTCCTATAGGGTTGTTATGAGTCAGAATCAACTCAACGGCAGTGGGTTGGTCAGTACATCAGAAGAACTCAATAAATAGTAATTATTAGCAAATCAAGTCATGTGATCATATACCTTACATTTTCCATATATTTGCTATGTTATACATATTGATATTACAATAGACAAAATATCAACATTTCTCTTATTAGCTAAAAAGCCATGTGAAAAAGAAAATGAGATAAGTTTGATGTGGCTTATTTTTAATGAGTCCATGCCTACTTTATAAGGGTACTTTGCTTGTTTGCTCATTGGTTTTATAAGGCATCCCAAAATCATCTATTTGATTCATTATGGAGTTTTATAAGATATTAATGTACAGCTCATTTTTCTATTATATAAACATATAAATATATTTATAAATAAATATAAACTTTGCTGAGATCAAATGTATATGTGCTTATGGTATTCATTTATCCATTTAATCTCAGAAACTACCTATGTGGTTGAATGACAACAGCGAAAGTATTTTCAGAGCCTTCTAGATAAAAAGAGTGTTTATGAGTAGTTCTCTTTTCTGCAGAGTCCCACATGGGTTCTAGTGAATGATTCAAACATTTCCTTCACATGCAAATGTGTGTTAGTGCTCTAGGATCATTCTGGTCCCATTTATTCATTCATAATTATATGTGTACTTTTCTTCATCTGGGAAATTTATGACATAAACTTTGTGACAAGAATGCCTCAGTACTCTCTTGAGAATTGAGTGAAAGTGATAAAACACTTACATCTCAAGGGTTTAACCTTGAACTCTTGTTTTGTGATTTAAAAAAAAAAAAATTAGGACTCTGAAGTTGATCCTGAGAAGTTCTCCAGTAGGATAGAATGTGAAAGTCCAAACAACGACCTCAACAGATTCCGAGGCTTTCTGTGAGTGTTACATGACTTACTTTGTGGCTGTGAGTGAAATTGTGTGTTGTAATTATATTTAAATTGAGAAGACTTTTGTCTAGTTATACACAAGTTAAGTTACCAAAGGCCATACGTTTAGCTATAAATTTGGCTTATTTTAATGATTTGGCAAGTGTTTGTCAATATATATTTAAAAAATAACAACAACAACAACAAAAATTTGTTTTTAAAAAAATCCTAGAGGCTCTATCAGTGGTGTAAAACTTCTTACATGAGCTCCTTATTAAGCCCAAGTCTTGGTTAGTTTTTTGGATGAAGGTGTTTAGACAGAACTAACAGCTTAAGTAACACTGTAAAATGGTGTCCTACTAAATTGAAGTAGCAAGTGGACAACTTTGCTTAGCAAAAGTAAGCCAATGATTTGGAAACATGTCTAAGACAGAGTATGGGAAACTATGACAGTCTTCATTCTTGAGGCTTCATGCAATACCCACATCCTTTATGCATGCATAGCTGGAATTTGGCATCTTGTCTAGTTTCATGCCTGGCCACTGTCACACAAGTGCTTATGATCTTGAGCCAAGTTATTTATTCTCTCTGATCCTTACGTTTCTGATTTTTAAGAGGAGACCTAATTCATGGTAGTAATCTTGTGAAAAAATTGTAGAGGAGGGAAAAGTTCCCAACTCATTACTTGAGGTCAGAATTACCCTGACACCATTACCCTGAAGCCAAAAACAGAAAAGACCAATATCCCTCCAAACATTGATACAGAAATTCTTCACAAGATTATAGCATATTAAATCTAACATATGTAAAAAGGACTACTTGGGATTTACCCCGAGGATGCAGTTATTTTAACATTCAGAAATCAATCGAAGTAATTCACCATATTAACAAACTAAAAGAGAAAAACCACATGATCCTTTCAATAGTTGCAGAAAAAGCATTTGGCAAAATCTAACTTTCTTTTTAGCGAATTAGAAGTAGAGGGGAACTTTCTCAACCTGATTAAAAGGCCTTGATGCAAAACCTACAACTAGCATCGTATTTACTGGTAAGAGACTGAATGCTTTCACCTTAAGATCAAGCACGAGACAGATGTTCACTCTCAGCACTTTTATTCAAGACTGTACTGGGGGCAAAAAAAAAAGAAATCTAGATAAGAAAGAAGTAAAACTATCTTTTATTCACATATAATGTGATAGTCTTTGTAGATCATCTGATGAAATCTACCAGAAAAAAAAAAAAAAAGCTACTACAACTAAAAAATTAATTTAGAAATGTTTCAGGAAATAAGATCAGTATACAAATATCCACTGTATTTCCATTTACTAGCGAAAATCAGATATTAAAATTTAAAGCCTCATAACATTTGCAATGGCATTAGAAAAAATGAAATACTTATGGATAAATGCTGCAGAAAATAAAAAAGATTCATTCGCTGGCAACCACTAAAAACTGCTGAGAGAAATTAAGACCTACATAAATGGAAAGATATTTGTTATTCATAGGTCAAAAGACTCAGTATTGTTAAGATGTCAGTCTTCCCCAAATTGACCTATAGACACAGTGCAATCCCAATCAAAATCCCAGCAAGTTTTAGAAATTGGTAAGTTTATTCTAAAATGCATATGAAGATTTGAAGGACCTAGAATAATCATAAAAACTTTGAAAAAGGAGAGCGAAGCTGGAAGTCTACTGCCACCTTATTATAAGGCTACACTAATCAAGCCAGTGTGGTATTGGCATAAAGATAGACAAATATATCAATGGAAAAGACTATAAAGTCCAGAAATAGAGTCACCCCTTCATGGATCCCAAGTTTTTCACAAAAGTGCAAAGGCAATTCAATGGAGAAAGATTGGTTTTCAACAAATGGTGCTGCAACCATTGGATATCTATATGTAAAAATAAAAAAGACTTTCAATCCATACCTCCCGCTGTTTATAAAAATTTGTTCAAAATGTGCCATAGACCTAAATTTAAACCAAAATTATAAAACTTTCAGAAGAAAATACAGGGGAAATCTTTGCTATTTTGGGTTAGACAGAAATTTCTTATATAAAACACCAAAAGCACAGTCTATGAAAGAATAAATTGATAAATTGAGCTGCTTCAAAATTAAAAACTCGTGCTCTTCACAGGACGCTCTTAAGATAATTGAAAAACAAGCCACAGACTGGGATAAAATATTTGCAATGCATATATCTGATATAGGTCTTGTATTCAAAACATAAAGAAATATAAAAAGAGATGAATGAATAAACAAAATGTGGGGTACATCCACAAAATGTAACACTAAAACAAACAACAACAAAAAAACACCACACCCACTGCAATTGAGTGGATTCCAACTCATAGTCGGACCCTATAGGACTGAGTAGAACTGCCCCACAGAGTTTCCAAGGAGTGCCTGGGGGATTCGAACTGCAGACCTTTTGGATAGCAGCCATAGCTCGTAACCACTGTGTCACCAGGGTTTCCAATATTATATGACTTATCAGTAAAAAGGAATGAA
Source organism: Loxodonta africana (assembly GCF_030014295.1). Lineage (NCBI taxonomy): Eukaryota > Metazoa > Chordata > Mammalia > Proboscidea > Elephantidae > Loxodonta > Loxodonta africana. The sequence continues at coordinate 108,964,629 of NC_087346.1, read as the reverse complement.
TAAGTGACACATGCAACAACATGGGTGCATCTCAAAATAATTGTTGAGCGAAAGAAACCAGACCTTCCCCCTCCCCACAAAAAAGAATGTATATTGTATGATTTGATTTATATAAATCCCTAGAAAATGAAAACTAATTAGTGATAGAAAGCAGATGCCTGGGAAGAGGGGACAGAGAGGGTAGGAGGAGAAGATGACAAAGGGGCAAGAAAAAACCTTTGGAGCTGATAGATATATTTATTATCCTGAGTGTGGTGATGATTTCATGGGCAAAAGGGTCAAAACTTATCTAATTGTAGACTTTAAATATGTATAGTTTATTCTTATTATTACTCAATAAAGTTGTTAAAATTTTTAATGAGTAGGAGCTATCAAGGAAGCAAATATAGGCTATAGTGGGAGGATCTTTGAGTAGCACCTGATGCGAACAGGTGGAGAGGCAGGGAGCTATGTCATAGGAAGAGGAAAGGGGCTTAGTCCAGGTAAGTAGAAAATACCAGAATTAAATCTTGAAGAATAAGAAGATGCTAGGCATCATATAGATTGAAGTATATTGCTTAGAAAACAATTCTAATTTTAATGCTAAAATTAAGAGGCCATTTTCAAAATATGTGAAAAACGTTGTCATTAGGTGTAATAGAGTCGGTTCTGACTCACAGTGACCTCATGTACAACAGAACAAAATGCTTCTTGGTCCTGCACCATACTTACAGTCATTGCTGTGCTTGAGCCCATTGTTGCAGCCACTGTGCCACTCCATCCTGTTGAGGTTCTTTCTCTTTTTCCCTGACCCTCTACTTTTTACCAAGCATGATGTCCTTCTCCAGGGACGGGTCCCTCCTGATAACATGACCGAAGTACAGTACATGAGACGAAGTCTCGCCATCCTTCCTTCTAAGGAGCTTTCTGGCTGTACTTCTTCCAAGACAGACTTGTTTGGTCTCCTGGCAGTCCATGATATATATTCAATATTCTTTGCCAACACCATAATTCAAAGGCATCGGTTCTTCAGCCTTCCTTATTCATTGTCCAGCTTTCACATGTATATGAGACAATTGAAAGTACCGTGGCTTGGGTCAGGTGCACCTTAGTCCTCAAGGTGCCATCTTTGCTTTTTAACACTTTAAAGAGGTCTTTTACAGCAAATTTGCCCAATGCAATCCGTCGTTTGGTTTCTTGACCGCTGCTTCCATGGGTGTTGATTGTGAAAAATAATAACTTTTTGTTGAAAAACATTACTTTTTGCTTATTTGTTTAAACATTCCAAAGGTTTTGTTCTATATTTTTGCCACTAGAATAATTTAGTTGAGTTATTATTTTGATAACGTTAAATTATTTATTACAGAAATGTACAAACATACAAAAGTAGAGAAAAGTATAATACCCATGTGCCCTCGCCCAGCTTTAACGATTTCAGTTTTTGTCAGCTTTTTTTCAGCTATCCCCCCATTTGCTTCCCCACGCCCATATCACACCACTGAACTGTGAGTACTTCACTATGTATGTATAGCAGGTAAGGACTCAGACAAACAAACCAAAACCTCCACAGCACCATTATCACACCTAACAAAATTAAAAACAATTCCTTAAATATCATTTGCTACCTAACCTCTGTTCAGAATTCTCCAGTTGTCCTCAAAAATTTTGTTTGGTGTTTTGTTTTGTTATTATCTTATTCTAACCAGGACCAAAACAAAGGCACATATTGCATTTGGTTGATGTGTCTCTAAATTTTCCCTCCTAAGAAATTGGGTCTTTGAGTGTATAGAATCTGCCACATTCTAGATTAATTTGACTGAATTTTTTATGTTAATGGTTTCCCCCATCCCATTCATTTGTTGAAGATGCCAGGCCATTTTGCTTGCAGAGCTCACCTCATTTTAAATTTGGCCAACTATATCCTTGAACTGGTTTTTAATGTGTTTCTCTAGCCCCCTTTTTTCCTGTAAAGTGTCAAGGGCCACTTTTAGAATCTGATAGAAGAATTTTATTCTTTCCCTAGAAAATGACAAATTTACATATATGTATATACACAATTATAAAAAATTGCATACAATTTCAGGGTTATCACAGATCGCCTGAAACCACAGGCCCCAGGTGGAGACCTCCTGATAGAGGCTTGATTAGTTTCCTCTGGAGCCCTGAACTGCCTATCTCATAACATCAGAAGACTCATGTTGTTGCTTGTCCAATTGTTAGAGGTGTTAAAATGGGTGGTATCATCCTTATCCTTTTAGTATAAAGTGCTCCATCAGCCTATCACTTAGCGATTTTAGTATACACCAATTATCATTGCCTAGAATCCTCCTTGAGTTCATCAGGGTTCAAAATGGTGATCTTCTAATTCCATAAAGAGCTTTGTCCTCATCAGTATCGAACTGTCCTGAAATACAGTTTGTACTGGAAAAAGCAGAATTATTATCTTGGAATATTTTTGAGCTTCTGTAGCACTACAGGTTGACAAACAAGGAATAACAGAAAACAATGGTATTTAGAAACTTTTGTTTGTTTCCTAGCCCAAGCAGGTAGCTCTGAAATAAAAAAAAACAAATGGGCCAGAGAATTTGAAGTCATTTCTATGAGCTGCCCAACCTATTTATTCAAGTCAAGGAAACTTGAGAACTGTGATTTTTATGTTTATGTTCCTACTCTTGCTGTCTATCTTACAGAGAACATTCCAACAAAAAACGTGTGGGCCTCAGTAAAGAAAATTTACTACTTAGAGGATGCACCATTAGAAACACAGAGGCTGTCGTGGGCATTGTGGTTTATGCAGGTTGGTTAAACTTTGATCTTTCATCATTGTTTCCTCTCTGCTTTTCTACAAGTTAACATTTTTTTCGTTTACTCAATATGCAGTCTCCAGAAGCAGGAAGGAAATTTTGTCTTGATAAGTTTAATCATTGGTCTCTGTTTTTCTAAATCGATCTCAAAAGCAGACCAAACTAACAAAATATATTTTGTAACTATGTTTTATTAAATTGTCTGCCAGAGAGATTCTTCCATGTGGTTTGTGCTACATGGATTGAATTTGTACGTCTTCTGATATTTTGCACTTCCTACTTAGGTCATGAAACCAAAGCAATGCTGAATAACAGCGGGCCGCGGTATAAGCGCAGTAAATTAGAAAGAAGAGCAAATACAGATGTCCTCTGGTGTGTCCTGCTTCTAATTATTATGTGTTTTACTGGTGCATTGGGTAGGTAAAATTTGAGTATTTGCTGACATCTTTTCAGCGGTATATTAATTTAAAAGTAGTTTATTTTTGAAATATTTATGAATGTTTGACTTCTGTAAGAAAGCCTTTATTTGCCAGTATTTTTTTTTCTCAAATATTTATTTCTCACATCTTTTGGCCTGAAAAACATTAATGTTGACTGTATCCAATTACACATTGCAATAGTGCCAAAGGGACCTGGGAAAAGATTTAAAGAGAGATCAGAGACAGGAGAATGCATAGTCTTTTGAATTTGAATTTGTTCCTCCAGACAATTGGTGTTCAATCAAAATAAACGTTCTAATACCTCTTTCTTTAGGAGTAAAGTTCTATATTTGCATAATGTATATATATGTAGCATTGTTTTGATGACTGCCCATTTTTTGAAAGGTCATGAAATCTGGTTGAGCAGGTATGAAGATGTACCCTTCTTTAATATCCCTGAGCCTGATGGACGTCTCACCTCACCCCTGTTGGCAGGATTCTATATGTTCTGGACCATGATCATTTTGTTACAGGTAGTATCTATTGAGTTTATCATAGAATGTTTACTACTTACCCAGCTGTATTCAGCCTCTCATCACCCCCCTGCCTTTTTTTTTTTTGACCCCTCTAATTTTTTTGGTTCTTCTTCTTAGGTCCTGATTCCCATTTCTCTCTATGTTTCCATTGAAATTGTCAAGCTTGGCCAAATATATTTTATTCAGAATGATGTGGACTTCTACAATGAGAAAATGGATTCTACTGTTCAATGTCGAGCCCTGAACATTACTGAGGATCTTGGTCAGATTCAGTACCTGTTTTCTGACAAGACAGGAACCCTCACAGAGAATAAGATGGTTTTTCGAAGATGTAGCGTGGCAGGCTTTGATTACAGCCATAAAGAAAATGGTGAGTGTTGAGTTTCATTTTTAGTTGTTATATTCCATTGTAAGAATGTGCCATAATTTATGTAACTAATGCACCCTTTGTTTAGGTTGTTACCAATCTCTTGCTGTTACAAACAATACCGCAGTGAGCATCATCGTGGCCAAACCTCTATGTGTATTTGTGTGGTTAGTGTTTTCCAGAATTCCTTGATGGTAGATCTCTGTTGTCAAGAAGGATTTTCCAGTGATAATGTTTCATAAAGTACTTGGTACATTGATTTTTCTATTCACTGCATTTGGCACATTTAAAATTATATTTGTAACATTTAAGAGGGTTTATACAGGTTCTTTTACCCCCTCGCAACCTAATCCCTGAGCGTACACTCCCGGCCAGTGAGTAGTTCTTCTCTGTGGCCCCTCAAGCAGAGAAAATACTAAGCGACTGAGAATTGAATGCTATTGTGACTGAACTATAATTGATAAAGTCACTGTTTTTGAACCATGGAATATGGTGCTACTTCTAAAAGATGCTGACTTTGCCTGTGAACACTTTCCTACTGTAGACACCACCAAAGCTTCTGGTCTCTTTTCTGCAGTGTTTTAAAGTAAACACATGTGTGAACACACACACACACACACACACACACTCTTTGAATGGGAGGGCCAGTTCTTTCTAGAACTTAATTCTGACACATATTGTTTTCACTGAAATGAAGACTATTTAACAGTATTATCTAAGTTTTAATGGCCAGTCCTTTCAGGATTTTCTAGCAAAAGTGTTGCCTAGAAGATATTTCCGTAAGTATTGCCACTTTGAAATAACCCTTACACATATGTGCCTGAACTAAACACATCTGACAACACCATTATACATTCAAAACCTTGCACCTTAGAATTGAGCTCTATGGAATAGCAATAGAAGCAGCACCCAGGAGTGTGTTAGAAATGCAGAATCTTACACACCACTTCAAAGCCTCAGTTTGGATGTGCATTTTAACAGGATCCCCAGGTGGTTTATATGAATGTTAATTTTTTAAACACTGTTTAAAAAGACTACTAAAAGAAAATAATTTTTTATTTTAGAATAATTTTAGATTTACAGAAAAGTTAGGAGGATATTATGGAGGGTTCTGGTATACCCCCAAACCCAGTTTTCTTTTAATCTTATATTAGTGTAAATAAAGGTCAAGGGTTCAAACCTACCAAAGGCTCTGTGGGAGAAAAGACCTAGCAATCTGCTCCCCTAAAGATTACAGCCTAGGAAACCCTATGGGGCAGTTCTACTGTGTCACATTGGGTCGCTGTATGTCAGAATCGACTCAATGGCAGCTAATAACAACAACAACAATAATTATTATTATTAACTAAAATCTGTGCTTAATTCAGATTTCCTTAGTTTTTATCTTATGTCCTTTTTCTGTCCCAGGACCCCATCAAGAACACCACATTACACTTAGTCATCTTTTAGGCTCTTCTTAACTATGACAGTTCCTCAGACTTTTTTGATGACCTTGACAGTTTTGAGGAGTACTATTCAGGTATTTTGTAGAATGTTCCTCAGTTTGGATTTGTCTGGACAATGCCTTTTTAATGAACAATTCATGAATCTGCTATATATGGAGGCAACACTGAATAGTTTGCAAGAACAAGGATTCTGGAATCAGACTGCCTGAGCCTAAATCACCTATGTAACCCTGGGCAAGTTGTCTCATTTCTCTGTGCCTCAATAAAAATGGATTAATGATAGCATCTACTTCGTAGGGTAGTTAAGATGATGAGAGAAGATAATTCATGGAAAAGCATTTGGAACAGAGCCTGGCACACAATAAGTTCTCTATAAGTATTAGTTGTACTATTGTTGATTTAATTACTGTTGTTAAGATAAGAAATAGTCCTGGCTCTTAAAAAGTGAATGGTCTAATGTGGTGGGCAGACATGTAAGAATAAAATTATCATGTTAAGTTTTATCTGATTAAAGTCAGTGTTCTTATTCCTTATTATTTTGGTTTTTAGGCAGCTAGTTTTTAGAGGTGGATTTTGCTCTGATCAAGATTTGGGCCCTTGAAGGCAGGATAATAGGCATTCTTGTTACGCTGGAAATATGGGGAATTAGTTTAGAACAAAAGGTTATGTATCAAACATACATAGATCATACAGTTGGCAGAAGCTCAGCTGAGTGTGCTGTTTACAAGACAGGTGAAAGTCAGAATGTTGGAAATGTTTGGGAGATTAGTTCATAGCGTAAGGTTTGTATGGAGACTGTGTAGATGATACAGTTGAAGGAAGCCCATCAGAGTGTTCACTCCTGTTTTGGATCTTTGGAGAGCACACTGAAACGTGTGGTAATTTGTTATTCTTCCATAATCTCATGCTCACTTCTTCCAGATATCAAATTAATGAATGTAATAGGCTATGAAAAAGATACTGGGTATTTGAAGATGGTAATGGGAAAAGAAGACATATTAGGGATTAAATAAGGAAAAGAAATAAAGTAGTTGACCTAGTAGCAACTTCAGACAAAGGAAACTTTAGAGAATTTGTATGTTTTCTCTTACAAATGAGAAAGCAGGGATTTTTGTCCTACTTTGAGGCATTCATGGAAATGATTTGAACCTACTTTAAGAGAACTGTTAAAATTTTGAATGGCCATCTGGATAGATCTTGTTTGCTGATATGATAGTACACTCTTGCTTTTCATCCCCAATTTTTGAAAAAAAAAAAAAATTCACTGAGTCTAGACTATAGCTCCAATAGCTTTGGTATTCTCAATCACATCTTATGCATGTGAAAGCTGGACAATGAATAAGGAAGACCGAAGAAGAGTTGATGCCTTTGAATTGTGGTGTTGGCAAAGAATATTGAATATACCACGGACTGCCAAAAGAACGAACAAATCTGTCTTGGAAGAAGTGCTGCCAGAATGCTCCTTAGAGGCTAGGATGGCGAGACTGTGTCTTACATACTTTGGACATGTTGTCAGGAGGGATCACTCCCTGGAGAAGGACATCATGCTTGGCAGAGTACATGGTCAGTGGAAAAGAGAAAGACCCTTGACAAGGTGGATTGACACAGTGGCTGCAACAATGAGCTCAAGCATAAGAACGATTGTAAAGATGGCACAGGACTAGGCAGTGTTTCGTTCTGTTGTGCACAGTGTCGCTATGAGTCAGAACCGACTCGACGGCACCTAACAACGATAACAATTTGTTTTCTGCATCATAATGGTACTTTATTTACTACTTCCAGCTTTCTGCTATATGATTAAAGGCTGAGTCACTGTGTCTTCTTGATTCCACTCTTGCAGTTCTACTTATTGAGCAAGTTTGTTGTACAGTAAGAGCTGAGCTGCCTGACATTACACTAATTATATTGTTGCCTGATGACTGATTTCCCTAGTGACGGTTAGGAGAAGTTATAAGATCCTGGTTCATGTTTACATGTGTTTTGTAGTACTGTTTATTTAAAAAATTGTCTTATCTCATCAATAAATTTCTTGAGCTACCGAACGATTTCTCAGCCTCAGCACTATTTGACATTTTTGGCTAGATAATACTATTGTGGAGGGCTGTCCTGGACATTGTTGGATGTTTAACAGCATCCTTGACTTCTACCCACAGAACACTAGTAGCACCTCTCCCCTAGTTGTGACAACCAAATGTGTCTACAGCCATTGACAAGTGTTCCCTGGGGTGCAAATTTATCCTTGGTCAAGAACCATTGAGCTAGCCCATTATATACAGGTCACTGCTAAGGAGCTATAATATAGTGGGTACGTGTCCTGGCTTTGGAGTCAGGAAGACCTAAGTTCAAATACTAGGTCTACCATCAACTAGCTGTTTAACCACGGCCAAAGCACTTAATCTGTCTGGGTCTTAGTCTCCTGAGCAGCAAAATGGAGGAGTGACTGTGTTTTGAAGATGGAATGAGAATATATATATACTCGACGGCAGCGGGTTTGGTTTGGTTTTGGTTTTATATATATATATATGTCTATCTCGACTCAGCATACATATACACACACACAAATCAAAGCCACTGCCATCGAGTTGATTCTGCCTCATAATGACCCTATAAGACAGAGTAGAACTGTCCCATAGGGTTTCTAAGGCTGTAAATCTTTGTGGAAGCAAATTGCCACACCATTCTTTTGCAGAGCCACTGGTAGATTCGAACCACCGACCATTTGGTTAGCAGCCACGTGCTTAACCACTGTACCATGCGCACGCATGAGCACACAATCTCTCTTTCAACTTGATGGCAATGGGAGAGTATATATATATACATCACCCATTGCTGCAGCGTCAGCTCCGACTCATAGTGATCCTATAAGACAGAGAACTGTCCCATAGCGTTTCCAAGGAGCACCTAGTGGATTCTAACTTCTGACCTTTTGTTTAGCAGCCATAGCTCTTAACCACTATGCCACCAGAGTTTCCATAGCTATATCTATACATATGACCTAGCCAGGTGCTTGATGAAAATAAGGCCCTCAAATTGTTAAATATTAAGCTAGGCATATTTCATTCATATGTCCATTCATTTACTCATTCTTCATTCATTTAATAAATATTTACTTATTTAAAGTACAGAACTCATTGAAATCATTGAAACTCATTGAAATCAAGAAGGGGAGATTGGTAAAATTATAAGGAATAAAGCACACTAACAATGGCTATACTTAGAAACAGTATAGCATAAGGACTCAGAGCACCAGCTTTGTAAGTACAGAAGATGAGAATAGGCATTCTAGGTAAGGTCACAGGTGAGACTGGAGGAGATAGGAATGTTTGGGAGACAATAAGTGGACCAGTTTTTGAAGCTGAAAGGTCATTCAGGGAAACAGAGTGCGAGTGTTGGTAAATTGACTTCATGTCTCCTGTAAGGTACCTAGAAGAGAATTTACTATATATTTAAACAGAGAACGTAATGAAACTTACAGAATTGGAAAAGATCTCAAAAAATCATTGAATCTAATTGTTCATTCTGCCAATGGGAAAACAGAGGCCCAGAGTAAAGAATTTGCTGAAAGCCACATAGTTTTCAGAAGAGATAGAACCCAGGATCTCAACATTGCCTCTCAGCCTCTCCTTGCCCTTAAAAAATACAGACAAAAATTATCAAGATATATAAACCAAGAAAACCAAACCCATTGCCACCAAGTCAATTCTGACTCATAGCAACCCTACAGGACAGAGTAGAACTGCCCCATAGAATTTCCAGGGAGCACCTGGCAGATTTGAACTGCTGACCTTTTTGGTTAGCAGCCTTGGCTCTTAACCACCATGCCACCAGGGTTTCCGTCATGATGTATAGACACTATGGAAATTGTCTTCATTTTATAAAACAACTTGCCCATAAAAAAGAAAGAAAGAAACCCTCCTTGTTGCTATCGAGTCAGTTCTGACTCATAGCAACCCTATGGGACACGGTAGGGTTTCCAAGGCTGTAGATCTTTACGAAAGCAGACTGCCACATCTTTCTCCCACAGAGTGGCTGGTGGGTTCGAACTACTGACCTTTCAGTTAGCAGCCAAGAACTTAACCACTGCTCCACCAGGACCCCTAACATGCCCATAGTCATGCTTAGTTCAGTAGCTAGACTTGGGCTGAATTCAAACACCTAGCAGTCTAACACACACGTGTTTATTGTCTACTCTGTATTTCAGACACTGGATACTGTGACGAACAAGACAGACAAGATTCCTGTTCTCACAGAGCTTCTAGTGGAAAAGCTAGTTATACATAGATTATTTTTTTTAATTAAAAAAATTATCAAATCATGTTAAATACTTTTCAGAGAATTAAAATAGGTCGATGTGTTATAGAATGAGTGGATACTACTTTGGTTGGTCAGGTGAGGCCTATCTAAGGAAGGCATTAGAACCGAGATCTGAATGACAAAATTTTGAGACTTTCGGGGGTCAGAGCCTTCAGGTCGAAGGGAGCAGTTAGTATAGAGGCCTTCAGGCTAGAATGAGCTTGGCAATTTTCAAAAGAAAAGAAAGAAAGCCAGTGAGGCTGTGTTTTAGTGGGAGTGTGGCAGATGGAGGAACAGGAAAAGTGAGAGACGTCAGATCATTTTGAGTTCTGTAAGAGCTATAGCTGCTAACCAAAAGGTTGATAGTTTGAATCCACCAGTTGCCCCTTGGAAACCCTACAGGGCAGTTCTACTCTGTCCTATAGGGTCACTATGAGCTGGAATTGACTTGATGGCAACGTTTTTTTTTTTTTTTTTTAAATGGGTAAGCCAAGATAAAGGAGTTCAGATTTTATTCTATGTGATTTGGGAGACACTGGAGAGTTTTATGCAGTAGTGATCTGATCTGCTTTATCTTTTAGGAAGGTCACTGTAGCTACTATTTGAGGAGTGGATTGCAAAAGGGCAAGGAGACCAGTTATGAGGCTATTGCACTGGTCCAGTTGAGAGATGATGGTGGCTTGGACTACTAAGGTAATGGAGATAGAAGTGAAGGGATTGGATACATAGTGGAGAGGTGTTGCTAATGGTTTGAATATGGAGGTGGGGAAAAGAGAAAAATTAAGGAGAATCCTAGATTTGTAGATTAAGCAACTAGGTAGATGGAAGTGCCATTTACAAACATGGGTAAGGCCATAGAAAGAACAAGTATGGAGTTGGAAGAAGGAGAGAGTTATTGTTTTACCATGTTAAATTTAAAACATTTATTTCTTTATTTTTATCAATAAATATTTAGTATCTATCAGCTACTTTTTTGGCTCTGGGTATATCACATGAACAAATCAGACCAAATTCTCTGTCCTTTTGGAGTTTACTTTCTATTGCAGGGTTCAAAAAATAAAGTATGTAAATGATGGTAAGTGTTGTGGAGTGGAATAAAGTAGAGAAGAGGGGATAGGAAATACTGGGATAAAATACATAATAAATAGTCTGGTTAGAACTGGGAAGTCTTCACAGACAATGTGACATGATAAGAGAGGGGAAGGAAGGAAGGCAGTGAACCTTGCAGATAGATATCTAGTAGAAGAACCTCTAGATCTCCACTTGAAGGTATCTAGTGGAGAGTGAGATATGAGCCTGGATTCCAAGTAGAAGTCAGAGCTGAAGATACAGATTTGGGGGTAATGTATATCAAGACTATGAGTCAGAATTGACTCAATGACATGGTTTTTTGTTTGTTTTTGGTACATCAAGAGGTGATATCGTATAAGATCACCAACAAGGGGTATGTAGGTGGGGAAGGAAGGAGCCTCTTTTGCTCTCTCATATTTGGGGCTGAGTAGAAGAGGATACAACAGCAAAAGAGACAAAGAAGGAGCAGCTATTGAAGTAGGAAAGTAGGAGGAAAACCAGGTACACACACACGACATTTCAAGAAGGAGAGAACTGTCAACATGTTGGATGTTGCTAAGATAGGCACAGAGATGAGATCATTGGATTTGGCAACGTGAAGCTCACTGGCGATCTTGACAAGAGCAGTGTAGGTGAGGTGATGAGGACAGAGCAATGGAATCAGCTGAGGGGAAATCCGAGAGCTGTAAGAGTGGTGTCCTTGAGAAGGGCAGAGGGGTGGAATACAGATCACAAGTGGAGTGTTTGGTGTTTGAAAAAAGCAAGGGAACTTTATCCATAGTAGTAAGAGAGAAGAGATCTGGGTACAGGTACTGGTGCAGTTACATTGGTAGATTTGATGATGGGAAAAAAGGGTGTTCCTATTTGATTTCATCTAGTTTTTTTCAATGAGGTATGAGGTAAGTTCATTAACCAAAGGGGGTTGGGACAAGGGAGTTGGAGGCCAGGTTTGAAGAGGGAAGAAATGTTATGAAATAGCAGTTTAACTGCCTGACATTCAACTTGCAAATAGTCCTCCTCAGGTAATGACTCAGTGTGATTTTTGTCCCTTAGCCAAGAGGTTAGAGTCCTATCAGGAGGCTGTCTCTGAAGATGAGGATTTTGCAGACACCCCCAGTGGCTCTCCAAGCGACATGGCGAAACCGAAGGCCCACAGCTGCAGGACGGCTCATAATGGGCCTTTGGGAAGTAAACCCTTGAATCATCTTTCTGGAAGCTCTTTTGCTCTCGGAAATGGAGAAGGAGCCAGTGAAGTGCCTCATTCCAGACAGACTGCTTTCAGTAGCCCCATTGTAAGTGTGAATGCATGATTAATCTTGCACATCCACAATGTATGATGAAAGAGCATCCTCATAATTATGATAAAGCCCAACACTGTTGTCTTTTCTCCCTCAGAAGAGACTACGTAATTGCAGTTTAGTGTGATTGCCACACACATAATTAGAAGTTCAAGCAAACAAAATAAAAACTTCCTAGTATATGGACATAATTCAGTGTTGAGATGCAGAATATAATTTCTGAAAAAATATATTTCTGGTTGGAGCAATCGTGTCTGAGCCTGAGGAATTCTACCTTGGCCTAAGGATTATAGCTCACTCTCAGAACCAGCAAAGCTTATCAGAGTTATCTGATAGACAGGTCAGTATGGCTAAGTGATAGGGAAATTCAAAGGTCCTTTGTGTCCTCCAAGGCTTTGATATTTCTTTGTAGCTCTCCTCAAATCCCGCCAAGCCTATGTCCTCCTCCATACTCTAGCCTCCAGAGGGGCATTTTTTGGTATTTCCATTTCAGACCTCAACAGTGCGTCTTTTTAAGTACCAGGAGGAAGGGTTAGGAACTAACCATAGGGTCATACCCATCGACAGTTTCATGTTTTTTTAATAATTTTGATTGTGCTTTAAGTGAAGGTTTACAAATCAAGTCAGTCTCTCACACAAAAACTTATATACACCTTGCTACATACTCCCAATTAATTTCCCCCAATGAAACAGCCCGCTCTCTCCCTCCACTCTCTCTTTTCATGTCCATTTCGCCAGCTTCTAACCCCCTCTACCCTCTCACCTCCCCTCCAGGCGGGAGATGCCAACATAGTCTCAAGTGTCCACCTGGCCCAAGAAGCTCACTCCTCACCAGCATCCCTCTCCAACCCATTGTTCAGTCCAATCCATGTCTGAAGAGTTGGCTTCGGGAATTTTTCCTGTCCTGGGCCAACAGAAGGTCTAGGGGCCATGACCACCGGGGTCCTTCCAGTCTCAGTCAGACCTTAAGTCTGGTCTTTTTATAAGAATTTGGGATCTGTATCCCACTGCTCTCCTGCTCCCTCAGGGGTTCTCTGTCGTGTTCCCTGTCAGGGCAGTCATCCATTGTAGCTGGGCACCATCTAGTTCTTCTGATCTCAGGATGATGTAGTCTCTGGTTCATGTGGCCCTTTCTCTCTCTTGGGCTCGTAATTGCCTTGTGTCCTTGGTGCTCTTCATTCTCCTCTGATCCAGGTGGGTTGAGACCAATTGATGCATCTTAGATGGCTGCTTGCAAGCATTTAAGACCCCAGACTCCAGTCTTCAAAGTGGGATGCAGAATGCTTTCTTACTGGATTTTATTATGCCAGTTGACTTAGATGTCCCCTGAAACCATGGTCCCAAACCCCTGGCCCTGCTACACTGGCCTTCAAAATGTTCAGTTTATTCAGGAAACTACTTTTGGTTTAGTCCAGTTGTGCTGACCTCCCCTGTATTGTGTGTTGTCTTTCACTTCACCTAAAGTAGTTCTTATCTACTATCTAATTAGAGGATACCCCCTCCTACCTCTCCTCCCTCCCCTATCAAGTAACCACGAAAAATGTTTTCTTCTCAGTTTAAACTATTTCTCAAGTTCTTATAATAGTGGTCTTATACAAAAATATTTGTCCTTTTGCAACTGACTAATTTCACTCAGCATAATGGCTTCCAGGTTCCTCCATGTTATGAAATGTTTCACAGATTCCTCACTGTTCTTTATCGATGCATAGTATTCCACGTGTGAATATACCATAATTTATTTATCCATTCATCTACTGATGGGCACCTTGGTTGCTTCCATTTTTTGCTATTGTAAACAGTGCTGCGATAAACATGGGTGTGCATATATCTGTTTGTGTAAAGGCTGTTATTTCTCTAGGATATATTCCAAGGAGTTGGATTGGTGGATCGTATGGTAGTTCTGTTTCTAGCTTTTTTTTTTTTTTTTTTATAACTTTTATTAAGCTTCAAGTGAACGTTTACAAATCCAATCAGTCTGTCACATATAAGTTTACATACATCTCACTCCCTACTCACACTTCCTCTCCCCCTCTTGAGTCAGCCCTTTCAGTCTCTCCTTTCTTGACAATTTTGCCGTCTTCCCTCTCTCTCTATCCTCCCATCCCCCCTCCAGACAAGAGTTGCCAACACAATCTCAAGTGTCCACCTGATATAATTAGCTCACTCTTCGTCAGCGTCTCTTTCCCACCCGCTGACCAGTCCCTTTCATGTCTGATGAGTTGTCTTCGGGGATGGTTCCTGTCCTGCGCCAACAGAAGGTCTGGGGAGCATGGCCGCCGGGATTCCTCTAGTCTCAGTCAGACCATTAAGTTTGGTCTTTTTATGAGAATTTGGGGTCTGTATCCCACTGATCTGCTCCCTCAGGGGTCCTCTGCTGTGCTCCCTGTCGGGGCAGTCATCGATTGTGGCCGGGCACCAACTAGTTCTTCTGGTCTCAGGATGATGTAGGTCTCTGGTTCATGTGGCCCTTTCTGTCTCTTGGGCTCTTAGTTGTCGTGTGACCTTGGTGTTCTTCATTTTCCTTTGCTCCACGTGGGTTGAGACCAATTGATGCATCTTAGATGGCCGCTTGTTAGCATTTAAGACCCCAGACGCCACATTTCAAAGTGGGATGCAGAATGATTTCATAATAGAATTATTTTGCCAATTGACTTAGAAGTCCCCACAAACCATGTTCCCCAGACCCCCGCGCTTGCTCCGTTGACTTTTGAAGCATTCATTTTATCCCGGAAACTTCTTTGCTTTTGGTCCAGTCCAATTGAGCTGACCTTCTATGTATTGAGTGTTGTCTTTCCCTTCACCTAAAGCGGTTCTTATCTACTGATTAATCAATAAAAAACCCTCTCCCACCCTCCCTCCCTCTCCCCCTCGTAACCACAAAAGTATGTGTTCTTCTCAGGTTTACTATTTCTCAAGATTTTATAATAGTGGTCTTATACAATATTTGTCCTTTTGCCTCTGACTAATTTCACTCAGCATAATGCCTTCCAGGTTCCTCCATGTTATGAAATGTTTCAGAGATTCGTCACTGTTCTTTATCGATGCGTAGTATTCCATTGTGTGAATATACCACAATTTATTTAACCATTCATCCATTGATGGACACCTTGGTTGCTTCCAACTTTTTGCTATTGTAAACAGAGCTGCAATAAACATGGGTGTGCATATATCTGTTTGTATGAAGGCTCTTATATCTCTAGGGTATATTCCCAGGAGTGGGATTTCTGGGTTGTATGGTAGTTCTATTTCTAACTGTTTAAGATAACACCAGATAGATTTCCAAAGTGGTTGTACCATTTTACATTCCCACCAGCAGTGTATAAGAGTTCCAATCTCTCCGCAGCCTCTCCAACATTTATTATTTTGTGTTTTTTGGATTAATGCCAGCCTTGCTGGTGTGAGATGAAATCTCATCGTGGTTTTAATTTGCATTTCTCTAATGGCTAATGATCGAGAGCATTTTCTCATGTATCTGTTGGCTGCCTGAATATCTTCTTTAGTGAAATGTGTGTTCATATCCTTTGCCCACTTCTTGATTCGGTTGCTTGTCTTTTTGTGGTTGAGTTTTGACAGAATCATGTAGATTTTAGAGATCAGGCGCTGGTCGGAGATGTCATAGCTGAAAATTCTTTCCCAATCTGTAGGTGGTCTTTTTACTCTTTTGGAGAAGTCTTTAGATGAGCATGGGTGTTTGATTTTTAGGAGCTCCCATTTATCGGGTTTCTCTTCATCATTTTTGGTAATGTTTTGTATTCTGTTTATACCTTGTATTAGGGCTCCTAGGGTTGTCCCAATTTTTTCTTCCATGATCTTTATCGTTTTAGTCTTTATGTTTAGGTCTTTGATCCACTTGGAGTTAGTTTTTGTGCATGGTGTGAGGTATGGGTCCTGTTTCATTTTTTTGCAAATGGATATCCAGTTATGCCAGCACCATTTGTTAAAAAGGCTATCTTTTCCCCAATTAATTGACACTGGTCCTTTGTCAAATATCAGCTGCTCATACGTGGATGGATCTATGTCTGGGTTCTCAATTCTGTTCCATTGGTCTGTGTGCCTGTTGTTGTACCAGTACCAGGCTGTTTTGACTACTGTGGCTGTATAATAGGTTCTGAAGTCAGGTAAAGTGAGGCCTCCCACTTTCTTCTTCTTTTTCAGTAGTGCTTTGCTTATCCGGGGCTTCTTTCCCTTCCATATGAAATTGGTGATTTGTTTCTCTATCCCCTTAAAATATGACATTGGAATTTGGATCGGAAGTGCGTTAAATGTATAGATGGCTTTTGGTAGAATAGACATTTTTACTATATTAAGTCTTCCTATCCATGAGCAGGGTATGTTTTTCCACTTAAGTATGTCCTTTTGAATTTCTTGTAGTAGAGCTTTGTAGTTTTCTTTGTATAGGTCTTTTACATCCTTGGTAAGATTTATTCCTAAGTATCTTATCTTCTTGGGGGCTACTGTGAATGGTATTGATTTGGTTATTTCCTCTTCGGTGTTCTTTTTGTTGATGTAGAGGAATCCAAATGATTTTTGTATCTTCATTTTATAACCTGAGACTCTGCCAAACTCTTCTATTAGTTTCTGTAGTTTTCTGCAGGATTCCTTAGGGTTTTCTGTGTATATAATCATGTCATCTGCAAATAGTGATAACTTTACTTCTTCCTTGCCAATCCAGATACCTTTTATTTCTTTGTCTAGCCTAATTGCCCTGGCTAGGACTTCAAGTACGATGTTGAATAAGAGCAGTGATAAAGGGCATCCTTGTCTGGTTCCCGTTCTCAAGGGAAATGCTTTCAGGTTCTCTCCATTTAGAGTGATATTGGCTGTTGGCTTTGCATAGATGCCCTTTATTATGTTGAGGAATTTTCCTTCAATTCCTATTTTGGTAAGAGTTTTTATCATAAATGGGTGTTGGACTTTGTCAAATGCCTTTTCTGCATCAATTGATAAGATCATGTGGTTTTTGTCTTTTGTTTTATTTATGTGATGGATTACATTAATGGTTTTTCTGATATTAAACCAGCCTTGCATACCTGGTATAAATCCCACTTGATCAGGGTGAATTATTTTTTTGATGTGTTGTTGGATTCTATTGGCTAGAATTTTGTTGAGGATTTTTGCATCAATGTTCATGAGGGATATA
The DNA here is from genome assembly GCF_030014295.1 of Loxodonta africana. Classification (NCBI taxonomy): domain Eukaryota; kingdom Metazoa; phylum Chordata; class Mammalia; order Proboscidea; family Elephantidae; genus Loxodonta; species Loxodonta africana. Next base: position 108,947,277 of record NC_087346.1, on the reverse strand, counting down.
GGTCTATAATTTTCTTTTTTTGTAATGTCTTTACCTGGTTTTGGTATCAGAGAGATGGTGGCTTCATAGAATGAGTTGGGTAGTATTCCGTCATTTTCTATGTTTTGGAATACCTTCAGTAGTAGTGGTGTTAACTCTTCTCTGAAAGTTTGGTGGAACTCTGCAGTGAAGCCGTCCGGGCCAGGGCTTTTTTTTGTTGGGAGCTTTTTGATTACCGTTTCAATCTCTTTTTTTGTTATGGGTCTATTTAGTTGTTCTACTTCTGAATGTGTTAGTTTAGGTAGGTAGTGTTTTTCCAGGAATTCATCCATTTCTTCTAGGTTTTCAAATTTGTTAGAGTACAATTTTTCATAATAATCTGAAATGATTCTTTTAATTTCATTTGGTTCTGTTGTGATGTGGTCCTTCTCGTTTCTTATTCGGGTTATTTGTTTCCTTTCCTGTATTTCTTTAGTCAGTCTAGACAATGGTTTATCAATTTTGTTAATTTTTTCAAAGAACCAGCTTTTGGCTTTGTTAATTCTTTCAATTGTTTTTCTGTTCTCTAATTCATTTAGTTCAGCTCTAATTTTTATTATTTGTTTTCTTCTGGTGCCTGATGGATTCTTTTGTTGCTCAGTTTCTATTTGTTGAAGTTGTCGGGACAGTTCTCTGATTTTGGCTTTTTCTTCTTTTTGTATGTGTGCATTTATCGATATAAATTGGCCTCTGAGCACTGCTTTTGCTGTGTCCCAGAGGTTTTGATAGGAAGTATTTTCATTCTCGTTGCTTTCTATGAATTTCCTTATTCCCTCCTTGATGTCTTCTATAACCCAGTCTTTTTTCAGGAGGGTATTGTTCATTTTCCAAGTATTTGATTTCTTTTCCCTAGTTTTCCTGTTATTGATCTCTAGTTTTATTGCCTTGTGGTCTGAGAAGATGCTTTGTAATATTTCGATGTTTTGGACTCTGCAAAGGTTTGTTTTATGACCTAATATGTGGTCTATTCTAGAGAATGTTTCCTGTGCGCTAGAAAAAAAAAGTATATTTTGCAGCAGTTGGGTGGAGAGTTCTGTATAAGTCAATGAGGTCAAGTTGGTTGATTGTTGTAATTAGATCTTCCGTGTCTCTATTGAGCTTCTTACTGGATGTCCTGTCCTTCTCCGAAAGTGGTGTGTTGAAGTCTCCTACTATAATTGTGGAGGTATCTATCTCACTTTTCAATTCTGTTAAAATTTGATTTATGTATCTTGCAGCCCTGTCATTGGGTGCATATATATTTAATATGGTTATGTCTTCCTGATCAATTGTCCCTTTTATCATTATATAGTGTCCTTCTTTATCCTTTGTGGTGGATTTAAGTCTAAAGTCTATTTTGTCAGAAATTAATATTGCTACTCCTCTTCTTTTTTGCTTATTGTTTGCTTGATATACTTTTTTCCATCCTTTGAGTTTTAGTTTGTTTGTGTCTCTAAGTCTAAGGTGTGTCTCTTGTAGGCAGCATATAGATGGATCGTGTTTCTTTATCCAGTCTGTGACTCTCTGTCTCTTTATTGGTGCATTTAGTCCATTTACATTCAGGGTTATTATAGATAAATAAGTTTTTAGTGCTGTCATTTTGATGCCTTTTTATGTGTGTTGTTGACAATTTCATTTTTCCACATACTTTTTTGTGCTGAGGCGTTTTTCTTAGTATATTGTGAGATCCTCATTTTCATAGTGTTTGACTTTATGTCAGTTGAGTCGTTACGTTTTTCTTGGCTTTTATCTTGAGTTATAGAGTTGTTATACCTTTTTGTGGTTACCTTATTATTTACCCCTATTTTTCTAAGTAAAAACCTAACTTGTATTGTTCCATATCGCCTTGTATCACTCTCCATATGGCAGTTGAATGCCTCCTGTATTTAGTCCCTGTTTTTGATTATTGTTATCTTTTACTTATTGACTTCCATGATTCCTTGTTATGTGTATTTTTTTTTTAATTAATCTTAATTTGTTTGTTTTTGTGATTTCCCTATTAGAGTTGATATCAGGATGTTCTGTTTTGTGACCTTGTGTTGTGCTGATATCTGATATTATTGGTTTTCTGACCAAACAATATCCTTTAGTATTTCTTGTAGCTTTGGTTTGGTTTTTATAAATTCTCTAAACTTGTGTTTGTCTGTAAATATCTTAATTTCGCCTTCATATTTCAGAGAGAGTTTTGCTGGATATATGATCCTTGGCTGGCAGTTTTTCTCCTTCAGTGTTCTGTATATGTCGTCCCATTCCCTTCTTGCCTGCATGGTTTCTGCTGAGTAGTCTGAACTTATTCTTATGTATTTTCCCTTGAAGGAAACCTTTCTTTTCTCCCTGGCTGCTTTTAAAATTTTCTGTTTATCTTTGGTTTTGGTGAGTTTGATGACAATATGTCTTGGTGTTTTTCTTTTTGGATCAATCTTAAATGGGGTTCGATGAGCATCTTGGATAGCTATCCTTTCGTTTTTCGTGATGTCAGAGAAGTTTTCTGTTAGGAGTTCTTCAACTATTTTCTCTGTGTTTTCTGTCTCCCCTCTCTGTTCTGGAACTCCAATCACCCGCAGGTTATCCTTCTTGATAGAGTCCCACATAATTCTTAGGGTTTCTTCATTTTTTTTAATTCTTTTATCTGATTTTTTTTCAGCTATGTTGGTGTTGATTCCCTGGTCCTCCAGATGTCCCAGTCTGCATTCTAATTGCTCGAGTCTGCTCCTCTGACTTCCTATTGCGTTGTCTAATTCTTTAATTTTATTGTTAATCTTTTGGATTTCTACATGTTGTCTCTCTATGGATTCTTGCAACTTATTAATTTTTCCACTATGTTCTTGAATAATCTTTTTGAGTTCCACAACAGTTTTATCGGTGTGTTCCTTGGCTTTTTCTGCAGTTATCCTAATTTCATTTGTGATATCTTGAAGCATTCTGTAAATTAGTTTTTTATATTCTGTATCTGATAATTCCAGGATTGTATCTTCATTTGGGAAAGATTTTGATTCTTTTGTTTGGGGGGTTGTAGAAGCTGTCATGGTCTGCTTCTTTAAGTGGTTAGATATGGATTGTTGTCTCCGAGCCATCACTGGGAAACTAGTTTTTCCAGAAAATCCGCTAAAAAAAAAAAATGCAGTCCGATCCCTATCAGAGTTCTGCCTCTGGCTCAGGCTATTCGGATGTTAATGAAGCCGCCTGCGTTCAGTCCAAATCCCAGTGGGACGGTTCTCTGGCTGGGACGCTGCTCTTCCTGCTCCAAGACCAGTTACTGCCTCCCGGGGACTTCTCCTACCGGCTGCGTCCCACGCCACCCGTGGAACCGGCTGGTCCCCCTCCCGGGGTTAGTTCAGGGGGGTGGAGCAGCTCTCAGTGCTTGTGCCGTACCTGACTGGTACGCTGGCTCCAGGCTCTGGAAACAATCGCTGCTTCCCCGTATCAGTTCGTTCTCCGTCTCTAAATCTGTGTTTGTTGTTCAGGGTTCGTAGATTGTTATGTATGTGATCGATTCACTTGTTTTTCCGTGTCTTTGTTGTAAGAGGGATCCGAGGTAGCGTCTGCCTAGTCCGCCATCTTGGCTCCGCCCCTTGTGTTTCTAGTTTTTAAGGAAGCGCCAAATGGATTTCCAAAGTGGTTGTACCATTTTACATTCCCACCAGCCGTGTATAAGTGTTCCAGTCTCTCTACAACCTCTCCAACATTTATTATTTTGTGTTTTTTGGATTAATGCCAGCCTTTTTGGAGTAAGATGAAATCTCATTATAGTTTTGATCTGCATTTCTCTAATGGCTAATGATTGTGAACATTTCCTTATATATCTGTTAGCTACCTGAATGTCTTCTTTAGTGAAGTGTCTGTTCATATCTTTTGCCCATTTTTTAATTGGGTTATTTGTCTTTTTGTAGTTGAGTTTTTGCAGTATCATGCAGATTTTAGAGATCAGGCACTGATCGGAAATGTCATAGCTAAAAACATTTTCCCAAACTGTAGGTAGTCTTTTTACTCTTTTGGTGAAGTCTTTGGATGAGCATAGGTGTTTGATTTTTAGGAGCTTCCAGTTATCTAGTTTTTCTTCTGCATTCTTAATAACGTTTTGTATACTGTCTTTGCCACATATTAGGGCTCCTAACATTGTCCCTATTTTTTCTTCCATGATCTTTATCGTTTTAGATTTTATATTTAGGCCTTTGATTCATTTTGAGCTAGTTTTTGTGCATGGAGTGAGGTATGGGTCTTGTTTCATTTTTTTGCAGATGGATATCCAGTTATGCCAGCACCATTTGTTAAAAAGACTGTCTTTTCCCCATTTAACTGTTTTGGGGCCTTTGTGAAATATCAACTGCTCATATGTGGATGGATTTATGTCTGGATTCTTAAGTCTGTTCCATTGGTCTATGTATCTGTTGTTGTACCAGTACCAGGCTGTTTTGACTACTCTGGCGGTATAAAAAAAAATAGGAGGTTCTAAAATCAGGTAAAGTAAGGCCACCCACTTTGTTCTTTTTAAGTAAGGCCTTATTTATCCGGGGCCTCTTTCCCTTCCATATGAAGTAGGTGATTTGTTTCTCCATCTCATTAAAGAATGTCATTGGGATTTGGATCGGAATTGCATTAAATGTATAGATCGCTTTTGGTAGAATAAACATTTTTATAATGTTAAGTCTTCCTATCCATGAGCCAGCATGTTTTTCCACTTACGTAAGTCTCTTTTGGTTTTTTGCAGAAGCATACTGTAGGTTTCTTTGTATAAGTCTTTTACATCTCTGGTAAGATTTATTCCTAAGTATTTTATCTTCTTGGGGGCTATTGTAAATGGCATTGATTTGGTGATTTCCTCTTCGACGTTCTTTTTGTTGGTGTAGAGGATTCCAACTTATTCTTGTATGTTTGTCTTGTATCCCAGTACTGTGCTGAACTCTTCTATTAGTTTCATTTGTTTTCTTGAGGATTTCTTAGGGTTTTCTGTGTATAAGATCATGTCATCTGCAAATACAGATACTTTTATTTCTTCCTTGCCAATCTGGATGCCCTTTATTTCTTTATATAGCCTAATTGCTCTGGCTAGGACCTCCAGCACAATGTTGAATAAGAGCGGCGATAAAGGGCATCCTTGTCTGGTTCCCAATTTCAGTGGGAATGCTTTCAGGCTCTCTCCATTTAGGGTGATGTTGGCTGTTGGCTTTGTGTAAATGCCCTTTATTATGTTGAGGAATTTTCCTTCTATTCCTATTTTGCTGAGAGTTTTTATCATGAATGAGTGTTGAACTTTGTCAAATGCCTTTTTTGCATCAATTGATAAAATCATGTGGTTCTTGTCTTTTGTTTTATTTATGTGGTGGATTATGTTAATTGTTTTTCTAATGTTGAACCATCCTTGCATACCTGGTATGAATCCCACTTGGTCATGGTGAATTATTTTTTTGATATGTTGTTGAATTCTATTGGCTAGAATTTTGTTGAGGATTTTTGCATCTACGTTCATGAGGGATATAGGTCTATAATTTTCTTTTCTTGTGATGTCTTTACCTGGTTTTGGTATCAGGGATATGGTGGCTTCATAGAATGAGTTGGGTAGCATTCCATCCTTTTCTATGCTCTGAAATACCTTTAGTAGTAGTGGTGTTAACTCCTCTCTGAAAGTTTGGTAGAACTCTGCAGTGAAGCTGTCTGGACCAGGGCATTTTTTTGTTGGGAATTTTTTCATTACCTTTTCAATGTCTTCTTTTGTTATGGGTCTATTTAGTTGTTCTACCTCTGTTTGTGTTAGTTTAGGTAGATAGTGTCTTCCTAGGAATTCATCCAATTCTTCTAGGATTTCAAATTTTTTAGAGCACAATTTCTCATAGTAATCTGATATGATTCTTTTAATTTCTGTTGGGTCTGTTGTAATATCGCCCATCTCATTTCTTATTCAGGTTATTTGCTTCCTCTCCTGTTTTTCTTTTGTCACTTTGGCCAGTGGTTTATCAATTTTGTTGATTTTTTCAAAAAACCAGCTTTTGGTCTTGTTAATTCTTTCAATTGTTTTTCTGTCTTCTATTTCATTTAGTTCAGCTCTAATTTTTGTTATTTGTTTTCTTCTGGTGCCTGTGGGTTTCTTTTGCTGCTCTTTTCTGTTTGTTCAAGTTGTAGGGATAATGCTTTGATTTTGGCCCTTTCTTCTTTTTGGATGCGTGCATCTATTGATATAAATTGGCCTCTGAGCACCGCTTTTGCTGTGTCCCAAACGTTCTGATAGGAAGTGTTTTTATTCTCGTTGGATTCTCTGAATTTCTTTATTCCATCCTTAATGTCTTCTCTAATCTAGTCTTTTTTGAGCAGGATATTGTTCCATTTCCAAGTGTTTGATTTCTTTTGCCTGCTTTTCCTGTTACTGCTTTCCACTTTTATGGCCTTATGGTCAGAGAAAATGCTTTGTAATATTTCAATGTTTTGGATTCTGCTAAGGCTTGCTTTATGACCTAATATGTAGTCTATTCTAGAGAATTTTCCCTGTGTGCTAGAAAAGAAAGTATACTTGGTTGCTATTGGGTGTAGTGTTCTTTATATGTCTGTGAGGTCAGGTTGGTTGATTGTGGCATTTAGACCTTCCGTGTCTTTATTGAGCTTCTGTCTGGATGTCCTGTCCTTCACCGAAAGTGGCGTGTTGAAGTCTTCTACTATTATTATGGAGGTGTCTATCTCACTTTTCAATGCGGATAGAGTTTGTTTTATGTACCTTGCAGCCTTGTCACTGGGTGCATAAATATTTAATACGGCTATATCTTCTTGGTATTGTCCCTTTAATCATTATATAGTGTCCTTCCTTATCCTTTCTGATGGATTTAACTTTAAAGTCTATTTTGTCCGAAATGAATATTGCCACTCCTGCTCTTTTTTGATTGTTGTTTTCTTAATATACTTTTTTCCATCCTGTGAGTCTTAGTTTGTGTCTCTAAGTCTAAGGTGTGTCTCTTGTAGGCAGCATATAAACGGATCTTGGTTTTTAATCCATTCTGCCACTCTCTGTCTCTTTATTGGTGCATTTAGTCCATTTACGTACAGGGAAATTATGGATATGTATGAATTTAGTGCTGTCATTTTGATATCTTTTTTGTGTGTTGTTGACAATTTCTTTTTCCCACTTAATTTTATGTGCCTAGATTATCTTTATATATTGTCCTTTCCTCATATTTGTTGTTGTTGATTTTGTTTCTGCTGAGTCTGTATTTTTCCCTTGTATTTTATTTTGATGAGTAAGATAGTTTGTCTCCTTTGTGGTTACCTTATTGTTTACCCCTATTTTTCTAAAGTTAAACCTAACTTTTATTTCTTTATATCACCATACCTTCCTCTCCATATGGAAGGTGTGTGATTACATTTCTTAGTCCCTCTTTATTATTTTAATGTTGTCTTTTATATAATAACATCGCTGTTACCCTGTGTTGAGCTTTTTTTTTTTTTTTTTAATAATCTTGGTTTGTTTTTTTGGATTTCCCTGTCTCGGTTGAGTTCTGGTTGCTCCACCCAGTGTTCTAGTCTTGGGTTGATACCTGATATTATTGATTTTCTAACCAAAGAACTCCCTTTAGTATTTCTTGTAGTTTTGGTTTGGTTTTTACAAATTCCCTAAACTTGTGTTTATCTGGAAATGTCTTAATTTCACCTTCATATTTAAGAGACTTTGCTGGATATATGATTCTTTGCAGGCAATTTTTTTCCTTCAGTTTTTAAATATGTCATTCCATTGCCTTCTTGCCTACATGGTTTTATGCCAAGTAGTCCGAGCTTATTCTTATTGGCTTTCCTCTGTAGGTGACTTTTCGTTTATCCCTTGCTGCTCTTATGATTGTCTCTTTATCTTTGGTTTTGTCAAGTTTGATTAGAATATATCTTGGTGACTTCCTTTTAAGATCTACCTTATGTGACGTTCGATGAGATCTTGGATAGATATCTTCTCATCTTTCACTATATCGGGGAAGTTTTCTGCCAACAAATCTTCAAGAATTCTCTCTGTATTTTCTGTTATCCATCCCTGTTCTGGTATTCCAATCACTCATAGGTTATTTCTTTTATACCGACGTATATACCGGTATCTGATTGCAGCAGGGGGTCATGCTCCGAACAAGGCACAGGGCTGAGAACCAAGCCCTGAGTGTCTCTGAGAAAAGTGCATCCCTGTTCCCTAGAGCGTGCAGGTGGGTGGGTTCTGCAGACAGATCATGGGCACCCAGAGTTTTTGGTTGTAAGGACTGGGAGGTACCAGTTATCTTTGGACCTCTGTCGCAGGTGGCTGGGTGACCTGAGTGGAGCTACCAGTTCTTAGGTTCCTGATGTGGGTAGGTGTGGACCTTTTTCAATAGGCAAAGCAGTGTCACACATCAAACACCCAACTCTCCACCGCACAGCTGAATTGGTTGAAGTTTGCCAACAAGGGCACATTTGCCCAAAATAGGCCCACACAGGTCAATGCAGAAGGGAAAGGTGCTCAAAGTCCACGGGCGGTTTATGCCTGTACTGGAGCCGCTTCTGTCCTGAGTTTCCCTGGTTAGTGGAGCTAGCAAATTATCTTTTTCCCCAGTTGGAAATTTTTTCCTTCCCCAAGGCCAGGAGGATGGCTGTAGGTGCTCAACAGGGCCTATATCTGGCCCAGGGAATTCAGCCGCTGTAGCCGGGCTGGGGGTGGGGGGACGGCGGTAAAATATACACATTACTTAGCTTTTGCTGAGAGCGCCATTATTCTCAGGTTCCGGAAATGTGAGTGGGCTGTGTGGGTGGCTCCTTCTCCCTGAGGAAACTCGACAGTTTCATTTTACAGCAGAAAAAGTAGAAGACCGTATGAAAAATGGGAAGCAGAGGAAAGGTGCTTGTGTGAAAGAGTTACAAACCAAAAGTTTTGTTGTACTTAAAATTACTTCTATAAAACCCCTTCCTTTTTGGCTTTCACTTTTCACTGTGTTTACCAGCCATGGCACTAGTATCTGGTTGGTGACCTCTGAGATAGCTGACATGTCAAGAATAAATCAGCTTCCAGGAATCCTTGTGTGTCCACACTGAATATATGATTTTTCCAGTGGACACATGGTGTGAGTAGAGCCCAAGGGTATGATTTGTCTGAAGAAGACCCTGAGGGGTGTCTGCAGGCTCCTTTCAAAGTAGACAACAAATGTGCTATTGCAGCAACTAGTATGGTCATTTTGGCCCAACTGCGTTCACTTCTGTGGCACATAAGATATAGAACCTGTGACCTCATCTCTTTGCCACACGTCAAGCCATTTCAAACATTGAGACTTCGTGCTTCTCTGACTTCTGAATAAGAAAGGGATGCGCACAGCCCCAGGTCTATACTCATTCTAAGGCTATATCAAAATTTAAGAAATTTTCTTATATTTTAGCTTTCTACCTGTGATCCTTCACATGTTCCACCCACCTGAAGTTAACCACATTTTGACTCACTAATCAGAGATAGCAAGATATTGGCAAACAGCCTAGCCTGTGCCATGCCCTGCCTCTTGCTTTCCTGATCCAGCCTAACCCTCCCTAATAACAAATGATATACTATTAGTGTCATGGTTTTGCACCTTATTTATGTCATTTCCCCTGCCTAGAATGTGTTCTTCCCTCATAGCCTACCTCTATCCCCCAAATCTGATGAAGTATTTATTTCTTAAAAAACTGCCTTAATATTACATCTTCTGATAAGTCTTCTCAGACATTCCTTTCTCTCAGCTTCCATAGCAATGTTTATACATTCTTTCCCCCATTGGCCTTGTTCTTAACTCTGACATTGCATCATTAGCTCCTTGAGAACAAGGACTTATCCATCATTGATCATGAAATCCAGCACATTGTCTGGCACATCCATTCTTAATAAAGTATACTGGAATTTGTTGAATGAAGCTGCTTATTAGCCTCAGTGTGTTTCCACTCAGTCAATTTTGTTTTCACTTGCCCTGTACTGCAATGCTGTGTTTATTCTGATTATATGGATGCTATGGGGTTCTTGTTGTTTTATGTTTTGAAAGACTGTACCCCTAGATATAAGATCGGGGGCAATGGTGGTCCAGTGGTATGATTCTAGCCTTCCATACAGGAGACCCGAGTTGAATATCTGGTCAATGTACCTCATGTGCACCCACCACCCATCTCTCATTGGAGGCTTGCATGTTGCAGTGATGCTTAACAGGTTTCAGCAGAACTTTCAGACTAGGAAGAAAGGCCTGGTGATACACTTCCAAAAAATTAGTCAATGAAAATCCTATGTATTACAACGGTCCTGTTGTGCATGGAATTACCATGAGCCAGGGGCCAACCCAATAGCAGCTAAAAACAGAAACATATGTACGACGAAGAGGTCATGATCCTCTTTGAAATATGAGATCCTCTCTAATTCCAGATGAGTTGATTTTATCATTTTTGAGGACTAAAGATTACATTGAGAAAGATATAGATCCTTTGACCTGAAAATGAGCATTTGTAAAAATTTTGCACATGATCCCAAAAGCCATTCATGAAATGCAGGTAAGAACACCAGCTTGGGAACACACTGAGTGCTATAATGTCTAAGAAATGGAACACTGTAAGATGGTATCATTCACGGGGGGACAAGTTGAGAGCCAGAGAGCTAGGATCTTAGGCAGGGTCCTGGCAAAGATATACTAGTGTTTCGTACTTAGATTTTCATCAAGGCCCGTGAATTCTAGGTTCATATTACCTATTTTACAAATAGAATACTGTGTAAGCCAGAATGAGTTTGTGCTTGTATGAGCCTCTAGATTTTTTTCACTCATTAGTGTCCATTCTACCTGGAATGCTTTTCTCTTAGATTTTTGTGTGGCTGTCTCCTCATCTTTGAGGTCTTGGCTAGATGCCATCTCACTCTAGTCTCTGTCTCAGTCTTGTTGTCGTTGGTTGCTGTTGAGTTGATTCTGACTTGTGGTGACCCCATGTGTCAGAGTAGAACTGTACTCCATAGGGTTTTCAGTGGCTGATATTTTGGAAGTAGATCCCCAGGCCTTTTTTCCAAGGCACTTGTGGGTGGACTTGAATCACCAACCTTTCAGTCAATGGTCAAGCATGTTAACTGTATCTCAGTCAATGAGTATCTTATTTGTTTATGGGTTCGTTTTAAACCCTACATATCCCCCAACTAGAATGTGGGTTCCATGAAAACCAGGGTCCTGTCTGGCTTATGCACACCTCTTTCCTTGAGAGGTGGCTGGATTAATAGAAGACAGTGACATAATACTGGATATTAGATGTATAAAATGAATAAAACATGGGCCCCTTCCCCAATTTCATTTAATTTTTAAAAATTTTATTGTGCTTTAGGTGGAAGTTTACCACTCAGGTTAATTTCTTATTGAAAAATTTATACAGATATTGTTTTGTGACATTGGTTGCAATCCCCACAGTGTGACAGCATGCTCCACCTTTCCACACCGGTTTCCCTGTGTCCATTAGTCCAGTTCCTGTCCTTTCCTGCTTTCTTATCTTGCTTTTGGACAGGAGTTCCCCATTTGATCTTGTATATTTGATTGAACTAAGAAGTACGTTTCTCACATGTGTTATTTTTTGTTTTATAGGCTTGTCTAATCTTTGTCTGAATAGTAGGCTTTGGGAATGGTTTCGGTCCTGGGTTAGTACAGTGTCCAGGGGCCATAATCTTGGGCATTCCTCTAGTCTCTGTCAGACCAGTAAACCTGGTCTTTTTTCATGAATTTGAATTCTGTTCTATATTTTCTAATGTTCTGTCCAGAACCCTTTGTTGTGATCCCTGTCAGAGTGGTCATTGAAGGTAGCCAGGCACCATCTAGTTCTTTTGGCCTCAGGCTGACGGAGTCTCTGGTTCATGTGGTTCTTTAGTCCTTTGGGCTATTATTTTCCTTATGTCTTTGATTTTCTTCTTTGCTCCAGACAGGGTGGGACTAATAGATGTATCTTAGATGGCTACTCACAAGATTTTAAGACCCCAGATGCTACCCACAAAATGGGATGTAGAGCATTTTCTTTATGAACTATGTTATGCCAATTGACCTAGTTGTCCCCTGAGACTATGGTCCCCAGACCCCAGCCCTAGGCACTTGGTCCCTCAAAGTGTTTGGATGTGTCCAGGAAACTTCTACGCTTTTGCTTTGGTCCAGTCATGCTGATTTCCCCTGTATGTTATCCTTCCCTTCACCAAGGTTAACACTTGTCTACTGTCTAGTTGGTGATTTCCCTTCTCCCCTCCCCGCCCTCATAACTATCAAAGAATGTTTTTTTCTGTGTATAAACATTTTCTTGAGTTCTTATAATAGTGGTCTCATACAATATTTGTCCTTTTGCAACTGACTAATTTCACTCAGCATAATGCCTTCTAGATTCATCCATGTTGTGAGATGTTTTGTGGATTCATCATTGTTCTTTATCATTGTGTAGTATTCCATAGTGTGTATGCACTATAATTTGTTTATCCATCCATCTGTTGATAGGCATTTGGGTTGTTTTTATCTTTTTACTATTGTGAATATTGCTGCAATGAACATGGGTGTGTGTATGTCTATTTGTGTGACAGCCCTCATTTCTCTAGGGTGTATTCCTAGGAGTGGGATTGCTGGACCATATGGTATTTCTATTTCTAGCTTTTTAAGGAAGCACTATATCATTTTCCAAAGTGGTTGTACCATTTCACATTCCCACCAGCAGTGCATAAGATTTCCTATCTCCCTGAAACCTCTCCAACATTTGTTATTTTATGTTTTTTAGATTAGTGCCAGTATTGTTAGGGGTGAGATGGTATCTCATTGTAGTTCTGATTTGCATTTCTCTAATCGCTATGAGTCAGAATCGACTCCACGGCACTGGGTTTGGTTTGTGTTTTTTAATGGCTAAAGATCATGAGCATTTCCTTATGTGTTTGTTGGCTGCCTGAATGTCTTCTTTGATGAAGTGTCTGTTCTATCCTTTGCCCATTTTTTAATTGGGTTATTTGTCTTTTTGTTATTGAGGTGTTGAAGTATTTTGTAGATTTTAGAGATTAGACCCTTTTCAGATACGTCATAGCCAAAAATGTGTTCCTAGCCTGTGGGTTCTCTTTTTACTCTTTTGGTAAACGTAAGTCTTTTGATGAGCATAAGTGTTTGATTTTTAGGAGCTCCCAGTTATCTAGTTTCTCTTCTGGTATTTGTGCATTGTTAGTTATGGTTTGTATACTATTTATGCCATATATTAGGACCCCTAGCATTGCCCCCGTTTTTTTCTTCTATGATCTTTATCGTTTTAGGTTTTATAAATTTAGGTCTTTGATCCATTTGAGTTCGTTTTTGTGTAAAGTATGAGATATGGATCTATTTCATTTTTTTACAGATGGACATCCAGTTATGCCAGCACCATTTGTTAAAAAGACTGTCTTTTCCCCATTTAACGGACTTTGGCCCTTGGTCAAATATCAGCTGCTTCTGGGTGGATTTACATCTAGGTTCTCAATTCTGTTCCATTGGTCTGTGTCTGTTGTACCGGTATTAGACTGTAGGTTCTAAAATCAGGTAGTGTGAGGCCTCCCACTGTTCTTCTTCTTTAGCAATGCTTTACTCATCCAGGACCTCTTCCCTTTCCATATGAAGTTGGTGATTTGTTTTTCCATCTTGTTAAAGAATGCTGTTGGGACTTGGGTTGGGGTTGCATTGTATCAGTAGATCGTTTGGGTAGAATTGACATTTTCACAATGTTGAGTCTTCCTATCCATTGCCATGGTATGTTTTTCTACTTATGTATGTCTCTTTTGGTTTCTTGCAGTAGTTCCAGTTTTATTTTAGATAGAGAAGGCAGATATATAAATAAATAATTGCAGTATTGTATTAAAAATGTGATAATAGTAGTTAATCTAGAATACAGTGAGGGCCAAAGAAGGGAATGATCAGCTCTAAGGGAATGAGGAGGGATCAAGAAAGGCTACATCAAAAAGGTAGAACTCAAGTTAGGATTAAACTGATGAATAGGTGTTCACACAGTAGAAAAGGAAGGAAAGGCAAGGACAGACAGCACTTGGTGCAGACAATAGCACAGAACCATAGGGCCATGGGAGAGCTTGGTGTGGAGGAGAAATGGTCAATGTCTGGTTTTCGGCCTTTGTCTTTTTCCTCTGTTGTTGTTAGGTGTCATTGAGTCAATTTCAACTCATAGCAACCCTAAGTGACACAGTAAAACTGCCTCATAGGATTTTCTAGTCTATAAACTTTATGGGAGCAGATCTCCAGGTCTTTCTCCCACGGAGCTGTTGGGTGGATTCCAGCTGCCAACCTTCTGGTTAACAGCCAAGCACTTAACCATTATGACACTAGGGCTCCTTTGTCTTTTCCTTCAGGTCCATGTATTTAGGAATCTGGGGGGGCCAGCAGAAGGCATTTGTGTTCATACTAAAGCCAAATTATAGAAGTAGAATGGTGAACCCCTAAAACTGGAGTGAGGGTGATAGGAAATAAAATGAAAATCTTGGGTACAGGTGGAACCAGGGGAGAGGTAGGATGCTGAATCACAGCCACTTGGTCAACTTTATCTCCCTCCTGAGGTACCTTTCTCCATTATTAAAACATAGTAGTTTTGGGTTGTGCACAAATTGGACTCCTCTCATTGTGTTTAAAAAAAAAAAAAACTTAAAATTCAGTATATTAATGCCATCCAAAAGCTACACCAAACACTATTAGAAACATCTTGGCCAATGCTCAGCTTACTTAATTTAGCTTTAAATAGGGATGGGGGTGGGGCAGCAGTGAGGGGGAAGGTGGGCAGAACACAAGAAAAAGAAACCTGTAAGTAAAATCTGTAACCTAGTAGGAAAGCTTAACGTGAATCATGGTAGTAAATCTAAAATGGTGAAATGCCAATATAAGACTAGCGCAAAGATATTAGATGCCCACCATGAAACCAAGGTAAGGCTTTGGATTCATTGTGGAAAGCAATCCACAGTGAGTGTTATATTCTGTGCTCTAATTAGGAGCAGAAATTTTCACAGAATTTCAAACAGATGTCTTTTTGAGGCCAAGTGAGAACACTGTTTGTTTTGCAAAAAGTAACACCTTTTTAGTCTGTTTGTTCCCCCACCTCCTTTTTTGTGGAATATAAGATCAGCAAGTGTTTTGTTCATAGGGTTTTCACTGGCTAGTGTTTTAGAAGTAGATCGCCAGATCCTTCTTCCTAGTCTTAGTTTGGAAGCTCTGCTGAAACCTGTCCCTGACCCTGCTGATATTTGAAATACCGGTGGCATATCTTCCAGCATCACAGCACCATACAAGCCACCATAGTACGACAAACTAACAGAGGAGTGGTGGGCTTAAACATAGCAATGATTGTGAGAATGGCATTGTATATAGGGTCGCGATGAGTCAGAACCGAACTCAATGGCACCTAACAACAAGTGTTTTATAGTAGTATACAACAATAAACTTTTATTGTTTATCCATACACCAGGTACTGAGTTAGGCATCCAAAGATCAATAATGTATGTGGTTGTTGTTAGTTGCTATCGGGTCAACTCATGGCTACCCCAGGTGTGTCAGAGTAGAACTGCTCCATAGTGTTTTTAAGGCGTGTCTAACAAAGTGCCTCTGGGTGGTTTCGAACCGTCAATTTTTGGGGTCGAATACTTAACCTTTGTGCCACCCAAGGACTCTTTCAATAAGGTATAGTTTTTACGATAAAAACACAAACCCTGGGGAGGGAAGTACATTTGTATAGAATTATTTAAAGCAAGATGGCATAGGCCTAGTCCTCAGGATAACAAGAGCTCAGATGGTATAGACCTAGTTCCCAGGGTAACAAGAGCTCAGAGAAGGAAGAAATGGTCCATCAGAGAAAAAAAAAGAAGCAAAATTCAATTTTGTAATACAGGATCTTAATGAAGAAGATTTGGATTTTAGGAAAAGGGCCTGTGAATAGTCATGTAGATAAGATGCACGTGATAACTCTACTCCTTCTGCATAATTGAGCAGCTAAATATCTTAGTCACTAGAGATGAACATATCTTAGACCAACTAAAGTGGAAGACCGCTTTGTGCCTGTAGCTTCATTTTGATGTGGAGCTTTTTTGGGGCTCCTCTTTTATATGTATTGCTTTATAGCCCTTTCCAAGTCTTCTTTGGTCCTTAGTTTCTGGATTTTTTCCACATTTATTTTGGGAACACTATTTATAAGCACAGTTTTGCCAACCAGAGCTCTGGCTTTGGCAAGTTCAGCAACTCTTATTATCACAGTACAGGCTTCTAATCATGTTGCTCTTGTTAGGGGCCCTCAAGTTTGTTCTCACTCATAGCGACCCTGTGTACAACAGAATGAAACAGTGCCTGGTCCTACATCATCCTCACTATCTTGTTATGCTTGAGCCCATTGTTGCAGCCACTCTGTCAGTCCATCTCGTTGAAGGAATTCCTCTTTTTCACTGGCCCTCTACCAAGCATGATGTCCTTCTTCAGGGACTGGTCCCTGCTGATAACATGTCCAAAGTATGTGAGATGTAGTCTCACCATCCTTGCTTCTAAGGAGCATTCTGGCTGTACTTCTTCCAAGACAGATTTTTTTTTTTTTTTTTTAGCAGTCCATGGTATATTCAATATTCTTCACCAACACCATTATTCAAAGGTGTCAATTCTTCTTCAGTCTTCCTCATGTATCGTCCAGCTTTCACATGCATATGAGGTGATTGCAAACAACATGACTTTGGTCAGGTGCACCTTAGTCTTGAAAGCGATATCTTTGCTTTTCAATACTTTAAAGAGGTCTTTTGCAGCAGATTTGCCTAATGCAATGTGTTGTTTGACTTCTTGACTGCTGCTTCCATGGGTTTTGATTTTGGGCCCAAGTAAAATGAAATCCTTGACAACTTCAATCTTTTCTCCGCTTATCATGTTGTTGCTTACTGGTCCGGTTGTGAGGATTTTTGTTTTCTTTATGTTGAGGTGTAATCCATACTGAAGGCTGTGGTCTTTGATCTTCATCAGTAAGTGCTTCAAATCCTCTTCACTTTCAGCAAGCAAAGTTGTGTCATCTGCATATCGCAGGTTGTTAACTAGTCTTCCTCCAATCCTAATGCCCTGTTCGTCTTCATTAGTTCAGCTTCTCTGATTATTTGCTTAGCAGACAGATTGAATAAGTATGGTGAAATGATACAACCCTGACGCACACCTTTCCTGATTTTAAACCATGCAGTATCCAGTTGTTCCTTTCGAACAGCTGCCTCTTGATCTGTGTACAGGTTCCTCGTGAGCACAATTAATTGTTCTGAAATTCCCGTTCTTCGAAATGTTATCCATTATTTGTTATGATCCACACAGTTTAATGCCTTGCATAGTCAATAAAACACAGGTAAACATCTTTCTGGTATTTTCTACTTTCAGCCAAGATCCATCTGACTTCAGCAATGATATCCCTGGTTCCATGTCCTCTTCTGAATCTGTCTTGAATTTCTGGCAGTTCCATGTTGATGTACTGCTGCAGGCACTTTTGAATGATCTTCAGCAAAATTTTACTTGCATGTGATATTAATGGTATTGTTTGACAGTTTCTGCATTCAGTTGGATCACCTTTCTATGGAATAGGCATAAATATGGATCTCTTCCCGTCAGTTGGCCAGATAGCTGTCTTCCAAATTTCTTGGCATACATGAGTGAGCACTTCCAGCACTGCATCCATTTGTCAAAACATCTCAATTCATATTCTGTCAGTTTCTAGAGCCTTGTTTTTTGCTCATGCCTTCAGTGTAGCTTGGACCTCTTCCTTCAGCTCATCAGTTGTTGATCATATGCTACCTCCTGAAATGGTTGAATATCAACCAATTATTTTTGGTGTAGTAACTCTGTATTCTTTCCATCTGTTTTTGATGCTTCCTACATTGTTTAATATTTTACCTGTAGAATCCTTCAATATTGCAAATCGAGGCTTGAATTTTTTCTTTCAGCTTGAGAAATGCCAAGTGTGTTTTCCCTTTTGGTTTTCTATCTGCAGCTCTTTGCACATGTTGTTATAATACTTTGTCTTCTCATGGTACCTTTTGAAGTCTCCTGCTCATCTCTTTTGCTTCATCATTTCTTCCATTTGCTTTAGCTACTTGACGTTCAAGAGCAAGTTTCAGAGTCTCTTCTGACACCCATTTTGGTCTTTTCTTTCTTTCCTATCTTTTTAATGACCTCTTGCTTTCTTCATGTATGATGTCCTTGGTGTAATTCCACCACTTGTCTGGTTTTTGATCATTGGTGTTCAATGTATCAAATCTATTCTTGAGATGGTCTCTAAATTAAGGTGGATTATACTCAAGGTCATACTTTGGCTCTTGTGGACTTGTTCTAATTTTCTTCAGCTTTAACTTGAACTTGCATATAAGCAATTGATGGCTTGTTCCACAGTCAGTCCCAGCCATGTTCTTTTCCATCGTCCCTTTGTACGAATGTGGTTGATTTGATTCCTGTGTATTCCATCTGGCGAGGTCTACATGTATGGTCACCGTTTATGTTGGCGAAAAAAGGTATTTTCAGTGAAGAAGTCATTGGTCTTGCAAAATTCTATCATGTGATGTCCGGGATCATTTCTTTCACCAAGGCTATAATTTCTAACTACCGTTCCTTCTTCTTTGTTTCCAACTTTCACATACCAGTCACCAGCAATTATTAATGCATCCTGATTGCATGTTACATCAATTTCAGACAGCAGAAGTTGGTAAAAATCTCGAATTTCTTCATCTTTGGCCTTAGTGGTTGGTGCATAAATTTGATTAATAGTTGTATAAACTGGTCTTCCTTGTAAGCATATGGATACTATCCTGTCACTGACAGCGTCGTACTTCAGGATAGATCTTGAAATGTTCTTTTTGAGGATGAATGCAACATCATTCCTCTTCAAGTTGTCATTTCCAGCATAATAGACCATATGATTGTCTGATTCAAAATGACCAGTACCAGTCCATTTCAGCTCACTAATGCCTAGGATATCAATGTTGATGTGTTCCGTTTCATTTTTGATGATTTCCAATTTTCCTAGATTCATACTTTGTACATTCTACCCTCTGATTTTTTAACGGATGTTTGCCATTGTTTCTTCTCATTTTGAGTCATGCCACATCAGCAAATGAAGGTCCCACAAGCTTGACTCCATCTGTGTCATTAAGCTCTACTCTACTTTGAGGAGGCAGCTCTTCCCCAGTCATCTTTTGAGTACCTTCCAACCTGAGGGACACATCTTCTGGCACGATATCAGGCAATGTTCCACTGCTATTCATAAGGTTTTCACTGGCTAATTCTTTTCAGAAGTAGACTGCCAGGTCCTTCTTCCTAGTCTGTCTTAGTCTGGAAGCTCAGCTGAAATCTGTCTGCCATGGGTGACCCTGCTGGTATTTGAATACCAGTGGTATAGCTTCTAGCATCACAGCAACATGCAAGCCCCCACAGTACGACAAACTGACAGACAGGTCATACAGCCATATGATTCCCTGAAGGACAGACATATTACATCGACTTACATCGATAGCATTTACCACAGAGGCAGAAGTTACAAACTTTTCACTAGTCTTAGATCAACTTCAGAATGCAGTAGAGTTGTGTCCTGAAGCCAATTCTTAGTCAATGCTGAGATCACTGATACAATGAAATCACTAACTGCTTCTGAGGTCTCTGACTCAATCCTAAGTGAGTCATATGGGACATATGGGACAGAGGACTCTAAAAAATAAAATTCGGGGAGCCTCTTCTTGGATATTCTCAATATTCATTCATGCCTCTGAGATGTACTGCAATAAAGAAGCCTGTTCAATTTAAACATTTCTTAAGCTTATTTCACTGTGGAACTCTGTTCTTGTTTTTTGGGTTTTCGTTCGTTTGTTTCGTTTTGTTTCCCTAATACCTATTTACAGTCTGAGAAGGATGCCTTTGGAAATACTGTCCCAATCCGTGGAGTCTCACAAGCATTAGATGACAGTATAATCATAGGCCTTGATAAAATACTACACAATCTTCACAAGTATTCCTTGGCTGACTAAGCATTGGGTGATAGTCTCAGACTTGCCACTCTCTTGTACCGACTTTGGCAAGGAGGCCGTTGAGGCCAAGGTTGTTCTCTGAGTACGTGACAGACTCATTCATGAACAGTGATCAGATGAGTTCCATCAACTGCAACAAGATTCAAATCCTGCTAGGTCAAATATCACAGGACAGTAGAAACTGATGTATTTAGATAGAAATTCTTTGTGGCAGCAGATAACTTGAACTTTTTAAACCCATCATGAGCCTGATAACATACCTGAAGGTGAGAATGTTTTTTGAGAAGGTAGGAGGGAAGGAAAAGGATCATTAAATTATTTGGGCACTTGCTATCTTGTCTCGGCTTGCTCACTATCTCATTTGCTTTGTACAGCAACCCTGCGGAGACAGGTGTTAGTTTTACCGTTATATGGAAGAGGAAAATGAAGGTCACTAGGTTAAGTAAGGAAACCCTGTGGCGTAGTGGTTAAGAGCTATGGCAGCTAACCGAAAGGTCAGCAGTTCGAATCCACCAGGCACTCCTTGGAAACCCTATGGGGCAGTTCTACTCTGTCCTTTAGGGTTGCTATGATTTGGAATTGACTCGATGGCAATGGGTTTGGTTTGGGTTTGGTTTAGGTTAAGTAAGTTGCTGGAGGTCACCAGCTAATCCATAGTGGAACTAGGACCTGAACCCAAGCCTATATAATTTCCAGCCCATGCTCTTTTCTTATTAAGCATATGTGGCCATTCACCAACTCCTAAGTGTGAAGTACAAGCTAGGTTCTTCTAATTCCGGTATCACACATCTCCATATTTTTCTCTTTTTTCCTAAATCAGCTCGCCTAGCTTTCCTAAAAACCAGTGTGCTTTGTAGGCTCACTGTGTCCAGGACTCCTCTAAAATAAAATGGTTCATTTGTAAAAACTCAATTCTGAGCTAATGGTCCTTCTTGTGACTCAGCTGAAAATTTTCTAAAGCAGTTGACTGTATATTACTGGATTATAAACATATTTGTAATACAACATTCTTCTGTTAAAACTAGTACTCAAATAAGTATGGGAAGCCCTATGTTAAACAAAATGGATTTTTGTTTTTAATAACAGAACCTTTTGGAGCCAATTTTTACTAAGAATCTTTAAGAGGAGGGTGCAAACACGGTTACCACATGTATTTGATGATCAGTAATTTCTTTTAGAAGAACACTTATTAATGTCTTGAAGGATATTACTAGGAAATCCTAATTAAATCTGTTAGTCTGCTTATGGTAATTTTTACTTGAGGAGATTGATTTCTACAATAATAAGGACGAGTCATGAAATATTTTGTTAAAATAATACGGTATAAATAATGCCTTCACTTTAATGTGAATTGGCACTCATCGATTGCCATCGAATGGCTCTATGGGCAAGGTAGAATGCTGGACACAATAAAATATATCTCTGACACAGTACATTTCAAAATGAAAAAACACATCCAACTAGGTTTTGGTGTCAGGTGTCGTTCCTATCTCCTATTCAATTTAAAGATAATAGCCAAGTTAGCCTCCGTTAATGTGGATATTAGTGTAGTCTGGGTTTTGCATTTTATTTTTATTACATCTTTTATTTCCCCATTCTCACTTCCCATGACACCATATACATTAATTTTTTTAGAAAAATGAATTTTACTATCTCATGCTTCATAAATTCTGGTTATAAAAGATACTTCTCGTATTGATTTAAAATTATCGTTTTTGGATATTTGTTATTATAATTTGTTTTATTGGATCTTCAGGAAACAGATGTGGTACCAGACACAAGGCTTTTGGAGAAGTTTAGTCAGATAACACCTCAGCTCTTCACCCCACCAGATGAGATGGCCCACAGTCTACCACTGGAGACTTTGTGTATTATGGACTTCTTCATTGCATTGGCAATTTGCAACACAGTAGTGGTTTCTGCTCCTAACCAACCACGACAGAAGGTAAAATCTCTAATGCAAACAAGGATCAACTTCCAGAAGTGAACTTTGGGTTTAAATATACTTGTACTAGTCTTGTTATATGGGTAATAATAATAAAATAATATCACAAGCAGCTAATATTTATTCAGCATTTATTATGATATTCTAAGTGCTTTACCTTAATTAGCATATTTAATCCTCCCAACAACCCCTGGGTTAGATACTGTTGCAGATGAGGTTAAGTAACTTGCCCATGGTCACACTACCAGTTTGTTGGATCTGAGGAAGTAGGGTTTGAACTAAGGAAGTCTGGCTCAGAGCTGTTACACTATTTTGCCTCTAGGAAGACAGCTGATGAGAGCAGTCTTGTAGTATGTGACTGTGTTCATTTTGCTTTGGTTTCTTCACCAAACTGGAGCTTTCTTTGGGACTTCTGAGACCTACAACATCATGTACTACCTCAGGCAGAATATAAAGTATTGGTTTCATTTAGATAATTCTTTTTTCGTGTATCATTAAGGTTAGTTTTAACTCAATCAATCTAAAATCCGGTACATCTATAATATACCAAAGTTCTGCAGTTCCCACAAAAGCTAGATTTTTAAATCATATTCGTAGCTTAGAATTTGTGGAAAATTCATTTCCAATTAAGAAGGAAAACTTGTTTTCGAGACTGATGATTCACCACTTGCTTTGGTAGCTTCCTTGTGTATAAATATCTCCCTCTTTGGACACATCCACTTAAAATTCAGTTTGCAGCATGACCCAAATAAATTTTAATTTTCCGTGAGATCATTTTCTTTTGGTGACTTCAAAGGTGGTCAACTTCAGCTCAAAAATATTTTCCTGCCAATTAAGCTTCACTTGATTGAAAACTGTAGTTTTACATGTCAACTATAAAGTTGCTCTTTGAAAAGTGATTATATATTTAGAGAATAAATCACTGGATGGTCTTTTTTCCCCCCTCATAACATTTTTCTCATGTATCCATTTCCAAAGCAAGCATCCTTTGATCCGTTCTGTTTAAGGAATGCTGTTGCCTTATCCCCAAAGGAATTCTATTACCTGAAAGAAAAGCCTGTGTAGGTATATAAAAGCCTAAGCATCATGGCATTTCAAGGTAATGATAGAAAGATAGCGAATGAGAAGTTGATCAGAACTCATGTGGAATACAGAAACCTTATCAGAGATTGAATTTCACTCTTTTTTTCATATTAGAGGTAGCAATAAGTTTGAAAATTAATCAGCATGAGTCTCTCCAAATAATACTCATTCTGAAATTAGCTGTAGGAGAAAACTTTTGTAGTTCCTTTGACATTTCTGAATGGGAAAATTTTAGGATGCAATTAATGAGTCTTCCACAATTAGTATTGTATTCTAAGTTTAATCACTAATAAAAGTTAACATCTAGAAGAAAGCAGGTTATGTACAAAAAAAAGAAAGTTCTGTAAAAATAGAAATTTGAATTCATGTTACGATGATGATAACTCTTCTTCCTCAAGCTAATTTTGCTGACTGGCCTGTTTGGGGAAAAAAAAAAAATCAAATAATAGCCTTTTGTGGAATTGGGAAATAAAAGGGAAATATATATTTTGCTAACGTTTTGATTTACTCTCAGTGGTTAAGTGTTTGGCTGCTAACCAAAAGGTCGGCAGTTTGAATCTATTAGCTGCTTCTTGGAAATCCTGTGGGGTAGTTTTACTGTGTCCTGTAGGGTCACTATGAGTTGGAATCGATGGCAGTGGGTTTGGTTTTTGGACTTCCTTTTAGTCATGTAGTTATTTTTACTTATTTGTCTTTACATTGTTCATACTCTTTTCACACCTTTTTCAGTATTACCCCATACCCTTTATAAACCTTATTTAAAAATATGTTACATTTGAAGATGTTTCTATTTTGCTATTATTGAATATGTAATTTGCTTATAATTTTTAACTTGTTATTACTGGGACACACACAATAAATAAATATTATGGATTTTCCAAAATTTATTTCCTTAGGAAAAATTGTTATAAATATTCCCTTGGGATCAAATGATCTTAGCATTTTATGTCTTATTGCTTTTCATAAGTTGCTTTTCTAAATAAAAAAAATATATATCTGTGGAAATTTATAATGTCATCAACATTAGCAGATCTTTTTTATCATAGCTGTTTTATTTTTATGAATGTTTTCTGTGACAATTCTAAGTAATTTGAGTATCTAATCTTTTCCCAGTTTGACTTTAAAGTTGTTATAAACTGCTTTGACTGTATTATTGAGACCTTCGTAAATTATCTTTTGTAGGTAAGACTCTCATCACTGACTGGAATGCCCATCAAGTCCTTGGAAGAGATTAAAAACCTCTTCCAGCGATTGTCTGTCCGAAGATCAAGTTCACCATCTCTTGCCAGTGGGAAGGAACCGTCTTCTGGAGTGCCAAATGCCTTTGTGAACAGACTCTCTCTCTTTAGTCGAATAAAACTGGCTTCACCTGTGGAGGAAGAAGGCTCCCAGATGAGTGAGAGCCCCCAGGGGTCTAGTAACTCAACTTGCCATGAAGAAACAGAGAAGCAAAACAGTGGCGCAGGCGTCACCAATGGCAAGGTGGACTCCCTCCCTGGACAGCCCTTGGCCTCAGACCTGTGTTATGAGGCCGAGAGCCCAGATGAAGCAGCCTTAGTGTATGCTGCCAGAGCTTACCAATGCACTTTACAGTCCAGGACTCCAGAGCAGGTCATGGTGGACTTTGCTGCTTTGGGACCATTAACATTTCAACTCCTGCACATCCTGCCCTTTGACTCAGTAAGAAAAAGAATGTCTGTTGTGGTCCGGCACCCCCTTTCCAACCAAGTTGTGGTGTATACCAAGGGTGCTGATTCTGTGATTATGGAGTTGCTCTCTGTGGCTTCACCAGGTAGGTGCACACAGAGCTGAGATGGTAGTGATATGGAGGGCTCTGAGATTAAAAGGCCATGCTCAATGGTTTTATAAAGGCAAAGAAGCAGATATTTCGGGATCAGTCACACTTGGTGAAGTACTTGGTGGAAAAGCATGTAAGCTTTTTGGATGCAGAGACATGGGTTCAAATATGGTCTCTGCCTTTAGCTGGGTCGCTGGGTCTTGAAGTTACCTAACTATACTGTGCCTGACTCATTTTCTATAAAGTGGAGATTATACTACCTCTTTCATAGTCTTGAGAGGTTTAAATTAAAGGTTTAAATATACATGGTGTATGTTGACTCCTTGGCCAAGTGCCTAGAAAATAGTACCCCCCCCCAAAAAAAAAAACCCGTTACCATGGATTCCAACTCACAGTGACCCTATAAGGCAGAGTAGAACCGTCCCATAGGGTTACTAAGGAGTGGCTGGTGGATTCAAACCGCTGAACTTTCGGTTAGTAGCCAAGCTCTTAACCTCTGTGCCACCAGGTAAGTGCTCAGTAAGTGACAGCTAACATTATTATTGTTATTGTTACTCGTGCTATTAATGGTATGGGAACTGTGTGTGTATTAAGTTCTTGGTGATTTCCTCTCCCCAAGGAGAGAGCAACAAGGAAAAGATTTATACTGAGGGGGTCCCTCCCCAAAACAAAAAGGTTTTTTGTTCATTGTGGGTTAAACTATCATTGTTTTTAAAGATATGTCTGTAATAGGACAGACTGCTGAGGATACTTGTGTTAATTATTTCAGATGGAACAAGTCTGGAAAAGCAACAGATGATAAGGGAGAAAACTCAGAAACACTTGGATGACTATGCCAAACGAGGCCTCCGCACTTTATGTATAGCAAAGAAGGTGAGGCCACTTGGTACATTCATCTTTTTTGTTCATTCACTTGTACGAACATCATTTATTAAAAACTAGCATGTATCAAACTCTCATCTAAGCACTGGGGAAATCCTTTGTTCAATATCTTGCTTGTTTGGAGTTTGTCTTCCAAGTGCTTTGCCAGAAGGATGCCTAAGAGTTATAGTCTTTGAGCTCCTGAATGTTTCATTATTTATCTGCTAGTGCCTTTGAATGTGAACAGCAGTTCGGCTGGGAACAAAACTCCTTGGATCCTACTGTTTTTTCCAAGGACTTTGAGACTATTGCTTCTCTGTCTTACAGCATTAAATGTACTCGGGAAAAAGTGAGGTCAGAGGCTGGCCTGGATTTTTCTTGTATAAATTCTTGATTTATTTTCCCTAGGTGCCCATAAGTCTTTATCTGTAAATCCAGGTAAATGTACTAGGATATTATCTCAGTACTACCAATTATTCTCTATTATGTTTTCTTGGGACATAGTGTGTTCTTTCTAAATAAAAATTTAAGTAATAAGAAAGAAAACATAGCTTCTAAAGACAGGATTTGAGAGATGTTATTACCAGAACTACTCCTGAAGTCATGGGAGAAACGGAGATGGAGATGTTTAATAGTGAATTGGTCAAGTTTGTGTGCCGCTTGTCTGATGGGGTGTGGCTAAGGTATCGACCAAGTCAAACTGTTCAGCTGCAATGAGGCTGTTCAAGCCCTCACACCCCCATAGGGCCCTCCCTCACTGATAAGCCAAGACTTCCCTAACTCCATCCTACAACCATGACCACAACCACATTCCCAACTGCAAACCTGGACAGCATGTGTCTTCCTTCAGTACAAATCCACTATTCCATTGTATTTCAAAATAAGAGATGGAACAGCAGAAGGAGGGGGAAAGTCAGCTTAGGGAAACAGTCCAATAAGGGCTAGTGCGAGAGAAGTATGTGCTTATGGGGAGGGAAGAAAGTTAATTATAAACTATAACAGGGACTCTGATGAACATCGAAGGGCTAGAGACAAAGAACAGCCAGCCTGCATGGGAAAAATACTGGAGAAGAACCAAGGAAGTTTCTCCAGCTGCCCATCTCCCTCTTCTCCACATCTTACCCACCACTGTCTTTTTCTCCCCCTCCCTGGCTCTGAGCTCTAAAGTTGTTTTAGAAGTCACAGTATCAATTATCTCTCCTCCATCCTGAATTCTAACCAGTTGAGAAGATAAGGAGAGGATTCCAGTCAGCAGTTGAGTCCAGAGTGACTCCAGAGGTGTGAAGATGGTGTCAGGACTGGTCAGTTTGAAGGATTCTGTAGCCAGCAGCACATTCATTTTAAAAGGCATTCACCAGTGCTTTTTAAAAACATTGCTCTAATCTGAGGTTCTGCCTGCCCCTCTGGTCTGATCTCCACCCAACTTCAATCCCTTCCATTCTGCTTTCCACTTCAGTGAATGAGACTTCATTGTCAGGGTGAATACACAGACATCAAAGTATCAATGCTGTTAATACAAAAAAAAAAAAGAAAAAACTGGGCTGTTAATAGCCATCCAATAATGCCCAAACTACAGGGCTCATTGGAAATCTAAATTCAAGATTGTTGCTGGGATCTAAAATCAAATTGGGGACCTCTCCTTGCCTTTCCAAATTCTAGTTCTTGGGAGTTTCATTTGGGTAGAGTGGTATCTATTAAAGACACCATGAGACTTAATCAGTAAACTGCATGGAAGATCAAGCTGCCTCACATAACTGGTCATAGGAATGATGGGAAACAGATGCTCTGATCTTTCAGTGACCTGATTCTTCCTCTGATAAAAATGGATGTCAGATTCTTTCAAATCACATTATTATATAAAGAATAAATAGGTAGAGAAATTGCCTAAGCCCCTTCACCCCACCCTGCTTTATAAGAATTGAAATGTAGATTTCTCCTTCTTTGACTATCTGAAGACAAAGAAAAATATGGGAATCCTTGTTATTGGTCCACTTAATTTTTGTTTTGAACAGTTTTCTTGCTTTACCTGTGTAGCCCTCCTTGTTCTGTTTTTACCTCAAATGAATGACTAACCACGTAAACTAACTGTCAAAAGATATTAAAGGTGCTACTGCCTACGGAATCCCTCAAACTGACCAGTCCTGACACTACCTTCTCACTGTACCTCTAGAGTCATCGTGGATTTAACTGCCAAGTGGAATCTTCTCCCAACTGCATACTCCCAGGCTTAACTGAATGGGTCAACCTACGTTTACCATATAAGTTTCCTAGAATTTCCATGAGATACTGAACTATAAGGTCCATCTGTCATCAAAGTTATACAAGTCTAATTACATAGTTTGAGAAGGTTGTGACTGGGTGGTATGAGGATCTGAACCTGGCATGAGTGTGCCCAGAGGGAGGAATACCTAAAACAAATTGAGGATTTCATGTTTTGTCCTGGGACATTAAAATCCTGTAAGATCGTGCAGCCAGCCTCAGAGTTGTTATTTTCTCCCACCATAGGTCATGAGTGACACTGAATATGCAGAGTGGCTGAAGAATCACTTTTTAGCTGAAACCAGCATTGACAACAGGGAAGAATTACTATTTGAATCTGCCATGAGGTTAGAGAACAAACTAACCCTACTTGG
Source organism: Loxodonta africana (assembly GCF_030014295.1). Lineage (NCBI taxonomy): Eukaryota > Metazoa > Chordata > Mammalia > Proboscidea > Elephantidae > Loxodonta > Loxodonta africana. The sequence continues at coordinate 108,918,997 of NC_087346.1, read as the reverse complement.
TAGGTAGACTATGCTATACTCTCTAAATGGGGAATTTAAAAAAATACTGTACACCTCTGTCTTAGGCTGGGTTCTCTAGAGAAGCAAAACCAGTAAAGCATATCAATATATAGAGAGATTTATGTCAAAGAAGTGGCTCACGCAGTTGTAGAGGCTGGAACTTCCAAAGTCCATGGTTCAGGATAGGGGCTTCTCCTGATTCACGTAGTTGCAGGGGCTGGCAAACCCAAGGTCATCAGGTAAGAGAGCAGGGCTTTTGCTCATAGGCTGCAAAGATCAATGAATCCCAAGATCGGCAGGCAAGACTGCAGGTAAGCTGCTAGCTCAAGTCCCAAGAACCGGAGGTCAGATGAACAGAAGCCAGCTGCAGGATCCAGCACAAGCAAAAAGCCCATGAGCCTTAAGAGAATGTCCACTTACGTAGGATTCAGGCCACATGCCCAAGGAAACTCTTTCAACTGATTAGCTACTCACAGTTGATCCTATCGTGAAGATGATAGGACTGCCAAACCACTAAGAATCATGGCCCAGCCAAGTTGACATACAACCTTAACCATCATAGTCTCTAAGTTATTCACCAGTGCCTTTAAAAAAAAATTGCTCTAATATGAGGTTCTGCCTACCTCTCAAGTCTGATCTCTACTCAGCTTCAATCCCTTCCGTTCTATTTTTCACCACATTGAACTAGACTTCATTATCATGGTGAAGATCATTTAATATGTCAGTACTTAACATAGAGTCCAAAGCCAAATAAATATCCTGGTTCAAGAGAAGAAGGCTAAAGTTTCTTGCTAGGCTTTGGATAAGGTACTTAACATGCGTTGTCTTTTTTAATCTTCACAGCAAATCTCCATTTTTTTTTTAGCCCAAGTTGGGATAAAGAGTGGCTCAATGACTTGTTAGTTCAAAGTCATATGTTAATAACTGAGACAGGTCTACCTGACTGACTCCAGAGTCTATGCTCTTTATTTTGTACCTGCAACTGGACTAGTAAAATTTATTTCTCAACTGTTGCTGATTTCAATTAACCCTTGCACAGCTGATTCCTCTTGTCTCAGGCTTGGTTGCCCATTAGTATCATCTGGAGAGCTTTAAAAAACAATGATGCCTGAATCCCATTCTCAGAGATCCTGATTTACTTGGTGTGTGGCATAGCCTGGGCGCTGGAATTTTTAAAAACTCCCCATGTAATTCTAAGGGGTCACCAAGGTGGAGAAGCACTGCGTTAGAGTCAGGAGATCTAGATTCTGATCTGAGTACTAACACATGAAGAGACCAGCCTTTGAGCTCATTCCTCTATTTAGAAGAAAAATAATTATCTAACTGAGTATCTAGCAAATGGAGTAGCAATGTGTATTCCTAATTGATTTCTCTGTGATGGTGTAAGTAGTATACGTCTGTATTTCCTCATCTGCAATTCCAAAATCAAAAATGCTCCTATAGGCAGGGGTCTGGGGACCATGGTTTCAGGGGACATCTAAGTCAATTGGCATAATAAAATCTAGTAAGAAAACATTCTGCATCCCACTTTGAAGAGTGGCGTCTGGGGTCTTAAACACTAGCAAGCAGCCATCTAAGATGCATCAATTGGTCTCAACCCACCTTGATCAAAGGACAATGAACAACACCAAGGAGACAAGGTGATAACAAGCCCAAGAGACAGAAAGGGCCACATGAACCAGAGACTACACCATCCTGATACCAGAAGAACTAGATGGTGCCTGGCTACAACCAATGACTGCCCTGACAGGGAACACAACAGAGAACCCCTGAAGGAGCAGGAGAACAGTGGGATGCAGACCCCAAATTCTCATAAGACCAGACTTAATGGTCTGACTGAGACTGGAAGGACCTCGGTGGTCATGGCCCCCAGACCTTCTGTTGGCCCAGGACAGGAACCATTCCCGAAGCCAACTCTTCAGACATGGATTGGACTGAACAATGGGTTGGAGAGGGTTGCTGGTGAGGAGTGAGCTTCTTGGATCAGGTGGACACTTGAGACTATGTTGGCATCTCCTGCCTGGAGGGGAGGTGAGAGGGTGGAGGGGGTTAGAAGCTGATGAAATGGACACAAAAAGAGAGAGTGGAGGGAGAGGGCAGGCTGTCTCATTAGAGGGAGAGTAATTGGGAGTATGTAGCAAGGTGTATATGGGTTTTTGTGTGAGAAACTGACTTGATTTGTAATCTTTCACTTAAAGCACAATAAAAATTATTAAAAAAAAATGCTCCTATGGGTTTACTGCCAAACTCATTTGGTAGCAAAAATCAAGCCTGGTTTGGTGCAGGACTATTTATAGTCTTTATTATCCTACTTAGTGTGAACATTTGTGAGGTTTACTACAGAAATGTTAATCTCCTTGATTTACAGGTTTTATGAAACATGGCATAGGTACCATGTTACTTTTTGAAAATCTGAAAAACTTGAATTATGAAACAAATCTGGCAACTAGTGTTTTGGAAAAGGGAATTGTGGACCTGTGTTATGAAACAACATTGTAAATAGACATTATGTCTTATGGCAAGAGCATTCTTTAAAAGCCTCCCTTACCCTTGGGGTTAGAATCATATAATTATATAATTTTAGACAAGATTACATAAATCAAATGCCCTCAATTTAAGAAATGAATGCTAGCCAAAAAGAAAACAAGTTAGTTTAATAAACTCATTGATCCTTGAGGCTTCTTTTTAAAATATCACTTTGTATATGGTTTTGGCCTTGGCATTTCTCTAGGCTCCGTAGAAGCTACTGGAGTAGTTTGTATTGTTCATGATGGTGTTGGTTAGAACAGATATGATTCAGTTATTACCTGTTTAGATTTTAGTTTCTTACTTACAAGTCCTGTTGCACATTGGTTGTATTATAGGTGCTACTGGCATTGAAGACCGCCTGCAGGAGGGAGTCCCTGAGTCTATAGAAGCCCTTCAAAAAGCTGGCATCAAGATCTGGATGCTGACAGGGGACAAGCAGGAGACAGCTGTCAACATAGCTTATGCGTGCAAACTTCTGGAGCCAGATGACAAGCTCTTTATCCTCAATACTCAGAGTAAAGTAAGTATAGTGAGAGTAAACCAGTCCTGTTTTTGCAAAGCAAATGGACTGTTCGAGACTTGGTTTGTGGAAGGAGAAAGAAAAAACAATAGCCGTTAGCTTCCTGGTAATTATTTATTCTATCCAGCGACTTTGCTTATGCTTGGGAGGGTGCCATGCATAGTTCTTTTAAAGGATTAGCAGAAAACAATAACGATTCAGGGGAATCATTACTGGAAAAAAAAAATTATTTTTCTTTGCATTTTTTTCCTCCATATTTACTTGCATGAATTAGCAAGGTCTTGGAAAGACTTAGCCCATAATGACAAAATACAACAAGTCCTGAGACAAGAGTGTACCTCCCTTTCAATATGAGAAGAAGTGATGATTTCTATTGAAATCAGGTGAATAATAAATATTTTTATGGTAATTCTAAAAATAGGCTCTCAAGATAATAATGCCCTCTAGTGGTAATTCTTAATTAGTGCTCTTAGAATATCAAAAGTTTGAAGAATTGTGTTTAAGGGAAGAGGAGGCTGGGTCTACAATATGGATATATATAGATCCGTATACGTGTGTGTGTTTTTTAAGGAGAAAGGATTTTAAAAGGTTTGGACTCAGCCTTTTCCAATTTTGCCTCCCACTAACTTTCAATGCAAACATTCTAATCAGTGAGATAGGCATCTCATTTTTCTCAGAACATTCCTAATATACCGGTAAACCAAAAAAACAAACCCATTGTCACTGAGTTGATTTTGACACATAGCAAACCTATAGGACAGAGTAGAACTGCCCCACAGGATTTGCAGGGAGTGGCTGGTGGATTCTAACTGCCAGCCTTTTGGTTAGTTGCTGAGCTCTTAACCTCTATGCCACCACCATCCAAATATTTATGCATTTTTTTCCTTCCTTCCTCCTTCCTTCCTCAGTAGTCAAACCTAACCATGTTTCAGACCCCCATAACATTAGTGCCAGCATGAAACCTGTCTCGTCTAAAATCCTCTGGAGCTTCACATCTGAGCTGTATCTTGGACATTTGTCATAGGTGCCATGTTTGATTATCCATGTTTTTATGGTAGGCCTCATCACCCCTGGGTAGTGCAAACAGTTAAGCACTCAGCTGCTGACCGAAAGGTTAGTGGTTTGAGTCTACCTAGAGGTACCTGGGAAGAAAGGCCTGGTGATCTACTTTCAAAAAATCAGCCATTAGAACCCTATAGAGCACAGTTCCACTCTGACATACATGGGGTCACCATGAGTCAGAGTTGACTTGAAGGCAACTGGTTTAGTTTTTTGTTTGTTTTTAAATCTACCTAAATAGGTTGTACACTTTGAGGAAAGACAGTTTTATTTGTTTACACAGCGTGAGTTCCCAAAGCAGCTGGCAGTGGCCCATGGACCCAATAACCACAACCTCCAGCCAACTCCAGCACCAGTAAAGGGCTAAGCAAAGGACAATGCTTAGTGACTTTAGTAACTTAAAAGGACATGCCTAAATTGATGGTGAGATCAGGTTCAAATACTTGGCCAGCCATTGACCAAGTCCGTGACCTTGGGAAGTTACTTACTGTCTCGCGTCCTTTTCCTTACCCATAATGTGGGAATAATGCTCATTTCATAGGATTGTTGTGGGCATTAAAGGAGAAAATGTAAAGTGCTTACTGAGGTGCCCAGCATATGGAAGAGGTTCAGTGAACATTAAAAAGGATGACGAAGAATCAATTCTTGGTGTCAGATTTTGACTTAAAGAGTTTTTGTGAAGAGTAAAATCATTAGGACTGTAATATTTATTCCTTAATATATGATTTATATTTAAAGACAGTTAAAACTACCAACTCAAGAAGTATTCATTGAGTATTTGCTGTGGACTGTTCAACATGCAAAAGATATTTTGTATTTGCTATGAACAGCCATTCCATCTATGGGGTTTTTCATATAACTAAATAGAATACTATGAATATAATTTTGTTTTATGATGATTCATGCCCATGCATGTAAAATGCCAAGCACATAGTTGAGGCTAGTAGAGGCCCACTGACTGGTATTTCCTTTCCCTTTTTTCTACCCCAACCCCTAAACTTTACAGCGATAAAGTGATAAAGCGTTACAGAGGTCTTGGAGGTGCTGGAGCCGTATTTCTCATTTATTGAAGCAATTGCTCCTGCCATGTTTAAGTGGTCCAACTGGCAGTTGATGGGATGTCTAAAGTCCTTCCTGTCATGTAGTATCTCAATTTACAAATTCCCTCCATCTTTTGCGCCTAACTTTGCAAATTGGATTAAAATAAATGTAGCCACTTGCAAACCTTAAATAGTTAAAAGTCTCATAAAATTTGATCTCTTGATTTGCTTTAGTACAATTATATCCTAAATTATTTACTGCATTCTGATATATAAAAACATTTTGGGATTTATCATTTAATTTTTTAAGCTTTATTTTTCTAATTCCATTTAATTTTTTCCTAAGGTTAATAGCTTTATATTTATATAGTTTATTAGCAGTCCAGAAAGCTTTTTCATAAATGATCTAATTTGACAATTATAACAAGTAAACAGAGCAGATAAAATTATCCCCCATTTTATAGATTGAGAGCCTGAGATTCTAAGAAGTTGTGATTTCTCCAAGAGCCTACAGCTGATTATTTTCAAGCTTGAGATAAACTTTAAATTTTTTGACTTCTATTTCAGTATATTTTCTATATTGTATTAATTCTATAAAGAAAATATAGTTAATTTATAAAAACTAGACACATGTATGTACAAATAAGAGAGAATAAAAATATCTATAAACACAAAACCACAGATAATTTGCATTCATATTTTAGAGAGTATCCACCTAGACTATATTCTGTGCACTATAAGCATATGAACACTACAAAGACTGTGTTTATAGTACATTCTTAGTATTATAGTACATCCTTAGAAGCAAGGATGGTGAGATTACGTCTTACATACTTTGGACATGTTATCCGGAGGGACTGGTCCTTGGAGAAGGACATCATGGTTGGTAAAGTAGAGGGTCAGTGAAAAAGAGGAGGACCCTCAACGAGATGGATTGACACAGTGGCTGCAACAAGGAGCTCAAGTATAACAGCAATTGTGAGGATGCTGTCGAGTCAATTCTAACTCATAGCAACCCTATAGGACAGGGTAGAACTGCCTCGTAGCGTTTGCAAGGAGCACCTGGTAGATTCGAACTGCCGACCTTTTGGTTAGTAGCTGTAGCACTTAACCACTATTCCACCAGGGTTTCCAACAACAACAACGTTATATAGTAATATGTAATATTATAGCTATATTTTTTACTTAATAATATACATTCTTAATACCATCTCTTGTAAATATTGTTGTTGGGTGCCGTCAAGTCAATCTCGACTCATAGTGAGCCCATGTGACAGAGAGGAACTGCCCCACAGGGTTTTCTAGGCTATAATCTTTACAGGAGCAGATCACGAGGTCTTTCTCCTGTGGAGCTGTTGGGTGGGTTCAAACCACCAATATTTTGGTTAGCAGCTGAGCACTTAACCATTGCACAACGAGGCTCTTTCCTCTTGTAAAGAGACAACTTAATAGACATCTTAATTTTCAATAACTGCTGAGTATTTTAATTTACAAATGTACCACTTTAACTAAACCCCAGTTGGTTTTTAAAAATAATTTTTTACTCTTACATATTGAGCTTATGATGAGCATATTTGGTTCATCTTTGTATGCTTTTCCTTTGGGGTTTTTGAGGTGTGTAGGATCATTTGTTCCTAGGATAAAAGGCTGCAGGTAGCTCCATTTTAAAGTTGAGACTGTTGTTTAGAGTCTACATGATTGTCTTAGTTGTCTAGTGCTGTTATAACAGAAATACCACAAGTGGGTGGCTTTAACAAACAGAAGTTTATTTTCTCGTAGTTTAGGGGGCTAGAAGTCCAAATTCAGGGCACTGGCTCTAGGGGAAGACTCTCTCTCTCTGTTGGCTCTGAAGGAAGGTCCTTGTCTTTTCTGAGCTTCTACTCCTGGGTGATCTTCATGTGGCTTGGCATCTCTCTTCCCCCATCTCTGCTTTTCTCCTTTGCTTGTTTAATCTCTTTTATATCTCAAAAGAGATTGATTTAAGACACATCCTACACTAATCCTGTCTCATTAACATAACCAAGACAACCCATTTCCATAGGGGATTATAACCACAGGTATAAAGGTTAGGATTTACAACACATATTTTTGAGGAGCACAATTCAATCCATAATAATGGTTATTAAGTCTTTGTTGTGCCATGCCCACATATATGTATCCACTCTTTCCTTACCCCTTTTATTTTGTCTTAGCTAAGAAATGCTGATAAAAATGATTTAAAATAAGAGTAAGGGGCTCTTTCATAAATAAAATATTTGAGACTTTGTGTGTAAAATTAAATTCATGCTCCTGGGTATATTAGTTCCTCCTTAGTGGTCATTTACAGAATAATTTCTGGATAAGCATATTGTTAGTCTTCTTGAGTAGAACTTGTTCAACAAACACATATTAGATGGCTGCTATGACACTGTTTTTGGCATAACAAAGGCTTCACAGGTAAATTAAAAATGCTGTATGCCTTTAAAGAACTTACTAACTAGGGTGGAGTGAGGAGAGTGGAGATGTGTACACAAACCAAATGGGATAAGCACCACTAAGAACATACCTAGATCAGCATATATACTCCATGAAGGCAGGAATTTTTGTGTTCATTGACATATTCCCTAGGACTTCAAATAATATATAGTAGGTTCTCAATAAATACTTAGTTAATGAATGAATGAATAAGGTATTGAATCAAAGAGAAGATAAAAAATATTATTTTAAATCTCTGCTATTCTCATGCCTAACCCTAGGAACTTTGCGTATATTATTTCACTTATTCCTCACAATATTAAGCTACAGACAATATCCCCTTTTTTCAGATGAGAAAATTAAGGCCAAAAGAAATTGCATAATTTGCCTAAGGTTGAACTTCTAATAAATGGCACAACGAGACCAAAGGGTTTTTGAGATTCAGCGTTTGAAAAGGCAAAGTGGACACATAAAGAAGAAATTCTCTAGCTATTTCCTAGCTGTAGAATTAGAGATGAGATAACCCCCATCCTTTTAACCCATTCCTACATACAGACAGAAGTCCCTATGGAAGAGCTGTGAGGTCTTTGAAAGTAGCGGATTACTTATCCCTTGGGGTTGCCTTGATGCAGCAGTAATTAAAGAATGAAAATGACCAATTTAGGTGGATATGGCCACCACGGGAGCCCCAAAGACTGACTTTCTTTGCCTCCTGTTTCAAGGATGCCTGTGAGATGCTGATGAGTACAATTTTGAAAGAACTTCAGAAGAATAATCGTGCTTCTCCAGAGCAAGTACCATTAAGTGAGAATTTACACCAGCCTCCTGTCCCCCAGGACTTGGGGCTCCGGGCTGGGCTTGTTATCACTGGGAAGACCCTGGAGTTTGCCCTGCAAGAAAGTCTTCAAAGGCAGTTCCTTGAATTGACTGCTTGGTGTCGAGCTGTGGTCTGCTGCCGAGCCACTCCCCTGCAGAAAAGCGAGGTGGTAAAATTGGTACGCAACCATCTCCGAGTGATGACCTTGGCTATTGGTGAGTAGACATGGGACTAGACTCTATGTGTCTCCTTTTCACACCAAACCAGAGGCAGATCATTCTATCTGTTCTTTTGTCTGCACATCTGTGTGTCTGTATGTCTTTCCGACCTCCTTCCTCCCTTACTTTCTCTTCACTTTTTTCTCACCTTTTTCTCTTCCTCCCTTTCATTATCTTCTTCTTTTCCTTCTATCACCTGTTTGACCTGCTATGAACCAGGTAGTAGGGATGTGATACAGACAATATAACAGACAGAATTCTTTGGGTTATACATCAGAACCCCAACTCAACTGGCTTAAGTAGGGCAACGTACTGACTCACAGAACTGAAAAATCTACAAGTTCTAGCTTCAGGAAAGTTGAATTTGGAGACATGAGCAATTCTTTTATTTATCCATCCAACATATATTTCAGTGCCTTCTAGGTACCAGGCATTTTTCTAAGCGATGGAGATTCAAGAGTATATAAAACTGACAAAGTGGCTTTTCTTATGAAACTTACATTCTAGTGGGGAGGGAGCATTCAGTGGAACAATCAAACAAACAAAAAGATAAACATACAGTTTATCGATAGTGAGAAATGCTATTGAGAAAACCAAAGCAGGGTTACACGGTTGTGGATGGTTGGAGATGGGGAAGGATACTACTAGTATAAATATGGATTTCAGAGACTGTCTCATTGAGAAGGTTGTATGTGAGCAGAGATGAAGGAAATGAGGAGGGATTGATCCATGGGTGAGTGATTTGAGGGGAGAACCTTCCTGGCAGAGTGGACGGTGGAATCAGCATCTATGAGGTGGACTGTGCTTGGTGTGTCCAAGGCCAGAGCAGATTGAGGGAGGGGAAGAGATTTTTGCAAGTTAGTGAAGGTCAGAGAGGTGGAGGTGGCCAGATCATATAGCATCTTAGAGGCCATTATACAATTTTGGCTCTTATCTGAGAGAGATAGAGAGGCATTGGAAGATTTTGAACAGAGGAGGAACATGCTCTGCCTTAGGTTTTAAAAGATTATCTAATCCTAACCCTTACCCCAAAGTTAACCCTAACCCCAACCATAACCATAACCCTGACCCTAGACCTAAGCCTATCCCTAACACTGTTACCGTAGCCCTAACCGCAACCCAGTAGTAGCACTAACCCTAAACTTAAACCTAACCTTAATCCTAACACTGAATTTAACCATAGTCCTAATATTAAGCTGAACCCTAATGCTAAAGCAAACACTAACCCTAACTGTACCTCTAAACCTAACCAGAGATCTAATGCTAACACTAACTGTAGCCAAAACAAGAGAGGAATCATTTTAGCTATGTGTTGAGAGTCACTGTTGGGGTGCAAGTACATAAGTAAGGAAATCAGCTTGGAAACTTAAAATAATTAAGACAAACAAGATGGTGCCTTGGGCGTAGGTGGTAGCAGTGGTGGTGGTAGGACATGGTCAGGTAATGAATGTGTTTTGAAGGAAGAGCTAGTGACATTTGCTGATGGATTAGGTGTATTGTGTGAGAGAGGTGTTAAAAATAATGCCAAGGTTTTGTCTGAGAACAGAAAGAATGAAGCTCCCATGTATCAAGATGGAGGAGGGGCTGTTAGGATTTGGGTGCTGCGCTTGTTAAGTTTGAAAAGCCTAAGTGTCTAAGCAATCATATCCAGTAGGCAGCTGGGTATAAACTTCTGTCATTTAGAAATGAGGACATGGCTAGAGATATAAATTTTGGAGTTTTAAGTCTAATGATGATGTTTAAAGTCTTGATGTTAGATGAGATCACTGAAAAGTGAATATAAATGAGAAGAGACATTTAAGGCTTGAGACACTCCAATGTTTAGAGTTTAGCAAGACACGGGCCTAGGTGCCCCTTTCAATCTCTGTCTTCTCCTAGATTGCTTCCCGTTTCAGATAGCCTCTCCCTCGTACTGGTGATGTAGCTACTGAAAAGTCCCAGCTTATATCTTCTTGCATTAGCAACCTCAGGGAAAATATAACACCTCTTTTCAGGTTGTTATAGTAATATATCAGGATTAGGATTGAATTTTAATTTTACTTATTTTGTTGAATGGACATACAGATGAATGAGTTGTTCAAGCCCCTGGATCCAAGTGTTCCTGAAGCTAGAACCCCTGGACTTTGCAATTATATTAATTAAATTGAGTCATGTGTCCATCCCTGAATCAATCATTGAGGCCAGGGAACAGAAGATGCTGATTGGGAGGTCTGGATTGAATTCCCACCTGTAAATTTGGGGATTTGGCTTCACCCTAACAAACTACATGGGTCCAGAGTACCCAAGGAAAATAAGGGTACTATTCCCAGAAAACAGGCAAGTGGTTGGCAGGCAGTTAGAAACACCAAATGCCCATCACCAGCAAGAATGTAGTACCTCCTCTTAAGAAGTTTCCAGTGTGTGGAGGAGACCAATAAATCTATGTGTAACTATAATATCATGTAATACATTCTGATAGAGATACACACGAGGTGGTGCTGGAGCCTATGGAAGGGGCATCTGATCTCTTCTTGAGGGAGTGTGGGAAGGTTTCCCAAGGAAAGTGACACCTAAGCAGAGACCAAGAGCACTTGAAATCCAGCAAGGTGGGGTGGAGGTGATAAGGACAGTGTTATCAGAACAGAGAAAAGCATGTGCAATGGCTAGAAGGAGCAGGGTATGTTTGGAGAACTGAAAGTAAAGTGGGCAGTATGGAAAAAGGAGAGATTAATCCAGGAAGGTTCCATAGTATGAAGGACTTTGAAGCAGTCTTAAGGAGTTTAGACTTCTTCCTGATATTACTGGGATGCCACATTCAATTCGTGCTTAACTAGCTTCCAGGTAATTTGGAGGAAAGGGACAAACTTTGAAGGATTTGTTTGTTTGCTTTAGTGGCCACTATTGATTTGCAAAGTTTACCACCCTCTCCTCACCCCTCATTCTATTATACCCAGGGTTTCTACGAGTGGAACCAACTCGACAACACCTAACAACAACCTTACACCTCATTATGTTTCTTGCCATTTTCTTCTATCTCATAAGGTGACGGTGCCAATGATGTTAGTATGATACAAGTGGCAGACGTTGGAATAGGGATCTCAGGTCAAGAAGGCATGCAGGTGAGTAAATACTGTGCACCCGAGGACCATGACCTTGACCTGCCTCTCTGTGATGTTTAAAGTTGTGTGTCAACTTGGCTAGGCCATGATTCTCAGTGGTTTGGCAGATATTATGTAATCATTCTCCATTTTGTGATCTAATGTGAGAGGTCAATCAGTTGAAAGCCAATCAGTTGAAAGCCAATCAGTTTCCTTGGAGGTGTGGCCTGCATCCAATATATATGGATGTTCTGGCAAAGCTCTTTCTGAATCCTGCATCTGACTCTTCATCCTCTGACCTCTGGTTCTTGGGACTTGAGCCAGCAGCCTGCCACTTGGCCTGCAGATCTTGGTATTCTTCAGCTCCTGCAACACTGTGAGCCAGCAGCCTTCTGCCTGACCTGCCGATTTTGGGTTCGTCAGCTCCTGCAAACAAGTGAGTCAGCAGAAGCCTCCAGATGGATGCATGACCCATGAATTTGGGACTGGCCATTCTACACAACTGCCGGAGCCATTTCTTTGAGATAAATCTTTCTTGGGTATGGGGTATATACTTATATATGTATGCTTCACTGGTTTTGCTCCTCTAGAGAACCCAGCCTGAGACACTGCCAAGGACAATATTCTCCATGATAAGATCTCTGCAGTAGAGTGAGGCTGACTGCAGATAGCCCAGGATTGGGAGGCAGGGAGTTTATCTGTTCATTCATTGGTTATTTACTGAGTGTGTATTAGTGCCTAGACCCCAATGGTGCAGTGGTTAAGCATTCGGCTGCTAACCAAAAAGTAAGCAGTTCAAATCCACTAGCCACTCATTGGGAACCCTATCGGGCAGTTCTACTCTGTCCTATAAAGTCACCATGAGTTGCAAATGACTCAAAGGCAAAGGGTTTTTGGATTATGTACCTAGTATCTTCCTGGCTAATTTTAGATGTGTTGTTCACTTGTTCAGTTTAAAAACTAGAGCCTATCTACATCATAGGAATGCATATTTTTAGCCATGCAATATCTATGTAAATCCTGACATTGAAGAAAGCTACTAAGGATTTGAATGAAGAACCTAACATTACTGAGAGAGAGAGAAGGAGGAGGAAGAGCTAGAAGGGAGAATGAAGGAAATAGAGAGGTGGGAGTGTCCTTTTTGCTCTGCGGGGTGTGTGTGTGTGTTTACAGTAGTGTTTGAGGCACAAAATTCAGATAAAAGCTTGTCATCCAAAAGATTGTTTTTCTTACATAGAATGAATGCTGTCAGAAGAAGGTGGGATATGAGACTTAGGGTTTCCTGAGAATTGTAAATTATGCTATCTCTGCAAGAAGAGGAATCCAAATACCTCTTTGCCTGACACATTATACAAAGTTATATAAAGTCATGACTCTGATACTTCTTGCTATTCTCCTCCTTGAGGAGAAGGTGAATACACATTGTAATGAAGAAGACAGGACTCTTGCTGAGGGCTGCTTGTTCTGGAAAGTTCATTTGCTGAAACTGCATCATGAGTAGTAACCAAGTAAGAAGTCTTGTTTCATGTGACCCTATTGGAAAGCTGAGTAGCAGCCCCGGGCAGCCCATTAAGGCTCTGTGTTCACGGGTTTTGTTTAGAATGTGCAGAAAGTTTAAGCACAGATTTGACCTGTCTGAGCCTGAGGAGGGCCGGGTTGCCCATGCTGTGTCCCTGTCCTAACGTGTTTGATTACTCAGGATGGCCTTCTCTCCCCTTTGCCTCTGCAGGCTGTGATGGCCAGTGACTTTGCCATTTCTCAGTTCAGACATCTCAGCAAGCTCCTACTTGTCCATGGGCACTGGTGTTACACGCGACTTTCCAACATGATCCTGTATTTTTTCTACAAGAATGTGGTATGTGACTACAGAGAATTCTTCCCTACCCGTTTCCAATCATGGTTGCATAAAGGATGGAGAGAAAGTGCCCTGCACTAAGCTGACTTTGCCTTGATGTGTGGAAGCAGCCAGGAGCACTCCTGCTGTCTTTCCAGAAATAATTGGAGAATGTGCTATGTTTCATCTACTGACAGCAAATTGCTAGGCTTGTCCATCTGCTAACATTTTCTACTCCCTATGCATTTAAATTCAATTAAGTCCTGTCTGGTTCATTTAAAATCCAGTTTTTGACCTTCATAAAGAGGTTGTGACAAGCAGAATTAGGAAATGTTTAACAGTGCCTGTCAGTAGGGAATGAAAACGTTTGCTTCCATTTTACAGGCGATACCAAGAAGAGTTTGCTGTCCCCAAAATGATATTCCTTGTGGTTTATTGCAGACACAGATACAGATGAAAACCAGTATCGTGGCTTAGCCTGTAGCTGCTAGCACTCACAGATGCAAGAATTCTCTAGCAAGCATAGATAGTGTATTTGTGCTTGATATTTATTTTTTGGTAAAGAAATTTGTTAGGATTATGTAGTTCCTAAAAGGCAGAATTTGATTAAAATTCTGACACTGTCTGGTGCAACCTTTGACACCCTATTTAAAGTTCAGGTTCCTCTTTTATAGAATTGTATTGAACTTAGATTGCTTCACTTAAGTCTCTTCTGCCCTGGTGGCACAATGGTTACATACTTGGTTGCTAAACAAAAGGAGGGAGAGACCTGGTGGTCTGTTCCTGTAAAGATACAGCCTGGGAAACCCTATGGGGCTGTTCTATCTGTCATAAAGGGTCACTAAGAATCAGAATCGACTTGACGGCACACAACAACATTGAAATGCTATATTTATGGAAAAAACTTAAATGGATTATTTTAGGATACTCCACATATGTAATTTAGATCTGTGTGTATGTGTATGCCTGTCACCAGGACGTTTTTGCCCACGGCACAACGGAAGCAGCTTTCAGTGGTTCAATCACAATTACATAAAGGATAATGAGAAAGTATCCTACACTAAGCTGACTAAATACTAATCAGAATTAGTTATTTATTCAGAGTTTAATAAAGCTCAGACTCTTTAAGAAAATATTTTAAATTCATGAAGTCTCTTGCTGAGTGTGTGATTCTGGGTGTATTGAGTTTGAGGGAATTTGGGGCTGATCAAGAAAAAAGACAGGACCACAAGATAGCGAGATAGCATTGCAGAAGCTATTTATGGGGGCTAAGGCATTGACAGCCACATGCAGGAGGTGGTCCCCCATAGCAGGAGGACTCCCAGTGCAGGAGGCCACCGCAAGGAGAAGAAGTCTTGAAAAATCCTGGAGAAGAGGAGAAAGGTGGGGGGAGCTTACATGTGACTTGATGACATCCTCCTGCAGCAAGGTTGGGAGTCCCTGGGTCAGAGAGCTCTGAAGGACACACGCAGCTAGGGGTTGTATCTTATCTAGTGATAGCGGCATTGGGCACAGTTTTGCTGGGTGTGTTAAGCAAAGAAGCACTAACCCGTTGCTGTCGAGTTGGTTTCTGACTGAGCAACACTGTAGGACAGAGTAGAGCTGCTCCATAGAGTTTCTAAGGAGTACCTGACCGATTCAAACTGCCAACCTTTTGGTTAGCAAGCATAACAAAAACAAGTACTAAGTAGCTAAAAATCTGCTTACTTGGGCTATTTAAAAGAAAAAAAAAATTGAATATGTACAAGTTTGAGTTTGAGGCTGGTGGGCTTTTTGGGCTAATGGGCCTCACCTGGCTATGAAGATGTAAACAACTTGGGGCCAGTACACAGAGATCATGTTTGACTCACTTATATAATACTGAAGAAAGGTCTGACTTGTAATTTAAAATTCCAGGTCTTAGTGGCCAGTAACTTTTACAAAGGAGTACCCTTCCCAAGGCTGTTGATTTTTTAAAATATCTTTACATTTTCTGCCTTCTCTTCCACTCTGCTACAACCCCACCCCATCTCTACCATCCCCAGATGAAACCCAAAGGTTAAGAAATCTAATACTAGAAGGAAATGCTACCTGCTCTTGGAAAGAGAGGGAGTATTCATTTGTAGAGAGAACATCATCAGGGAGTAAGGACCCCTGTTGGTTTCTGCTCTGTAATCCATCATACCAATATCTTCCAGACTTAAGTACTACCTCTTGTTTACCTAGCCAAACAAGGAATATTGTATTGACTGTGGAGAGAGGGCCAGTACCAGGAGCCATTAGAGTCACTTACCTTAATAAGACCATGGTTCTTGGGCCATGGACAACATTTGAGATACTGATGAAGACTATGGTTTCACTCCTCAGAATTGTGCCCCAAACCACATGTATCCAAAAATGATAGATTTCCAGGAGCTGAGTATATCTTGTGTCCATCATATGCTCTAGACTAAGCAACTCTGTTCTCTCTTCTAAGAAGTGTGGCGCTGTCCTAAGGTGTTCTAGTAAATGTATGACACTAATGATAATAATAATTTAACATTTGTAAGGTACTTTACATGTTGCAAAAATCCATATCCATTGCCGTTGAGTCGATTCCAACTCATGGTGACCTATGTGTGCAAGAGTGGAACTGCACTCCATAGAATTTCCTATGGCAGTAATCTTGTGGAAGTAGATCACCAGTCCTTTCTTCTGCAGTACTGCTGGCTGGTTTCAAACCAGCCAGCCTTTTGATTAGTAACCAAGCGGAAACCATTTGTGCTACCCGGGGACCTGATACAGGTTACAGTCACTCGTGCGACCCAGGGACCTGATACAGGTTACAGCCACTCCCTAACTTGATGTTGATACTAAAATCCCTGAATCTGTAGTTCTCATTTAACAGGTCAGGAAACTCAAATTCAGAGAAATTAAGAAAATGGCCTAAAATCACACAATCAGTAAGATGCACCCCCAGACCTTGAAACC